>NC_141264.1:5247500-5898750 GCF_054856545.1 Hippocampus guttulatus
TATGGTCAAAAACCGAGGTATAACTGTATATAAGTATTACTGTATTTTCCAGATTATAAATCGCTCCAGAGTATAAATCACATCAGCCATAAAATGCATAATGAAGAAGAAAATAAGTCGCACTTGAGTATAAATCTATTTGATAAAATCCAACACCAAGAACGTACATGCCATGTTGAAAGGCAATTTGAAATAAAAATAAAATACAAAACAGGCTGAATAAATGTACGATATGCTAACGTTACATGATGCATAAACGACGAACTGAGAACGTGCCTGGTATGTTCACGTAACATTTTAAGAGTTATTCAGATAACATAAAGAACATGCTAACAAGTTTACCAAACCATGAGTGTCACTCCAAATCACTAAATCCAATGAAACCTTCATCCTCTCTGTCACTTTTAAACAACTCCTCCAACTCCGCAGGTAGAAGATGCATCTGCAATTGCAGACTGCTGAGCGTTAATAACTTCCGTTGATGCAGGTCACGCGCCACCGTAGGTTAAAGATTTACCTGCTCTATTTTATTTTATTTTATTTTTCATAGTATTTTATTATTATATATTATTATATGAAATACTTTTTGTGAAAATGAGACTGATAGGATGATTAGGGTGCAGCGTACATCAACACAAGAAAAGATATTATTAACATGCATAAAGACACACAAATGGTTGTTTGTTTGATTTCTCCTCTACACCCCTCGCGATCGACTTGCGACCAGTCCACGATCTACTGGTCGATCGTGATCGACGTAATGGGCACCCCTGTTTTAGGCGATACTCTGCTCACAACAGATTTACTTTGTGGTATATTTTCACACTTGATGGGTGGGAAGATACTCCACCACCCATTTATTTATATACAATCCTGCACAAGCAATTGCCAAGTACATGTTCTATAGTATTTCCCCTTTACAGGGACAGGTGAGATAAAGGTGAGGGAGCACGACCCTTATAGAGACCGTGAAGAATAAAGAATATGCAGTTGAGAGCACAGAGATAATGAGGGGTGAAAATGGGTGAGGGATGAAGGATCAATGAGAGGCACAGATGAGGGGTGAGAGATTTAAGAGGGCCAATTCAGATAGTCAAATTAGAGGTGAACGATGGGAAGTGGCTCGGGTTAAGAGTTGGAAGGCTGAGGGAGATATCATTTGTCTTGCTGCCTCTGTCAACCCAAGTACCTTAAGCATCACATTTCAGCTTGGCTCTCAATTTAAGATTCTCTCTTATCATAGCCATCATTGAAATGTTACGTTTTAGTATGTAGGAGGATCTTTGGAATTAAAAGATGGAGGAACATTGTCACCTTTTGGGGAGGCGGGGGAGATTTTTTTAAATAACGCAACATCTGGGTGCATTCTCGCGAGGTAAAAATTATATATTTGTTCATCTTTTGTTTTGAAGTTCTATTTTGTTGTTGGTTTTGTTTTTCAAGCCCTCAGTCAAGAGTAGAAATTTTAAGATTGGATTATGGCAGTGGAATGTTGGACAAAATTGTAATTTGTGCAAAAAGACATCTTTGAAGGAATGAAAGTAAATATTTTTATTCTAAAGTCCCTGTTTGTAATTTCATTCAAATTCTTCAGTGGGTTGTCGTGGAAGGATTGAAACGCAAAGGACTGGAGAGTAGTTAGCGTCTTGACAGAATAACCGTGAGCTGCGCGAGAGTTGAGCTGACCCACATCCATCCATCTCTTGCAAACGTGGAGTTGACTGTGCTCCAACTCTGTCTCCTTGCACCATATCTCCAGCCAGCAGATCCCCTTGCATCTCAGGGGAAAAGTGCCCCTCTGCGGGCTGTCAATTTCAGATGTCACTCAAAATGGCAGGGGGTGGTGATTGGCTGTCACATGGCCAGAGGGCTTGTCTTGCCAGTGTGGGTCACACTTGACAGAGATTGTGAAGGTTTGTCTTGGTCCACACAGCTAAGCAAAATTCTTGGTACCGGTAAGCTAACCCTGAAAGAAAGAAAGAGCCACAATGCCGATTGAAGTGACTTGAAATTGACTGAAGTTCACTTCAAAATACAAATCGACGGAAATGAACAAGGTACCTGTCAACAAGTTCAGAAGTCTTGTTCAGTTAGCAAACTAGTTTGAATGTAGAGATTGCCTCAAAAGGTTGCCAGGAATATTGACAGTAAAATATCAATATACGCTGATGATACAGGCTTCCTTTTTCGTATCTTCTGGATGCAATCTGTGTTTAAGATTAATTGAGATGAATGTGAAATATTTGGGATTAGCGGTCTAAAGGTAGAAATTGTATGTAATGTGTTGCTGAAGCTCCAAGTCTTGTGTCAGTCACGAAAAGGCACCATGAAGAATTATACACTAGTGTACTTTTGGACTAAAAAAAGATTTTTAAAAACTTTTATTTTTTATTATTAACTTATGCATTATATAAATAAGTCCTTCCTATTTCTTGCATGCAGAAGTTTTGTTTGAAAAGTCTTTATTTGTTAAGGAAATTATGTAGTCCTGGTGGGGTTTTTCTTTCCAGTTCTGTAAACCAGAAAAAAGAGAGGATATTTTATACCAAATTATTTTGTTTAACTCCAATTTCCTAATTGATGGAATATTTTTTTGTTGGGAAAAACTTGTGGACCAAGGTGTTACTTTTTGTGAAGAATTTAGACCCAGACGGTCCAGTTTGTTCAACCCCTTCATTCATGCATGCCATTAATTGCAGCAGTAGGAAAATATTGTAAAACTTAGAGTTTGTCATCCACCCATCCAAGGCTCAAAATTGTTCAAATGTTTGAAAACAAATGGTACAATATCAGGCTTTAATCCATTTGGGATAGCCCCATACAATGCATGCAGGCGGTGGGAACACGTATTTGATTGACCTTTACCCTGGGTTATTTAAGTTAATTTATAATGCCACTGTAGACCTACAGATATCATCTTATTAAAGTTGTATGTCATTTTTCTGCGCTCAAGGAAAATAATAAATATTTAGAGATTCCCCGTAGTTGAGTCTAATGAATGTTGTTTTTGTTTCGCGGAGTCAGAGTCCTTGACACACTTGTTTTGGCATTCTTATGTTGTGTCCTCCTTTTGGATGGATGTTGAAAACATGTTGAAGGAAACGGGGTTTATTCCGAAAACTACTGATAGCTTCTGTGATGTTTGAGGACTTGCAATCATGTAATGTGTTCATTGCACTATTTGGAAAACCGTTTATTTTTAAAGATGTTCACTTCACATAAATATGTACCGTATGTATTTATTTAAAAAGTTAAATGAGGCGAGATAGAACAATGGAGCGATACATGGTTGAAACAAACAATGACATTAAAAAGGATTGAAGAAAATGGGAGGATTTAAAGAAAGGTTTGGGTCTGGACAAAGACTGAGAGACTTTAAAGGTCAGGTGTGAAGTAAACCTGGCCAACCATGTTTTGTGTAATATTGAGGGCTAAAACTATTTCAAGCATACGATCATTCGCTTTTTAAACGCAACTCACCCAGGTTCCTAGTTAGACCCAGAGCAACGCGCGTGACAACGAAAATGCTTTTTTCAGCAATCTTCGGCGAGCGACGCTATTTGCACGACGCCGAGCTGCCGGTCAGTCTTTTGTTATAACATGTTCATGTTACATTCCCCACAAAAAATTGGCATAAAAATATTTAGTCAGGTTGCCATCAATATTATTCATTATCCTCAGTATCATTTTTGTCCAGTGTTAGTTTCATAAGTCTGCGAGAACCAGGAAAAAAGCAACCCCTTATTGTCAGTGGTTCATTTTCATTCCATTTTCTGTCATTCATCATTTGAAGTAATTTCAGTGATCATTGTGGGGTTTTCTTTCTTTCTTGAATGAGTCACTATGACCAACAATTTAACCTATCTGTGTATGGCGATTTCTGTTGGTCAGTATGAACATTCTTTTTTGTTTTTTGTACTATAACCCAGCTATTGCCATCAGTGCCGTTCGACTGCATTTCCATGATCAGCTGCAGAGAAAATTAAAGGATTGATCGTTATTTGATCAAATATACTGTATGTTTGTTTTTTGTATGTGTTCTGGATATCTGGGTCTAAAGCACTGTCGTACTGCCATGAGAACTTGTGCACAAGACGCCTGAGTGGATTTATCACAATTTCTCATCGCTGATGTTCTTGTTTTCAAACTAGTTGAGACTAAAGAGAGCACAGCTGCTCCTTGAAGCCAAGTAGTCATCTGCAGGCAGCACATCCATTTGTTTGGCCCCAGGTGGTATTTAGGCCTTGAATAAATGTTAAGAATACATTGGGGTCAATGCGTCGTGGGGTATTTGAGGATGCCTTTCACCCTCCTGTGAACGTAACATTATATGACGACATTGCAATTATTCAATTCAATATCTTTTTCTCAATTAGATCAGAATAAAATTGACAGAGAATGTTCCATCCATCCATTTTCAAAGGCACTTGTCCTCAGTAGGCTGAGGGGTGAGCTGTTGCCTATGCCAGCTGACTTTGGATGAGAGGCGGGGTACTCTGGACTGGTCGGCAGCCATGTGAAATGTTCTACTACGATTGACTTACTTTTTATTCAGTTGAAACCGAGATGTGCAAGAAAAATGTACAGGTGGGCTTGTCGGACCATCATGAGACATGTTGTGGTCGCCCTGCCCAAACCGGCACCGGCCCTGTCTATTAAGAATATAATATGGTCACTTTCAATGATCATCTCATACTTAGTATCTTTATATATTGCAGTGTAAAATCAAACTGAATTTTTAACATTTGACATTTTCTGGTCATCTTCTTCAAGTCATTCCTCATGGAAGGGTTTAACCTGATGCACAAACAAATACAAACAATCCATGCCGATTGATCAGTTGAAGTAGACAGAACTCAAAATATAGAATATTAGAAAAGCAAAAACATGTTGATTTTGTAGTACCGGCCTGGTCGAGAAAGCATAAGTGAACTTAGGGTGACCACGGTTAATGTAGAACCCTGCCATGAGTCTTCCTGGTTAGCGATCAGTTCTGGTCATTGCTAATGTTAAATATATGATCTGAACTGAGCACTCTGAGGAGCACTTGGCTGCAGCCTTTGTCTTCCCTCGCCTTTCCTGATTTGACTGAAAAACGGTCCTCTCTCTCACCTACAGTACATCTCCTCTCTCTCTGGCCTCCCTGTGAGGTGTCACTCACCTCGTCCTTTCCTGAAACACGATGTGCTCGTCGTCTTGGACATTTCTCAGTTACGTACGGCTGCCACACAGCTGGAGGGTGTTTGCGGCCAGACAGCACATTGGCAGGCCGATTCCCAGTTCATCACATTTTTGGCTTGAACCGCAGCCTCTCCTCTGAAAACAAATCCCTGACATATATGCCTTATGTCACAACGGCACTCGACTGTGGGTCTTAAGATTAACCCTTTCAGGGACAGCGGTTACTACAGAGGACAGCTGACCATGTTATCAGGTTACAGAGTGCATGAAAGGGTTAACAGGTGAAGATGCTCTTTGTGAATATTATGCTAGTGCAACATTATTTATTTATTTTATATTTAGTCGTTCGGAAAAAAAGTAGCCATTATGTTCTGTCATTGTAACGTTGATAAAACTAAATATAAAAGGGAATCAATCAATGAATGATCAAAGCACTTGAGGCAGGACTATGTACGAGACTGATGTGATGGATGAAAAAAAAGTGTTTAAGTTATTCAAATAAAACTCAATTTTGACCACATTTAAAATTCCAGAATAATAACTCGCATTTAGAATTTGGAGTGACACACAAAAGCAGGTCTGGGAACAATTCAGCGGCAAAGCAACTTGATGAATTTTTCATGTCTATATCTTGTTCGAATGTACCTTCTTATTTTCCAGTATATTACTTTTGTAGGCTGTGCACAAAATCATTCAACATCTACAGAGGAGCTCCAGGGCAAACAAAAGGTTGCGACCTGCTGCTCTCTATGAATCGATCCTGGCTGGGCTGATGCCTTCAAAGAATAATTGCAATAATCATCCAAACTCTCAAATCTTCTCCACTTCAAAATCAAAAACTTCTGAGTTACCATTAAAGCAGTCACGGCTTTTGTCCCACACTATCTGGGCACTCTTTCTAGATATGGACACTGTCTGTCTTTAAGGGTCCCTCTCATGTTGTCTTCGTTTGTTCTCGCTTCCCTTTCTGGTCGCTTCCGTTTAATTGGTGAACCTCCAAATGACCCTGAGCATGTCGAGTGAGTCTGTCACTCTTTAACTTTTCGATGTTTCCTTTCCTGACCACTGCCGATACTGGTTTGATTGAAACATCCTTTTTCATTGAGTGCCAGAAGGATTTTTTAAAGAAGGCATGAATTAATTATCAGAGTCACATACCATACAATTAATTTTGTGGCTTTGCCTCACTCCCCCCCCCCCCGCCCCCCCATTCTGTCCGCGCTTGGAGAATGTCAAGTAACGTTTTCTAATTAATTTACGTGATTATCAGAGATAGTTTCTGGAAGGTCTTCACTTTCAATTTGTGACAGGCTACAGATGAACAAAAAGGAAGGGCTGATGGAAATGGAGGCCAGCGTGTGATTAAGCGACTGGCTGAGCTCCTAAAACACATGCTTGGATGGACTTACATTGTCTTGATTGCTCTGATTCAAACTTTCACAGCTGATTTACTTTTCACTCAAGTAACAACAAGATTTGCACTGTTCGAAACATCCTATTAGCATTTCCCACCCTGTAACAATGGCTGACTCATTATGAATGGGTTTGAGGAGAGAAGGCTCAAAGACAACATCAATGACTCAAAGGTAGCAACTCGGAAAAGTGGACTTTAAAGCTGGGCATTCAGGCTGCAAATTACGGGCATCCATTCTCAGCTAGCGAGCAAGATACCTTCGGGCGGGAGGTGGGCTACACCCAGCCGCTAGTCAATTGCATGACATTTAGAAAACCATTCGCATCGATGGGCGATTGATATTTTTCAGTTTAAGACGCATAATTTTGCAATGTAGGTGGATTCTAGAGTACCTAAGAAATCCCTCGCAAGCTCTAAACACTGTATTCTGATTACTATTGTGGTTGTGGAATATGACGTAAACAGCAAAATCCACCCTTTTTTTTTCCATCTCGGGGTGGCCATTTTGCCACTTGCTGTTGACTGAAAATGACATCACAGTGCTTCAAGCAGGGGTGTTTAAATTCGGCATTCAAGGGCCGATGTCACACCTGATTCAAATGGTCAGACTCATTATCTTCCTTCTTCAGATCATTTGAATCAGGTGTGTTGCAGCAGGGAGAGATGGGAAACAGGCAGCACATGGGCCCTTGAGGACCGAGGTTGGACACCTTTGGCCGAAAAGCTCAGCTTGCGAACATCACATGACAAAACCCCCAAAACAGGTGAGCCATGATTGGTCATGCCCTAAAAGCCTCTGGCACAAACAGCCATGTTAACTGTCAAATGTTAATTGTAAAGAACATTTTTTGACAAAGTCCTAGACCACCACCGCCACTTATTTGTCTCAGAGATCATCCGGTATTATGAAGCGCTTTTATGTGGACACTGATTTTCAGTCGGGATTTGATGTTTTTAACAAGCTTTTTTTGAGAAGTCAGACTTGAATCAAATGAAAAATGCAGCCACATTTCTTTTTCCTGTTCAGGAATACAAGTAAGGTTAACCTTTACCTTTGAAAATATATGGGTAATGCTAATTATATTTTAGCACTGAAACTATCACTTCGGTGGAAGAGCTTCCACATAGTGTGTTACTCATTGCAATAACATAATACAACATATTTTGACATTTATTGCGGCAACGCACGGCAGTGGTCTAGGCCAGTCTTCCTCAACTGGCGGACCGCGATCCACGACCGGACCCTCGTCAAATTGTATAAAATAATAAATTATAAAGTGATTTTTACGTTGTACATTTTATATTTTTGGACTATAATCTGCGCATTACCGCGATCGCTTGTTAAAATTATCCGTTGTATTCTTTGCGTGCACTAACAGATGTATTGCAGAGGACCACAGCAGCGCGACTGTGTGTGTATAATGTTTTGACTAACTGGAGACCCTGGCTGAGCAGGGCATGTCGGCGATAACGATGCGCTGATTGGCTCCTCTGAACTTAAGGTGTGCCCATACATAAGCGTCACGCATTCAAAATGGATGATTGTGTCAGGAAGCAGACGCATGCGCGACGCCACAGTGTGCTCACAGCTTCAGCCCAGGAGAGCCGCACACAGACAATTAGACAAGACGAATCGCGGGAGCTTTCGATTGTGTGCAGTTTTGCTCCCGTCTACCCGGGGATCTTTGCAGCTGTTTAACAGCAGAACAGCGCAACATGGTAAATGAACATCACAATGGCGTCCTCAAATAATATTTGCATGCCTCAGACATTGCATTCACCTTTAGTGGAAGAACAGCACTGCACATTCCTGTGCTCCCTTGTGTCCGTATTTAAAATGGTTCTTAACTCCTCTTCTGATATATTTTTCAGTGATTACAGCGGGGATGTGAAAAGGGGAATTGTACAAATGAAAAGGATATTTTTGTTTTCATGTTTAGTATTTATTTTGGTAAAATGAGTATTTTGTTTTGTTTTTGTTAAATTAAGGGGAAAAAAGACAACTACTGTTTAACAAAGTTAAAGTAAAAATGTCTTATTTCCCTAAAAGGGCTATTTCTATTATTAAGCAGGCACAACTTAACAAAATAAAAGAGTTCCTGTGCCTCAACACAATACCTCTCATTATTTGCTGTGTACTGGCAAAGTGAATAATTGTTATTTTCATGCACCCCATTATTGGTTGGTTGTGAGGAATGTTGATTTGTATAAGCTTGGCTTGACCATACTAAATGGGCATATAGCCCTGCTCCCCATGACCGCCGTGCATGGGACCGGACCTTGGTCTTATTAAAAAAAATAAAGTGGACCGACAGCATTTCTAGTTGAGGACCACTGGTCTAGGCCATTTCTGGTGCCTCAAAGTTCTGAAGTTCAGGGTTCAAATATATGTCCCCCCCCCCCCCCCCCCCACCATGCTTGTGTGGGTGTTCACAGGGTACTTACTCCAGCTTCCTCTGACATTCAAAGAGCATCGATGTTCAGTTAAGACTCTAACTTGTCGTTCGGCATGAATGTGAGTATGAATGCTGGTTAGTTGATATTGGCAAGCAACCAGTCCAGAGCGTACACCGCCCCTCTCCTGAAGTCAGCCGGAATCGAGTCCAGCTCGATCGAGACCTTGTCGGCAGAAGCGCTACAGAAATTTTTGGTAAGCCGGCAGTGCTCTTAATGGTCACCTGCGGCATCAATCTTGCATTGGGTGGTGGTTTAATAAATTTGTTGAGCATGATACACTATTTTAATAAAGATAAAAACAATCAGCTTTGGACTTGGGTCAAAACACAAAATGGTAGCAGCGATACAGCATTCGATGATGATACTTAGATCGCTAATATCAGGCTATTATATGAATCCTGAGGTGGAAGTCTGAAAAAAATATTCAAATGTTCAAATTTTGTGGGTTTGATTGAAACGAAGGAAATCTAAATAATTGTATTTTCACCTTTTATTTATGTATTTATTTATTAAGTACAATAACTCTTCCCCTACGGCACTGACATATGTCGGAGTGCATGTTTTTGAGGGGGTGTGATTTCGAGTACATGGTGAAGTTTGTATATACAGTGGCACAAAAACACAAGTATACACATGAACAAATTATTAGTTAGAATATACCTGTATGCAGCAGGTCAGTCAACGGGTTTAAAATGTGACATTATGGTAGATAATGGGATTTTCTTCCCATATGATCCCATGGCTCATACAACGGGGTCAAAGAATAGTTGTTTTTGGTCATCTTTCTTTCGTTAATCCTCTGGCACTACATGGCACATAGAGCCAGCCATAGCAACCAGGTCTCTCCATCTGGGTGTATTGTGGGCAAGATGTTGAGCTTGTGCCAGGGTCACATTGCAGGCTCCAAGGTCCAGGGCTATTACGTCCAGCCAGCGAGTGCATGGGGCACCTCTGGGTCGTCTCCAGCCAGCTTACTGGGGGTTGAAGGCCAAGATGGTGCTGATTGGGTGTTCCTGGGGCAGGCGGATGGATGGTAATCAGCAAACAAAATAACAGGTTACCATCAGTCAGTTTGAACACGTTTTTTTTTTTCTGGTGAATGTCAATGTTCTTTGTGTTTGTTTGTTTGTTTGGAGCAGGTGGATGTGGGAGAAACTGTTTTCATCTCATCAGCAGCAGCAAGGCAACTTTACCTCTGTCTGCACTTCCTTCCTCTTCTGAATAAAAATGCTTTTAGTCCCCCCGCCCTTTCATTTTATCTTTCTTTGCATATTTGTGAATTTGCATGTTTGCTTCTTGCTCTTTTCTGGTAGTGTATGTATTTTGTAGATAAAAGTTCAGCAGTGCAGTTAAGAGAAATTAGTTGGGTAAACAGTGGTAAATGTCAATGATAAAGTTCTGTTGAAGCTCATCTGATTAGCGCGACAACGCAGGTGTCTTATCTTGACTGTGCAACAGAGGGTAAAATGGAAATGATTGCGTGGTCCGGAGCAGTAGATGCCTATCCCAGAAATACGTATCTGCCACTGAGCTCATCCTGCTGGACTCTCGGGTGCGACGTGGAAGATCATTGTGAGAGAGTAACAAGGAGAAAATGAAAAGCAATCAGACCTCTCTTGTTGTTCGGATGAGGCCCTTTATCGAACAAACTGGCCGCGAGAGTTGTAAAATGAACATCGTGTCTTTGAATACTCTTACTAGCTATAAAAGCCTATCGCCCAATTGGCCACGTTTAGCACTGAATAGCGAGCGCACAGACTTACGGCAAAGGGCCAACTGTGAAAAGTGGAGAAAGAAAATGCGAGAGCCACGGAACAAGTGTGGACTTGTATGAAGCTTTGGTTTTTATACATATCGAGAGCTATCTAACTTGAGTTCCTCAAAACTGGGAATGGACTGTCCAGTCCAGGACAAACTGACAGTAGCGGGTAGATTGAACACCATTTCTTTTTTTCCTGACTTTGCTAGTTGCGCCTTTCTTCGTATCATGATTGTAAGAAGAGGAGAGCGAGAGGGACGGGATTTGCCTGTGAAAATCAACCTAGTTTAACCCAAAACTATTAGTGTGGGGTCGGAGTAGCACCTTGATAAAGATTTCCTGTTGTACCATGTCAAAAAATCAATAGCTCTGCCGTGATCTTCTCATTTGATATCACCAATAGTTCTTCTTAGTCAATTAGGTGCAATAGAGGAAAGCATCAGCGTGGGGTTCCTCCTTTCTGATACTTATTCGTAAGCCGTCATTTAGGAAAGATGCTTATTGGTTGACTGCGTCAGGAACTCATGCAAAGCCTTGTTGCGCCATCATCTTTTTGTTCATCTGCACTTGACAGTCAAAACAAGGTCTCAGCATTTTGCATAATATTTGACGCAAGAGATGAAAATAATTGGGAATATAAGAACATTCCCAATTTACTTTTACTGGAACATGCTTCAGAAGAAAACGAAATGTACATTGACAGGCTTCTTAAAGCGAATGGTTTTCTCTTTTTTGCTGGCCCGTCATTCGCCGGCGGCGTTATCATCAGTCAGACATGGTTTCAAGCCGAACCAGACCGTAAACGTCACTCCGTCATCGTTATTTTAAATGCGCTTCATAGTCTCTAAATAACAGTTTGAGGCCACTGTTATAGGATAGACAGAGCTTCTCCATTTTCTACTACTGCTGCTGACTAGTTACGACTTCACACGCATTCGCAGCACAAGCAGTGTATCTTCTTCAATAAAGAACCATGCCACGTACCGTGAAAACTAAAACACATATATTCCATAGTATTTGCAGTCAAGCTTTACAATCATCCCTTTGACTCAAACATTCAATCAATAATCAGTAACCCAGTAGTAGATAAATCCAAGATAATAAAAATCAGTCACAGGACATAACACTACTCTCGCTCGATCTCGCTCTCTCCCTCTGTCACTCTCGTTGAGTCGCTGAGTTTCTCTCTCTGACTCTCTTGTCATCCAGACACAGACTTATAAATGAATGGACTAATGGACCACTTACTCGCCATCGGGAGAAGTGAAGCCACCATTGGCCACCTGATAGTTGCCATTCGCTGAGCCCGCCTACCTTGAACACATTGATTTCATTGCTGCATTTTCACATTATTTTCTGTCTCGATGGCGAAAATTCTGTATGGCACACGGTTTGTACTAAGAAGTTAGGGAGAAGCGCTACATGCATATTTCATCGGTAAGAATACGATTTTAAATTTGATTTTACAAAGTATACATCGCTGAGTGCTACTCAAAGAGTTGTCTGCATCATATTCTGAGAACCACCAACAATGAAATTAAAGCCAAGCCCATCGAGATCAAATTTCCTGCAAAATGCAAACCTAACCTCAGTCACAAGTAACGATATTGAGTTAATACTCTGAATGGTCGATGCAAACAGTTAAGTTCGTTCTCTGAGAGGCTTACAACAGAAACATCATTTTTAGTTTCGTTCAGCTTTTAAAATGTGATATATACATAGTGATGAGATTTAGGAATGGCCATTTATTGTGTGGATGTACTGTAACTTAGAAACAGCTTTCATGCTTAGGGTGACTCTTTTTATTTATTTTTTTAAACCTTCTGGAAGTAGCTTTTTCCCCCCTTTAAAAATGAATCACAGAACTAGATATTAGGAAATCATTAGGAAAGTCCGAGAAATACGCATTGACAGCCGTTTTCCCGCACACCAGCATCAGGTTCAGCATGGCAAAAATGCATGCATCCTGTGTCCCGGCCCTCAGCCACAGGCCGCTCAGTGCGGCCTAGCACTGCACACATTCAGTCATTTTAACAATTCAAAAAAAAAAAAAAAGAGAAAAATGAAAAACGGGATCACATCAGTGTGTTTTTGCACCCACATTCATTATTATTGTGATTAAAATAGTGACAAACATTACGCAAAGCACAGGTGCTCAGGAGGTCCACTCAAAATCCCATCATCCTCTTTTCTAGGTTCTCTTTCACACAATGTCAGTGTCTCCCGCTCTCTTCCAACCGTCAAATCACGGTTAATTGTGTTACTCGTTTTAATTAATAGTCGACTGATAGTTTTTTTGTATTGGCTCATCACAGAGACCTGGATGCTATTGTGGATGCTGAAGCATCCATATTGATCACACCACACGCGTGTGTGCGCGTGTGTGCGTGCGTGTGTGTGTGTGTGTGTGTGTGTGTGTGTGTGTGTGTGTGTGTGTGTGTGTGTGTGTGTGTGTGCGAGACAATGGCAGTGTGGTTTATATTGTAGCAGAGCTGGTTAGTATTGATAACAAGCTTGTGCTGCCTTGTGTTTTGTTTTTGTTTTTGTTTTTGTTTTTTTTGAATGGGTCATCAAGCACTGACAGAGAAAAGGTGTGTGAGATGCACACACACGCACACTCACAATTTGTGTACCGTTTACGGGGATAGTATCATACAGTGCAGTGAGAGTAGCATGCAGTCATATTGATAAGGCCTGTCAGGCTATTGCTCAGGTCTATGGCGAGCAAGGGGGGTAATTAAAAGGGATTAAGATTGTTGTAGGCCTCATGGTAACCCAGCGAGTACGTACAGTAAACCTGTTGAGATTAACAAGAGGTAGTAATTAGTGAAGTTGTTATAACCATCCGAAAGTAAGGCTTTTATAAAGCGCACCACCCTGACAGAGTTCCTTTAATTAACCCACTTGATTCCATCATTTGCATTTATTTATACACTATGTATTGCCTTGTGTTCTCGTTAGCTGAAAAATTACAATCATTCATTCACATGAAATACAGAAAATTATTCTGCAAGTTTGCAGTCTTTTGTTGGGCTTTGTTGCAGCCAATGCGTGCAGCTACGAACAAATAGAAATGTATCATTGGGTTGAATGGAATTGACTGGTCATGTTGCACCGTGTTCATTATTTTCTGTTTTCCTCTTCTTACCGCTGTCAAAATTTAACTTATAAAGTAACGGGAGTTGAGGGGTCATGTAGCATATTATTGTTGAAAATATACCAAAATAGAAAACATGCCTTATGGCACATTTACTGGTTCTTGAGGCAATTGAATTGGAGAAATAATTAATAAGTGTCGATAAGGTTGGTATGTTAAGTGTTAATATGCACACATTTTTTCATTCCTTTTGTCAGCAACATATTCGTTTCATTTGTCAACTGTTGAGTGGCAATTTTTCAAGAAGTGAATGGATTTTAACTTTGTGTTTTTTCCTCCTCCTCTGATTGGTTAGTAAAGTCTGGGGGTCTGTGAGACTGTGCACTGGGTTGGATGGAGGGGGTGGAAAAAGGCAGAGACAACATTGATTTTTTTTTTCCTTGGTTAAGATTGCACGACTGTCTGTGTCTTATGTGTTGTGTTGTATTGTATTATTTGTCATTTTATGTTAACTTTTCTTTTGATGGTGGCACGGGCACCCGCAGCGGCTCCTCTCTCTCCTGACACATTTCATCTGTGCTGTACCTTGCACATGTAGCACATTTGACAATAAAGTTGACATGAACATGAACATTTCAGCACAAAGAGATGTTAATCATTTTTGATGACGCGTGGCCAACATTGATGGTGTTTGCAAAGCAATTGTGTCAGCTAGTTTTATTTTTATAGATATTGCTGGAATAAGGAAGTCTTGTCTGTCTGTCTGTCGGTAGGCATCATTTAAAGTTTACATTTTCAACACTTCTGTAGCTGTGTGGTTGCTTCATCAGTATGACTTTTGAGATTCCACTCATTTAATCATGATGTTTAAAATTGTAGCCATTTTTTAAAAGTGGATTTCAGTGTCTCTAATCATTTCAGCACTGCATCTGCATACTAAGAGAAACAAACGTATATGAACATTGGCCTTTTGCACACCAGACAATTATTTGGCTAGTTTGAGTCACCTGTGGATATGATGACACGGGAAGATATTGTTCCACGGACCATGGAAGCAAATGTGATCGTGTGTATTCGGTCTTGATAAATGACGAGCTAACGCTGTTGTCAGGCTTGTTTATAAATTGATAACTGTGTTGGCTCACTAAGGTCAAATCTTTGCACTATTTCACAATAAGGGTGAACGGCGCTGGTCAGGTTGATAAGACTCCCGTGTGGTGAGGATCAGCCAATAACACAAATGCAGGCTGGGCACCGATGGGTTGCTGCGATAAGAAGGGTCGCAGCGGCCAAAGAGAAGTCCACGGGAATATTGGAGAGAGACTGGACGGACATTGGCCTTCAAGCACTGATGCCAGCAGTCAATCTAACGACTGACTAACAAGTCATTTTGGGCGGGCTTTTGACCTGGAACAATTATCTGATGCTGACATGACCCAAATTTGCCTACAAGTTGTTTTAATTTGTCTTCAAGATGGAAGAACTAAACATCCTGCCAGCACTAATGTAAGCACTAAAGTGTCAGCGCCATGTTGTGATGTGCAACAGGGTGACCGAACAAAAAGTCGAACTGCTCCCAGTCCTGACCCTGACTGGCACGTCGGGTGAAGTTGACAGTTTTACTGGTTTAAGGGCCCGGCAGAGGATGTACTTCCTGAGGCTGCTGAGGAAGCATGGCCTGCCACAGGAGGTGCTACGACAGTTCTACACGGCAGTCATCGAATCAATCCTGTGTTCTTCCATCACGGTTTGGTTTGGGGCCGCCACAAAAAAGGACAAAATCCGACTTCAACGGACAGTTAGGACGGCGGAAAAAATCGTTGGCACTGCCCTACCCACTCTTGAGGACTTGCACACTGCAAGAATCAAGACAAGGGCACGGAAAATCCTCCTGGATCCCCCGCACCCTGCCCACCACCTTTTCCAGCTACTCCCCTCAGGCAGACGCGACAGATCCATGCGCACCAAATCCAGTAGACACTTAAACAGCTTCTTCCCTCTAGCCATTAACTCCTTAAACAGTCACTGACGTAGTCACTCTTCTTGTACTACAAATACTGCTACTGGTTACTCTAAAATGGTTCAATGATTTGTTGTTTACGATGATACTAATGCAGCGTGTTATACCGGAGACAAATTCCTTGTGTTCTACATACTTGGCCAATAAAGATGATTCTGATTCTGATTCTGATTCTGATTTACAATTTCAGGCGCTTGATTTTCATAGTACATACAAATGTAGTGTCAGTGTTTAGTTTTCAGTGTCAACAGAAGAGAAATGAACGTGATCATTCAAAGATGATTTGACCACTGCTGTGTGTAATTAGCGTAGCATTTAATGCACTGCAACCTAACTTTCCTTCTCAAACCTTGCTTTCTGCACCTCCTCATAAATCTTCCCCCCTCCCTTCCCCACACCGACACCTCTACCTCCACCCCCACCAACTGTGGGAAAGACATGTTATCAGCGTCTGTCCGTTGTTCTCTGGTGGGGATAGATACAGAGAAGATAGATGAGTGTTTTGACATGGAGAGTGTTAGACAAACAGTCTTATCAGGCCCAACACTTTAGACCGACCCCCTGAAACAGTCTCCTGAACCATGGATGAAAATGGCGAAATAAGAAGAGGTTTGGCCAAATTGGGATCTGTTTTTATCCGGGTGACGTGGATGACTATAATGACTGAGATTTTCAACAGATTTTCAACCCTCAGACTCAGCAGTGGTCATCCAGTCCAACCATAGCCAGCTCGCGACTGGCTCGTCACAAATCCTCAGATCTGCTGGAACGTCTCGAAAGTGCAGACCACTCCCACAGCCCACTATCTGTCTGGGATGCACTGGGCTCTGACCGCAGCTGTCACTGCCATCCTTCTAGTTATCACGTAGAGGAAATACACAAAAAGAAGCTGCTGAACTGAGCCAGAAGTGAAACGGCTCAGCTCATATCAAACGCCCCCTGCTGATGAGCCATGGACTGTTTGTTTCGGTGCACTGCTGTTAGTGTTGCAAGGGTTCAGGTCAAGTTCAGGTCAAATGTTTTCTGAAAGCCCTCACATGCTCCTGAGTTAATGTGATGGGAATCTTTCCAATAATTTAACAACGGACAGATTTGATGTTCAAAGGATTCATTTCCCAATAAATGTGATCATTAATACTAACCACAAGAATGTACTGACTGGATTAAAAGTTGCACTTAACATGGCAATACCTGAAAGCAAAACACAAGGCTAATGCTATTAAATATCTCTAAATATGGTCATAATGTGTATTATTTCCTTACTGAGACACAAGAATATTTGGTGCTGAATGTAATACTGATATTCTTCTAATCCCTTGACAGATGAGCTGGATTTTAATGAAGAAGGCAACGGCAGAAAGGTTGTCGCTCGCCGGGACCTCCACGCGGACACAGTTTGGGGACCCTACCCTGGAAGCCTCCAGTCAGATGCCAGCGCAGATGATGGGGCAGCATCAGGGGTGAGGACTCTAACCAAAATTCTTATAGGATTCATGTGAAACGAAAATATACGAAACAAAAGGAGAGGAATTAGGTGCAGGGACCCAACGTTTTCCCATAAAACCTTGCAATACTCTGCAGGTTGAAATTATGTTGAAGTGTGGTTTGAATTGCTAGTAACGTTTGTCTCAAGTCAATAATACCCTTGTCAAAAGCTACAGTGTAAAAACAAAAACCAAAGATGTTGAAATAAAGCCGTTTACAACATATTTTAATCTGTGACAGATCGCACACACAAAGATGGAAAATCAAACATTTAACAGTTTTGTGTAATCTCAACACAGACCTCCACACACACAAAGCTTTTCTTCCATCACCGATGTCCACCTGATCACACATGACCTCTCGAAAATGAAGAAAAACAGAAGCTTGGCCAAGTGTTTCCAAAAACGTCAGATAAAACCTATTTTGTGTTACTTACCGCTGCTTCTTTAATCGTCAGTCAGGTTGATTTTTGGATTGGCTACACCAGGGGGCCCAATCCGTCGATCGCCCGGTAGCTTGCGGACTAGTCTCAGGTCGACGGCGAGGGATGTAGAGAAAACAAAACACACTTCAGACAAAAGGATCAACTTTTAGGACAACCTTACAAGACATATGATAAGCGTTTGACGTCCTTAGTCGGGAAGGGGGAAAATCAGGACAAAAACAGCAACAAGATTGTCTTTGTGTGTACGCCTTAACGCATGACATTGAACTTGGAAATGGAGGCGCGGAGATCATTTGATGCCTAGCTGCTTTTTCCTTTTTGGTTTGACTTTTGAAGCATAGTTTCTTTTAAATCTTAGGTTGGATTCCAGATTGACTGCCAAACGGTTTAACGCTCTATTTTGCAGATTTAAACAAGTTAGTGGAACAATGATGACCTCACGAGTGCTAATCAAGTCAAGTACAACTTTATTGTCAAATGTGCAACATACAGCACAGATGAAATTTCTTCCTTCCTTCTCAAGACAACATACAACAAGATGATTAATGATTAATTTAGTAGTAGGAGTAGTTGTAGCGAAAGCGTTTAGACATACTGTACATCTGCAATAAATGAGAGCAGGGCTGGGTGATTAATTATGTATTTATTTTATGATACTGTATAGCCAGAAGCTTTTTGTTGAGCTATAAAATGAGACAATCCCGTATAAGTTGGTGTTGTGTTTAAAATCCGCACTTTGCTGGGTGAGAGTATGAGCGTCTGCTTTTTTTGTCAGCCCGTTCCTCACGCTCTGAATATGACATCTGTCGTTGGGCCAGAATTACAAAGTGGTTGTTTTCCGAAACACACGCTCGTTGTTGTTGTAGACCGACACGAAGCTGAAGTAGAAGAGGTGCGGTTTTAATTTGAAAGGTGAAAGGTCAGGGGTCAAATGCCCGGACGAGAACAGAGATTTTCTTGCATTGATTGTTTGACTGACTAGAAATGAAAACGGATGATTGACATTTGTGCGTGCATGCGTCTGTCTGTGTGCGCTCATGCGTGTGCGTGGGACCGGATGGAGCCCTATCAGAGTCCGTCATTTTGCATCATGCGCTAGTCCGTCTAATCATATGATGCTGATGCGGGGCGAGGCTTCCTGGTACGGGGTGCTCGCTGTTCCACGTTCTCCCAGAGGATCATGCTCAATACCAACTGGTCACTCAGGTTGTGCCTGGTTCATTTTTTGACTGAGGCTTCCTCTAGTTAAGCCGGTCATTTACCTCTCCTCCCTTCCTTCCCCAGACATCCGCCTGACTTTTATCTCCGTGTGGCGCCATCCTCCTGGACAGCAAACCCCAGTGATTGATTTCTGTTTGATAGGCTCTCATTTCTAAGATTTTGTTTATTAGCAGGGAGCTGACAGATAAAGCGTGCGTGTTCACACACACCAGTGCAGTCGGCTAAGCCGGCGCCCGCTTGATCACCCATCATCTTTTTGTTCTTCTGCCTTCCTTTGTCCGTACCGTCCGGTTTGTCCTGAAGACTGTCCTTGAAGGCTCGTATTCATATGATCAGTATTTAGCACTCATCCTGAATACTAGTGCTCTCTCCTCGACCTCATCTTCTGCTCCCTTTCCCTCCTCATCTCCTCACGTGCTACCAAGTGGACTGAAGGAGGGAGGAGTCGGCTCTTCAGTATCTATAGGAGATAGCCGTCGTAATCTCACATTCCTCCTGTTTCTCCCCTTCACTCTATATCCTCCCCCTCCTCTGACTTTCCCTCCATCCCTCCGAGGGTCAGCAGGGGTCAGGGCTATCCTGGAAAAAGAGAGATGTGCCCATGTAAAGCAAACTGAGAAATTACAATCTTTCAGACAGTTGATTATAGTGGAAGTCGAAAGTTGTTCGTAATGTTTTTTGCGACTGAATTGTCTTGATAGTTTTCCTCCTGTGGGAATAATGGAAGTAATCAACTCAATGCTGAGAGTCTGTTTGCATCATAAAACATCGAGTAACTAGACAAGCCATGCTAACGTAACATCATACAATTCTAAAAAGAATAAAATACAAATAAATCAGTAAATGACTTTTAATAGTAGCGCGGGAAAGTAATAAAACACTGAGACTGAACTTGAATGACAGCGGAGCAATGTTGCCAATTTTCTTGAAAAACTGATTCTGATTCATTGGTTTTAAAAGGAACTGAGTGAAATTAGAAGTGACTTCAATAGTTACATTCAGCAGACACCGACAACCCTGCTCAACAAAAAAAAATGACCACTGAAATGGAAGTGACAGTTACGATTTTTTTTCAATAAAATAAAGACACATTTTTGACGTTTCCTAATTACTTTTATTTTAAACAAATAATGAGTCTTTTATCTGAATTTCTCTTGGGCTGCTTGGTTTTAATATATCACTTAACATATATACATTTTTGAATAACATTTTTTTTACTTTACATATTTAAGGATTACTGTATATTGTGTTGTCGTGGCAAAACTCATCATTATAATGATCATTGTTTATAAATGAAACAATTAAATTTGGGGACCACGTGCAGTCACACAATTGAGTGGCCTTGATTGCACACTGCGCTGAGATCCATGGCTTGGTTTTGCTTTGACGTCGTGTTATTGAAGGGAGAAGACGCACTGTCAACAGCACGTAGTATGCAACAAACCTTCATATTTTTGTTTTTAGATGACACAAACTCAAAATAGTGACTATTTCCGTCTTGAAAATGCGAATCTCTCTCCTCCCACCGTTGCTGTTTATGTAGGATAGTATGGACACGTGAGCCGTCAAAATGCTAAAAACGCACATGCCACTTCCTCAGATGGGATTTTCCGTGACCCTGTCATACCAACAAGGCATCTTTTCCAGGGACTTCACTAGTGTCCTACAACTACAACTACAACTACATCTTTAAATGTTCAGATATTAAGATTTGAATGAGGCAATATAACATGCTTTTTCTCTCAAATATATTGTTATAATCATTTGTTTCAGATGTACTCTCATTATTTTCTGTATAAAAATTAATTTGGTGTTCAAAAAGTCTTTTTTCAAACTTGAGTCTTGAAAAAGAGGGGGTCGTCTTATAATCAGGGCCGTCTTATATTCGGGCCAATACGGTAGTCTTGAATTTGTTTTTCGCTTATACAGTACAAGATTTTCCATGTGGCTCAATATTCATACTTTGCAGATGCAGCTGTATTGTGCCACATCCTCCTGTTTAGTAATTGCTTTCACTAACCTCTCGTATTATAATCTGAAACTTTTTTTTTTTTTTTTTTTTGCCGTGTCACTTTTTTAAAAAAATTATATTTATCACATTTTACCTATCTTCCTTAGTCGTCAGTTAAACCTGCAGGCCTTGCCCCCCATTTCTAGAAGGGATTGGCACAGCCCGGCCCGCGATGGCCCTTCTGGCATCGCTCTTCCTCTCTCAACTTATCCCTCAACAAATATGCTTCGTATTTGGCCCAGCAAGATAAGCTATCAATTTAGTAGGAGGTCTACTTAGCAACACTACCTGGACGGAAAGAATTTGGTGTGTGTAGCAACCTATTTAAGTTCAAGTGCAGATGCTGCACAGCGATACATAAGACTTATTTCTTATCTAAATGAATGTAAACATATATTCTGGATTTGCTGCTGTGTGCGGGTGTTGGCGTGTGCAACCGCTATATGTGCTTGTTTATCATGTGGGTAGCAGCGAGCTTGTCAGTGGTGAGAAACAGATCTCCTTCATTAGATTAGCAACGTGTTAACTGGCCTGTGTCGTATGGAAACCCTCCCGTTTGCATCTCTGGAGAAAAAGGCGTGAAGCCATTTATCTAGTTAAACATATTCCAGCTGATATGGCCGCCGCAGTTTAGAACAGGGCCATGATAATGTTTACTGATCGACTGATCACATGGCTGCCGATTCCTCCAATTTTTGGTTGAGTGAGCAACCGGGTCCTCCTCGGCAGGACTCCCATGGCAACCCCACAGTGAGCTGATCACAGATGGGGTCATCTATCACTAATCTGAGATAAAATCGTCCCTTATTTGATTGGATCCTGCTTTAATTAACTGATAGTACAGATGCGTGTCATTGGACCAAAGTTTCATCTTTGTTGGCAATTGGCCTCAGAGTTGAAGAACGGGGATGATGCAGGAATCTTCCCAGAAATTCATCCGTTCGTTCTCCAGTTGACGGACGTCCAAAGGCGACGTGCACAAACGCCCGTGTACAACATCATTCCGATTGTTCTCTCTCCTTCAGCGCTTCCCAGAGTCTCACCAAACCCCGGCGCTGTCTTTCTTGGAAAAGGGAGCCTCAAGGCACGATCCTAGAAGAGTAGTGGAGTTCAAAACGTTATCACGCGCAAACGTCTTTTCATCATGTTTTAGAAACAAGCGTTCGCACTAATCCCCCAATAATCTCTCCAGGAGAACTTGGGCGATAAGGCGCGCCACCCACGGCTTTTCAAACACTTTTGGGGTAGTCGCTTCCCACTCTCTATCTCTGCGTCTCTCGAACTCCTCCACTTTCGTCATCCCGCCGCTTCTCCATCATCACTTCCTCTTCTGGAAGGACGAGTGAAGGTGATCACCTCCTTATCCTCCCAAGAGCGGCCTCCTTTCTCTCTCTCTTTTTTTTTCCTTCATCCAAAGCCAATTTGTTTATGTCTTGATTTCCATCTTTGCATTTATCTGGACTCATCAGCAGTTTTTCCTCTCTCGCTGTCTGTCTCCTCCGCCCATCAAATTAGAATGTTAATTAAAATGATGCTCCTTCATAAGATGATAAATCGATGTTTACGGTGAGGCATCTTCCGTGATGCCCCCCAGAAGAAATACACCAGTTAGATTCTTGGAAGCAACAAAACCGCAAGAAACGGGCACGCCGCGTATCGAGCACACTTGATTTTGCAAGTTTGATCCTTGCTTCCTTCCCTCAATGGTATGTTCATACTTTTACCTAATGAACACCAAATTGTGATGTTCGCTTTTTCGGCTCGCGGGTCAAAGAAACTCGGCGAGCATTAACACATTACAGTAAAGGATGTGCTGCTTTGTACTTTTCCCAAGGACAAACAACCTCAGATTGTTGGCTTCTGATGTTAAATTGAAATAATAAAGAGAAAGCGAGGAAATTCTATCACCTGGAACCAAATCTGCGAGAGGTACAGCGAGAGAAGGAATGTTGGGAGGAATGTGATGTAAGTGCAAAAGAGGAAGATGAAACAGATTGGCGCAATGACCGACTGATATCTGCATCTCACTGTCACCTGCATCATCTCCTGCCTGGTGGAGGAGGAAGGCAAGTGCTCCTTCATTTTCTATCTCTGAACCTCATCTTTGGCTGTTCAGGAGCCCACTTCCTTTTCCAATCTCTTGTCAAAAGTCCAGATGTCAGTATTCCACATTTATATTTTTACATGTCATTAGCACGCATTCAATCAAACTTGACTCTGATTTTATTTTTTTCCCGATGGAGGTATGCGTTCATGCCCCTGCGAGAGCATCATTCTGAAGCTCCTCTGTTCAAGAAGCTCTGACATTTCTGACATTCAACTTGCACGTTGCTGCGAGCAGGAATAAGCCTCAGAGTGGGGATGTGTATGGGACAAGCGGGAGTAGGTTTCCGATTTTTATCTGCCTTCATTTTCTTCTTTGCATTTTTGGAGGATTCACACAGTGACCTCTTTGTTTGGGACAGTGAGTACCCCCCGGTGACCCCCTGGATGGGCAAAGAGACTATTCGCTGTAGTAAGAGATGGAAGAGGAGAAAAAAAGAGAGATCGAGGAGAGAGTGCTATGGTGGAGATGACGAGGCTGGTGGACAGAAGGGGAGTAATGGAACTTTGAGAGAGGAAGCGAATTGGGGGGGGGGGGGGGGGAAAGAGTGTGTGCGTGGAAGAGGGTGTCGTCGGAGAGACAGTTGAATGGGGAGATGAGAGGAAGTGGGCAAATCGGACGATTGAGTGATTGGTTTTGTGAAGGGGTGAATGAATGAACAATGGTTGAAAAGGTCAGAAGAGGAGTAGGATTCCCAGCTACAGGAGCTCCAAATGCTTCAAAATGATAAGGCTGGGAATACAACTACCTCCGGGTTGGAATATTATTTTGATAGAATTTTTTTTCTGTCAGGCTTAAATTTCAAAAGGAAAGCAAAGCCAATAGGGAGGCGGTATTTCAAGCCCAACTTTTTCCATTTATTGATTATTTTTCGACCCGTTATCCTGTTCAGGTCGGGTGAGCTGGAGTCTATGCCAGAAATACCACAAATCATCCCCACGCACTCAATCACACACACACACACACACACACACTGTACCTTTGCCCACTCACCTGCACCTTTGGAGAAATGAGTTGCCAATTGATTTAACATATACGGTTCTTGTTTGTTTGTTGTCGTGGGGGACCAGTGGAGTACCAGATAGAAATAAGCAATATGAGTAAGAATTTCAAAATAGATGAAATTGTTCAACTACTAAAGTCATGAAG
Source organism: Hippocampus guttulatus (assembly GCF_054856545.1). Taxonomy (NCBI): domain Eukaryota; kingdom Metazoa; phylum Chordata; class Actinopteri; order Syngnathiformes; family Syngnathidae; genus Hippocampus; species Hippocampus guttulatus. Next base: position 5,271,844 of record NC_141264.1, read on the forward strand.
CGTTTCAAATGAAATTGCGTCCCACACTTCAGGTGTGTAACAGAAAGTCAATTAGTTCTTAGATCTATTTTTTTCGAAATATGGGCGACCCGAGGAAATATATCACATTGCAAGCAAATAGACAAACTGCAACTGGGCGTAACTTGAAAGAATAATCACAGAAGTAAAAGTTACCTTTCAGTTACCTCCATACTGCCCCTTAATGGTGGCATTATGCTCCTAACATTTGGGACATCGCAAGTAAATTTGTCATCTTCTTGTGTCTGTGTGACCACTAAATTTGATGTAAACTTTTTTTTCTACACTCTATCCCAGGGGTCGGCAACCCAAAATGTTGAAAGAGTCATATAGGACAAAAAAAACAAAAAACAAATATGTCTGGAGCCGCAAAAAAATAAAAGCCTTCTATAAAACTTACAATGAAGGAAACACATGCTGTATGTATGTAGGAGACTGGACTGTCTCAGAATTGTTTGTGTTATTCATTCCTTAGTTGTGTATTCACAAACGCCCCCATAGAATTTATTTTGTAATTTCCTCGCGTGATTTTTTTTGTTTTGTTTTGTTTTGGTGCATTGTTTTCGCTTTTCTTAGTGTCAGTGAAGTGATCATTAATTTCCGTTTTTCTGAGGCTGTCTTTGAACGCCTCTCGAGTCGAACGAGAAGAGTGAAGGCACGGAGGCGGACGCAGACGTGTCTGTGTTTGTCGAGACTGTTAAAAGCATAAATAAAGTGTACGTTAAAAACAAAACACCACAGCTCTCCTTTTTCGGAGCTGCAACATGTATCTATATCTATTTGAGCGATATTAGCCTACTATCAAAATCTTTTTCCATTTTCAAACATTTTTTATCAAGCTCCAGGGAGCCACCAGATGGCGCTAAAGAGCCACATGCGGCTCTGGAGCCGCATGTTGCCAACCACCACTCTAGCCCATTTATCAGCATTATAGTGAAAATGAGTATAGTGAACTTTGCAAGTCCACTTACAGTGTGCACAGCCAAATTTTCTAGGTGCATCCTTAAAATTCCTCCAAGTGAAAACAAATTAGTCTGGAACCGTGTCATTCAACATAGCAGGAGCTTTTTTTTTTCTTTCTTTTTTGCTGACTGGATTTTTTTGTTGGTGTTGTTGATAATGCTTGTCATAACAGTGGTCAAACCTGGCCCGATTCAAGTCCACTCCAGTCAAATGTAATCACTATTTGAAAAGTCTTCTTCATGTATGTATTCAACACACTGCATCTGTCTAAATGTTGCTCAATGACCCCGTTTTATGGAAAGCATAAAGCTTTGTGACATAATGTACATATAGCCATCTGCTATTTTTTGTGAACCCGTGCGATACAATTTTGGATTCAGGAAACCTGATGAGTAGTTCTTGATAAAGATTATGACAAAGTCTTTGAATATTGAGAATTTCAGAGAGGCTGCAGAGTATAACTGCAACCCTTCGAGGTCTGATTTTCTAGGATCCTAAAGAGCGAGTGCTAAATTACTTGTTTGCGCTAACAGATTGCGCTTGCAACAGGTGTAAAAATGATGGAGACTGCTGTATATAAAAGAGAGTTTTGTGCTTTGAGTGGGTCTGATGGTTTTCAACATGAAAAAGCTGTGAGAGCCCCAAAAGCGCAAAATCAAGTTTGAAATGATGGAATTGGAAGTGTTCGCGGGAAAGGCCAAACCAAGATATTACTGAGTTACAGAAAATAAATGAATCGCTCCAAATAATTGCGCGAAAGCCGCCAAGCGCTCAAAGTTCCATCTTTTAAATACCTCCTGTTTTGACAATAATTGAGGTGAGTGCACACGTCGCATGCCAGTGTGAGAAGTAGGAGGCTCTTCGGTTTAATTCAAGGAAAGTTCTCATCCCCATTTCCGTCATATGCCAGTTTCATACAGATTGAGCGAGGAGAGGGATAGAGAGCAAGGAGGCATTCTGATAGTGAACAAGAGAATGGAGGAAGAAAATGAAGAAATGAAATCAGCCTGGCATCATTTGCATTCAAGTTTTATCAGCGAAGGAGGAGGGTGTTTTGAGGCCTGATAAGGAGAGTGCGTCGTAGGCTGTGCTGGAGGTGACGGGGGTTGGTGGAGAGACGTGCGAGCTTGAGTGTGCTTACAAATGTGATGCATGAATTGACTTTAGCAAGAGAAGGTGGCTTAGAGTTCAGTCCGTGTGTGTTTACGTCGGCGCGCACATTTGAATGTTACAGCCATAACAGCGAAGACATGCTTTTGGCGAGTGAGCGCGTTGTGTATGCATGTGTGTGTGTGTGTGTGTGTACGTGTGCGTGTGGTGGGGCTGTTGGGAGCGGGGCGTTAATATCAGACCAAATAATTAGATTCGCTATCGTCTCAGCAGCAGCAGTGCGAGGATCAGGCAGATTAAAGCCAGGCTCAAGGCTAGTTAATATTCATGAGGGGACCAGGGTCCGGGCTTAGACTGCGGCTCAAAGACTCTCCTCCGGCTGATGGGGCTTAAGGCGGCGCTCTCCACCAAGAGATGGAGCTGTAGCGGAGACGCCTGACTGATAGATAGGTGGACGGCTGCATTGGCGCTTCATATGACAGCCAAGAAAATGTCTTGCTGTTGAATACATCTTCATCTCTGTGGATTTATTGATCATTATCTAATGAACTAATAACTGAAATATGGCTGGCATGCGATATTAACAAACAATATACGCAGCATATATCCTCCAGGATCAAGTCTTCAATCATCTTGCATTTCAGTTGTCAGTATAGAAATAGTTTAGGCCTCTATTAGATTCGGGGGGCAGACTGTTTAGGAGTATCTGCCCAACTCCACATATAAACTGTCATTTAGTCTCAGACGTCCGGGCATCAGATGATAATATCTCACAACTGAGACATCATTCCATAATCACAATTGAGTCCACATGATCAAGACTGACTGCTGTTGATGCCTTGATTTAGATTTGTATCATTGCGAAGTCGAGCTCTTCAAGGCAGAGCTCGGCCAAACTCCTTTGAAAAGATTGACTGGATTATACGTTGCTGTTTTTATTGCGGTTGTGTTTGGATGACTTCTTTGTGGTCATGGAAAATGAGGTGATGACTTTCAAAGTTTCTATTCAAGAATCATCAGTACAGAACAGCAATTCTTAAAGTCCGAGACCACAATTCCCGATTTGAAACGATCATTGAAATATGCGCATTCAACACATTTAAAGGTACGACGTGGCTTGTCATATGAGCAATTGTTTGAAGCATATAGAGATGTCCCGACCACTTTTTTTGTCCAAATGACTGGATTTTGAGTATCTGCCCATACTGAGTCTTGATCCAATACCTCTGCAATGCAGTGCAATGAAGAAAAATAATTCCGTTTTCATTCCATTATCGTATTTATTTATTTATTTTGAACAAAGGAATCCCAAAATGATGCCTTTTTTGGGTGGCTGTAAGTCAGCAGTGGTTCAAATGAAGTCAAAAACCGAAATATTTTATTCTTACTTTGGAAATTCAGAACATTTAAAAAGCCGTTCTTTTTCAATGATATCGATCATCTGAAAATCACATCATTGGCCCTGATTTCCGATCATGTGATCAAGTAAATCTTATAATCCTACTTCTGTGCCCATGACCTGGGTGGTCCTAACTTTGTGGGGTCTCCCTGTAAAAAGGCCTTTATCATCAATTATTTATCTGTATGGCGAAAACTTGTTTTGGACTCCCATGGGAGCTAGTTTTTGACAGTGCGTGCTACAGTACAGATTCAGTACTTAAGTACCTGTATATTAACTAATTTAATGCCAAAACGTAAGAATACATTTTGAATGTTTTCTTTTTTGGATTAAAAAATATTTACGAGTGAATGACTTCAATTGTGATAAATCAAATGATCGCACACTGTGTGAGTGGGTGTGGGGGTGTGGTACGGTGATCCTACATTGCGAGGTGACGTGCGGAAGCAGTGTGGTGTTGAGAACATGGATGAATACCGGCAGCTAACTCTACAACAGAGCTTTTTCAAATTCAAAAAAAAGCATGGCGAAGTCCACTCGTCATCCTTGACGAACACGCGCACACACGCACGCAGGGTGAACTCAGTACTACGTGATGCAACACACTGCATTGTGGAATAGCCGGCAAAGTGACGCTCCAACAAGTGGCCCACTCACTGGAATGATGGCGTAAAACATGCTCGTTATGTTAACAGTTCTTTGGTCGACTTTGGGCTGTAATAGGCCTTAAGCCATGAAGGATTTTATAAGTCCATAAGAGAACATGACCACTTTTTCTTTCACAACTGTTATGGAAGTTCGACAAGTGTTTGTTTGTTTTTTTATATCATTGGTTGTTCTTATTGGCTTTAAAAACTGAAAACTTTTGCCAGCCATGTTTTGTTTTTGGAAAATCCTAACCTGAATCTTCATACAAAAGAGTTTCAATAATGACATTCCAACAATGCTTTTCATGTGAGGCCATTGATTGAGCGGGACGGGCAACAGAACAAGTTAGGTGAAAAGGCTTTTTAAACCGTACGATGGCCTCTCCGTTCTCCTTAACTGCTTCACATCTCTCTCGGCCCCGTTAATTACACACGCGCTCACAAAGTATGATCTGACCCTTCGCCTGTAATTCTCATTATCTTACTGTGAAGCAATGTCTGTGTGTCTGTAGCTCCCCGCGTAACATGTTAACCGTGTTACAAATGTTTACAGTCTTACAGTTAGCCCTGTGTCTTATTTTGTTGACGGAACACACTAGCTGTATGTTTAGTTTGTAACTGTTACAGTTTTACCACAGATGAAATGATAAAATCAATTTGCTGCGGCGTGGCCAAAGTTCCACCTGGCCAAGACTGATAAGCTACATGTACAATGCTAAACATCATCCCTTTGAGATTTTAACTTTTTGATTTAAGATTCTTCGAAGACGGTGTTGTTGCTTTTTTGCACACGTACGGATGTGTGTTTGTGTTTTCAGCCGGCGTGCTCCTCAGATCTCCCAATTGCCCTTTCGTAATGCATTCCAAAGTCGTGGTCATGATGAATTAGTCTGAAACAAATTAGAAGTACTTACGACTCAGATGGCTCCAGCATTGGGTTACAAATTAAAACAAAAGCAGTCGTATCGTCCCATCAGCTTAAATTCCCCGTGAAATACAATACGCTCGGCCTCGATCTCTGCTGGAGAACGGCATGAGAAGCTTCTTCCTCTCTTCCCACTCTTCTTTCCATCCCACACAACCCCACGCATAATTTCCATCTTTGTCAGGTGTTTCAGTTCACCTTGTTGTTTTTTAGTCACAAGTGTACATGTATGCGAGACTTTCATATCAGGGCTTATGCCTGAACAAACTTGATAATCTTGGCCTCTTCTGCAACATTTCAGACAAATAAACATTCTCACATTACAAAGAGTTGATATTTTCACTCATGCCATGAAGCATTTGAATGTGGTATTGTACTGATTACTTCGAAATGATATCTATCTAATGCATAAAACATAAGTAATCACATGTAGTGCTGCTGTATTATTTGCATTCAGGGAAAACTGTTTTCTAATCTAAAAAGCCTTTCCGTACCCGTTTTTTAATTTTAAAAAGTATTGTCATTGTTTCCACTTGGAATTTCTCTTTGATGAAAATGTGCTTGAAAATAAAATTCCCTGCCATTTTCTATGACGTAACATTGAAGCAATGCTACCCCCGACTGGCTATTAAAAGTGACTGCATGTGCCACCATGTCTGCTATTTATGAATGAATGACGAGTGTACTTGACGAATCTGCATCAGTTCCAATGTAGCCATAAGAATCAGAGAAAGTGATGATGATTCTAAGAGCCCATTCCTGAACGGGGCACTTGAAAACAGTATTTTCAATTGGTGGCGGGTTAACCCCAAAGCGCAATTTTTTTGTTTTTTGTTTTTTTTAATGAGCCCCAAATCCCTGGTGGCACCACTGACTGGAATCAGTCATGTCATTTGTATCTGACAGTTTGTTTCTCAGCATCTCTCAACATTTTTTCATTAACTCCAAGTCTCTGTTCATTGATTTTCAAAATTCCTCAATTTGACCATCATAATTTTCAGACGAGAAAAGACACCTAATTAAAAACCGCACCAGCTAAATTTAGCCACAAAAACGTATAAATAGCTGTGTGTCGCCACGTTATAACATGGAATATTTGCAAAGAATGAGGTCATACAGATTGACTTTCAAAACTTTTATTTACATTAAGCACAGGTAGACACCCCCCCACCCCCCACCCCAAACCATGCCAAACGCAGGTGAATTACACAGTGGGGTCCCAGAACCTTTCTTAGTCACACTTGTTTTCACACGAAGCCAATTCGCAGACGAGCTTCATCGGGCAGCAGTGCAGCATTTGGAAATCTGTTTGTTACGTTTTTGAGAGACGCAAGGGATTGGATTGGATTGGATTGGACTGGATAAACTTTATTGTCAAATGTACTCTATGTGAAACATACAGCACAGATCAAATTTCTTCCCTCTCAACATAAAACAAGAGGAGCCGCTGCGGGTGTCCACGCCGCTATCAAAAGAAAAGTTCACAAAAAAATGACAAAATAATCCAAAACAACACATGAGACACAGACAATCGTGCACTCTTCACCACTTTCCTGCATACACTTTGTTGTCTGAGGCAGTTATAGATGAAAGAGGAGCGAATCAAAGTGTCCTTTTCACCAGTGGATCAAAGGCATCATGCTGCAATGTGCACACGTCTGCTACGAGCTAAGCTTGAAAGTCAAGTCAAGTCAAGTGTATTTATAGAGCACTTTCAAACAGCCATCGCTGCATACAAAGTGCTGTACATGGATCAATTTAACATGCACAATAAACAGTAAGACAAATCGGTAATAAAGGCGGTAGAAAGCACCAAACAGTAAAACCAAGAACAAAGCAACAAGAAGCTGTAGCATCCATTAACGAAAAAGAGAGATTGGCTCTCTTCTCCTGTCCCATGTAAGTCCGCTTCAATTCCAAGCCGCGACTCCCAGTTCCACATACGCATCGGCGCTCTGCGCTGATGCTCTTTTCTTCTCATCGGCGGCTCCTCAATCCATGCATCCATCCAGCCGCAGACTGTCCATCAGCACTGACCTTTTCGCTGAACAAAGCGGGGCTGTGAAAATACTGCCTACTTCAGGCGCAAGACGCAAGCGCCCCGAGGATGTCCAGCAACGACAGTCAAATGGCGCCGACATTCCTCCCAATCAAGAAATCGGTGCTGGTACGCAACCACCAAGCACAGATTCTTCTTCTTTGATGAATACCATGGCCAAAAATGCTGAAAAAAGTCCACATCAGGTCCACACGACGTAACAACAACACCATGTGACAAAAAGAGACAAAAACAACAAAAAACAACAAAAAACGCAAGGCTCTGGAAGAGCACTTGCCGATGGCTGCCTATCCGGGATGTCGCTCCATGTCCAGAAATGCTGCCTTCCATGGCTAGCCATTAGCGCCTGCCGTCGGTAGGAGTCAGTCAACAGACGAACAACAGAGATGGACGCGGTCACACTGCTTGGATGGCTGTATTTATGGCACTCGTGCCCTATGCTCATTAAAATCAATTCAAGTTGCTGATTTTTCACCCTACTATTGAACAGCTATAGCATTTATATTCACTTCTACACAGCCCTGGTACTGCTATACATGCAAATTTCCACATTTTAGGCAGCCTGCATGTGCACCATAACCAAAGATGGCTGATGAATATTCAGTATGAGGGCGGACATGGACAGTTTCATTGGTCAGTTGTGACGAGAATATAGGGGATTATATAATGGTTTGAAGTTAAAATTAAGAACTAAACAGCGTCAGAATTAAAATCCGTAGGGCTCAGGACATGGGAGAGAGAAAAGTAGAGGTTTGTAGTCTTGAAAATACGACAAATGATTCATGGTTTTGGGACGATGTCCTACCTGACATGCATCCATTTTCTGTTTATTTGGTCGTTGATTCGACATTATCAAATACTGGCTATATGTGCATTGAAATTAGGGAGATGTGTGCCTTCATGGTCATATATTCTGCTGTGCATCTGTTTGTATGTAGAATCCCAGTTGGACCTTGGTATGTGATGATCCAGATTGTTGGATAACCTGTCTTGCTTTGACCACGAACCCATCAGAGGCCAACTGTACCATCTCCAGCCAAGGTGAGTTTTACAACAGAGATATTGCTGTTGACACATGTCAGATGGTTATTTTTGCCTGAAGAGCTGCACTGCATGTCACATACTAACAGAACAATAATGTGAGGTCTAGCCATACGTAGACGCAATTCGTGAACCTTAAACGAAGTTAAAATGGGAAGAGATGACAGTTATGTAATCATGTGTCCTGGCCCTGTGTGTTTTCAGGTGAAGAGTTATTCTGTAAGTTGACCAGAGACATTCCTGAGGCAGAAAGACTCCTGGCCACGCCGCTGCTTCCTCCAAAACCCTCCTCCCCTGTCGCCAGGGCTTCACCTCTTCTCACCATTGTCACCCCAAAAACATCTGTGGTCAAAGAGGAGCCACTGTATCCTGCAGCGCTCCACACGGACATCCAGCTCCTCCCACAGCAAGCAGGCATGGCTGCAATCTTGGCTACAGCTGTCGTCAATAGTAAGTGTTGTTTTAATGCCATGAATATAATTAGGCATTGCAATCAATAGAGCGCCACCTCGTTCAGAGTTTTGATCCCGTTCTAATATTACACATTCTGTAATGGGAATATTTTAACAGGTACCTGTAGTGATATTCTTTTTAGCCACATGAGGGCAATGTGAGTCTTCAGCAGCAAGTATCAGCTCTGACCCTTAGTTTAACAGAGTGCCGCATTGTCTATGGCTGATGCATGATGCATTTGTAGCTAAACTTAACTTGATAAAAATTAACTTAGATGACTACTGCGAGTAATGCAACATTCCAAAAGGTACAAAGGCTCTTAAATTCTGTTTGTACATCTTGGATGAACTCAATGGGACGTATGTTGTGCTGTCTGTGATTAGAGGACATTTTCCCATGCAAAGACTGTGGGATTTGGTACAGAAGTGAAAGGAACCTGCAAGCCCACCTCATGTACTACTGTGCCAGCCGACAGAAACAGCCGGCTGCGGCCTCGTCACCCCCACAAGACAAACCTAAAGAGTCCTATCCCAATGAGCGCATCTGCCCCTTTCCTCAGTGTAACAAGAGCTGCCCGAGCGCAAGTTCACTGGAGATTCACATGCGTACACATAGCGGTGAGAACAAGATGCACCGTGTACTCGACGCTTTTAATCACAGCAACAGTTTTGTTTCCTTGACTGATTTCACTTTGCTGTTCTTCCCACAGGTGAGCGTCCATTTGTCTGTCTCATCTGTCTGTCTGCCTTCACCACTAAAGCAAACTGTGAGCGCCATTTGAAGGTCCACACTGACACTTTGAAAGGGGTGTGCCATGGCTGTGGCTTTGTCTCGACTACAAGGGATATTCTGTACAGCCATTTGGTGACGAGCCACATGGTTTGCCAGCCTGGATCTCGCAGTGAGGTCTACTCTCCAGGGCCTGGCCTTCCCAAGTTGCCCTTGTCCACTGGTGAGTCACACAGTCATTGGAAAATCGTGTCAGATGTAATGTCAAAGGATTTATTGGTTTCCATTCTGACTAACTCGGATCTATGAAGACATTTCAAGCTTTGCAAGAATTGATCATTCCATTTTCTGTTGTTGAGTAAAAACCATGGCAAACCTCTCCATTGTGTCCAAGTCAAAGCAACAGTTGGTTTAGCAATAGCGATTTGCAACATCTCTGTTTATAATTATCCAGGCGAAGACCTCTGAACTTGAGTGAAAAAAGGTGTCTTTATTTTGGGGCACTGTTAATGAGAGACCATTAACAGTCCTGCAACAAGAAGTTGCAAAACTACTACAGCTCTTCGGTCAGGAGACTAATGAGGAGCATAGCCAAACTTTCCAGGGGGTCTTTAAGGAAGACCTAACAGAAGCGTTTCACCTATACACAGCAAAGTCTTGGATTGTCTCTTTAATTTGGAAAATCCTAGGCAGCTGTAATAAAATAAAGCGTGGACTATTTCTTTATAACCAGCAGCGGCACTCTCCACACATGCATGCAGACATTCTCGCTGGTGTTCTTCTGCTCAATACAGCAACGCTGTCAATGCAGGAGTTCAGAGCAATCAGAGAGAATGTTGTTGTTAATTTTCATCGTAATCACTGAAGGAAATTTAGGCCCACTCCTTCTTGATGCATAATAATTCATAAAGCGGGTAGTCAAGGCTTGTGTGTGTACGTTACATGCCAGTTTCCGCTGTCTGTGGCAGGCAAGTGAAAGTTGGAATTTAAAACGGTTTTATGTCGACCTCTTGGTTTTGTTTTACATTTGAAATGAAATGAAATGCAACATGTGTTCTTGCCAGACAGGCGCGACTGACTTGACGTATTTTTTCTTTGTCAGTTCTCAGCCCAGGAGACTCTGGTGTGGTGCTGAAGTGTCAAGTCTGCGGCCACAACTCTGATTCTCCTTCGCAGTTGCAGCAGCATGTCCGAACCCACCTAGAAGTGAGAGTCCCCGCTGAAAGGAGTCCCACCCCTCGTCAAAGTACCCCGTCATCTGTCGACCAGCTGCAGCCGGCTACACCGGAGGGTGAGCCCCAAGGCTGCGTGCCACAGTCGGATTCCTCCAGCCCGGGTGCTAACGGGGGCTCTGCGACTCCACGTGGCTGCAGTCCTCCCGATGCCCAAACCAGCACTCTAAAAATCAAAGAAGAGCCTCCTTCAGAATCTGAGACAGAAGAACATCAGATGGACGTTCAGGACGATGGTGAGGAGGCTGACCAGAAAGCGGAGAACACAAAGGAGAAGCAAACCCCCAACTCCATTTGTCAGACAACAAATTCGCCAAAGAGTCCTGCCACCACAGCAGTAAAAGCAGAACCAACGAGTCCCACGCCTGGTTGTAGCCCAAGTCATATAGGTGGTGCTGGCTCCGTTTTCCCCGGCGGGTCAATGTTTTTGCCTCAGTACATGTTTAACCCTGAAACAGCCATTTTGCCCCAGGCCTCCGAGATCCTGGCTAAAATGTCTGAGATGGTTCATAGCCGTCTGAAGCAGGGCCAGACAATTCCCCAGAGTAACGCAGCCCCCTTCTTCCCCTCTGCAACAACTGCACCAACGGCCACAGCAACTCCGCCTCTAAAAGGAGCAACCTGCTTTGAGTGTGACATCACATTCAACAATATAAACAATTTCTATGCACACAAGAAGCTTTACTGCTCAAGTAGGCACCACGGGGAAGGTGCAACCACAGCTTCAGGCCCCGGATCAGCAAGAGATACTTCCCCACCCACTTTGCCCTCCAGCAAGGCGCAAGATTCGTCAGCGTCTCCTTATGATGGAGCAATGAGCAGAGCGGCCTCCGCCTCTCCCTCTGAGTCCGAACTTGCTGCAGATAGGGGAGCAGCGGAGTCCAAGAGGGTGTCGGTGAAGACCGAAACTCCTGCGGGCCGGGATGGAATATCATCCTCTTCTGAAGGTGAGGGTACAGGCAGTCGAGGAGGGCGAGCCAGTGAAGGTAGCCAGAGTCCTGCCAGCGGGTCAGCTGAAGACCTGGATGATGATCCCAACAGAACCTTTTGCGAGGCCTGCAACATTCGCTTCAGCCGCCACGAAAACTACACTGTTCACAAGCGCTTCTACTGTGCATCGCGTCACGACCCGTCCAATCAACGAGTCACACACATGGCAAAGGCGACCGCCACATCAGCCTTTCAACCTCAGCCCATTCGTACACGCAAAAGGAAGAAGATGTATGAAATTCATATGGCGCGGACAGAAGCCTTGGCGGCGGCGGCGGTTGCCGCCGCCACTGCCGCCGCTGCCGCTTCTGCTCCGTCTCCTTCTGTACTTGGCTTGGCGGTGAAGCAAGAGGGTTCTCCTCATGCCGCAGGCAGCTCCAGCCCCGAAGGCGATGGTCCGATTGATCTGAGCAAGAGGCCCCGCCTCCACGAAGTTCCTCATCATGGCGCCAGCGGTATTCTTTCTGCCTTGCCGCTCAATGACTACCATAAGTGCACCGCCTGCAGTATCAGCTTCAATAGCATTGAGAATTACTTGGCTCATAAAACCTACTATTGCCCCGCCACCACCCTCCAACAGCATACCTTTCAGCTCCACAGGCTAAAAAGATCCGTTTCTACCTCTCCAAAGAGCAAGTCTCACCAGGAGCGCCAAGATCTTCTTCGGCCCATGGAAGCTAAAGTTCTTCCCGCAGATTGGATGACCCAGCTGCAAGGCTCACCAACCAGTCCTCATACCTCCGCCTTAACTGCCTCCGATGCCACATCTCCCCCTGATGCGACAAGCACACATGCGGCCACCCCAGGAGCAGGTGCCAAAGGCGTTAGCACGGCTTCTTCCCAGATGCTCTGTCCATATTGTCCTAACAAGCCCATCACATGTGACCTCATGGAGCACTTCAAGACTGTCCACGGCCTGGTTGTATCTATTCAGTCACCCCAAGAGGCTCAACCCCAGCCAGGCAGCATAGTTAGTCCCAGCCCAAGCCTTAGTCCGAGAGATGGAGTCCCAGCCACCACCTCCCGTAGCCAAATCGGCCCGTCCAAATTGGTCCCTCGCATTCCCAGAGATAGTATGAATGGGCAGGCAAGGAGCGACACCAATTCTCCGTCCTCCCCTCTGCTAAATGGCAGCCCGTCAGCTGAAGGCGGATCCTCATCAGCGAGTTCGCCTCAACCCGTTTCCCCGTCAAGGGCTCCCCCTCTGACTTTGTCACCTGTGCCTGACCACCGAAGAGAAACAGTGGGCATCTCCCTGCCTCCAGACAAGACTTCAGCAACCGTTGCCTCCATTGGCCTCCCTGCACCGCCGCCTGCCCCAACCTCCAGTCCGAAACCCCCCGCCATCTCCCCGGTCCAGAACGGTAACTCTCGCTTCTGTAGGCTGTGCAATATCAAGTTCAGCAGCCTCTCTACATTCATAGCGCATAAAAAATACTACTGTTCCTCCCACAGTGCTGAGCATGTCAAGTGAGCCGAGCGATTCACATCATCCTCTCTCTCCTTCCCTCCGTTAATCCGATTGAGTAGATGCGACGCCTCGCTCAGCTCCAAGAAGCTCCCCGTGCACCCTTTTCTGCAGTCAGTCAGTTCTCGCAGGCAGGTGCCAAAGTTGCAAAGTCGCAAAGAATGGCTGTCACTCAACGAACAGGGCCTGATGCGTATTTGCTCCCGAGCAGAATTTGCCAGTGATGTTACTCACTGATTATTCCTCTCCCACGGGTCGCAAAACTGCGAGCTGAGAGGCGTTCTACGCACGTGTCTACCTGCACACTAAAGTGTGTCTCGTCCCTTGGGTCACTTTCTCATCCCAAATGAAACAGCAACCACTTCTCAATATTTTGCATTGTGGGACGTTAAAAGGTTCTGTGTGAAGAGCCTCGTTCTGGCTTTGTCGAACTGAGCAGATATTAGATTCTAACAGTTGATAAACGATGATGCCGATTTTCCCAAATCTCCAGTCTTTTCATGTTGTAAACAGAGGAATAACCTCTTGGATGGAAAAGACTTGATCACGTAATGTTTTTCATATCTGTGCATATGTCTAAAAAAAGAATTCTATAATGCATTAGGTTTCAACACTGGCCCTTTTATGCTTACTCGAAGAAGCTACGGCATTTTTTTGTAAAGAAAATAAAAGAGAAAACTATGTGGTCTGAAATGTTACTAATTAGCGAAGGATATTTCAAAATTAACATTTTTTTTCCCTTCATGCAAGCGTTTTTTTCCTCTTCAGATGCAAAGGAGAGACAAATGTGAAATATTTATCTTCTTGTCCTCACTGATCTCATGACAACACAAAGCTACCTAGTTATTGTGTAAGAGTATTTTTGTTTTTGCTTAATTTTCATGCTGTTAGAAGGAACTGTGTGGCTCTCGGTGTGTTGAAGTGTTTTTGTGTAGATATCTAATGTCTTCTCCCTGGGACTACACTGAATTTTCTGATCATGTAAACATTTTTTTGGCTTTATAATCTGTCTGATGGTGACAGTCAAATTTAATTTGATTAGTCCATTTGTGGATGAGCAGCACAACTTCATCCAGTTGTCACTCATCGCTTCAAAAAAAAAAGAGTATATTTCGGACACAGCTGCTTATGTACTGTGATGGCAATGAAGTCACCTTCCAAACCTTACGCGATATAACATCTCTAATTTCATTCTCGCTTTATTTCCTGGCATCTTTTGACCTTTAAGAGCTCACGCTCTTACTTTTTTTTTCTGTGTAATATGAAGTGATAGACATCAACCCACCCAATTCTAAAATGTTTTTCATTATAGTGATTGTTTCTCTTGGGCAAAGGAATCGTCAAGTCACATTACAGCACCCCGTGCACTACAGGAAGCATATCATTATATAATAATTTGTTGGGTGAGAGTCCATGTGACACTTTCGTTTTATTTGTCATTTTTCATACACGCGCAGCAGCGCAGTCGCAAGCTATTGCCGTTGCAGTGCAGATATCGAAGGCCCGTTTTCATTTCGTTTCATTTCATTTCATCGGATCCAAGATATAATTCTAATTAAAAATGTCAGTACAGTTGGATTTGATCCATCCCGCAAGCATTTTTGACCAACATGACTCTTTTGTATTGGATGTGTGAGAGGTGTCTGAAAGCCAGTTTTCCTACAATAATTTTTTTTTAATCATAATAATAATAAACTATGACAACAAAAAGTCCCTACATTTCTTTTCATCTTTAAGTAAAGTTGTACTAATCAGACAAAATGAATCAGCCTTATTTTAGTACTGAATAAATCCAGACCTAAATATTCCATGAGGTACATCGAGCTCAGTTGGTTGCCACTCACTTAATTCCATGGACACATTGAAACAGCCTCATGGGAAAACAACCATTTTTTTAAATCGAAATACGAGGCTGATGATTTTGCCACTTTCAGGTATTTTCCAGGTGCTGTGCTTTCTCTTAATTTTATGAACTCAAACCCGTATTTGTGAAAAGTGTTACACAATGTTGTCATTGGTAGGCCATGTGCCATGTTGGACTGAGACTAAAACTGGAACCTAATTGTGATCTTTCTGCTCTGCTGCATTTCATCGGACACATTTGATTTCAAATACCAAATACAAATGTACAAATCCCCCCAAAAACTTCAAATCGATTTTTTTTTTAAAACCTTGATGCATTACACTAAAATAGTCTACAGTTACTGGGAGAGAGCTGAGTCATAGTCAGAATCAGATTGTGGAGTGCTGGAATTTCATTTCATTTTATTGGCCTTCTTCACATTTTGTTGCACTGTGTTGTTTGAAATGTGTTATTTTAGGGATTTTTTTTCCTTCAACTATATTTATTCTATACAGCACTTTTCCCTATCAAAATAAAAGATTAATTCTTGTTGTATTATGAAGGACCCTCCCACTCTATTTTTCCTCAAATGTAGAACGCCACAATGAATGTCAAAACCTCTATTTTTTATTTTCATATATTTCATTTCCACTACAAGCTTGTCCAATCTATGCATGGGAAATAAAAAAAGAAACAACAACAACAACTTTTGAGACTCATTATAGCGATGTACTTTGTTGTGATGTCAGCTTCTATACGCACTTTCCATGATGAGCCCAAATGGGAGATTTTAAGTTTGAAACATACATATGCTTAGTCACTGCTACGTAGCTTCCTTGATGCTGGCTCGTGACGAGACCTTGAATGACTCATCAGCCTTCCTTTTAAAAGCACATGTATGGAAGATCGTCTCTGGAAGAGTGGTGGCTCTAAGATCGTTGATTGCTTTTAAATCAATGCAAAGAAACACACAGACAAAAACAGCTTTTATCAATATTGCTTATTTTTACAAATGATTTGGTGTCCTATGCTTTTTCACCTGAATCCTTCCGGTACACGTGTGGCAGAAATGCATTAATTTGGGGAGATACGGCTTAATGGCATCTCATTACGTATTTAACTCATTTCCATAACTGAGCTATTGCAATCTCTGGCAAGGCTTAAATTTACTTCTTGTCTTGGAAATATTGTTTAGCAAAGATATACTTTACAGTATAGAAAAAACAAACGGGAAGACAATATGCCATGAATAAACCAATCAATAGTTGTGAAATATGCATGATTCCCGGCAGTATGGTGGAATAGTGGCTAGCATCTCTGCAGTCTGTATGTTTTCGTGGGGTTTTGTTTTTTCTTTTCCTGCGTACTGCGGTTTCCCTCCACATCCACAAAACATTCTTAGTAGGTCATTTGAAGAGTCGAAATTATCGATGTTTGTGCGCTGCGATGGATTGGCTCCTGTTACCCGCGACCCTAATTAGGACAAGTGGTACAGAGGAGGGATGGAAACATTATTCCCCCTATTTTAGCCTCCCTGTAGAAACTATTAAGAGACCGTGAAGGTTTGATTTGGTTCTGTCTAATAAAAGAATTCACTCTTAGGTTGAGCACAATAAACTTTGAAAATGTTATGCAATGAGAAAACTGTAGAAATGTATAAATCTGTGACCTGAAGCTACTACAGGTACTTTATTCCCCCCAAAAAATGCTAATCAAAAGAAAAAAGATGATTTTGAAAAGTAAAATTGAAGTGGTCGCACTGCATAGGAGTATTTTTCTTTTAATGGCCATATGCAGAAAAATCCAAAGATGTAAGGGCCACTTTGACATACTTCACATTTAATGTATAATACACTGTGAAACCAACCGTCCCTTTAGTCAAGTCAAGTCAGCTTAATTGTCAAATATGCTCTATGCACAACATAGAGCACAGATGAAATTTCTTTCCTCTCACCCGCAGTGCAAATATGCAGTGCATTGAAACCACACACAGCTAAAAATAAGGTCAGTGAAACTGAACTGCATAAATATGTATATAATATAAACAAATAAAACAATAAATAGCAATCAACAGACAAGCAAGGGCACTTGTGATTATAGCGGGTTAAAGTTAGGTAGTGTGATGTTTAAGTGCAATCAGCGGATGCCAGATGCTGAGGCAGGAGTAGAGGGAGAAGTTTGATACATTGATAAATGAAGGTGGCGGGAAGGGCTGCCGCAAAAAGGGCTCTTTTTTCATCCAGTGCAAAAGGGTAGGTGCTTGAGCTCGGTCTATGTGTGATTGTGCCTGGTTGCAAGCATAGTTGATTTCATTTTTAAAAATATGTATGTACTTTCACACACACACACACACATATATATATATATATATATACACACATACACACACATACACAAAGAGTCCTGTGGGACTTCCAGATACAAACTGACAAGATGGTAATGGTGAATCAGCCAGATATCGTGATCATAAAGGGCAGGGGAAAGCCGTTGTCGTGGATGAGAAACTGGAGAAATACCAAGGGCTCAGAGAGGAGCTGGAGAGAGCCTGGAAGGTAAAGGTGACAGTCGTGCCTGTGGTGGTCGGAGCACTCGGGGCAGTGACCCCCAAACTAGATGAGTGGTTGCAACAGATCCCGGGAACAACATCGGACATCTCAGTCAGCAAGGATACTGCGCAGAACCCTCAAGCTTCCTGGCCTCTGGTAGAGGACCCGAGCTGAATGAGGGGACGGACACCACCCGAGAGGTGAGACGAGGATTAAAAAAAATATATACAGTATATATACCCACCCATACCTGATAGATGACAAAGGTCTGTACTCGACGGGCAAGCAGGAGTGTAAAAAACATATATGATATATTGCGCGCACACACACACACATTCACGCACACACACCCACATGTCATCAGTCCTCCGGGTATATATCTGGAAAGGTATAAAAATGTGTATTTATGTGTTTGCAATGATGGTTAAGAAGAGGTCAAGGAGGTCAACCTGTGCCTTTCATCAAAGGTTTTGGAGTCAACTTAATTTCTCATTTAAAGGCTCGGTTAGCATGGACGCTCTTGTCTGGACCATGTAACCCCAGATTCGGAATGGAGCGAAAGGTCAAAAGGAGGTAGATTGCCACTTTCAGAACTCACTTTCACAAACGGAGAAATAAGAATCCATCACTCATTCCCTTTCACACCCCACCGCCCCCCAACACAAATACACACACTTACTCATAGCGCCCAACGGCAAGCTGCCATTGAATTTGGACGATGATTGTCGATGACAAAAGTGGTCAAGTGTGACGAGCCAATACCAGCTGTCCGCATGATCACTCGGGCATTGCAGGCTCGGGCATGGATCATATAGTGAGGATGTGAAAAATGGCAGTATGTGCGCATGTCTGTTGTGTACATACAAACACACGTTGCTGCAAAATGGAGCAGGTGTCATTGCAACACTAAAATACTCTCTCTTCTGGAATCGAAATCATTTGGCCTGTGTGACGTTTGTTGACATTATTACCCCATGTAATTAAGGGTGGAGGGGTGCGATCGGGACGGGAGATTTTTTTTTTGGTGTGTGTGTGTGCTGCATTTCGAGTTTACTTCCTATTTTTCTTACAAATAATGTTCGGTAAATGCATCTTCCTTTCCTACAGTTCCAGTATGTCCATAATGTGAGCAGAGTCAACGCTCGTAAATTAAGCTGCTGAGACACCGGACCAAAGCAGCACTCTGTTCATCATGTGCACAAAGTAGTAGGAAAATATTTCCAGCATTGCAAGTTTGACTCGCAAGCAAATGAACATCACTCGTTCTCCAAAATGTTTTTTTTTTTTTGCCATCAAAGGACCATCCGGCGCTGTAATCTCACTTGGGAGACTTATTTCATAGAATGGGCTGAAAACAACATGACTTCATTCTTTGAGAATTCACACGATAGATGCATTCCATTTGGCTTGGCTGTGGCTGCATATCATGATGCAGTCTAGTCCAAAAGTTGCCACATATGGGACGTTACCTAGGGACGTGTTTCATGAACATGAGGGGCCAGCTATTTTCAAAATCGTTATTAAAGTGATTCGATGTACATGGAAAAAGAATGAAGTTATCAAATTGTACACAAAATAGCATTTTACTTGTGCAAATGGCATACATACTGTATATGTGGAATATTACTTTCAGATTTGATTCAAACAGTGCTGAGATATTTGGAACTTCCACTTTTGGTTCATGATTGATGCTTTCTTTGGGCATATCGCTGTTCTGCCTAAAACTGAGGATCAACTCTTTAGTTTGAAGTACATTTCAATCCCCCCAAATATCTTTAACCCAAATACGAGTAAGGCTTGACGATTATCTGAGGTTTGTCTGTGAGGAAGGCTCAGGAGGGCAGTGTCGTCTGAAAATGTGACAATACAACAGCCTTCTTGTGATGTCTTGCGGCTGTTTGTGTGCAGAATACAAAGCAAAGGAGACGGGACACAACCCTGGATCATCCGGTGGGGTGAGCCTGAAAGTCTGGTGCTGGACATGTGTTCTTTCACCAGCACCTGCTGGATTATGTTTGTTAAGACGTCTAAAGGCAAGATGAAGAAATGAGCGGGTAACTCAAAATATGATGTTAGGTGGCCAATTAAAATGTGAGGCTGCATCTGACCGAAAGCGGAAGAGAAATCAGCAATAGAATCCTTGCGTGGGATTTTAGATTCTCCACGTCTTTTCTGACTTTTTCAATCACTTTCATGACCAGGGATGAAAGTGCAACAGGTCTCGAGTCATTGCATTCCTCGGCATTCTCCGATTTAGAAAAGAAGCACGAAAAGAAATTCAAAATAAAATGTCATTGTAAAATAGATGTTTAAGAAAGTAGAAGTTCCAATGAACGGCATGTTTTACGATGAGAATGTGTTAGCTTACGAAACAGTACTTGCAAGACCGCACGTCACCCATTCACTTTATATTGGAGTGGAGCAATGGTACAAACACAACACCTTGAAGAGGAAAATGAATCACTCACCGTTATAATGAGCCTCTTGTCAACGACCTTGAAAGTAATGAATGGAATGTTCGGATCACATGTTTTCACCAAGCCTGATGTGGGCAGGTCAAACTTACAGTGTTCAATCAAAAGGAAGACATTGTGAGAAACGTTCCCTCAAAGCTGCGCGCGTTGGTGCAGAAAATATTGATCTGTATATAAGGCGCATCGTATTATAAGGCGCATTGTTGGCTTTCGAGAAAATTGTATGCTTTTAGGTGTGCCTTAGAGTGCGGAAAATATGGTATTTACTGGTACATTGATTTCTGGAATTTGGTCCAAATCACGACGTAAAAACTGGCCTCAAATTTTTCATCCTTAACTGATCATTACAAACTCTGGCTCATTTTATCCACGGTCCAAATCTCTGTCCTTGAGTTTGAGATATTGTTACGATTTTTTTTCGGGTGGGGTAACATTAAGAACTTTTTATCATCACAGCTTTCTACAGGTTTTTTACTGGTTTGGCTGCCGTGTGCATGTCCAATGTTTGTTCACCATATTCCACAGGAATATTGATAGTTTGTGTGAATGCTCAGACATACAGTACATTTTGGGAAAAGAGGGGGAATATGGATTGTGAACTTTATGGAAACATGTTGCTCTATCATGCTGTACATTGTCACAAGCTGTGCGCAATCAGTTTGTCAGAGTTTTTATTCCATTTACGTTACGTGTACCCAGCGAAGATTGCAATTGTGGAGGACTAAATAACGGACCTCAATTTACGTCTTAAGCGCTACAGCTCCAGCAACTCATCATTCAAACACAATCTCTGTAAAAAATGTAAAATTTGTAACTGCTGCAATGATGAACTTAATGCGTACTGTTTAAAGCATCAAAGCACGTATATGTCAGTTAATAACATGCACTAAGATGATGTTTTCATAATGAGTGGATTCTTAGAGGGCTTAAAGGCTGCAGCCCCAAAACCTATATGCATAGGAAAATGAATTTGAATTCAAAGAAAAGGTTGCTAATTGCCTTTTAGAGTGGGGCCTTGGGTGCCACATTAAAGTGGTAAAGCACGAAAGTACTAATCCTAATCATGCTTTGATGCAGGCAGCGCTGAAAAAAAGGTTTTCATTTTCACTCTGAAGGCTGTCTATCACGTCGTACTTTCTTAAAAGCTTCCTGTTAAACGGGGATTTTATTCTTGAAAGGGGGGACGTTAAGAGTGCGTCGTAGACGCAAACAAAGGACGACAAAATGGAAGGAAATGCTGAGGGACAGGCAGGAATTCGCAAGCCGGAATTGTCAATCCACAAGTTGACTGAAATGAAGTACTGACCAAGCAATTACATTTTGACGAAGCATTCGGGAAAAACAATAAAAAGTACAGTCTCAATTGACAAAAACAAAAATGGGCAACTGCAGGGCCAGGTTTGTTGACGACCGACAGCAGTTTTTGGAAATAACCTTTTACAGACTGTCCAATATTTACTGTAAATGAGATTCGACCTGACTCGGCTGCTGACAGTTAGCAAGAAAGCGCAAATGTCTGGATGACTTATTTCAAGATGAAAATATCATTCAGCGTTCCACAGTAATGTGTTTGCGGGTGTTTGAGTCATTGACATTGCTCCACAAATGACTTTAAAAAAAATAATTCGTTATAGTTACGAATCGAATAAACTACATGCCGTTGAAAAGTGTTTCAGGTGATTCAAGTTACATGTGGACCTTGTTCGTGATTAAAATTGAAAATTACAATAAATCACAAACAAAAACAATGTACACAAACTAAGGCAGTCAATCGATTTAAAAAAAAAAAAGAAAAAAAAAGAAAGAAATCATTGCAATTATTCGCATTGTTTCCACAGCGAGCCGGTATATTTTGGTGTCCTCTCTGGCCAAACTCCCTTCGTCTGCCGTTGTGAGGGCAAGAGGCAAGTGGTGAGCCAACAAAGGCAAAGGCGTAGATATAGTGTTTCACATGGGCTTCCTGCACTGGTTAACAGATGAATTTAATGCTCGATGTCTGGATAAATATTCCCGTGCAACCACAAAGGTTTCCATGATTTGTTCTCGAATACAATGTGGTGTCACACGGCTCGTGTGCTTCTCCCACATGCATACATCACCCACAAATGTAAGAAATATGTGTGTGTTTGTGTGCGCGCGCGTGTGTGTGTGTGTGTGATGTGACATGACCAGAATCCTGTGCAGGCAGTTACTCCTGCGACCCCAAAAGCGATCCAGACTCACCTTTCAAAGACACTACGTCGCAATGGATGGCTGTATGGTTTCGTTGCCATGGTGACACATTTTACCCTTGGGGTTAATTTGACCTCAAGGGATATTTGGCTCCAGAAAATTATGTATCTGTGAATTTGTTGACCCAGTTTTTGTGTCAGGCGCTTTGATTGTGTGTTGAATACATAAATACCCCCTTGATAATAACATTTATCAGCAAGTTGAGCTGTCCTGTAGCGCCACCATCAGGTCAAACTTTAAAATGAGAATTAAGGCATCTTAAAAAGTTTCCATACAAATCTTTTGAAATTTTCTGACATTTTATAGCCACAAGAGGATGAAACCTATTGGTTTTGGTGATGAAATGACCTTTCGTGTAGCGCCACCATCAGGTCAAAAATTCCATTTTAGAGTTAGACGCTTGATTATGTTTAATCCAAATCTTTTCTAATTTTGAGTGTGCATTCATGACTCTCACAGTATATTGATTAATGTTGGCAACCTCCTTTTCCAACCCCGCCCGCTCCCGTCATGAACATGTTTACTTTTTTTGTCACATATCTGTCTCACACAAAAGAAAAGTCTCACATACCCTTCCACTAGTTATACGGGCATAGGACAGGCTGTGACAGAGTTAATTTTTATTTTTTAAATATTTTTTGTGTGTGGGGGGGAGGGGGGGAGGATTCTGTGTGAGACACTTGCCACGTTTCTTGCCGGCGGTTTGTACCAATGGAGGAGTTGGGTGTTTATCTCTGTCTATATCCATCCATCCATTTTCTGATCCACTTTATCCTTACAAGGGTCGCTGTGGGTGCTGAGCCTATCCCAGGCGGGAGACACCCTGAACCGGTTGCCAGCCAATCGCAGGGCCCACAGAGACGAACTACCATCTGCGCTCACACTCACACCTAGGGACACCTAGATTCAATCAGTCTGGCATGCATGCTTTTGGAATGTGGAAGGAAACCGGAGTACCCAGAGAAAACCTATGCACGCCCAGGGAGAACACGCAAACTCCACATCGGAAGGTCGGAGCCGGGATCGACCCCACGACCTCCGCACTGTGAGGTAACGCACCAGGCCGCCCCTCTGTCTGTATGTCCCTCACAAATGGCTGCAGCAGCTGTTGATTCTCTAGTAGGGCACCATCTTCTATCAATCTGAGGTTTCACCAGTGCATTACCTACCTGGTCCAGAAAAGTCTTGATGCCGTATCGGCAGGTTCGCTTGGCGTCTATTGCGAAATGATTAGCGTCCACGAAATGCAACCAAGCACTCTTGCTATTATCTTTCCATTTTCAGTAGGGATCGTCTCTGCTGGTGGCTGAGAGACTCTGCTGGTGGCTTATTTCCCCCCCCCCCCCCCCCCCTGTAATGTATCAACTCAAAAGTATCAACTCTGTACCTACAGGTGTGGGGATGTTAGGTCTCTCTCTCTCTCTCTCTCTCTCTCACTCTCTCTCTCTCTCACACGCACTTCACCTGCCGCTAATCTGAACTGGGTAACCACAGTGCTCTGCTTTTGCCTGTCGACACAGCAAACCCATGTGAGCTAAGTGTATACTCATTACATTCATGTGTTCAGAAAGAAACAAGGCATTCACTATTCACCTGTGCAACTGGCCTAAAGTTGGCCTCCATAGTTGTATTCAAGAGCCTCATGGAGTTCTTGATGGAGGTTCTTAGAATCCTGTTGATGTTACATAGGTCTAACTAAGCACTCCACTATCGCGGTGTGTGGAAATGAATCATAGGCTTTATTAAAGTCATTCCAGGCAGTGCAAAGGTCAGTGCATGCTTCTGGTTTTACAGTCATGGGTGATTGCACTCTTGACCATTAGCTGCTGTTTGGCTTCTCTATCCATGCCTTAGTGTGCTCTGAAATCGAGCATCCTGATTGATCAGTGTAATAGCACAGATCTGGGCAACAAATATACCCGTCAATCAGATGTTCCAATACTTTTGCTCCTGTGAAAAATAGGTGAGTTCATATCCAGTGTTTGTTGTTAAACACAAATGTTTTGCAAAAATAAAGGCCTGGACTCATTGTTTCTGTACTCTTGGATAGGAGTGTGTATTGTATATACATCGACACCAAAGCGCTCTTGGAGTGGAGGCTCTCATGTTTTCATATCATCTCAGCACTTAAACACCACGTGTATTGACATGGAAATGAATTGAGGCTGTTCCCCCTGCATTCAGTGTTGAGAACATGCTAATGTTACTGTCACAAGAACAAAACAAAGCACTACAAATCCCTGTATTCTCATTTCAAATTGATGTGGTATCTCTTTTTGAGGCCATGGCTCAAAACGCAATGCAATTCAGATATTCATACCAAAAACATTGGGGCTCCATGCACGCATATACGTAAGTACCTGTTTAAATCTCAACCCTCTGTTTGGCGCTGGCCCATATTACCTGATCATTTCCATGTCATTTTGGTTCGCAAATAAATCACAATAAATTAAAAATGTTACTTCATGAAAAAGTGCATGAACACACTCAGAATAAAAGGTACGGTACTTACGGGTCCAGTTTTTGTTCTCCAAAGAATCGAACCCCTAGGTACGAATGAGTCCTGTTTGTGGTTGGAAATGGGGCACAAATGATCTCAACCAGTGGTGTCAAATTCATTTTTGTCGCGGGCCACATTGTAATTACAGTTTCCCTCCAGGGGCCATTATGACTGTGATACCCTATAAATGTTTAATCACCTCCTCGTACGATTAAATATACAGTACACAATTAATAGATAACTAGCTTTGAAATCCAAAGGCAACGAAAGTAGTTTGCTCAACTGTTATTCAAATTACTGTCGTAACGGGGCAAGAAAATGCTTCCAATATTTCAACATGACTATTTATTCCATATGACAATTTGAAAGTTTGTTACAGATTTTTGCAAGCATCAAGTTGACCTGCTTGATTTGCTTTCGAGGGCCACATAAAATGATGTGGCGGGCCAGATCTGGCTCCCGGGCTTTGAGTTTGACACCTGTGGTCTAAACAGTTAAAGGGAACATTTCTGTACCTTTTTTGTTTGCATGTAAGTGTACAAACAAGTGTGAGACCCACAGCATATAAATGTCTTTCAAAAGAGCCCACTGTTATACGGAATGCAAGTAAGAAGAGTTTTGTTGACCATGAATGGGAATCTGGTTTCACTTGCTGCACTTTAAAGCAGTGAAGAAATCAAATCTGTTGTTTTGTACTCTTGTACCTTTCAGCCTCTCTTCTGTTCCCAGGACAAATTGCAGCATGTAATACTGAACTTTTCCCAGTCAGCCTGTGCACTTGTGGAATGTTCCAAACAGGTGTTTGATGGGCATCCTTCAACTTTCTCAGTCTTTTTAGCCACCTGTCTCATCTTTTTGGAATGTGTTTTAGCCATACATTTCCAAGATAATAATGATTTGCTAAAAACAATCAAGTTTATCAGTTTGAACAGTAACCTTGTTACTCATATTACTGTATCTTAATAATATGGTACTTGGATTACCTTACGGACTAACAATATATGTTTTAAAAGGTGATTTGTAACTGTACTGGAATGCATTTTTAAGGTAACCCTTAAAAATGCTGCTTAGAATATAGTCCGTTATCTCAATAATGTTTTTTTGGCTGTATGGCTAGATGTTATTCAAGGTGAGGGAAAAAGCTTATCTATGGTGACTTAGGGTGAAAGGCAAAGTTCTATCCTGGAATGTGCACCCCCTGACTCGTAGCTGTCCTGGGAAGGCCTTGGGATCCCCCCGAAAGAACTGGACATAGTTGCACTTGTGCACCCCCTGATTTGGACTGTGCGGTTTCTTTTTAATCAGTGCCAGAGTTTGATCCGAATTCTCGTCCATAATTCGGATTCATTCCAGTGAGTGGGACTCCGCCGATCGGATGCTCTAAGTCCGTGTTTCCATATACAACCTTCATGGACAGAAGATTTTGCTGCAGTCGAGTTGATGAAGGCGTTTGGCTTGGTAGTCTCAGGATTCCATCTCTTCTTCTTGTGAATCATGTGGTTCCGTTAGCTTCATTGAGATGCGATCTTCAACTCTCACTGAGTGTGAAGTGGTTAGGATGAAAATACGTACCTCCAAATCTGAGACGATGGTCCTCGGTCAGAAAAAGGTGGAGTGCTCTCTCCAGGACAGGGATGAGATCCTGCCCCCAGTGGAGGAGTTCAAGTACAGTATAGTATCTTGCAGTCTTGCAATCCCGAAAGAGGTGGACAGAGTTCCTGGGAAGAGGCTAGTCAGGGCTTTGCTGCTAAAACCTCAGCCCTCGGGACCACACGCAGACAAGGGGAAGATGACGTTGGTTGGATGGGTGGATAGCTGGATGCAGGGAGATATGGATTGATTGAGGTACTTATGCATTTTAGGTACAATTTGTAATGCCACCGGTACTTGCTATGATAATATTTCTGATAGAGAATATCATAATTAGTAGTCACTGGTGGTGTAGTTGTACACTCGCCAGACTCAATGGCGGTGTGGGTGTGTATGGTTGTTCATCTTCATCATCATGTCTGTGATACGCCACTGACTGGCAAGCAGTTCAGGGTTTGGTGCGCCTTTCACCCAAAGTCAGCTGGAATACGCTATAGCACAGGGGTCGGGAAACGTTTTTGACTAAGAGAGCCATAAAAGCAATATTTATGTATACAGTGATCCCTCGCTCTAACGCGGTTCACTTTCCGCGGCTTCGCTGTTTCACAGATTTTTTTAGTGCCGTTTTTAAAATGCTTTTAAGCAGTGAATTGCGTTCTGCATCCTGATTGGCTAAGGCACTGACCGACGTGAACAGTCTCCACACCTCGTCTCTGTACAGCTTGCCAAATTTACCTTTGCAAATTTTTGGTCTTTGGTTTCATTGTATCCGTGACCGATGCTGGTCTGTCAAGGAGGGGAAGCTCAATTTCGGCCTACATCATAAAATGTGTCCGTTTATTTTGTACGTGAATTCTACTCTCTGTTCCTTTAAAAAAAAAATGAAAAGGAAAAGGATGCCTTCACCATAAGATCATTGGCTCATTTCGCTGTCAATCAGAAAGAGATTCAGCCTCAGCGAGATCATACAATCATCATGAAGAAAAGCTGAGCTTCTGCACGCCCACTGTCCATAGACTCCCAGAGACGCTGAGGGTCCAATGGGCAGGACAAAACCAGCATTTATTCAATGACTCGTCTCGTTTCAATGCATTGGGACAACCTAACCTGAACTCTCGAGACCAGGGGTCCCCAACCTTTTTTGCCCCACGGACCAGTTTATGTCAGACAATATTTTCAGGGACCGGCATTTAAGGTGTGGTGGAAATAATACAACAAAATAATATGGTATGAGCTGCATGACAACTGTGGTGTTTTCGAAATATAATAATAATAAACACAAGGAGGAGAATGTTTAATGCCTTCAAAATACGATACAACGCAAATTCAAAGTGCATGAAAATGACGACTCACCACAGCCCCGAGCTTGATTTTCTGCAACCAGATGGCCGCATCTCGGGGAAATAGGAGACAATGACACCTCAAGTGTGTGGTTTATGTCCAGTCTACTTCGTAATTTTGTTTATAGTCGCCGTTGCTGCAGAAAACCCCCGCCTCACACAGGTAGGATGTCGGAAATAGCAACAGTGCTATTGTGGCGATCTCAGAGTATTCAGCCATAACTTTAATCCAGTTGTCTCGAACGTACTTTTAAGGCCGCTGTCATTTGCGATCTCCAGCAGTTATTTTACTCATTTTGCAAGCTCCGGCATTTAGTTTTTAGCGTAATCGGTCACGTGACGGAGAAGCGTGGCTTGACGTGTGTCAAGCATGACACAGACGAATATAACGGAGAATCCAGTAATTTTTCAAAATAAAACATCTTTCGTATTCCGAAATAAATAAAATGGAATTAAGGCAAGTTCTTGCTGTGTGACCCGGTACCAAATGCCCTGCGGACCGGTACCAGTCCGCGGACCGGCGGTTGGGGACCCCTGCTCTAGACGCCCAGCGTCCGCGTGGTCGATGCTCAGCGTCCACACAATTTAAAGCACAGTGAAGCTGTGGGAATGAATGAGAAGAGAGTCGTCGTAACCAGTAGTAAGAAGCTGATTCAGAACAAAAGTTGAGCGTGTTGTAGCGCATCTTTAGTCAATGACATGTCCACACAATTGTACGTACACACATATATTTGATCACTTACTTTTTGACATTTAAGGGGAAGCTGAGCTTGCAGTCTTAGAGCAATCGCCTCTGCATTGGGTACATATGTAGTTCAGTATTGTGTAATAACTGTAAAAAATAAAGCTGACTATCAAGTACCAGGTACAACTTTGTTGTCGGATGTGCTGTATGTGAAACATGAAATTTCGTCCCTCTCGCATTTTTTTGCTTTTTTTTTTTTATAAATCCTACTTCAAGGATTTCACTTATCACTGGTTCTTTTTGAAACGTAACCCCCGCAATAAACGAGGGATTACTGTGTATGTATGTATATATACACTGTATATATACTGTATACCTGTATAAAACTGTATTTTAAAAGTGAATTCAACAAAATGTCAGCATAATAAGCCTCTGAATGCATTCTTTTAAATAATTTTGTGATAATACTCACCATTAATGGGAATGGTTTTCCGTTCCTCACAATTGCTAGCAAAGCTAGCGGAATTATAGTCAGCTTGCTGGGTCCATACACGGAGTTGCTGCTGGCTAGTTTGCACCTGCTCAGTAGCTTGCACGCTTCCTTTCTGCTTTCTCCCACAGCGTATTGTGATGCGAACATAGCATGGCGCGTGTCAAAGTGCCGCTTTACGTTCGTCCGTTTCATCGATGATATTTTGTCATTGCAAATTAGACACAGAACCTGTTCTCTCCACAAAGGCAAATCTTTCAGTCCATTCGTCCCGAAGTGTACCATACTCGTCATCTTTTTTTCTTTTCGCCACCTTATTCGTCGAAGGATTAGATTTGAGCTAATGACCGAGCGGGCTGATTCAAAAGGGGGCGTTTACCTGTTTATGCAGCAACAGCCAACGTAGGCCGATATCATCCAATCAAAATTGCTCCTGGAGCCAACTGCAGCCCTGAACAGGAAATGAGCAGTGAAAAATCGATGGATCGATGAAACAAGCGAGAATATTTAGTTTTATCTGCGAGCCAGATGCAATCATCAAAAGAGCAACATATGGCTCGCGAGCCGTAGGTTGCCGACCCCTGCTATAGCACAACACGTGACCCTGTTCAGGATAAATGTTGAAAATGGATAGATGGATATATCACAACCAAAGCATTTATCTGCATTAATAGAGTGGTACAGGAAGCTGTTGACAAAAAAAGGGGGAAAAAAATCCCATTCGGCCCAAGGTCTATCAATAACGTTCTCTGATTTTATTTATGTAAACCTCTTTGCATCAAATAAAGCTTATTTTCTGAGTGTACACTCAGAGGGACATAAGGCATTGCTTGAGGAAAAACGTCTTTGAAGCAAAATGTCAAAGTGATTGATTTCCAAGTGGTGCAATTAGGCTTTGCAGGTTCATGGGTTCCCTTTGAACTACTCTGGATGGGGCCCTTTCAAAGTAAGTGTGAGAGAGAGTCAGATTGGATCCAGCAAAAATTTGCTCGAAAGGTAACCATTTTGCATAGGCAATTATCGTGGCTACAGAGGGAATTTATTCAAAAGCACAAAGTGATTCTGAGGGAACTGTGAGTGAATTTAGATTTTAAATCGCTTTTATTACACAAACCGTGTTGTTCACCGCACTCTGGTGCACAAGATTGGTGAATGACACTGTAGGTTTAACGCCAGCAAACCCTAAATTGTGTGCTTTTTTTTCTACTTTTACACCTTGTTAGACATGTGACTATGTTTACATGCAGTCAATAACCCCTTCCAAACCCAAATATTAGCAATATTGGGGGTTTAAAATGCCATATAAACAATAACAAAAAAAAAAACTAAATATTCTCATATTTGTTTTTTGTTTTTTTAAACTGGATGAGACCCCTTGCTCGTATCTTATCGATGCGTATCCGAAGAGCTCAATTGAAAGGAACATTGGTTTGTGTTTCGCGCATGTTCTATCCGCAAGGAATTTTGGTCTTTTGAGTATAGGAAGTACTTGTATGCCACCTCTGGAGTGCAACCCACTGAAAATACACAAATAGAGATAAACAAACATGGCGATACTCAGATGCAGCGTAAAAGCACACTTTTGGGGTGAGGAGGAAAGTTAGTGTGGTGAGGGACATGTATTGATGATATAAAAAAAGAAGTGGAAATTATATCTATTTGCATCAAGACATTGTCCGTGTGTCGCGGTTTCGATGAAGATATTCTAGTAGATCGCAATTATCATTTATACAGGTTATTCCGGATGTTTCAGTAGCCCTAATTTTGACCGAATATTGACTGCATTTAAATCTAGTCAATATTCGGTCAAAATTAGTACTTTTTTATGTCAAAGAGAGCTGGCATGAAAATAAAGCGACATGTGAGAGAGAGGAATAAATTGGATTTGTGTTACCTATGGATGTCTCACAGACAAACACTGAACACATGTGGATTGTACAACAAGAAGGAATAAAACTGCACCTCTTGTATCTGAAATGACAATGAGAAGGGAGCTCTTGTATATTTTATTTCATGATTATTCATTCATTCATTCATTCATTTTCCTATCCGCTTATCCTCACAAGGGTCGCAGGGGGTGCTGGAGCCTATCCCAGCTGTCTTCGGGCAGTAGGTGGGGGATACCCTGAACCGGTTGCCAGTCAATCACAGGGCACACAGAGACGAACAACCATACATGTACACAGTCACACCTAGGGACAATTTTGAGTGTTCAATCAACCTGCCGTGCATGTTTTTGGAATGTGGGAGGAAACCGGAGTACCCGGAGAAAGCCCACGCAGGCCCGGGGAGAACATGCAAACTCCACACAGGGAGGCCGGAGCTGGAATTTCATTATTACCACCGGGTTTTTTATTATTATTATTATTACGTTTTATGTATAGTACTGGCGGCCTAGTGGTCGAGTGATTAGCGTGTCAGCCTAACGGTGCAGAGGTGCCGGGTTCGATTCTGGCTCCGGAGTTTGTTCTCACCGAGCCTGCATGGGTTTTCTCCGGGTACTGCGGTTTCCTCCCACATTCCCAAAGCATACATGGCAGGTTCATGGAACACTCAAAATTGTCCCTAGGTGTGAGTGTGAGGGCGAATGGTTCTTTGTCTATGTGTGCCCTACGATTGGCTGGCAAACCGAACCGGTTCAGGGTGTCCCCCGCCTACTGCCCAAAGACAGCCAGGATAAGATCCAGCACATCCCGCGACCCTTGTGGGGATAAGCGCATCAGGAAATGGATGGATGGATTTATAGTACTTTACAGCTGGGGTTGTTGTGAAAGCATTGGAGTTGAGTATTTTAATAAGATAAGAAAAGATAAGAAAACCTTTATTAGTGTCACGTTACGCACGAAGCAGGAAAAGGGAACTGCTTCGTACGTAACGGAGAAAACGAAAACAAGCGGATCCCCGAAATAGCAGACACCGACAAGGACTTTGTAAAACAATAATATAATTAATATAATAATAAAATCCCGCCTAATAAAACAACAGAAAACGCTGGTCTCAGAACGATAGCCAGGAAATAAGGAACGCGACAACAGAAAGCGCTGGTAAAAACGAGCACCAGGAAATAAGGAAATACGACAACAGAAAACGCTTGCAAAACAACGGCAAGGAAAAATATGTTAAACGAGTACTGATTTACGTACGCTAAGAAAATGTTTCCCGTGGGACGACGATAATATAACCAACCGCGAATGGTGTCGAACAATATGTGTAATCATAGGCAATAGCAATGGC
Source organism: Hippocampus guttulatus (assembly GCF_054856545.1). Taxonomy (NCBI): domain Eukaryota; kingdom Metazoa; phylum Chordata; class Actinopteri; order Syngnathiformes; family Syngnathidae; genus Hippocampus; species Hippocampus guttulatus. The sequence continues at coordinate 5,303,812 of NC_141264.1, forward strand.
ACCGCATGCAATACTCCGGCAATGGGTCGACCGCCGGAGCGCCTAGATATAGCAGGTGCAATCTCTGGCAAATAGGCAGCAGGTGTGCAGGCGGCAGAAGTGAACGCGTGCCACCTGCTGCCGAATACGGATCATGACAATTAGTCTCGCAATGGAGAAATTCCCAATTCACAGCAGCAAAGTTACGAAAGGGAAAGAAGTAGAACAACAAAATATAGGAGCTGCTGGAAAGGCAGCCACTCTCGCGGCACCATTTTGAAGTCAAAATAACAAAAATAACATACACAACACATAAGACACAGACAGTCGTGCAATCTTCACCACTTTTCTGCATACACTTTGTTGTCTGAAGCAGTTATAGATGAAAGAGGAGAGGATCAAATTGTCCTTTCACCAGTGGGTCAGAGACGTCATGCTGAAAATGTGCACACGTCTGCTACAAGCTAAGTTTTGAAAGCAAACACAAAGCTGTAGCGTCCATTGACGAAAAGAGATTAGTTCCCTTCTCCTGTCCCACGTTATCCGCTTCAAACTCCAAGCCGCGACTCCCAGTTCCAAATCCGCATCGGCGCTCCGCGCTAACGCTCCTTTCTTCTCATCGTCGGCTCCTCAAGACTTATATCCATCGAGCCGCAGACCGTTCAACAGCACCGATCTCTCCGCTGAACAGAGCGGGGCTGTGAAAAATGCTGCCCACTACAGGCGCAAGACACAAGCGCCCCGGACTGTCCAGCAACGACAGTCAAATGGCGCCGACATTCCTCCCAGTCAAAAACAGTGCTGGTATACCCATGCTGCCGAGAAGGCGCAACCACCAAGCACAGAGTCTCCTTCTTGATGATTGTCGTGGCCAAAAAATGCTGAAAAAAGTCCACATCAGGTCCACACGACGTAACAACAAACACAAAGTGACAAAACAAACACAAAAACAACAACAAAAAAGCAAGGCTCATGAGAGCACTTGCCGACGGCTGCCTACTCGGGCGCCATCTTGACTTATAATAGAGGAATGAGTGGAAATCATCCGTCTATTATTCCACATAAATATAAGTGGCTTGAAAAACTTGAGCTCTGCTTGCTTTAAGGTGAAACATGTGACTGCACTATCCCACGTACAATTATAAATGAATGTCATTATAGCTTCAGAAAGGTAGCCTTAACTGTGCCCTGCTGAGTCTGCATATCAGCTGCCAGATGACAGTGATAGAAGACGTAAGGTATGCACTTCGAATGCACACACCTAGTCAGAGATGGGCGAGTACCGATACCAGGTATCGGTATCGGGCAGACACCTCCATTATTTTATGGATGCTGACGATACCAGGCCCACCATAAAATAGGACATCAAGTAAGTCCTCCATTGCAGCATTTGGTGTCACGTTGCAGCAGTTTGACACAGTATCGGTGAGTACTGAAAAAAGTGAGTACATGTACTGCTATCAGTCTGAAAAAAAAGTGGTATCGAACCGACACATATTGAGTCACAAAGGCAATTCACCTTCAGGAACTGAAAATGCATTCAGAAGTGCAACGTCAGTGATGTTGGATCACAAAGCCCTGGCTCACAATCTCTGTTTTGGGGATTTTGCTCTTCAACCCTAAACTCATCCAACCCTATCTTTGTACTGTAACAAGAAAAAGAAGTCACTATAGTGCCACGAAGATACAACCATTTGTCTCCACCTGTTCTTGTCAACCCTGCTCCTGGTGTCAGCCAATCAGCTCTCGCCAGTTCCTAGTCTTGTCCAGGTTTGCCTTGATTTCTCATCAGTCTGCTTGCATGTAGTTCCCGGTTTCGGATCATTGTCCATGTTGTCATGTGGCCTTGTGAGTCGGTTCCGAGCATTCACTCTTTCTATCTCAGTTTTGTGGAATTTATTAAACATTTATATTGTTTGATGGCACTCTTGAGTACAGTGCTCACCACCTTTGTTTCTTTAATAAAAACCTGTTTTTGCCTTGCCTGTGTGTGTCCTTCTTTTAATTTTTACACTGACAAACATCCTGACTGTAAAAAAAAAGATCACCCTAGCAACAAAACGCTGTTTTCACTGCTGCTATGAACCCGCTGCTAAGTTATTCCTCAGCCAGTCAGACCACTTATCATTTGTCATGTGTCTTTCTCACTGCTGTACTGTGTTTCCTATGATACATTTTCAGTATCATATTCCACCTTATACATTACCTTATCCTGTGGCAACATTCTTCCCTAGTCACACATGATTTTTGATTCGGAAGTTGGTTTCTCTGGTTCCCGTCTTGTGGTTTGTTGAGTCACTTTCAGTTTTTGTCATGTTTTCATTGTTCACATTCATATGTGCCGTCTGACCTTTACTTGATTAGCTGATTGGCCATTAAAAAGGGCCATAATGTGGTGGCCAACAGAGTGACCAAATTAAATGTCATAGTTGTCCTGTTGACCCTGCTTCATTGTGACATCGTTCTACATCGAGTTTGTTGTCACTTCACCTTCCGTGGTGCAAATCTGTTTGACTTTGATTTGACCTTGCTTACCTTCTCTCATGCCTACACACTTTGCGGCCATTGTTTCTGTTCTTCCCAAACCTCCATGGCAGAAGTCTGTTCAGGCTGGGATCAAGCCTTCAGTTTTGGCTCCGTGGTAGCTTAAAGAATCAATTCTGGTTTAGTGGCTGCCTGAGGACGCTGCACCAACTGGCTGGTCGAAAGTGTCATGTTAGTAACACTTAATTGTTAATCTGGTACATGTCCTACAGTTGCCTTCTGTCACTGCTCTGGCGGCGCACACCTTTCTCAATTCAGTCCAACTAATTTGAATTAGTGACAATTTTCACTTGGCATGTGAACACTCTGTAAGTCTGTGTTTATTTGTTTGCTGCTGTCTGCTCAGAGAACCAACAAGATCACCCACTGCCAGGTAGACAGCAGCCAAATATGCACAACTCTCACACACACACACACACACGCGCGCTTTGTAATCTCATTACTCATGAACTGCATAATGTTGGGAAATGTCTTTGTTTTGGGTGATATTTTGCCTTTTAGATCATCACGTTTGTCCATAGTTGGAATGAGTGTGACAGCTAGCGCCTTCGCAGATCCAAAGAGAATGATATCATGGTTACCGTGCTCATCCTGACAAGATGTGACTCATGAAAAGCATTTGAAATGTCACTATTGAAGTAGAATCAGTATATTTTTGAAGCTGCATAGAACGTCGGATTTTGGAAATCTGCATTTAAGATGTGACTAGTCAAAGATGCGCGGTGTGCACTATTCAGATAATGATAATAAGAATAATAATAATTGTGGGCGGCCCAGTAGTCGAGTGGTTAGCACGTTGACTTCACAGTGCAGAGATAGTTCAATTCCAGCTCCGGCCTTCCTGTGTGGAGTTTGCATGTTCTCCCCGTGCTTGCATGGGCTTTCTCCGGGTCCTGCGGTTTCCTCCCACATTCCAAAAACAAACATGGCAGTCTGATTAAACACTTCAAATTGTCTCTAGGTGTGAGTGTGGGGGCGAATGGTTGTTCGTTTCTGTGTGCCCTGCGATTGGCTGGTAACCGATTCAGGGTGCCCCCCGCCTACTGCCCGAAGACAGCTGGGATAGGCTCCAGCACCGCCTCGACCCTTGTGAGGATCAAGCAGTTCGGAAAACGAATGAATGAATAATAATTGTTATTTGAAAGCGCTTTTCACAGTCCTCAAAGACACTTTACAGAAAGAATTAAGAGAGACAACATAAAAACATATGGTTTCAAACAGAAAATACACAAATTTTAAAACACACAAATGTCAAGAAAAGAAAGACAAAGCAAGAAATGAATAACAAAGATGTTTAAAACATCGCGGAACAGGTACGTTTTGAGAAATAATTTGAAGGAGGGTCAGTACAGTTGCGGATGTGTTGAGGTAGACAGTTCCAGAGGGTGGGGGCGGCGAAAGAGAAGGTTCTATCCCCCCAGGTTTTGTGCTTGGTCATGCGGATGGCGAAGAGGTTTGCATTTGAGGAGCCTTAACTAACATTGTTGCAATGTTAGTTAATACGTATATACAGTATATAGACAACACTAACTGACTGTCAACACTATACAATATGCAATATTTACCTTGAAGCTGTCCAGAGGGGGTATTTAGAACTACAGTACATTAAAAATATAAATGTAGACAGATCAATTTTGATGCTGACCAGTGAGATATCCAAGACTGCAAACGTTTTGAATGCCCTGTCACTCTATTGTTGAAAATAGTATGTAGCGGAAAAAAATATATGAAATTAAAACAACCCAATTCAAATTAAAAAAATATAAATTGTGTTTTAAGGGTTAACAGCCTAAAATGGTAAAGGCAAATGGCGGTTTTTGAGCAAGTTGCTAATGTGTTTTATCTGTCTGTCAGCAGGTAGCATGAGAGCAGACTTGGTACCGTATTTTCCGCACTACATGGCACTTTGAAGTATCAGGCGCAACTTCAATTAATGGCCAATTTTAAAACTGTTTTCATATGTAGGGCACACCGCATTATAAGGAGCATAGAATAAAAGCTACAATAGTGGCATTCACTAGATAGAGCTATGCTAAAGGAATACAATACAATAACGCTTTATTTATATTGCACTTTCACAACCGCTGCAGCTGTAAAAAAAACTGCTTTACAGAACATTTCAAATACTACGTCCACAAAATCAGAATATTGTTGCATATATAAGGCGCATCGGATTATAAGGCGCATTGTCAGCTTTTGAGAAATTGAATGCTTTTAGGTGTGTCTTATAGTGCGGAAAATACGGTACTTTGTGATAGCAGAGTCTCTATAATCTGTTTTAGAAATTCATATTCAGTCAATTACCATCCTCTCTTTCAGGAGCCATTTCCTTTTATTATATATCCAGTGTTATCCGGTGTGGTCATGAAAGTTGATATGTGTGAGGAGACAAAGACAACTTGTTCCCCAACCCTTCAGCCGGTCCTCCATGGCTGGTGCCAGCAAACATAAACATTCCAGCTCACAGCTTCTTATATGATGTTAAGTGGGCGTGATTAGGAAAGCAGGAATATTACAGGAAGCAGTTAGTTCTTCTACATGCTCTCACGTGTGTTGTGCTGGTTGGACGGTGAAAGAATACGATTGTTTAGGTTTTTGCTTCTCCTTTTAATTGCCGTGTTTCACTGTCTGCTTTTGATTTTGCAGGAAACTTGAACTTGAAACATGGCAAATTATGCAAAATTTTTGCTACGACAGCTGGCAAAACGCAGGACCGTAACATTTTGGGGGCCCCAAATACAAAGCAATTGGCATTCAGCCCCCTTGGAGACCCACTAGGGGCCCAAACTGTATCACGGTTTATTAAACTTTGTGCATCAATTTGAACTGCAGGTATGACTGATGATGAGTTTTTTTTAATTGGACTCCACATTTGTGGTGACACATCCTGGAATTATTCTGTCATTAAAACTGGCACAAGCGCGACATAAAGTAATGATGGTTATCAAAGCTGATCTTCAAGTCCTGACCCTTCTCTTCATCACATACTGTACTTCTCTCCAACTCCCTTCAGCCAATGGTGCTTATTAAATTTCCCAGCTGGATAGATAAGATAAGATATCCTTTATTTGTCCCGCAATGGGGAAATTTACAGTCAGAGTTCAGAAAGGAAAACACTGGGTAGGGAGAGGGAAAAAAAACCACGCTCGAACTATCCTCTTCTGAGGATAATTTAAGTCCAGGATAAAAAAAGACCCAAGCACATAAATAAGCATATGGCAGTTAAATCCAGTCCACGGTGTCGCCCCTCCCTTTTGTTCTGTTACCTTTTTCAGTGTGGGCTGGGAGTCTCCCTAATCAGTGCACCTGCCTCCCCTACTCACCTGTCAGTCGTCATCACGTCAGCCACTTGCAGCGTAAAAGCCAGCCTGAAGAGCCACCCGCCAGCAATCTTTCCTGCTGTACTCGCTTCTGCCGAGCTGTTACGCTCCAGCATTCCTGCATCCCTCGACTTGGTCATTCTGACTCCTTCTCAGTTCCTGCCACCTCGACCTGTCTCACTTGCTGACAATAAAATCCGTTCTGAGATCATTTTGTCTGCCTGTGGGTCTTGTGCTCATCTCTAGCGAAGCCCAACAGATAGATTATTTATATTTTTAATATATTTTATCTTGACAATGTCACATAGGCTGACATGGCCAATATCTACAGTATATACTGTATCTATATATCTATATATATGTATATATATAGATATAGATAGATAGATAGATCTAGTCTGGAAAATAACTTTTTTTAAAGCCTCACTTCTTCGTGTAAGGAAGGCGGGAGGAGTCGAGTGGTGCATTCAAGTGCGCTCAGTTTGGTCGAGAACCGATTTGGTCAAGAACAGAGACGTTCGAAAACCGAGGTTTGACTGTGTATATTACATGTCCATTTCAGAGTACACACAAACTGTTTCCAGGCATCTGAATACATTATTTTCAATAGAAAATAGATAAGGTATAACATTCGCGCCCAAGATCTTGTTTTACAATCAAATTGCAGCATTACTCATTCTGGGGTCATCTTCACACACAAAGTGAGCGGATGTGAACATTTTCTGCTTGGTGTCAAAGAACTGTTGAGCAGGAAATTACTTTGTAAATTCAATCGAACTACACACACACAAACACACACACACACACACACACACACACACACACACACACACACACACACACACACACACACACACACATCAAAAGGCTCGCAGCTTGAGAGCAGTAACTTTGCCATGCAGGGTTAGAAGAGGTTAATTGCGCAGCAACTTTGGTCCGACCTTGATGAACGGTATGAAACTGAAAAGGTAATTGTTTGGTTTTACATTATGATTCTATCATTTTTGGAGTTAATTAAAATATACTTCAAAGTTAAGCAAGAGAGGCACAGGAAGCAGCCGAGAACAACAACACGACGACCCTATACAAGATCGTGCGGGAGCTAACCAACTCCAGGAGCAGCTCTAGCGTGCCAATCAGGAGCAAGGATGGCAGGACACTTCTAAGCGACGAGGAGCAAGAAGCAAGATGGCTGGAACACTTCAGGGAGGTTCTCAACCAACCAATGCCTCCCGTGCTCTTCAATTTCGATCAAGAGACACCAGCTCCAGCTCTAAATATTACATCGAAGGAGATATCCGAGACTGAGGTTGCCAGAGCAATCAAGGGCCTTAAGAACAACAAGGCACCGGGACTCGATGAGGTAGCTGCCGAGATGTTGAAACACGGCCAAGACGCTGTTGTGGAGAGCCTTACCCACCTGTTCAACCTGATTTGGCATGCTGAAGAGGTTCCTGCCGACTGGAGACGTGGGGTCATTGTCACGCTTCCTAAGAAGGGAAACCTCGCAGACTGCAATAACTGGCGGGGCATTACACTGCTGTCAATCCCCAGCAAGGTATTCTGCAGTGTCCTGCTACATCGCCTTAAAGATGAAGTGGATAACATCTTGAGGGAAGAGCAAGCCGGTTTCAGGAAGGGAAGGTCTTGCGCCGAACAGATCTTTACCCTTCGAAACATCATAGAGCGGTGCCAAGAACTTCAGACACCACTCATGATCAACTATATCGATTTCAAGAAAGCCTTCGACAGCATCCACCGGGAGTCACTGTGGCAGATCGTCCAGCTGTATGGTGTACCCCTCAAGTACATCGACATCTTCAGGTCATTGTACCACAACTCAACCTGTTGTGTCAAAACCAACAGTGGCACAACTGATGATTTTGACATTGTCACTGGTGTAAGACAGGGTTGCATTCTGTCACCCCTACTCTTCATCATCATAATTGACTTTGTGATGAGGAAGTCCATCACAGGGGAAAAAGTTGGTATCAAGTGGGGAGGGAGCAGACTAGCTGACCTGGAATTTGCAGATGATTTGGCTCTGTTAAGTCACACCCAGCCCGCACTCCAGGAGTTGACCAACAATCTGCATGAGCACGGAGTTAAGGTCGGTTTACGAATTAGCCAGGAAAAGACCAAGGCCATGGCCGTCGGACAGCACCAACACCTTCAACCACTCACTCTACACCAACATGACATAGAGTACATTGACAGCTTCACATATCTTGGGAGTAACATCTCAAATACAGGTGGTGTGGAGAAAGACGTCAACAGTAGACTTGGTAAAGCTGCGGGAGTGTTCCAACGCCTCCGCAACATCTGGTCATCGAAAGCCATCACTACGACCACCAAGCTACGCCTCTATATGTCAGTGGTTATCCCAACAGCGATTTACGCCTGTGAGACATGGATGAAGACAGCCAACATTACCAACAAGTTAGATGTCTTTCATCGGCGTTGCCTGAGATCCATCCTGAGGATCTCATGGAGAGACCACATCACCAACGAGGAGGTGATGAAGAGGGCAGGAGTGGCTGAACTGTCAGACATTGTCTCTGAAAGGAGAAGGAAAATGATCGGCCACGTACTCCGGCTGCCAAGAGAGAGACCGGCAAGTGTGGCCGTGGACTGGATGCCAGAGGGTGGAAAGAGGAAGAGAGGTAGGCCAAAGAAGACGTGGCGACAGACTGCCAAAGAAGACCTCAGTGAGATGGGTGTCAGCTGGCATGGAGCAAGAAGGGTCACCAGTGACCGGAACAAATGGAGGAGGCTCGTCGCCCAATGTTCCAAATAGGAGCGGGCGGAACTAACTAACTAACTAATATTTTCTGGTAAGTGCAAATAACTCCGCAACATTACACACCCAGGGCCCAATTAGGCAAGATAGGCAGATGCTAGGGGTCCGTGGACTGTACGGGGCGCCAAAATTCATCTTCAAAATAATTATCAATGTATTATATTCAAAAAAAAATTAACATAAATAATTCTTAATTTCAAATCAAAAGGAAATAAAGTAAATTGAAATCAATATGAAAAAAGGACCAGGGTGAATTGATCTCAACCCCAGTTTGCTCCCTTATTCCAAAAACATGCATGGCAGGTTAATGGAACACTCCAAAGTGTCCCCTAGGTGTGATTGGGCGCACGGATGGTTGTTCATCTATGTGTGCCCTGTGATTGGTTGGCAACCAGCTCAGGGTATACCTCACCCACTGCCCCAAGACTGCTGGGATAGGCTCCAGTATGCCCGCAACCCTCATGAGGAGAACTACCACACTACTGAACTGGTTGGAAGCCTCACATCTTTAAAACATTGGACAACCAACTCTGATAATCTATCTTATATTAAAATTTTAAGCAATTCCGAATTAATGTTACAACTAATGATAATACACTGAAAAATAAATCACTGTTTCCCAAAAAGTAACAAGTCACTTGCATTTGTTCGACAGTAACAAAACAGTAAAAAACAAAATAAGAGCAGCTTTCTTTTTATATTTTAAATTATGTTATGGTACCTTCTGAATTAAAGGAAATGTTAAAAATGTGTCTTCTTTGTTAAGCATATGTAAATCGTCGATGAAGGGGGCGGGTGGATGGCCATGTAAAATCTCGCTTACGACGGGCTCAGGCCGGCCGTGGACACAACAAAAATTAACCCTAACCTACCAAAGGTAAAAAGTGTGCCAATAAATATGTTTTCAACAGAAACATAAGGCAATAAAAAAATCTGTCTCGTTTGATTTCAAACTCATAATGGATGAGACATCATCCAGATGCAACGGTGGATTTTTCTCCTTTGTGACCAAATAATAAATGTGAGTTCACAATTGGAATCGAAACTCCTGCTGACAGTACAGCAAATGCCTTCACCTTTTGTACATTCCGTGTGAGACAACATGGGATGTGAGAACAGATGGGTTTGACATTTGGAAGTATTAGAGAAGCGATTGCTGTGACACCAAAAAGCTTGCGTGGGGTGAGGGTCAAAACATCATCTGTCTGTGACGCCATGGTTGCTACATAACGCTTGTTAACACTGTTAAAAATACACCAGGAGACAGAACTGGGAGATACACGTCACAAGTTTTAAAACACATTTGCCAAATGTGTACTGCCCATCTAAAATCTCCAAGGCAACAAGATGAATGTGCATGGGAGTTTGAGAAGGGTGAGGCAACATTCTTTTCACATACAGTACAGGAATCAAACAAGGTCACTGACTAACTGTACTTGCTTCACTTAGCAAGACTGAAGGTCAGCATACTGAAGGTGCGAAATCTTGGTTTAATTGGTCTTACTACAGAAGCAATTAAAAAAACGTTTTTTTAAATTGAGATGTTTGCTATTTGGGGGACAACTACTGTCGAAATAGATGCTCCACATGGTTGTCAATTACCGGTGGTTTAATGTCAGGCGGATGATACTGGCCACACCGTGACATTTTCTCTCATGATTCCAATATCAGCCGAAGAAGCTTTACCATGCGAATTGATTTTCCATTGAAGACATGTTTTTTTGTTTTTTCCATTGCAGAAAAAGTCAAGTATGAGCACCAAATATTTTACAGAAGTCATTTTGACACCCACAACTGCGATGGTGAGATGATGACTTGCTGAGGCGAAGGCAAATTTCAGTGCGCACCAATCGGTGGGAGAGTTGGGTAGGTGCTGACACAAACAAAAGCAAGGACCGTTGCACAGATGAGCACACAAGTAATGAACAAGTTGTGAGGAGCGATGAAATGATCAGCAAGAAGAATGGCGAGCCTGGTTAAACCTTCGGTAAAAGCAGCCATCTTTAACTGGAAATATTGACATTAATTTTCCTGAAACAAACTTAAAGGAAAGAGCATAAATGTCAAATTCATATTATGCCAAGTGTTTCCCGAAATTACCCACCAGATTGAGACAAAAGACTCTGCCAAACAAAATTAGATTTTTTTTTTAAGCCCCTCATGTGTGTAGGTTTTTCTGAATTGAACATTAATGACCTGGCTTACTTTGTGAGAACCTTGATGCAGTTTTATACAGTTTTGCATATGCTGTAACAATGTGTACATCTTTTGGGTTTTCTTTTTTGTTTTTTGTTTTTTTTTGCGTTTTCCTCAGAGGTTCCAAAAACATGCATGGCAGGCTGATTGAACACTCTAAATTTTACCCCGGTGTGAGTGTGACTGTGGATGGTTGTTTGTCTCTGTGTATCCTACGATTGGCAGGCGACCGGTTCAGGGTGTCTCCCGCCTGCTGCCAAAAAATGGCTGGGATAGGCTCCAGCACCCCCCGCGACCCTTGTGAGGATTAAGCGGATTGGAAAACCAATGAATAAATGAGCGATGCGACAAACATTCCCTGTGTTTGTATACTCCATTGTTGTGTACGCCAAGGCCGGGGGCGCAGATCTGGGCCACCACATCATTTTATGTGGCCCGCGAAAGCAAATCAAGCATGTCAAGTTCCACAATGCTTACTTAAGTCTGAACCAAAATTTCAAATTGCCATATGTCATCTACAATAACAGTCATTATTGTTGACTTCTGATTTTAAAACTAGTTATTCATCAATTTGTTGTGCGCTGCGTATGTAATATGTGGAGGTGATTCAACATTTATATGGTTTCACAAAATTCATAACGGCCCTCCACGGCAAACCATAACTAATGTGGCCCGCGACAAAAATTAGTCGTATACTGTATATATTTTCTATATATACAGTATACGACTAATTTTTGTATATATAATCTATATAAATATATATATATATAGAGAGAGAGAGAGAGAGAGAGAGATTGGATTGGATTGGATAAGCTTTATTGTCAAATGTACTGCATGTGTAACATACAGCACAGATGAAATTTCTTCCCTTCTTTTCTTATAAATTCTTATAGAAATTCATATATATATATATATATATATATATATATATATATATATATATATATATATATATATATATATATATATGAATAAGGTGATTTTCGGTATAAGGACTTCGAATACAGACAGAAGCTTTTTTTTTTTTCTTTCAACATAGTCTTCCAGCACTGTCACACACTTTTCCCATCTGTGCACAAGCTTCGATATTCCCTCAGCATAAAAATCTTTGGACTGATGTCTCAGCCAGTCGTTCACAACACTTTTGACTTCATCATCACTTTGAATTTTTTTGCCAACTACTGTGAACTGCTGAGGCCGGTCAAGAAAGACCTAAAGAACAAACGCAGGGGTCATCAGTCAGAAGGAAATATGGTTCCTCGTTTAGTTCTCAGTCTTGGCACATTTGCAGCAATTTCACAGATTTTGTGTTGAAACTGAGTAAGATGGACTGATCACTTGTCAATCACAGAGCAAAAACGCTCACAAAGACTCACATTGTTGTTTTTTCTGGATCTGCTGCAGCATCGCAGTTTTCCCAGAAGCAAAGCTCCCTTGCAATCTTATCAAACAAAAGACTCTAGCCGTAAGTGTCAAATCACTGACAAGACAGGAAGACAGGGTCACAAAGATGGAATTCTCAGTTGGCAGAACTATTCCATTCCCTTGCTGGCTCAATAAGTTGGGGACATGTGTAGTTTCTCAGAAAGAGTACGCTTTGCATGCTGTCACCTTTTCTGACACACTCAGGATGTCTTACAAGTGGCCAAAAATACACGAAAATATTATTAAGAAAGTGCCCATGGCAACATTATATATTTACATTTGGGGCTCTATTTTCTTACACAGGCACATTATTGTGCAGGGGGAAATCTAGTTTATTATATTTGGGAATTTGGCAGCCCACACTGCCCCTCCATTCCAGCGAACCAAGGCCACATCTTTTTTCCATGCCCCAGCGCACCTTACAATTTGGTGACAGGAAGTAAACTAGACTTTAGACCAGGTGAAATCAGGACCAAGTTGTGTTGCTGGTAGCGTAATGCAATTTTGGGTAGATTTGATCCAGGCTCAGAAAGACAGATTATACACTCGTCTGATAGACCGTTATGTGGTTGATGTCACTGTATTTAAAACATAAATACACTCAAAACTACCAAATCATTTTCACATTCAATTTACAGAATGCCTTGTTATTATGATCAAATGTAATCTATTTTTATATATATATTTATATATATATACTGTATATATACAGTATATATCTATATTTACTGTTTATCACTGAAATACATTTGCAAATAGTTTGACCCCTGATTTAGAGTGTTCCATTCACCTGCCATGCATGTTTTTGGAATGTGGGAGGAAACTGGAGCACCCGGAGAAAACCCACGCAGGCCTGGGTAGAACATGCCAACTCCAAACGGGGAGGCCAAAGCCGGAACCGAACACAATAATCTCTGCGCTGTGAGGTTAGCACGCTAACCACTGGACCACCGGGTCGCTTTGGTCCAGTAATCTTTGACATATAGCATTTACCCTCTTGCCACTGTGACTTGGTAGTGTGAAGGCTACTCCCAAGTGTTTCATGACCCCAGAAAGATTGATTTTCATCACAACAAAGCTAAAAAGTGTTGATACAACAATAAAATGCTGCAGAATGAAATTATAATCCGGTATAGGTTGACATGTGTGTGTCTCTTGTGTGTGTGTGGGTGGGAGACGTTTGTTGTTATTAGGCCAACACATCCGTTGCTATCTGCTCATATCCTTGTCGCAGAAAAAAAATCTCATTGCTCCAGACTGCAGTTCAAGCTGAGACAACAGAGTGGGAGAAAACACACTTGGTGTCAGATTGGATATGCACAAGGAACAGACGTGACCTCCGGTTAGTCTGCGTGTGATTTTGGGACTGAAAAACTTTGTCAGTTGTTCACCACAAGACTGCATGGATGTCGCACTGGGAATTATTGATGTACTTTTCTTTGAGTTTCATTTAGTGAGAACTTCAGTGAGACCGCACCTCATATGCAGCTACAAGTCAACGCTAGACAGACATGAATAGAATGAAATGACGAGAGATTAAACGTATAGCATGCACATCCTTGCCTCGGTAAGAACCCCATTTTACTGACATGTAAATAGCAGCTATGAATGACAAAAACAGGAGTGTTGATGAATAACTAACAGTTGTATCAACATTACAAGTGGTAGCTCAACTCATACATAATTTATTTGCCTTATATGTGGTGCATGTGTATGAATATTGCATGCCGCTATGTCTGGCAATTTTCATTGAAGGTACTCTCTGTTATCATTGATGATAATTGCTTCGAGATATAAGGGGCTATTTCATATGGACTCGTCTAAACCAGGATTCAGCTACATGTACATGGCCCCCGCGAACACGAGGTAGCCCTTAAGGACTGCATGAGTAGCCCGGAGGCCTTGTTCTAAAACTAGCTCACCAGTGATAAGACATTGTGATTTACAGAGGTGGGCCTTACGGACGGAAGGTCCATAAGTTCGTCACTGATGGATTTCCATTTTGCTAGAGGACTGGCGACTGATGGAAACGTTGAAGCAGTGATGGACTAAGCGCAGACGGAAACGTTTTTTCACCTGCCACTCGAATCGTGATTAACGCCAGTGGTGGGAAGTGCTTCAGTACCAACGGAAGTTCCGTTCGTCCTTTGGGGACGCACTCCTGTTTAGCTGACAACTGACAAAAACACGTTCACATCTATAGAACAATATTATTTCTTATCGCTCATAGTTCTTTTGAGAAAATTCATTTCAGGAGTATGTATGTTTAGCCCCACGCATTCTGCAGTACCCCAAAAGTAGCTCTCAGTTTGAAAAAGGGTGGTGACCTTTGGTCTGGTGTTGGTAAGAAGAGTGGACCATTTTCGTTTTCCTAACGTTGACTGAGGAATGAGTAATTATTTCTCAACAGTGAGACATTAGCATAAATATCATTATACAGGTGAAGAGGACTCTTCACTGTTCCCGTGCTAAGCCTATAATTAAACCTTTATTCGGCACCTGACAGGTGCCCTGTTCCTGGCAACGGGATCTGAGGAACACTCATTAGAGATACGTTTTCGATGTAGAAACACAACAATAAGGTGATTTGAACTTGACATAGAGCAGGGGTGTCAAACTAATTTTTGTCGCGGGCACAGTGAAACCACAAAAATGTTGTCTCATCACATTATTTAATGTATTACTAGTTTTGAAATCAGTCAACTACAATAGTCAATTATTGTGTATAAGTGAGTGTAAACAGGGTAACAATATTATTGCATACATGACAATTTGACATGTTGGTACAGATTTTAGCAAGGATCATGCAAGTTGACACACATGATTTTCTTTCGGAGGGCCACATCAGATGACGTGACGGGCCGGATCTGGCCCCCTGGCCTTGACTTTGACACCTATGACATAGAGTGTCACTATTTACTTTAATGTGATCATAATTCTGTTCCTGTTCACTTCATAGATGGTTGAAGAGCCCCAGTGCATGATTGTTTTCCAATCCAATCCGTTATACTTGTTCATATAGAGCCATATAGTATTTCTTCTGTTTGCACTCAAGTAATTTTTTTTTTTACAATAATCATAATTGGTGTAACATTATTTCTGCATTTGTTTACTCAATTAGAAAAACTGACAGAAAATAACACTGCAAATCTAATGCTTGCCTCATATGTTTTACCAGTATTGCATCTTTGTCTTTATTGTATCTTAATCATGTGGGCCGCAAGAGGGATGCGAATTTGAGAAATTCCATCATAAGTGTTGAGTCCAACAACTTTGCTTACAGTGTATTTGCAGTGTTCTTCTTTGGCCACCTCCCCTTTCTCAAATTGTCTCCCCCCACACTCCTCACACTGTGCTGGGATATACAGCAAGCCTTCTGGTACACGCCTTAGAGACTGGAATAAGTCAAGCACACCAGTACTTGAATTTTGAAAACAGTTGGAATATGGAGGGTATTTGTAAAGACACCGAGCAAAGATCGTTATAAATAAACTATTTCAAATTCAGCCAATTGATGCCCATTGAGAGCTTCAGTGACAAACTCAAGGCTGACTCAAATTAGTGTTGGCCTGTTCCCAAAGCAACTGATTTCCTGGACCCTTATCTCCTGGATGTTCATGCTGCCTACCCCCTCATTCTCTTGCATGTACTTTGTGTCACTGTTCAGGAGTCGGTGAGGTCATCTCCATGGCAACAAGACAATGTGTTTTGGTGTGCTGGCTGGTGACCGAGGACATAGACTTACGCACACACACTCACATGATCTCATGACGCAATACACAAACCTGCCATCGTCTTTTTGCCCCCAACCTTCCTCCTTCCTCAAGTGATAGTCCCGGTGTGCAGAGGAGGTGCAGTGCACCTTGAAAGGCAGCGGTCACCACCCAGGGTGTCTGGGCTTTTACGTCTGCCCCCATGCAATACAACCTACCCTCCCACATATGTGCTGGTATTTGAGTCATTGTTGTTTATGTCTCCTATTCCCGTGGCTCTCATGGAGTTTTTTTTTTCCAATCCCATACTGTGCCCCTCTCTTATAAGTGCAAAGTTTGGGACTTGTTTTTTTTTTTACCCTTCTCTTTCCTTGTGATTTTCTTTTTCATCTAAGAAAATTGGCACACTGTTTGGGGACACATCAGGCGTCTTCAATCTGTCTCCCTCTGTTGGTCATTGTTTTTTTTTAATGTCTTGAACGATTTCACTTCAAAAATTGTGCCGTCTGCATTAAAAGACAAGCCTTTGATGGGGTCCCCACTAATTACAAGTACCGGTATATTCATCACAATGGTGATTTATTTCATGATGTATTATTATTTCTTTCAATCCTGCCTGTCCCAAACACGTCCGTGGTGCAAAAGGCAGGGCTGTACTATCCTGCACCTCCAATCCAGATCAAACTGCCCCTTCCTCCCAGGATGTACGTATGTAATCCATTAAAAGAATTTAGGAGATGAATGTGTGCAATGCATTAAAACCTGGACAACGTGTAGTGGCGCATTTGGACCAGGAAACAGAATGAAAAACTTGCCGTGCACTAGCCCCAAGAAATCTTGAATAGTGTATTTATGAGCTCAGAACTGTCGGGTGAAAAATATTTCCATTGGTGTGAATGTGTAGCCTATGCTAATTGTGTGATTTTGGAGGCTTGTCTCCTGCATGCCAAAACTTCCAGCATGATGACGAGAGAGAGAGGGGGCCCGACAGATCTAGCCTAACGGCGGTGCCCCGCCCCGAGTTCCCCTTCCGTGTCACGCCAAGTCGACGACTGGTACCCATCCCAGAGAAGTGCGAGAAGCAGACGTGCTCCCAAACTGTCACTGATGCATTCTCGCACAACATAAACTGACACTCATTTCACAGACTGTTTATTGAAATCAGCTCACAAGTAACCAACGTCAGAGACGTTAACACATCATCACTTGCCTCTTTAGAACTTCATCTCTGTGTCTACTTGAGCAGCTATGCTATCAAATGATTGGCAACTGGTTCTCATGTGTTTTCAATTCCCATCATGTAGGCACACACACACACACACACACACACACACACACACACACATCCATTTGTAGACTTCCAATCATACATTCAGTTGTTAACACAATATTATGATATTAGATTACTTTTTTGGATTAATTATGGGTGGCCTCTGTTGTCCATGAACCACACCTCTTGTGTGTTTCAGTATTCATTGAGTTAACATGTAGTGGATTTGTCAGAAGTCTGTTTGGGAGAATATGCTAAAAAGAAAAGTGCCCTTCCATCATACTCCATTTTTCCCGCATTGTTGTCAAAATGAGCGTGACCTGTTCTAAGTGTGACGGCTTTGTTTTTGGATTAGAAGCAATAGCAGATAAACGTCAACGGCTTGCAAAATGATCGGATTTGAATTTGGGACCGTAGGGACATAGAAGCATCATTTATTGTTAAAGTAAATGCCAACTTCATTGTTTGCCCACTAAATTCAGGAAAAATGACTGACAGCACAGCATGTTAAACTTTACATTAGCTACCAACCTCGGAGTAGTTATGGTATGAACTACTTAAGAGACACTCCGAAGCATTTCGGAACCATGGTTGCGCTGTGTTTGGGCACATTTTCTTTTCTGAAACATAAGCCTTCATGTTCAAAAATACTGTACATTTCCGGGTTTCAAGCTACACACATACACATTCCAGGGGGGATCAGGCCGCCGCCTTGCCTCTGGGTGCACTGTTGCCGAGTAAAACTGCTTCGATGGCCGGTTAAATTTCAAGTGAAAGAACACGATGGCCACAATACGCCCACATACCGGGAAACCAATCAGAGGAAAACTATTTTTCACGTCAAATAAAGGAGAACACAGGCCCAATTGGAGCCAACGATATTGAATTGTTGCAGATTTTTGAATATTCATGAGAAAATTGAGTGCTCAAAATCACTTATTTCTGAACAACAAAACCAGGTTGTAAAAAGGGCATCCTGCTCATCCCAAATTCAAATTATATTGCAAACCCGATAAAAGGATATCAAAGATTACAGGGGGCAAAAAATAAGAATGAAAAATCCATTTAAAAAAAGATTTATGTGCAAACTGGAGAATATGGCCCAAACTGAACTACTTCTGAGAGCTGCAGAAACAACCTTGTGGAGAAGAGAGAAATGGTCTGTGCCCACCACCGCCCAAGTCATTCTTTTGAGTGGCATTTAATTATTGAGAAATGAGCCGTGACCAAGAGATGCTCTGCAAACTAATTTATTTATTCACATTGACTTCATGGGGGGAAAACAGTTACTATTAGCGCACAAATTACACAGCAAAAAGAGAACAGGTTAACAAGTACAATATTGGCAACATATTATACAAATGAAGTCAATTTGAAACTCTAAATACTGTATTTAAATATATCGCTGATGTCGGGTGAACTTCTCATACCTCCAAAATCATCACTTTTCAGGAGATCTCCAATAAGCCACGCTTGTTCAACCATTAACATTGTTTTGTCAAATACAGCAATCCATTGTCAACATTTTATACCGGTCAGTAATTTGTAAAAATAACACCGACGTGTGTACTGACCAATGCTATAGGTTTGTGGAAAAATGGGAAATTTACCAAACTGTGCCACAGAAAATTCAGGCCCAACCGCAGCGATATGTAATTACAACACATTGAATACACCAAGCAACAAAAGCAGCTTTACAGGGAAGTATAAACACAAATAATCAAGTTGTCAAAACCAGACTTTTAATGTCAATAAAGCAATACAACTTTGTACATCAATTACGTGTAATGTTTCGTGACACATATTCTGCAATTCTTGTCATAAATCATTTAACTATATTTCACATTTTTTCCCTCAAAACATGGAACGAAGTCAGGAAGGAGCTGACTGAAGTACAGGCTGAGACTGAATCGGAAAGCCATACAGTGCTGTGAAATAGTATTTGCCCCTTCCTGACTTCTGTGTGTTTTGCATATTAATCATATACAAAGGTTTTAGTTCATTACACAGAGATTACCCATGGAAATACAAAATGCATCTTCTAAATGCCAATTAAATTTATTAAGGCACAAAAAAATCCCAAACTATCTGTCCCTACGTGAAAAAGTAACTGTTCAATCACAAAGTGACTGTGACAAACAACCGTTTTGGGAAAGCTGAGTTCAATTTCACATGCAACACCCGAGCACCGCATTTGTTGAATCAAGAAATTACATAAAAAGAATCAGTCAGACAAGGTGAAATAGGCTACAACATCTCAAGAAACAAACGTATCCTGCCATTCAAGAAATTCAAGAAGAAATTGGAAAGTTATTGAAATCGGAGTCTGGAAAAGGTTACAAAGCCATTTCCAAGACTCCGGGGCTTCAGCAAACTACAAATGGAAAAAACTGGGAACAGTGCAAACATTCCCAGTAGTCGTCGACCAGCTAAAAATACTCCAAGAGTGCAACACCGACTCATCCAGGAGGTTGCAAAATAACCCAGAACAACTCCCAAAGAACTCCAGATCTCACTGGCCTCAGTTCAGGTCAGTGTTCATGACTCTGCCATAAGAACAACACAAGCCAAAAATGGCATTCATGGCAGAGTTCCCAGGCGAAGACCACTGCTGTCCAAAAAGAACACAAAGGTTTGTCTCACATTTGCCAAAAGACATCTTGATGGTCTTTTGGATAAACATTCTGTGGACTGTAGAGTCAGAAATTGAACTTTTTGGAAGATGTGCAGTCCGTTACATCTGGGGTAAAAATGGCACAGCATTTGATAAAAACAACATTATGCCAACAGTGAAGCATAGAGGGGGCAGTGTGATGCTCTGTGGCTGCTTTGCTACTTCAGGACCAGGATAACTCGCAGGACAATGATCCGAAACACAACAGCAAGTCCACCTCTGAATGAGTGGCCAAGTCAAAGTCCCGATTTGAATTCAATTGAGATGCTGTGGTGTGATTTTAAATGGGCAGTTCATGCAATAAAGCCCTCCAAAATGGCAGAGTTGAAGCAATTCTGCGAAGAAGAGTGGGCCAAAATTCCTCCACAGTGATGTGAAAGACTCATCACCAAAACAAATTCAAGTTATTTCTGCCAAGGGTGGCACAACCCATCATTAGGTTCAGGGGGCAATTACTTTGGGACAGGTAGGTTTGGATTTTTTTGTGCATCCAAATCAATTGTCATTTAGAAACTGCATTTTGTATTTCCTTGGGTTGTCTCTGTGTGATATTAAAATTGGCTTGATGAAACTGAAATATTTGTGTCATATTAATATGCAAAGAACACAGAAATCAGGAAGATGGGCAAATACTTATTCACGGCACAGAATCGTATAAAGGGCAGTTTTTATAAGGCCGTCTTAATGTATTAACTGGACATAACAATCAGTAGGAAAGAACAGCAGCCAGACAAAGTTAGCAACTAGATGCTACAAATATTGGATTGACTCATGAATTTGACTGCCAGTGGCATGATAAGTTTGTTTGTACATTTAGGTTTTACTTCACTCAGCGTGAGCTTTCACATTTGCTTACTATACTGTACAAACAATATACGCATACATTCTTTTTAGGGCCAAATAAACAAATGGAGTATTTTTGGGTAGATAGGCAGAGTTATGCAAAAGTAGTCGATCACATGACACTCGCAGCACTAAACCTTACAAATACAAGATCAAGATGTCATACCAAAAGAAAAAGAGCCGTTTTGATATCCTGTATAGTGTTCTTAAGGAACGTCATAAAAACTCTTTATTTTTTTATTTCCCTGAAGGAATTCATCCAATCAACTCATTATGAACATTTATTCAAACCAACAGTGAAGACAGAAATTGTTAAATGATGACACGAACATTTATTTTGGGTTTATTAACACAACTTCTCCGTAGCAACACAGTCAATGAACTATGGTGTTCTGGTGCTGGTTGGGATTGTTTTTTCACCTTGGAAAAGTCACAAGACTAAACCTAGAAAATCGGGTAGCGTGTTCCCTCGGCGAGAACAAGGGCATTTGGTCTTCAGTTTCAGTCAACAGCAGGTGGCAGTACTGTTTACAATGTCAGCCTCTTTGGATGGCTGAAAACAGGTGGGTTAGTCCTCTTAATTCTTATTCCACAAAGAATACGGACTAGAGCAGTGCGGGTACATCGAAAATATTGTCGCAGAGAACATTTTGGATTTGACTTCCTGCTGTTAATACTTGATGAAATTTTTTTCACACATTCATTCATTCATTTTCCGATCTGCTTATCCTCACAAGGGTCGCGGGGGGTGCTAGAGACAATCCCAGCTGTCTTCGGGTAGTAGGTGGGGGACACCCTGAACCGGTTGCCAGCCAATCGCAGGGCACACAGAGACGAACTGTTTCACACTCACACCTAGGGACAATTTTGAGTGTTCAATCAGCCCGCCATGCATGCTTTTGGAATGTGGGAGGATACCGGAGTACCCAGAGAAAACCCACGCAGGCCCGGGGAGAACATGCAAACTCCACACAGGGAGGCCACAGCTGAAATTGAACCCGGTAGATCCGCACTATGAGGTCGACACGCTAACCACTGGATCACTGGGCCACCCGCAATTTTTTACAGATTTTTTTTTTTTTTTTTGGGACTGAGAAATAATTTGACATCAATAGGTCGATGGGTATTTCAAATTTCTCTAAATTAAGTAGCTTTCTATATATTCATGGAGCATCCAGTTGAGTTTTTTTTGGATGCGTGTCAGGAAAATAAACTGTGTCAGCATTTGAATGAGACTCCTTCACATCACTTAGGAGGGCCGTGTCAATGGAACTGACATGTAAACAATAAGATGCTGGCCAAATAAAATTGTCTGCTTGGTTGCCATCAATCCCCTTCGTCTCTTGATGATCATTTCCATTACATTTTATGTTTACGTCTGTAGCAGCATTTACAATCGCTCTTTTGGCTTCTTCATTTGGTCCACCCATATTGGACACTGACATATGAGGATCGCGGACCGTAACGAAGCCTGCAGGGGTGACTGACAATCTCCTCTGTTTTCCCTCTTGCTGCTTGCAGTGGTACAGACCACGAAATGCTGAGCGGAACTTCTGAGACATTGCATTATATATCACGGGGTTGATTGCGCTGTTGGAATAAATGCACGTCCGACAAAATAATAGGAACCAGGCATCCAAATAAGGTGTGGACACAAAAGAGTTGATCAAAACTAATGTTCGATAGGGCATCCAGAGCAGAGCGAATAGGATCACCACCACAGCTAACATCTTTGTCACCTATAGAAAGGAAGAAGAGAGGCGAGGCTGCATTAAACACAACAGTGATTTAGTTTCCACGGAATCACAAGCATTACGGGTTGTTTTTCGTACCACAATTGGGAAAGACAATCAATTCCCAACGGTTCTAATATATCAGCTAGGGAATTATGAGAGAAATCCCATTTTCCTGACATTACGGTTCACTTACATTACGAAATGTCCATCCATACTTATTTTTTCCATACTTATTTGTCATGTCCTTGTTTATGATGATACTAATGCAGCGTGTTATACCGGAGACAAATTCCTTGTGCGTTCTACAAACTTGGCCAGTAAAGATGATTCTGATTCTGACATTATACAGGACCGCTTCATTTTTATCGCATGAGAGATCGGTAGTGGGCGTCACAGGTTTTGCTTTGTGTTTCATTTTTGTTTGTTTATTTTGCAATTTGGGCACCGTTAATGAGAGTCTTGATAAAATGCTAAAATTGAGAATGTTCAAATGGAACCGAGATAAAATACCACCTGTACAGATCATAAATGTCAACCAAACTTGATTCAGTAAATCTGAACATTTGAATCAGGTGTTGGAGTAGGGAAACGTGTAAAACATGGGGGCTCTCAAGGATCACAATTGGGCACGCCTGATGTAGAGCAAACGTGTCATTTCATTTGGGATCCTTTTAAGTTTTGTTTTGTAGCCAAAGTTTGAGGACTATTTTAAAAGTAGTTAAGGAACCACTTGCTTTTAATTCCATTGACACTTTGTTCAATTGCAGCATTGTACTGGACAAATACACAGTTTTTTACCCATTATGGTTTTGAATTTACATTGGACAAAATCTGTTGAACGAGTAGAATACTGGTTAGTTTTACTGACAAGCGAACAATTATTTTGCAGGTACATGGGAACCTTATTCGAAATGATTTTGCAAAATGAGAAACATTTTCATGTGAATTGTGCGATTCGCTACATGTAACCAGTTTATTTATTTTTTTGAACCCTTTCATGGACAGCGGTTACTACAATGGAGAGCTTATCATGTTATCAGGTTACAGAGTGCATGGAAGGATTAAAGTGCTCAGAGGTACGAGCATGAACTTTTAGAATAATGCTCAATGAGATTGTTCTGAGCTGTCTGCAGTTTCTTCTTTAAAAATCAGTGAACGTGCGGTATACCGGGAGATTGTTGTGAAGAGGAAGAGAAAGGTCAATGCGGGTTGGCCAGACAGAGAGATAGCGATGGGAAGGAGCTGCAGCAGGTTAGGGTGAGTAAGGATCGACATGGAAATGAGTTGACAGGTGCTAGTGGTGTGCTGGTTGGAAAGACTACTTTGAGGATGAATTCAGAGTACGTGTTGATGGAGGAGTACAGAGAAGGACAGAAGGAGCTGCATTTTGTCTTTGTAGATCTTAAGTAAGCTTACAGCTCGGTACCAAGAGAGAAACTGTGGTGGTGTGTGCGGAATTTAATGGGGCAGAGAAGTATATTAGAATAGTACAGGTCACGTGTGAGAGCTGGAGGACAGTGGCAAGGTGTGTTGTGGGTGTTACAGAGGAGTTTAGGGTGGAAGTGTGACTACGTCAGGGATCATCAGCACTAAGCCCCTTCCTGTTTCCATTGATGATGGATAAGCTGACAGATGAGGTCAGACTGGAATCGTCATGGACCAAGATGTTCGCAGATGACATTGTGGTCTGCGGTGAGAGCGGGGAGCAGGTGGAAGAAACGCTTGGCAAAGCACTGTAGAGCCATGTGCAAAAGACTAGCTGAAGTATGACAGACTTTAGCATATTTTGTCCACATATATTAATTCTAGGTGAAAGCATGAGAGGCGTAGAGAGGGAACAGTGAGGTTATAGAGAGAAGAGATTTTGAGGGTGGAGGACTTCAAATACTTGAGATGACGATCCACAACAATAGTGAGTGATGAAAGAAGGGGGAAAAAATGATTCCAAGCAGGTAGGAAGGTGAAGGGAAAGGTTTATAAGTCAGTGGTGATGTCAGAAATGATTTAGGGCTTCCAGACAGTGGCCCTGAAGAGGCAACAGAGGGCAGAGTTTGAGGTGGCGGAAATGAAGTTGTTGAGGTTCACTCAGTAGGAGTTACTGTACCTCCAGGTTGAGATTAGAAATTGGCTCATAGACGGACAGCCAAGGTTAGATGTATTGGAGATAAAGTTGCCGAGACAAAACTTTGATGGTGTGGACACATTTCGAGGGTATTATGAAGTACTTTCGATTGGTAGAAGGGCGATGAAGGTGAAGAGAGAAGACTAGAGGAAGACTTAAAAGAAGATTGATCGCGGTACTGAGAGAAGACAGGAGGGCAGTTAGTGATGGAGAAGAGAATGCAGAAGATAGGCTTCGATAGAAAAGGGTGTTCACCTGTCATTCTGAAGATCAGGTTCCACAAGTTGGAAATCTAACGAAAGTGTAACTACAAAGAGGTATTTATTCATTAACTATCAAGATTTTATTTACTGTGTGTGTGTGTGTGCGTGTCTGTGAACATCATTTGTTGGCTTACCCCCTCCCAACACTTAGCCATGACCACACAGTGACCATGGTAACAGCGCAGATATTTCTGAACATCACAGAACCAAAGGGTGTGTGTGTGTGTGGGGGGGGGGGGGTCAGTCTGTAAGCCTCCAGTGATTAGTGTTACAAGTCTCCACTAATACTGCACACCTTTAACCTCGTAGCCATCTTTGCCTCAGTGCTCTCGCTGTCATTATTCCTTTTTCTTTTTTGGTTGGAAAAGCCTTCCCACAACCTTTGTTGAAGCCATGACTTTTTCACTCAAGTGTACAAGCTTCCTTTCATGCAGCAGTCTGTATTTTCACCAAGAGGTAAAGAACAATGGGGAATCCAAGCAGCCTCCCTCTCACTATTTTTGCTAAGACGAAGTATGTCATAAGTGTGTTTTGAGATAAGGTTCCAAGTCCAAACTGCGTGGTACGGCATCTGCAGCTACTTCAGCAGGTAGATAAAGACAAAATGTGTATGCAAAGCAAAAAGTTTGATTTAAAATGAAAGTTTGATTTAAAGCTTTCAAATGATGTCGTTATGAGCAGACCAGCAGTGGGCACTATTGAATATGCAAATTCAAAATGGGATTTGTAGGCTACTTGGGTCTAAAATAACAAGAAGATAAGGAAAATTCCACTCTAGGAATTGGTAGAACATCTCTCTCTGTCTTCTGAATCAAAAAATAAAATGGATTTAGCTCACTGGGCTGTCAAAATGCCACAAGCAACAATGACCCCATATCTTCTTATTCAAGATGCACATCATAAGATCATAGCCGCGGGGGAATCAAATGAGATTAAAACTGACGGCACACTTTTAATCTCCGTTCATAAAAGCGCAATTCTTCAGTGTGCAAAAGTTTATCAATATCCTATCAGATTAAGCGGGCCTACCAAATGATGACTGGAAAAGAAAAAAAAAGTGTCTTTTGAAGAACAGAGAGGGAAAAACCATCAGTGGTATTCACAACACTTCTTTGTAAATCCCAAATCACATTATGCAAATCTTCTGTTCTCCGATGGAGGCTCTTGACTACAGGAGATAGCCATCTTTGAAAACTCAGACCTTGGGCACAGTGCCTCAGAATGCAAGCATGATGAAAAGCCATTTCCTTGGAAAGGTAAGGCTCTTAAAGCATGAACAGGAGTGCGCGGCTTGGGTCAAACTGCCGTTGACATCGATGCATCTGATAGAGGTCAATGTCAAGCAGTGACACGTGGAGACCATTAAAGGAAAAAAACACAATGGTCACAGTAATTTGAAACTGACAAAAGTAATAAGAAGGTAAAACTGAGGAAAATCATATTGCTTTATTTTGGGGTTCTTCTTTTTTGTATTTATTTATTTATAACTCAAAAATTAAACTGGCCTGGAAAAAAGGGATGTTACCCTTAATGGTTTGTTGCACAACCTTTTGAGACGATCAATGCAGTCGAATGACTCGAGTAACTTTGACGGAGCTTTGTGTGCACGGGTGACGGGCCTTTGTTCGACTCCTTGTGAGCAAGTTGCCTTCTCAAGGCTGCATCTTTCAGCTGCTTGTCAGATGCTCAGGAGCAGTGGTTACCAACCTTTTTTGTGTCACGGACCGGTTGAGGGAAGTACATACTGTTCGTGGACCAGCAACCATTTTTTTTTCATTGCCAGTTGTAAAGCACTGGTACTGACAACAATGATAATTGTAGAGTAATTCAACATTTTATTAACATTCATTCCTTTCAATCAGTGTTATTCTACAGCACAACAAATATTTTATTCTATAAATTAACACAGTGAATGTGTGTCGACGTCGCAGGTCTGTCGCTGTGCGGGCCGGTACCAAACCGGTCTGCGGACCGGTGGTTGGGGGCCACTGCTCAAGAGGATATCAGAATAGTCCAGTGATTCTTAATTATTTTCTATCACGTCCCCCCAGGGAGAAGAAAACATTTTGTGCTTTCACAACTCTCCATTGCCACTATAAATACAATATTGTATCATTTCTTGCCCTGCGATTGGCTGGCAACTGGTTCAGGGTGCCCCGCCTACTGCCCGAAGACAGCTGGGATAGGCTCCAGCACTCCCCGTGACCCTAGTGAGGATGAAGCTGATCGGAAAATGAATGAATGTATCATTTCTATATAAAACTGTGAGAAGTACAGCTCTGCATAACATTGTGTCCTTATTAAAGAAAATAAAAAAGAAATAGATTCCGTAAAGCACAGAATAACTTTATTAACATTTTTTCTTAGTCTGTCAGAGGACAGATTTGAAGTGCATCAATTTGCCTGAAATTAAATTTAAAAAATGAATTAATAAACAAATCAATGAGAGGGCTGCCACCTACTGTAGATGATGTGCAAATACACTATTAGTGTACAGCAAAAAGAAAGCATGTTCCCAGGCTACACGCTCCCCCGAGACATCACACCGTGCCCCTGTAGGGGATCCTACCCCTCAGTTTGAGAAGAACTGAAATCATTCAATATTCAATATACCAATTCAAGCCGTGTGATTTGGGTCTTTATCCTGTTGAAAGTCACATGACCTGCAATTGTGACCAAGCCATCTGACACGAGGAAGGAAATTTTGATCCAGATTATAGCTGCTGGCTCGGTAAAAAGCTCCATATTTGTCTCATCCGTCAAGGGGCATTTCCAGAGAGTAGGTAAGAGGCTGGTCCACATGCTTTCCCCAGTTATTTTAGTGACTGCTGTAGGTGTTTCTTACTTGAACAGAGTTGTGTGCTTCCGTTAACTGTGTGCCTGTGCCATTTGTATGGAATTTTCCGAACCGCTTTATCCTCACGAGGGCCATGGGGGCTACTGGAGCCTTTCCCAGCTGACTTCGGGCAGTAGCCAAAGGACACCCTGAACCAGTTACCAGCCAATTGCAGGGCACACAAAGACGAACAAGCATTCGCTCTCACACTCACACCTAGGGCAATTTTAGAGTGTTCAATCAGCCTGCCATGCATGTTTATGGAATGTGGAGGAAACTGGAGTACCCGGAGAAAACCCATGCACCCATGCAAGCGTGGGGAAACTCCACGCAGGAAGGCCAGAGCTGTAATCGAACCCGGTACCTCTGCACTGTGAAGTTGATGCGCTAATCACTGGACTACCGGCCCTGGTTTATAAATATTGGGAATGAAAATGTTTCTGTAGACTTGTGATTTCATTTGGATGGTAGGTTATTCAAGATGGAGGAGTCTTTTCAAGAAGAAGCAATGTTAACACAAGCCATGATATTATCTGGATTTTACATGTGGTATCATGGGCAGTGATGGTGAGATGAAGCCCCATGAACCATCGAAACTTCCAGCCAACTGTGCCGGCTCATGTACCAACACTTCAGTTGGACTCATTTACTCAATGGCGCCATCAAGAGTTCACAAAACAAGTCATAGGACCACAGTGGAAAGTTTATTAGAAATAGGAATATGCTTCTGTTACTTTGTATTAATGCTTGTAAATAAATAAAAAAGTCTAAAGTGGCTGGGCTGAGGGGGTTAATTTTTATTTTTTTTTATTTTTGGGGGGTGGGGGTTGATGACGATTTCTCCTGCTTAAGGAAAAAAATCTTCTCACAGGGCACAGATAATGCTGCTGAAAAAAGGTACGTGAGTGCCAGTTTGAATAAATTAGGGAAATTCTGTTTTCGTCATTGCCAAGACTGCAGTGGATCTTTGTGTATGTTGATGTGCGGTTCTGCCCAAAGTGTTTCTGAACTTCAACTGTCGCATTTGTTGTCAAAGATTTGGATGGGGTTTTACACGTTGGTATTGATTTATCTTCGTCCATAAAATCCTCTCTTGTAATTTTGAGGGTTGTCTTGGTACATTTTGGCAAATTCCAGTCTGGCCTTTCTATTCTTTTTGCTCATTAGAATCTGCATGTGTAGCCTTTGTACTTTTGTTAATCAAGACCCCTGAAATAAACTACATTGTGATACCTCAGCTCCTGTCAGAGGTTGTTGCTGGTGTTCATAAAAGTTGTTTTTGGGCTGCAAATGTCAGTCTCTTGACATGTTTTAATGTTTTGATGTCAAACCCGAATGTTATCAGCCGAAAACGAAAAGAAAAAAAAAAGGAATTAGACAACCTTTCCTGATACTTTTGGATAGGGTGTATATTTTAAATTAAAAATAATGACTGATATTAAAAAGGTTATATGTATTGAGACTCACTAACACATTTGAAATCCAGCCTCAAAACACATCTGTTTAGACAAGCCTATTCACTCGGACCATAAAGCCATTATTTTTATTTTGTTGTATTTTTTTCTTATTTTATTTGATGTTGTTTTTAACATTGTATTCGTTATTTTAACTGCTTGTTGTAAGGTGTCCTTGAGTTCCTAGAAAGGCGCCCACAAATAAAATGTATTATTATTATTATTATTATTATTGGTGTAGTAAACAAATTGGCAATGGCGTTTTTTAGGAGGAACAGTGTATGACATTTTGGGTGTTCTACTGTATAGTTTGTCAACATATCAGTATATTTTTAATTCATAAATATAACAAAATATGTATTTTCATGTATATACTGTATATAATACCCAAACGTAAAAGATTCTCTGGCCTCTGGACCCAAAACATAGAATAACTAAAAAAAAAACAAAAAAACCCAGCAGGCTATGTCGACAGCCAATTTCCGTACAAATCCGGCGAATGTTCCTATTTTAAGCATTCGGTCGCTCTATCCACCTTCGGCCAGTACCGAGGTTTTATCAGTAAGAGCATGTAACGCCTGTGCTGTTCACAGGGCGATTAAAGGTTTATTTACTTGAGGAGACAAGGGAAAAAAAAGTCCAGCAGTGGCAGACCAATACAGTGTGCGAGGCGCAGGCACATCACTCACCACATTGCCTTGAAAATGACAAAAGAAGATGAAACAAAGTAAAAATACAGTATATGAGCAAGATCAGTATTGTCGAGTTAATAGTGAGGAATTTGTTTTGTTCATGGCTTTTATCTGAGTTCTTGGGAGCAGTGGTGTGCAAAGGACAGCGGATGCCTGTGACACGCACCTAATTCTTAGACCCCTAAAGTGTTTTAGATGGTTAGGGTGGGGAGGTGGACACCCGGAGTACTCCTGCCCCGTCATCCCCCACCCTTTGCACGCCCCTGTCTGGCAGTGCAAAAAGGATGTTGGCGCACATTTGAAAGAAACTTGTATATGTAGAAAGGAATGCACCTTTCTTTCTCGTTCCAAATGTTTCCACTGAGAACGGCAAGAAAACTTTACTACACTTTGATGCCATTAGCATGTTTTTTTGAGATGGCATAACACACAGTATCTATTTATCCACCAGTGGATTACTAAAGCAATTATTCCAGAAATACTCGAGCTATACTTACAAAACCTGTGACTAATCTGTCCTAGTGTTGTTAGAGAGCCTTATTACTGTTTGCAACATTATGAGCAAAGTTGAACTGAGCAGAATATTGCTCTCACAAAATACTATTATCACTATGTTGTATGACAGGAACAATGAGTGAATGCCTTGAAATGGCAAGAATGCTTGCCAGCACCTGCAGAATAACAATGATTCGGCTGTTTCCATGATGCGAGAAATGTAGCCATTGTTGTGCTAAATATAGTCAGGAGACAATAAAGCCATCAATCATTGTTTCCACTAAAACAATGTGTGATCAAGCACGTTTATTGAGTGAAGAAAATAAACTCACACGTGTGCAGGCCTACAACGCACACATGCTCTGCAGCAGTAATATCATGTAAACAGCTATCCAACCATAATCGGAAGCTCTTATTCTCACAAGGGTCACAGGCTTGCTGGAGCCTTACAATGATTGTACATAACACGTTTTCCATATTTTGAGTCGTCAAAATTTCAGGTGGCATCCAAAAGTGTGTTCAACTTGTTTCTTAGGGGGATAAAAACATGGGCAGATTATTCGATATAGTGGTGCCTGAAAATACAAATTCAATTTGTTCTGTGTGCAGACTCATAACTATTCTATTTATTATAATGAATACTTAGGCCTTACAGTAAAGACCTAATTAAATAGAATGGTAAGAATCAAACATTTTTTTGTTCATTTCCATGGACGTTTTGCTGCTCCTTCTGGTGCTACCTTGGAGCAATATTATTCAGTCAATCAATATTATTGATGTACCTCAGCGGCAGCTTCGTATTTTAACTGCAGTTGCAGTGTTGCGCCACTATGAATGCGCTGTAGCAACAGCCCAGCGGTGCACAGAAAAGACCTGAAGCAACTACCAAAGAAGAAACATCACATTGTGTTTTTTCTACGCCAGTCAGTACTATCGGCGTTTTCCCTGGCCAATGAGAAAAACTGATAAATATTGCCTGTTTTTTTTTTTTGCGCCCTAACATGTCGCGTTTATTAAAATGTACGTTTCCTTCGTGTCAAAATAACGATGATTTTTAGCCACTTTTTTAAAAAAGTGACCCGGTGAGGAGGAAAGTCGAGTCCAGGTGAAACAGAGCAGTGAAATTAATGCAACGGGCAGTTAACATGAAAAATTCATGGTGGTGACAACAAATGGAAATTTGGTCTGAAACACTAGTGAGGGTCAGAATGCAGGACAGGACCAGTCGGTCAGGCGAGGCTGCATAAATCCGTTTCCAATGAGGAGCATAACCACGCAAAGCCAATATGTACGTCATTGAAACATTCTGTTTTGTTCCTCTTTCCATAACGTCTCAAAAACACACGAGCCAGTGGTTTTGACAAGCAGTGGCTGAATTCGTTTACCCAGCTCAGGCATACCGAGGAAGGCATGCACTATTATTTATGCCAAAAGCACTGTGCTTAGGACACCAAAGATTATGAGAAAAATAAATAATACTGGCATGCACCCTTTAGGTAAAAGGCCTTTATCAGTACTTCTGTTTTTATCTTTGTCTTTTTTTCCACATTCTTCTTTATCCACTTTGACTCAAGTGTAGAATGTCAGTACTTTTGCAACCTCTGATTTTCACCCACAAATGACAATATTGGTTGCATTTGACGCTGCAATTTTACTTGTTGACGGTGTGCAGATTGGAGGCAAGTGAAGCCTGTGGAAATGTAACCATTGCTTCCCGCTGAGACAAGACGAGAACTTTGTTTTCTGTTCTCTCGTGTGCTCTTGTGAGTGTTCAATTCACTTTACCAAACCTAAAGAACTCAAGTTGTCATAAGAAAAATAAAAGATGTATGTAGTTTCAACCTTATAATGTTAGCGATCCCCACAAAGCCAGATTGTAAAGAAAAAGTTCAAGAATAAAAAGGAGTCTTACGACAAATGCGAAAGAAGAAGTTGTTGATGGGTAAAATGTAAATGTGCACGTGACTTACAGACCTGTTTCCTGGAGGACAGTGCATTCTTCGGGTGGCGTGGTCGACTTCTTTTCCCCGTTTCTGTGACCTGTTGGCAGCTAGCACTGGTTTCGGGTTGGTTTGGCAGAGGTCTGGAGGGACATATGAACACCAACTCCAAACTGACCCAATGCAGCATTTCCACTACTGTTCCACTGTTTGTTGATTTGAATTAAATTGAACTCAGAAGACAGTATTGAATTTGCCAACAGTAATGTCCACAACAATTATGTTCTATGGCTTAGGAACATGGGACATGATTTTAACGTGATGCTATCAGACATCAAAAGCATTTTAAAAACACACTATTTATAAAACATTTATGTACCAGTAATATGAGAAAAGGAAACGCATCTTTTTCAATTAGAAACATCATTGAAAGATGGAGAAAGACTGATTGTTGCAAAAAACAGTGTTGTGCAAATACTTAAAATGGACCTGTTGTAGAAGATTACCGTACTTGAATGATATAAACCATTGATATAAATGAATGATATGTCTACTATAATAGTAGTGCACCGATATTGTCAATAATGAAACAGTAATTACCCGAGGTAGAGAATCCGTGCTATCAGTCCGTAGAGCACAATAGCGAGAAGTAATGGGACGACATAGAAAATAGCAAAGTCGATGAGGTAGATGGGCAGGTAGAGCTCCCGCTTCACCTTGTACCCACACTGAACATGTCCATCCAGGCTCACCTGATCACACATTTGTTGGGGAAATAAGAGTGGAGTGAACATTGGAACGCTCATTCACATTTTACATCAGCACACTGATAATGCTCTCAAAATGCCGTTTGACATCCACTTATTGTTGAGCAAGCTGGTGTACAAAAGAGGATCGCTTTAACATTTTATGCCCACGAAAGGTTACCGCTATTGATTGGAGGACTACTAAGTATGTTCAATGGGGAACACGTTTTGAAAACATAATGTAACCCGACCGCTCGATTATTTTGTAGTGTTTCAAACACAAACACTTGTCCTTTCTGCATTTCATATTCCATTTTGCTTTAAAGGTTGCTAATGCTTGCTTGTCAATATATTGGCAACTTGTGTCGTAAAAGGCATTATTACTGTTACCTGTATATCCACAAGGAAAAACCATAATATGCAGTAAATACAGGTGGCGATCCAAACCCCTGCAATGATCCTCTTGGCCCTGGACACTGTGCACACAGTCTGAGCCTTCATTGGGTGGCAGATAGCGATGTACCTGCATATGTGACCAACCAGGTAAGGCACGCCATATTAATACACAATATTAAATCTTCTACCTGAAGAGAATCAAACATTGCCTTCGGAAAAATGTAGCCTCTTAACGACAGCTTTGTAGAAACCGCTTTTAGGTTACAGTTGGCGTTGCTATAAATGTAATGTTACTCTATCCATCCACCCATCCATCCATTTGATTTACTATGTATCTTTATTACGGTCACAGCTGACCTGGAGCCTATCCCGACTGATCTTTGGCAAGTCAAAAAGTACAACCTCGTTTGGGGACCCATATGTCTCAGAGCACATCATGATTCTAATTGTACGTCTGCCACTGCTGTATTTTTGCATTTTGATTCTCGTCAGTCTCCCGGGTGAGTGTGCATAGGCGGGTGACTCCTGCCCACATCTGCGGACTATGATAATCAACTCGGTTGTATGAGGTAAAGTAATTTGCGCAAACATCTATTAAATATCTGCAAATGGCAGGATTGGGAAGACAATGGAGCGAGAAAAGGAAGGAACTGAAAGGTGAAGTAACACTAAAAGGCAAAAATAGAGTGAAAAGGACCTTGAGTCAGGATAGACGACCTGGGCACAAGAATGAGAATGAAAGTTATACAGAAGAAAATTGATGAGCAAAGAATAAAAGTGATGATAAAAATTCAATAAGTACCAAGTAGATGAATGAGGAATCTTTCTCAAAGCACTTTTAAATACTTTGCCGGTTGAATAGCGCTATCCAACTAAAATCTCATTAACATCCAGTCTCCACACAAGATGTCTCAAACCGAAAGTCAAAACCAAATGTGCTCCTCTTCAACCGTGCTGCCGGAATGTTACTCATTTCAAATCATTTATATCACCGACGTTTTCTTACAACGTGGAACATCAAAGCCTGTAACACTGCGAGTGATGTTCTCATCAGAATCGGAATCATTTTTATTGGCCAAGTATGTGAGGGATATTTGTCTCCGGTAGTTGGAGCCACTCTAGGACGACAGCAAGGAGTCGGCCATTACCTTCCGAAGGAGGACATACGCCCCCTACCTCGGCAATTACCGTAGTTAACTCGTCGGCAATACCCTACACCAGACCCCACACCTGTCGGTGATTACCTTTCTACACCCCAGCGATAACCTGCAATACGCATTAGCTGCGAAAAGATATGTATGATGGACCAGAGATTTAGAACAAACACATAAGTAGAGAGAGTCATTAAACAATGTAAGGTGTCCAGTCGTGCGGTAATACTGAAAGTGAGTACCGAGGTGACCATCTACAGCACCATCTTGGTTCATTTATCATTCACTATCGGACAATAAGAAAGGATTGGGCTCAACCAATGAAACCAAATAAAAAGAAAATGCGATTGATGACTGTGCTATTTTATTTGATGAAATAGTTGCAGACGCCTAAAACTATGGTGGTTGATGGGCAAACGTGCTGCAAATGGCCAAACACTGCAAACACAGGAAAGATGCAAACAGAAAAAACAAAAAAACAAATGGAGAAGAAAAAAAATATGCTAAAAGCAGCATTTTTCCTTTTTTTTTTTGCATTTGTTTATAATTTGTAATGTTTGGTTCCACTATGTTGCTGTGATTGCAGCATTTCTTTCTTGCATTTACATTTATTTATTTTATTTTTGCATTGATGTTTTTTGTTTGCATTATACCTGTGTTTGCAGCATTTGGCCGTGTGCAACATTTCTTACTTGCGGCATTTTTTGTTTGGCAGTTGTTTTGTGAGGTTTTTAATTTGCATGTGCGTGTTTGTCTTTTTTTTTTTTGCTTTATCACGTTTCTGTATACAATGTCAGAAAGTTAAAACCAGTTTTTTGATGTGCTTTATCAAAAGGTGAATTGGTCATGCTCACCTTTCCACAGTGAAGGCTGTGATGGAGCAGGATGACACATTGATGCCCAAGTACTGCAGGTAGGTGATTCCCAAGCAGCCGGCGTGCCCAAACACCCAGGTTCCCGTGAGACTGTCTGAGACGTTCGGAAGTCCAGCCGCTACTAGTACAGTTAGATCAGCTATGGCCAAGCTCACCAGGTAACAATTTGTTGGTGTCCTCATGTGACGGGTGGTCAGGACAACAAGGACCACCATGATATTTCCCACAATGCCGACACTACACACCAACAGGACCAAGAAGACAGACACCGTCTTATACTCCAGGGACTGGGAAATGGCAAGGCTGGGACTCAGGGAAATATTAGTTGGGGTGTCAAGTTTGTCAACTCTGGAGCTCGCATTGTCAGTCATCTCTGCTTTTCAAGCAGAGATGTTTTTTTTCTCCAAGTGGGAGTTAATAAAGTCTAGAATCACTTAATTAAAAGAAATTGACATGGGACGTGTTCCTTCCCTTGCATTGAGAGCTGACTCTCATTTCATGCGATTTGATTTAAAACGATTGGAATACTATTTTGTGATAAGAAACTTGCTAGTGGCTTTAGTCTCTATTTGATGTAGTCATCGGGTCTTCATTTCAAATCCCATAATCAGTCACCTAGAAAAATGAAAACATAAGAAAGAGAAGAAAGGGATCAATGTGTATCAATTATCTTTCCAAGCATGTTTAGAGGTAGTACGTCACCGGGGGTATTATTTGGTGAATGGATTTAATTCCCACAGTGACTGTTGGTTGAGTAAACATTCAAAGGGAAAACACAGTGGCAGCAAACCAATACAGTAGCACAAAGTTCAAACACTTGAATAGAGGGTTGTATTCAAACTGCCTACGCTTGATATGTCCTTCACTTGGAGGACTTGTGATTGAAGTAAATTGTGATTGTAGACTTTGAGGTCAGTTTAATTTACTTTAACCTTGGCATAATTTTTAGGTTGTCTTCATCCTGATCAAAATGTAGTGACCGTGGACAACAGTGTGAAAGGGAAGGAGGCGTACGTTACTCTCCTGCCTCATCTCCCCGACAAAGCACAAGCACATATTGGACTTTCTCTCCCAGGTGGGGCGCCTCTAATAAATTGAGGTGGACATGAAATAAAGTAATTTCGTTACACTACTCTGCCGTTCATCAAAATGCATCAACCTCATATCTGAGCACACGCATCAAAATAAGTGGCCTGCTTACATCTCCTTGAAATGATGTCCCCATACATTCTATTTGCATTCTCGTGAAAATTGCAGCTGATGCATTTTCTTCAATAGTTATCCATACTCCCATTATCTCAAGGACGAAGCATTTACCAGCAGACTCTGAGCAAGTGAAGGACAGGATGAATCCTGGACTGATCACCCATCAGTCGCAGGGCTGACAAATAGACAGAAAAACATTTATTATAGAGTGAGTTCCACGCACTTGAAGGTCTTCGGATGTAACAAAGATATGTGAGTAATCAGACGAGTTGCTGTGGCAACCGCTGACTAAAAGGGACTAAGCCAAAAAGTCCAACACCAACCGGAGTCCACAATCAAATGTCACGCAAATTCTGTTTTATTGGCCAATCAACCTTGCTTTCACTCTACTCTTATTTGAATGTTCACAAAAACGTCTTGAAAGTTAAATCAAGACTGACACTCAGTTTTGGGAATTTGATTTATCCAAGGATTTTAGTGTGACTATCAATTGAGAAGCCGTTCAGCAGACTGTACGATCGGGGAGAGACTTTCAACAAATACAGTGATCCCTTGCTATTTATGTTTATCGGGGCTTCAGTGCATCGCGGATTTTTTCAAACATATTCTTTTTTTTTTTTTAAGTCCACTAAAAGTCCACAAAAGGTCCGCGAGAAGCAGCGAAAGACAGCAAAACAACAGTGAGTCACATAGAGCAACATATACTACATGTATATGTTTACTGTATTTTGTTATTCATAAACTAACCTAACTTATACATGTTTAAATCTATTAGTATATAGCATTAAGTCATGTTAATTACTTCAAAATTTACTTCTACATGCATGGAGCCGACGATGAGAAGAAAGGAGCGTTAGCGCGGAGCGCCAATGCGGATTTGGAACTGGGAGTCGCGGCTTGGAGTTTGAAGCGGATTACGTGGGACAGGAGAAGTGAACGAATCTCTTTTCGCCAATGGACGCTACAGCTTCGTGTTTGCTTTCAAAACTTAGCTTGTAGCAGACGTGTGCACATTTTCAGCATGACGTCTCTGATACACTGGTGAAAGGACATTTTGATCCTCTCCTCTTTCATCTATAACTGCTTCAGACAACAAAGTGTATGCAGAAAATTGGTGAAGATTGCACGACTGTCTGTGTCCTATGTGTTGTGTTGTGTTATTTTTGTTATTTTGACTTCAAAATGGCGCCACGAGAGTGGCTGCCTTTCCAGCAGCTCCTATATTTTGTTGTTCTACTTCTTCCTTTCGTAACTTTGCTGCTGTGAATTGGGAATTTCTCCATTGCGAGACTAATAAAGGGTTTCTTATCTTATCTTATCTTATGTATACCATTAAATTTGGCCTCATAAATATTATGTACATGTAACTATATGGAGGGGGGGGTCGCTACTTTGCGGATTTTCGTTTATCGCGGGTGGTTTTGGTCCCCATTAACCGCGATAAACGAGGGATTACTGTACACCACAAAACAGACAAATAAAATGGGTTGCACCAAGGTTAAATGTAATCAAAGATTATCTCTAAATGAGTAAAACCAATCTTAGAATGAGTTAATCTGGTTTTAAAATTAAGCAGAGCTCAGTGGCACCATGGAAATTAATCTCGGTTTAGTAAAGCTCAGTTTAATTGAATTTAGTTCAATTTTGTAACCCCTTTGTCAACAGGTGCTTTTCAAAAAATATGCTTTGAAAATATGCAAAAAAAAAGCACTGATAAAACATTCCACTGTTCTCAAATATATTAATTTGTATTTTTCTACACAAAATAAGATTCATTCATTCGTTCATCTTCCGAACCGCTTTATCCTCAATAGGGTCGCGGTGGGGTGCTGGAGCCTATCCCAGCAATCTACGGGCAGTAGACGGGGGACACCCTGAACCGGTTGCCAGCCAATCGTAGGGCACACAGAGACGAACAACCATGCACGCTCACACTCACTCCTAGGGACAATTTAGTGTGATCAATCAGCCCGCCATGCATGTTTTTGGAACGTGGGAGGAAACCAGAGTCCCGGGAGAAAACCCACGCAGGCCCGGGGAGAACATGCAAACTCCACACAGGGAGGCCGGAGCTGGAATTGAACCCGGTACCTCTGCACTGTGAAGTCGACGTGCTAACCACTGGACTCCCGGGCCACCCACAAAATAAGATGAAAAATATAAATAAATAAACAAATCAAAGAGCGTAATTTCCACTGGTGGCAGATCAGCTCAGGGTCCCGCGCCTGCATATGACGTCGAGCACGGCACAGCTCTTGATTAGTTGAAGGTCAGAATCCATGGAAACAAAAATTGTTTGTGGTAGCCATTTAATACTAAATTCAATTTGAAAATTAATAAAGTTTGAAAAGTTCGGCTAGTAGGTAACATGGAGCTAACACTAA
Source organism: Hippocampus guttulatus (assembly GCF_054856545.1). Classification (NCBI taxonomy): domain Eukaryota; kingdom Metazoa; phylum Chordata; class Actinopteri; order Syngnathiformes; family Syngnathidae; genus Hippocampus; species Hippocampus guttulatus. The sequence continues at coordinate 5,342,872 of NC_141264.1, forward strand.
CACAGACACGTGTACCTAAAACTTCGCTTGTGGGTATGAAATACTGTAGTACTAGCTCAGTGTTAGCGTCTCCGTGCCTGTGCAAGTGTCACGTCAGGTCTGGCGCTTTGGAGCACCCGGCTCCGGTGACAGTCACACTGGCGTGTTGTTCAACTTTTTTAATGTATATTCAGCAACACTAGAGAAGGCAGCTTACAGGTTGCTTACATCCGTGGTTTACACGTGTTTTTGGAGTTCGTGCGGCGCACCATGGACACGGTCACGTTACCGCTATCGTCCGGGTGCTTTGAAGCTGTCGGCCTTTGAATGAAACAGACTTAACGATTTAGCACGGAGGCAGTGCTCACGCATACAGCATCAACATCAAACTCACCCGGGCCGCACGAACATGAAACTTTCTTATCAAGGCGGGGACCTTATACTACCGTCCTGTGGGTCGCATTTGGCCCGTGGGCCTCAAGTTTGACACCTGCTGTGAATGGTTGTCTGTCTCTCCAACTTAATTGGCGCACAAAGAGATTTGAACTTAACACAATCAGAAATCGTTAGGGAGATCTACAGTGCATATGACAAGCCAGCAAGTCTTGTCCAAATGTGTAACTGACATAAGAAAGCACTTTGAGAAACTCCAAAAAGATCAACTCCATATTTTCAGATATTTTCTCCATAAACAAGCGTAATGATCAGGTGCCCAATTTCTTTTTAGTAGATGTCTAAATCTTAAATTAAAAAATAAAGTACATAGGAAATACGAAGGGTAATTGGCATACAACACTTTAATATATGCCTTCCTATATGTTGAAACGCTGCCAAACAGTGAACAGTTATAAGTATTACACAGAATGCTGATGAAGGAGATATGTCTTGGGCTCCAAAATCCTGCACATGCATGCAACATGCAAAGTAGAAGGGGCGCAAGATTGGTTGGGGGAAAAAAATAAAACAGTCTATCATGAGTGTCAAGCCGTCCAAACTTACCTGCTACGTGACAAAGCGAGCGTTATGCAGACAGGATAAATGTTCAAAGGGTGCATAATTAGGTTAAGGTACCGGTATTGAGGTATAAAATATTTCACATCATTATCACATGTGGCTGTAATAATTCTCATTTTCTGCCTTAATTGCTTCAATTGATTGACTCATTTTGTGTGTCAAAACCTTGTTGAATGCAAAACACTGGAATGAATGTATCAGTGTGACATAATCCACACGTGTTGATCCTAAACTCAATTGCTTTAAAAATCTAATTGTAGAAAATAATAAAAGTTACTTACTTTATGTCTCTCTGCAATATGTTATCTTCATCCAGAATCCATGTAAGGAGTTCATCTTTCGTTACATAATCAATACTATTACTTGTTCCCCACGTGTCTGGTTGCACCGATTTCAAAATGACACTGTCGGTGGTAGACCTGCTGGAAGACTCCTTCGCAAGATAAGTCACCAGTCACCACTCCGTACAACTTGGGAAGCAGTGCGTGTGAGACTTCAAAATAAAAGCAAAATACCTTCACAATAAATTACTCTATTACTTTGTGGCTTGCACGATTCAGGCTCCACTATTCTCAATTGACGTTATCATTAATTGATGAATAACTTCTGTTCACATTTTTAGAAAACATTTTTATTTTCAAGATAGAGTACAAATAAGAATGATTGAATTCAGTGATTGACACGATATTAAATTGATTCAAATGAACTTATTGATGGTAAGATTGACTAGGGATGGGTATCAATAAGATTTTACCAATACAGTACCACTACTCTTAGCGACACTGTTTATCGACCGTGTGCCTTAACGGTATTCTTACTGGTACAGTTTTTTGCTTTTAAAAACACCAAAACAAAAATGTTTGAGCTTTACAAATGTACATGTCCATCCATCTCTCCATTTTCCAGCCTGCTTAACCTCAGAAGGGACACAGGCGTGCTAGAACCTATCCCAGCTCTCTTCGGGCAATAGGCGGGGTACATCAAGCCAATCGCAGATGTATTTGTCTTGCGAATAAAACGGCATCATTGTAAAATAAACAAAAAATAATAATTTGAACAAAAAGAAATGATTTGAACAAATCACTATTAAACATTATATCAACAATGATTTCGCGAAAATGAAAACTAGTGTAAGAGCATCAACAAATACAGTCGGGACACAAAAAGTACTCAGAAATAACATCAAAGAGGTAGAAAGAGCAAAATAACATTCATAAAGCCTAAATAATTGAAAATGATTCATTTGAGTAACTTCTCCAAAACCGCTAACCCAACTGTTAGGTCAAAGAGCTGATTGAAAATATTGATTGCAAAGACTATGGATTAGCAGCCTGGTGAGTGAATGGTTATCACATTCCAAAAGGTGAATGGAACACTCAAAATACTCCCCAGGTGTGACTGCAAGTGCAAATGGTTGTACGGCTATGTGTGCCCTGTGATTGGCTGGCAACCAGTTCAGGGTGTAATGACATTTTAATCATTTCAATCCATTGTGAACATATCGAGACATCGACGGACACATGAAAATTATTTATTAATTTACATTTATCCTCGTTTAGCCCCCCCCCCCCCCCGCCCCCATGGTAACAGACATGAGAATGGTGCCCCCAGGCGGACAACAATGACACCTGCACCTTACAAACGTATACAGTACAGGATATGAGCTATTCCAGAATTGGAGAATTTATCTTCACGTCGTAATCAGTTTTTTTTCTTCCATGTGACTTTGGGTCCTCCATGGATTCAACAACTGTACTTCACTCTGAAATGTAAATCAACAAAGACATTGAAATGTACTTAAGTACAAAAGTAAAAGTGAATTTTACAGTCAATTATATACAGTGCTGTACTCTCATTTTGATAATTGCTCACAAAATAGGCTCCCTCTTGTATTAACTTGCATAGGCTTCGTACTAAAAGAGGGCGGGTGGATCACAGTTCTGCTGCAAGCCAAATTCTGACAGGATAATCAAAAATGAAATGGCTGCTATAGCACCTGGGTATGTTTCAACAGCTTTTGATCTGTCAAAGTCGCTGACAACAACTGAAGAAAAAAACCTACAACGTGCGTTTCATCAGACTTCATGGAGATTTTTTGAGGCCATTTCTTTAAATACAGTACAACTATTGGAACAGATATTTGCTCCAGGAAATAATCCCAGTCAGTAAATCATAAATGAAATAATCAATATACTGAAATTAATTTACACACAAGTAGTGATGTACAAAGTACAGTATAATTGATAATTGGGCTCACAAAAGATAAACAGACAGAAAGATAAGACAGACAAATGATGGACAAGATGAGAGATACAGACAGATAGAGGTCGGCCCAGTGAGCAAATGGTGAGTGTGTCGATCTCACAGTGCACAGGTACAGGGTTCGATTCCGGCTCCGGCCTTCCTCTGTGGAGTTTGCATGTTCTCTCCTTGCCTGTGTAGTTTTTCTCCAGGTAGTTCGGTTTCCTTCCAGATTCCAAAAACATTCATGGCAGGTTAATAGAACACTCTAAATTGTCCGTAGGTGTGAGTGTGAGTGCGGATTATGTGTGCCCTGCGATTTGCGGTGAGGAACTGCAATTTGGCAATCAGAAGCGTGGCTAAATTAACTATGACTGAGTGACCGACTGACGATTACAATTTTGGTTTGAAATAATGACGGATTGACAATGATGGATGGATGCCCTGGCCACTGGCGAATGATGAATGGTGGACTGGAAAAATTTACTGACGCACTGGAAGTAAGAATCACGTTGTTCATGTTTGATGTTAATTATACCCAGGGAGTAGTGTCAGACTTGTGTTTATCAACCCCTTTTATTTAATTAAAGATGACATACTGGAGTCTATCCCAGCTGTGTTCGCGCAGTACGCTGGGTACACCCTGAACCAGTTGCCAGCCAATCGCAGGGCACACTGAGACAAACACCCATTCACAATCATACCTACGAACAATAGAGTGAACCATTAATCGACCATGATCTTGGAATGTGGGAGGAAACCAGAGTACATGTACACATATATACATATATACTGTGTATATATATATATATATATATATATATATGAGCGCTGTCAAACAATTAAAATATTTAATCGTATTAAAAACATAACTGCCATAATTAACTCATAATTAATCGTGATTACTCACATATTTTTTTATTGTTTCTAAATTTCCTTTTAGATTTTTTTTTGTCCTATTTTTTCCCGTTTTAATGCTCTCATCAACATGGAATCATGGATCCGTTTTCTACGTGCAAAATGCAAATATTTACTGAAACAACAATTCCGATTTTCAATTTTACATGAACATTTTTCACTTGGAGCAGTTATTCACACATAATCTCTCACACAATATTACTGTCCATCAACAACAGTGAAAAAATATTTTGTCACACAACAGCTCCTTTGACAGCTCTTTTTAGGGAATCAAAACAGAGCAATATAAAACTATAGAGTGTACATCTAAGGTAAACTAGTACTCAGCCTATAGTGGATTGAAGCTATGTTTGCATAATTTGTTTTTCTCAAATTTGCTTTGAACACAGGAGTCAGGCTATGTTGATTCTGTTGGTCCTTCTTGCGCGGAAGTCTCTCTATGGTTTTGTGTAGACATCATTTCGGATGACTACACTTGGTTCGAGGCACAACTCTGGAGATGTTTTATTTTCAGTGTGGTCGCTACCACTGCACCGCTGAACTCTCGACGTGCCTCAGCGCACCGTCACTGTCAGACGAACACAGAGAAGCTCCACCCCCTTTATTTATATGGACACGGAACACGTGGTGTCCGTCCCTCATTCAGCTCGGGTCCTCTACCAGAGGCCAGGAAGCTTGAGGGTTCTGCGCAGGATCCTTGCTGTATGTGTGTATATATATATATATATATATATATATATATATACAGTATATATATTAGAGCTGTCAGTTTAGCGCGTTTTTATTGGCATTAATTTAAATGAATTTTAACGGGATTAAATTTTTTCTCGCGAGATGAACGCGGCACACGTCACAGCGGATGTTACATTGCTCTATAAATAAACCAGAAACAAAACAACAAGCGCGCTGCAGAAGTCCACGCCCATGTCTGTTTTGCCACCCACAGCAGCGCGAGACACCGAAAACGGATCATCATCATTGGCATTTCAATCACAGTGTGATTATCTGTTTGTGCCTGACTGGGAGCACCGTCTGGTATGGCTAAAGAGGCCGATCCGGGAGTGACAGTACCTGTTGCAGTGGATGCACCTGAACGCACAGTTGGAGGGGGGCGCTTGTTTGTCCTGGCTGTTCTTTCTCCTGGCTCTCTTGTCTTCTGACGATGCTCTCATCTTCTCCTCCCCTCGGCACAGACCACGTGCCAGTTCTTGTTTCCACTTTGGGCGGTTCTGGGCCAGTGACTCCCATCCCTTCACATCTAACTCAACAGCCTTCAAGTCCCTCTTGCAAATGTATTCGAAAAGAAGCTGTGGGCGGCCCTGTGTTCTCTTTCCAACTGCGAGTTCTCCATAGAGCAGATCTTTGGGGATCCTACCGTCCTCCATCCTGCGGACGTGGCCGAGCCACTGAAGGCGACGCTGACGGAGGAGGGTGTACATGCTGGGGATGTAGGCACGTTCCAAGACGTCTTTGTTGGTGATGAAGTCGGACCACTTGATACCAAGGATTCGCCTGAGGTTTCGCATGTGGAAGGTGTTGAGCCTCTTTTCTTGGTGTGCATACAGGGTCCAGGACACGCTGCCATAAAGTAGGGTGCTGAGAACACGGGCCCTGTAGACTGCCATCCTGGTGTTGGTCGTCAACTTGCTGTTGTCCCACACGCGTTTGGTGAGCCAGGCAAGAGTTGTGGTGGCTCGGCCGATCCTTCTGTTCAGTTCAGGGTCCAAGTCAAGCGAGTCTGTCACCGTGGAGCCAAGGTAAGTAAACTCCTTGACCACATCCAGCTGGTAGTTGTTAATGGAGATGGTGGGTTGGCTCTCCGGGTCCTGACTCAAGATGTTGGTCTTCTTGAGACTGATGGTCAGCTGAAAGTCGCTGCACGCCCTCGAGAAACGATCCATGAGATGCTGAAGATGTTCTTCCTTGTGGGCAGTGACAGCAGCATCGTCCGCAAACAGCATGTCTCTGATCAGGACTTTGCGGATCTTGGTCTTGGCCCTCAGCCTCGCCATGTTGTAGAGGCCACCGTCAGAGCGAGTATGGAGGTAGTGTCAGAGATTTTCTCGGACTAAGTTAAAGGAATGACTCGGCACACAGGAAAATTGTCTTCAATATCGGCGGGAGCGGATCTCTGAGAGCGAACGACGGTTAGTTGCTCCGATGATACACACTCGGCTCCCTCTCCGCCGGTTCGAACTTTTATTGCAAAATACAAGAAAGACACTGCCCCAGAGATTTGCATACCGCGCCCCCCAGTCCGGCCCCTCGGTAGTGATCTGATCTACCCGAATACACAAGTCACAGACTTTGCTGATGACTAATGTCCACCTGGGCGTGACAGCTGTTCCCAAACTGTCTTTTGGTATTCAACAACTCTTTGTTCCCAATTTGTTTATTCCCACTCTGTGATTGAATCTAGCCTTCTTCCATCTGTTCGCCCCCCTTGCTTTGACGTGATTCCTCAAGGAAAGGCCCTCCGCCCAAACGGCCGACACCTCTGCGCTGAGTATGTCCAGACATGCCCAAATTAACCGAAACTTTAAACATGATACAATTTTGTTCATAGATTTCTCTATCAGGTAGACACCCTCAGTGGAGTTCCCGAAAGCCTGCTTGAGCATGACAGCGAAGTAGATGCAGAAGAGGGTCGGAGCAAGTACACATCCCTGCTTAACACCGCTTTTCACTTCGAAAGAGGAAGATGTTACGCCGTCAAACTGGACGACACCCTTCATTCCGGAGTGGAAGGAACGAATGATGCTCAGCAGCCTCCCCGGGCAACCAATCCTGTCAAGGACTTTGAAGAGGCCGTCGCGGCTCACAAGGTCGAAGGCCTTGGTCAGGTCAATGAAGGCAACATACAATGACTGGTTCTGCTCTCTGCATTTCTCCTGGAGCTGGCGGAGCGAGAAAATCATGTCGATGGTGGATCGTTCCGACCTGAAGCCACACTGTGATTCGGGGTACACCCTGTCAACAAGCTTCTGGAGTCTGTTCAGGACCACTCGGGCGAAGAGTTTCCCCATGATGCTCAGTAAGGAGATGCCTCATACACACACACACACACACACACACACACACACACACACACACACACACACACCGTATTGGCCCGAATATAAGACGGCCCTGATTATAAGACCCCCTCTTTTTCAAGACTCAAGTTTGAAAAAAGACTTTTTGAACACCAAATTAATTTTTATACAGAAAATAATGACAGTACATCTAAAACAAATGATTCTAACAATATATTTGAGAGAAAAAGCATGTTATTTTGCCTCATTCAAATCTTAATATCTGAACATTTAAATATGTAAACTAAAGTGTAATCACATTCTTCAATGAATGGCTTCTGGTTTTTGAAATGTAAATTACATCATAACTTCTCCTCAGCTGCCGATTAACCTGGCCGATCTTCTACCCACTTTACTCCAGATTGTCGCTATGTTTCTCCATTTTCTGTTGTCCCTTCTATTATTTTCTTCTCTTTTCTTTCTTACCGCTATTTTTATTTTTATTCTTCGAGACAGGGGGTCACTTTGGCCTGGGGAGTCAAGTTCAGCATTCGCTTCAATGATATCTGGCCCCATCTAGCGTCGTGAATGGGTATAATGTCTAGACCCCGAATATAAGACGACCCCAAATTTTTCAGTCTTATTTCAATGCAAAAAACACCGTCTTATATTCGTGCCAATACGGTACATATGTGCGCGCGCGCGCGTGTGCGTGTGTGTGTGTCTGTGTGTGTGCATGCGTGCGTGTGATCAGAAGGTGAAGTTAACGGGCTGAATCGAAGCGTTTCAACAAAATTCGGTTTGGAGCTCGAAACTTGCTGACGTGGCAAAAGCAGAGGGACATAATGCAGTCATCATAATGGGTGGGTGTGGGGGGGGGGGGGGGGAGGTGCGGGGGGTCTCTGATCCACCTGCCATCTGTGCCGGTGCATATACCACTAATAAGAAATGACAATGACATTACTATTAGAGAATCAATCTTGAGAGCCATTAAAAATGTTTTAAAAAACAATATTTTAAAAGGGAATGAAACAGGTTCAAAATAAAAATCTGAGCTCTCGACAAACAAATACTAATTGAAGTGTTTTGCATTCCTAAAGGAAGTTATAGTGAAAAATATGACTTCAGAAATGTATACGATTGATCTTGTTTAATAAATATATATACACTCAGAAATAGGTCAACTCTAGAATATTTCCATTCGAAAAAAAATGTTCTTTCCTTTTTTGGTCTACATTTTTCAGACTATGTATTAAGGACACAAACGTATTGCTCAAAAAGTAATGGTACATTAATAGTTGAATGAGTAATTACATTGTGATGGAAACTGAGCGAACAATGGATTAAGAAAATATCTGACATATTGCATATATATACTGCATAAAATTATAATCTCATTTAAAAAGTTGTCCAAAACTGCTTGCAAACATTACGAGGTGCAATATTAACAAACTGAGACTTTAACTTTTTTTTATCACTCGTCCCAGAGAGATACCAGCTAATCGTACAGATTTAACATACTGTAATATACCAGTACTTGTGTGACCTCTCTCTCAAGACCAGGAGGAAGAGGTTTACTAAATTTACCAAACCGTTTTTCAAGATTATTTAACTATCGTCCAACTAGTCAACCTTCTTTCCATCTATCAGAGCATAAGGATGAATGATGCACTTTCCATTTTCTTTTTTTTTTTAGCCACAAAGTTTCTCGCTGGCTGCCGGATCATCTGGGGACAGTGCCTTCGTGAAACATAAGCATTTTTAGAGTGTTCTTCAAAAATGTGCAGCCCTTGGTACTGTGCCAAACAGCACTACAGATGCAGCATTGGGCAAATAGGATAGTTGCCCATGGTTACTGTCCTTTCTCTTAAGCCCTCGCTGATGTAATGTGTTGACACAATCTGTGAAAATAGTCCTTAAATCTTGGAATAACTTTCCCAATTATGTGAGACACAGCTCTTTTCCATTCACCTCTTCTCTCAGACAACACAGACAATTGCAGAGAGAGATGGCTGACACTGTCCCATTGAATGACAAAACAAAGGCACGGTGTCAGAAATCCCTGCATAAGGGCCCAACTTGCTGTTGGCTGATAACGGTCCATATATGTGATACAATTGGAAACAATGACATGCCAGGCATCCCAGTTACAGTCCTGTTGGTCGTTATTTATTAATTGTATATGTCAATTATGTAAAAAATATATATTTTCAAATCGATCATCCTGCTTTCTGGGGGGGGGGGGGGGGGGTCCCTTTGGTTCTCCTTGCTGCACTCTGTTCTAGAAGCGTCCCTGACTGTAGCGCTTGTTTTCAATGACTTCTGCTCTCAACAGATGGTTTTCTTTTTTCAGTTGTTCAATTTCCAGTTTCGTTTGTTTCAGGACGTCTTTGTGGCAATTAACATCCACTCCAAGCTGTTCGACTGTTGAAGTTAACCTTTCAATGCGCCGAGATGTTGAACTTGTTTCCATCATGAGTTCAATAGTTGAAATCTTATGGGACGTCTCGTGTTTATTCGAGAGCTCTTGGCTTGTTGACAAAAAGTCGGCGCTAAAATTGGAACTTTCACTGTTGTCTTTGGAGTCTCTTTTCTTCCGTTTGTTGACAGACTTCTGGGTTGAGATGTTGGTTTGGACTTTAGAGTTCTCCATTGCGCCCTTGGCGTGAGTTTCTGTGTGTTCCACACTTGTGAATTAGTTTCTGTTGAGTATTCGGCGTCACTCACTTTGAAGTCGACGTTTCCAGGCGTCCCCTTCTTCCCCAAGTATCCTTAAGCAGCTTCTGTTCGAACTTCAAACGGTTATCACTCCGCTTTTTAATTTTTTTCCATACTGGCGGATTATTATTCAGGGTAGCAAATGTGACAGGACTGCGGTCATTTCTTTTCTCATAAAGGAAATGAAATTACGGCATTTTCGGGTTGCTCCAAACCTCACGTTGTTAACGGAGAATATTTAGACTCTTTTTTCCCCATTCTACACACCACGACCAGGCGTTTAAAAAATCTCTCCCCGAGCGGAGAAGTCTCCCTGGCGCAGGGTTTTTGCGTTAGCTCGTCGTGTCTTTATGACGTCACTTACGGCAACCCTCGCTGTGTCGAGTGGGGTGTTTTATTTTCTCCATCCTATTGGTGAAATTGTATCGTATATGAGTAATTATAGACTTCAAACACCCGTATCAGTGTGGATGGGTTGTTCTTAATGCAACAGTGACACGTTTAAGGAGTTCCAATCGGCAAGGTGAATTACAGCGAGGGTTTGTTAATTGTTAGCATAGTAGCGTTCGGCTGATCGCTCACCACCGGGGCAGGCGCTCATTGTTGGTGAATTGTTTGTAAATGTAAATGTGTACCGATATCGCTGGTATGATTCTGGATGTAACTCCAGAACATAAAGCCAACTAGTTTCTTCCATAATTTTCCGAAGATAGTTGGTTGTTCTTCGGTGATTAGCCTGTAAAATATGCTCCCTCGCTCTATGGGCCTTGTTTCCGACTAGCACGTCCCGGCTATTAGCATGCTTACCAGTCAATGACCCTGTACTGAATTGTTGTGTTTACCTACTCTGCACCGTTATCTAATACTATACGCACTGGTAGGTGACACTAATGACTGTACGTTTGGTTTTTTGATATCCTAAACCCATACTACCAACAAGCAAATTGGCTAGTTTGCTAATGCTAAGGGGAGGTTTTACTTAAGACCTCAAATGCGTCTTTCGATTACAGTGCACAATTTGCTCATTTACATTTCACTACAACGTGCAAGTATTGACTCTTGTTTGAATTGTGGCTCCCCTTTTAATTTCACACAGAACTTTCTGCAAGTGTCTGCCACATTCGACTTCCATCCTCTTTATTTCAAGTATCATTACAGATAATAAAACTAACAATACCAAGAGGCTTGAACAGCGGGAAATTGTTAGCCTGATTACTCACAATTTGGGTGTGCTAAAAGATTGTATTTATTTCAGTGTACTATAGCAGCATACTTTTACTTTATGCTATTGCCTCATGATGCAACAACACAAGCAAAAACAAAGTGTTAGCATTTTTGCGAATGCTAACACTTTGTTTTTCTTCTTTCTACCCCCCAATTTTGCTGCTGTAGACTGTAAATTTCCCCAGTGTGGGTCAAATAAAGGGTATCTTGTGCTGTATTAACTTACACTGTACTTGTGCTTTTTTTGCCAACAGTAAAATATTCTCAAATGGATACTCCCGAAAGCCCATTGCAGTCTCCTGTAGATGAAAAGGACCTTTCTGACAGTGACTTCCTGGATTCTCCTCATGAGGAGGAGGATAGGGTCATCTCAGACAGTGAGCTACTCTATGAAGAGAATGGAGAACTGGCGGAGGACGATGAAGATGAGGATACAGTCGAAATCTCAGGAGGAGGTCTGCCATCACAGGCGGTGACGGGAGAAGAGGATGAGGTTGTACCTGACTTTGTTTCTGAGCCAGAGGATGATGAACCTGTTGCAGAAACTGGTGGGCTAGGACAAGAGAATGAGGCAATTTTGCTAATGGAAGGGGATGATGATGATGAAGATGATTATAAAGATGAAGATGATGATGGACAACAGGAGGATGAGTTGGATGGAGAGGATGAGGTAGAAGTTGCAGATGATCAAGTACTCGACCCTCCCCAGTCACCAGAACCAGAACAAGGCAAGAACTTTGCCACGATGGAAAACAACAAAGATTTATCAGAAGCATATGGAGACTACAGAAGGGATGCAGCTGATGTGGAGGATGAAGAAGAAGAAGAGGAGGAGGAAGAGGAAGGAGTGAAAAGAGTTGCAGAAGAGCAGAATTATATTTTACGTACCAGAGAGGGGAGAGCTGCTGTGTCGAGAAGGATTAAGGAAGACTCGCCGTCTGTTTCCAGGGAGCTGGATGAACATGAACTGGATTATGATGAGGAGGTCCCAGAGGAGCCCAACATCCCCACACACGACGATGAGGAAGAAGAGGATGCAAAACTAGCCTTGGAAGAGGAGGTGAGCGAAGACACGACGGTAAAGAAACAAGAGAAGAAACCAATCCTACCCCCATCCCCCAAAGATGGGGAATCCAGGAAAACAGATGACTCCAAAATCCACAGAGATTCTTTCAAAGACAAGAAGAAAGAAGAGGATGATGGAGAGATTGATGAAGGAGAGATTGATGTAAGTCGGCATAAGATAAGATATCCTTTATTTGTCCCGCAATGGGGAAATTACAATGGCATGGTATGACTCCTAACTGGATGGCTTGACTATACAGTATGTCGGCGGTAAAAGACAGTGTATCGTAAATTTTCCGCTACAAATAATGGATGTGTTGCATTATTTGGATTTTGTAATTGGCATTGTATGTTGAATGGGCCAGGTCATACCTTCAAAGAGTTGTTAGGTCAAATTCACACTTGAGAGTAAGACTTTATTTCAGTCTTTAAACATTTGGCAATCAGACTGATCTGTCTAATGTAAAGGTGTATGTTTCTGTTTTATGTACAGGATGATGATTTGGAGGAGGGGGAAGTGAAAGATCCCTCAGATCGAAAGATCAGACCACGTCCTATCTGTCGGTTCTTCATCAAAGGTGAGTAATGTTAGAACATGTGACCACACTTTAGCTTTTTTTGCAGAGAACCCGTAATAGGCACTTTGTAACAAAAAGTATGACGATTGCAGAGGTGTCTAAACCTCTTTCTTCAATGCGTCTTGTAATAGTAGTCGCCGACAGACTCACGGCATTGAAGACATCTTTCTTCTCGGGACACCCCTCCTCCGCGACAGCATTCAAACATTTCTTGACAAATTCTCCATCAGTGAAAGGTTTCCAGCTGCTTGCTATCAATTGAGCATCCCGAAAGCTCGCTCAAACAGAGGAATGATTCATCTGAGCTTGTTGTACAAATGTATTTCTATTACCAAAGTGTTTTGCCATCATGCATTGCCATCGTGTTGAAAGCAGCAAGCATGCTTCACCAATCCGGGTGCAAACTATTGAAACAATTTGTACATAAAAGCTGGCTTACTTTATCCTCCCCAATTTTGAAATGGATGGTGGCGCATTTGACAAAATAACGTTTTTATTTTTTTGAAATCGCGATATACTGTATTTTGGAACCTTATGAAGCAGGAGGTGCCCTAAAAAATAAACGTGGTGAAGAAAGTTAAAGATAGTGTAGAACTTAGTGCCATCGAGTGGTGAACGAATAGAATACAACGAGCTAAGCTTGAAGCACATGCATTCAGGGCCTCAGAGGCACTAAACTTTGAAAGCCGACCACCAATTTCTTTAGCAGAGGTGCAAGCAAAATGTCATCCCAAACGACTTCTTGTATTCCCTCAGAGTTCAGTGCATGGCATTTGTTACACATGCTGTAGTCATCATCTTGCGAAACTATGTTCGCTAAGTTTGTCTTCTTAGGTTATCTGTAGTAGGAAGATGGCGGCGTAACAGCCTCAATGTACACTAATTGACAGTTAACTTTAAACACAATACATATCAATGTGGCAGGACGCTTAATTTAAAAAAACAAAACAAAAACATGTAATTGCCTGGGGACGCAAATGTCAGCAATTTGGTTGAATGGCCCCAATAAGCATTACCACAGAATAAGGGATTCCTCTGTTTCATACATTTGACTTATCTAATGGTAAACAATACATTTACATTGAATTATTTACTGTATTTCATTGATGGGCGGACAAGTGGTTAGCGCGTCGGCCTCACAGTGCAGAGGTCATGGACTCAATCTGGCTTCGGCCTTCCTGTGTGGAGTTTGCATGTTCTCCCCGTGCCTTGCGTCGGTTTTCTCCGGGTACTCCGGTTTCCTCCCACATTCCAAAAACATGCATGGCAGGCCGGTTGAGCGCTAAGTTGTCCATATGTGTGAGCGTGAGCGCAGATGGTTGTCCGACTATGTGTGCCCTGTGATTGGCTGGCAACCGGTTCAGAGTGTCCCCCGCCTACTGTCCGAAGAAAACTGGGATAGGCTCCAACACCCCCCGCGGCCCTTGTGAGGATAAAGCGGATCAGAAAATGGATGGATGGATATTTCTTTGTTACAGTGCTCAGAATCAACACAGTGGAAATGCACCGGACTTAGCATAAATGCTAGTTTTCAGCCGTATTTCCAAGGCAGGTTTCTAAAATAGCACAGTGAGACACATAAAACTTTAAAACCACGATGACCAAAATAAGAACCGAATAGGTGAGACATCATAAAACAGACAATACACGGTTATTTATAGGCTTGTGTAGGCTTCTCCCATTTAGAAACACACTAATTTATGACCACGTTGGAAGTGCAACCAGTAGGGCCCAAGCTTGCTTGTCACCAAATCATTTATACTCGTCAAACTTTGAAGTTATGTCGTTTGGACGTGTCACAATTGTTAACCTGTCTATCCCGCTCTCGGCACTCTCAACTCTTTGTCATTGCCGTTTAGCTACGAGGCTGCTTTATATCAGGCAAGGCAGACTTATTTAGGAGCACCTTTCGTCTTGCCGCTCCCTCCAAACAAGCTTTGAAGACAAACCCACCGCTCTGTGTCTGTCGTAGACCTGTGCACAATGGAGGAGATGCCTCTGCGGGTGTGTGTATCACTCACTACATTGCGCCAAAAAAACAAAAAAATAGCATTATATACTTTAAAACTAAGATATTAATGTTCTATTTGGAATTTGCACATCTGGTAGCTTTGTGACCTTTAAATGTTCAGAAAATAACACTATCAGCTGAAATTCCGATGTTCAATTTCTACTTCTGATCATGTGATCTCATTGGGAGCTCCCTGCTAAACGGTTCTAATGTAATATATATGCCCCTTTTCCATACTTGCAGCTCACTGATTGACAATGTCAGTGTGTTTTGAAGTCCAGAGCTCGTAAGCATACCTGTCAACTCATACGGTTTAGCCATAGTTCATACGGATTTTGTGGTGAATCTTACGTATATGGCCGTATCACACAAATCATACGGATTCTGAAAATTTCCGTTTTTTGGTTCCCCCCCCCGTCTACTCGAATGCTTTCATTTCCGGAATACAACTCTGAACACAGTAATGCCACTAAGTAGAATGATGATTAGACATTAACCAGACATTGTATTATGGAGATCTACAATAAATATCATTGAAAATTTCGTGGGTTTTTTTTCTGCTGTTATTTTGACATATAAAATGCTTTGGTATGTTATATGGATTTTTTGCTCTTTAAGGATTTTTTTGGGTAGTTTATACAGGTTAGCGTTCCGAAAAGTTGACAGGTATGCGTAAGGATGTTTGTTGATTGCCATTGATGAATCACTCCTGACACGAACCGAAATCTTTCCAAGAATCTGTCATACCAAACTGTTTTTTTGGTCTGTTTTCCTGAACTTTCAAGAATTCTTTTGTTTCACCAGGGAATTGTACTTGGGGTATGAACTGTCGGTTTATTCACCCTGGTGTCAATGACAAAGGTAACTATTCCCTCATCACGAAGCCAGACCTCTTCTCACCTAATGGCGCTCAGCCTGCAGGACCCCTGCCACTGATACCCAACAACTCCTGGGTAAGTCTCCGTCTCACTTGTTCAAATGGGTATTTGTATTATTTGTAATGACAGTATATACGGGGGGGAAAAAACAGTAACATTCATCACGTGCCAAAATTATTACTGTTGCGTCAGGGTAGAAGTTGTACCACTCAAAAAAAAAAAAAGAATAATAATAAGATATCCTTTATTTGTCCCACACTGGGGAAATTTACAGCCTCCAGCAGCAAGAATGTAGGCAGAAAGAAGAAAAAACAAACGAACACCGTTCAATTAAGTGCAATATAAATACAAAATGGATAAATCGCAGTGCTATTTACAGTTGTTTTTCACATCATTTAATTATTATTAATATTATTGTTGCTATTTTTATTCAGCAGCCTGACAGCAGTCGGTAGGAACGAGCGTCGGCATCTCTCCTTCTTGCAGCGCGGGTGTAACAGTCTCTGGCTGAAGGAGCTACCTAGTGCTGTCAGGGCGGGCTGGAGAGGGTGGGAGGGACTGTCCATCATAGCTTTTAGCTTAGTTAGCATCCTTCTGTTGCCCACCTCCTCCAGAGTGTCAAGGGAGCAGCCCAGGACAGAACTGGCCTTCCTCACCAGTCGCTCCAGTCTCTTTCTGTCCCGGGCTGAGATGCTGCCTGACCAGCAGACAATGCCATAATGAAGAAGAAGATAAACATTCGTTGCCTTGGAATATAAATCACATTTTTGGGGGAAATGTATTTTAGTAAAAAACGATACCAACAACAGCAGAGCTCGAACTCACACCCAAAATCCTTGTTCCCTAATGTTAGATGTTTTTGGAAAAACACTCCAAGGCCGTACCGCTTCACTCAAACTGTTGTTAAAATGTGCCGGAGCCCAATGCGTCAAGCAGTACAGATAGCACGAGCTGCAGGTTGTTTTAGAGCATAGGCTGCGTTCGGAATTTAATGGGAAGTGAGCGCGCTCTGCCTTGCCGAACACACACACACTCTCAGATTGATGTTATGGCGTCAGAGTGAATTTCCCAACAACGCAAATCTTGTTGATAGCAGTGAATGAATTCCGGTAGGGCGAAACCATAAAAGCCGATTTTCATGGCATAAGTGTGGCATAAGATTGAAAAGTGAAAGCCTTTTCCCATCAAATCAAGCTTATTTAACTTATTAATTGCATGTAATTTGCTGCAGATGGCGATAACGCGATAGTAGAAGTTATCTATTGTCTTCTCAATATATACTGTCTTATCGCCCAGCTCTAGCGAATTACCAAAGCTCGTCTGCAACAGTCAAACTTGTTTTCCAGTAATTGTAACTTGTTTTTAATCAAACTGTTGCTTGAATAAAACGGTTAAAACGCTCACAAGCACTGTTGATGAATCCACTCCGTCTTGATAAACCACGTGGTGTTTCATCGATCTCCATGTGTCTCACGGCTGATCTGATTAACCCTGTAAAGCATGTAAACAGCAGATCAGAATAGATTACGTCACGTGGAAACCGGTGACCACAGATCTACATATGTGGCAAATTTCCTCTACCTCTCAATATTATTATTACCAGCCCTAATTTATAATTCATTTAACCATAGGTCACTGTTGATGTTGTTTGTTCGGAGTTACCGAGCATTTTTTTCTTACTTGGTGGTCGGACACCCCTACTCTCCTTTTTTGAATTGAGATAGGAACAGCACACTTTTGCCATGCATATGTTCATGTTAAGACCAGGTGCCACCGAATAGCTAACTGACTGGATACCCATATGATTTTAACTGACGTGTGTGTCTGCGTGTGCGTGCGCTAGTTTGTGTGCGTTTTTGAGCAGTATGATGTGAAACGTCACCCCACGACTCCAGCACGCACACACCCTCACCACAACCATTCGTTAATTCAAAGAAAGGGAGCCCACTCTCTAACGCTCAGAACACTCACTCTCTCATGTTAGAGTTTGGGCATCAGATTGACTTTGGATTTCCAATTCTCATTTCTTGCCAGAATACGATGGCAACACAGCACAGTCTTTTTGACCATGGAGTGTTTGATAAGAAAAATGCACAAGATGACTACAGTATGTGGCAAAAAGACTCAGAAGATTTATAGATTCATGGCTGCAGAACTATCCAGGAATGTTTTGTAACTAACAGCCTCCTTGATCCTCCATTCAGCTGTTTATTTTTTTTTTTCATTATCAAATAGATTTTATACAATAAGGGCAAAAAAGCTGCACTAAAGTTGTATTTTCTTTAAGGCTTAAATAATACAGTATAGAAATACAAAATATAAGTCAAGTCACATTTACTTATATAATATACATTACCTTAATCACAAACATTGTCAAAGGGCTTCACATGCTCATAGTTGACACATATTTACGACATCCCCTAATCTTAACCCACAGGAGGGCAAGGAAAAACTCTTAAAAACTCCAGTTGGGGAAAAAATGAGAAACATTGAGAAGGGGCCGCAGATGGGAGAATCCCCCTTCCAGGATCGTCAGGCTGCCATAGATGCTGAGTGGGCAACATTTTTTGACACAATATTGTACTATGCAATGTTAGCAAGAATGATATAAAAGTCTATTTAATGTAATTATCATTGAATGTGTGATATCATGAATACACTGAGTCGTTGCCAATTCTGGCAGAGCCATCACAACATGAAAAAAGGGCCACCACAAAAACGAGTTACATGTGTCGGACAGTGCGTTACCTCTGGTTGCACAGCACTGCGGCACAACCAGTTTGCAAATTAGCACTTGATGCATCAACCCGACTGACACAGACTTCTTTCTTTCCATTTCTTCGAATGACCATTATTTATTGTCTTCTAGACTGCACCTGCGGTAGAGGAGCTCCCTCCTCCCCCACCTCCAGTGGAACCTCCTGTGGAAAGTGCGTGGGAGAGGGGCCTAAGGCACGCCAAAGAGGTAAGTGTCAAAATTGGATAAATCACATACGTGTTTTGAAAGGGCTGTGCCAGTAAATGAGGAGAGGCAACTGAACTAGCAGAAGAATAATTTTTCACATAATTCCAGTTTGAAAAGATAAGCGGTTGAGATGGGTCATGGCAAATCTCGACTGGCCTGGAGAACAACATGATGTCAATAATCGCTTCATATTCATACAGTGTGCCAAAGAATGTTTTGGCACACTTGTTTTGCAGAGTACATCAAAATCTTTCATGAATGTAGTATTTAGCTGAGGCTGTTGGGTTGAATCAATGATTTCATTATTCTTAATTTTGTAATGAGAGTGACATAAAACAACAACCTTCAATGTTCAAACTTTACTTCAACAGCTTGAACATTAAATATCTTGTCGTTGTCATGTACCGTATTTTCACGACCATTCGGCGCACCGTATTGTTGGGCGCAGTCTCATTAATGGGTGCTATTTCTGTATTTGACACATAGACAAAACGCACTGTATTATTGGGCGCAGTTTTACAGTGGTAAAACATACGCCAGCTTAAACATACGGCATGCATGCGCGCACGCTAAAAACACGTTAGCTTGAAGCATACGGTAGCATGTCAAGACATACGGATACACACTAAAAACACGTTTTTAAAAAGGCAACGGAAGCAAAACTGAGTTTGGTTGTATTTTATTTAGCCATCGTACAATGTACTCACGTTTTTCGATCAATCATCACCCAGAAATCCACCAAAGTCCTCATCTTCTGTATCAGAATTGAACAATTGTGCAAGTACTGGTAATCCATCAAAAATGCCAGGTTCCCTCTCGTTGTCAGAGTCACTCTCATTGCCATGTGGCTCCACAGAAATGATGCCGGCTTTGCCAAAAGCTCGATCAACAGTGCAAGCAGACACGTTCGTCCAAGCAGCCACAATCCATTCGCAAATTGTGGCGTAACTCGCCCGGCGCTGCCTCTCGCTCTTTGTGAAGTTGTGTTTGCCATCGATCATCCATTGTTCCCATGCCGCTCGCAACTTTACTTTGAACGCCCGGTCGCAACTTTACTTTGAATGCCCGGTTGATGCCGATGTCCAGCGGTTGGAGTTCTTTAGTCAAGCCTGCGGGAATGACGGCAAGCTCAGAGTTAATTTGCTTGACTTGGTTTTTCACCGCTGCTGTGAGATGGGCACGCATGCCAAAAGTATAACCGATGGCTTGAAGTTTGAACTGAGCTTCGTAGGCGTGTCTCTTTGTAGAATTTATTTTCGGGGGTTCTTAGAAACCAAAACCGAAGTTGTTTTTTTCTAATAATGCACATAGCCACACTTTATACAGGTGTTGGTACCTGCTTGGGGCGTCCCTTTAGCGTCCACTTACACGCCCACCCTTCACTCATTGGCGGACTTCTTCTCCGCATGCCTGTCCTCACTCACGTCCGCCTTTTCTCTCTCTCTCTCCATATAAGTATATATACACGCCCACCCTTCACTGATTGGCCGACTTCTTTGCCGCATGGCTGTCCACACTCACCTCCGCCTTTTCTCTATATAAACAGCGTGTCGGCTGTCGGTCAGGTTTTGGAACTCAGTGCATACACAAGATGCTCCGCATCATAAGGCGTCCTGTCCATTTTGGAGAAAATTTAAGACTTGTAATGGCGCCTTATAGTCGTGAAAATACGGTATTCAAAAATCAGCCGGTTGCGATAGGCTAGGTTTCGTGTACCTTGCAAACAAACCACTGACAGTCAAGATGGGCGCCATCGTCATTTGTGATGGATGTTATGTTTGTCAAATTCCGAAAGGAGTAGAGCATTCGGGAATAATGCTTTCCATGACATCTTCAAAGTTGATGTTGGGCATAGGAACCACCAACATGCGCTCTGATATTGCTATGTTCATGTTTCAAACAAATTCTGCTTGCTTGTTTGATTCCTGTAGATGTTGAAGAAGGCCACCATTCGAAAGGAACAAGAGCCAGACTTTGAGGAGAAACGTTTCAATGTGACAATTGGAGAAGATGAGAGAGAGTTTGACAAGGAGAATGAGTTCTTCAGGGAACGCAGCTACCGCATAATCAGAGAGTATGCTATACTTGCATTTACTGCACTGATTCCTTATTTGAAATTAGCCCCTTTTATGTAACCACTTCAATTGTTCAGGAGGGATGTTCTGAAATGGGGACCCGAGTCTATTCTCTCGACTGGCACTATTTTGTGAATTCACTTGGCATCAAAATAGATTTGAGACTCGTCTTGGAAGTTACAGTGTCCCCTGACTTGAGCTGACTGATGACTTGACAGACTTGACTGTTGTTCATTTACGTTTTAAGAAAAAGAAAAGAAAACCTTTATTAGTCTCGCAATGGAGAAATTCCCAATTCACAGCAGCAAAGTTATGAAAGGAAGAAGTAGAACAACAAAATATAGGAGCTGCTTGAAAGGCAGCCACTCTCGCGGCGCCATTTCGAAGTCAAAATAACAAAAATAACACAACACAACACATAGGACACAGACAGTCGTGCAATCTTCACCACTTTTCTACATACACTTTGTTGTCTGAAGCAGTTCTAGATGAAAGAGGAGAGGATCAAATTGTCCTTTCACCAGTGGATCAGAGACGTCATGCTGAAAATGTGCACACGTCTGCTACAAGCTAAGTTTTGAAAGCAAACACGAAGCTGTAGTGTCCATTGACGAAAAGAGATTAGTTCACTTCTCCTGTCCCACGTTATCCGCTTCAAACTCCAAGCCGCGACTCCCAGTTCCAAATCTGCATCGGCGCTCCGCGCTAAACGCTCCTTTCTTCTCATCGTCGGCTCCTCAAGACTTACATCCATCCAGCCGCAGACCGTTCAACAGCACCGATCTCTCCGCTGCCCATTACAGGCGCAAGACACAAGCGCCCCGGGACTGTCCAGCAACGACAGTCAAATGGCGCCGACATTCCTCCCAGTCAAAAACAGTGCTGGTATACCCATGCTGCCGAGAAGGCGCAACCACCAAGCACAGAGTCTCCTTCTTGATGAATGTCGTGGCCAAAAAATGCTGAAAAAAGTCCACATCAGGTCCACACGACGTAACAACAAACACAAAGTGACAAAACAAACACAAAAAAAAAATAAAAATAAAGCAAGGCTCATGAGAGCACTTGCCGACGGCTGCCTACTCGGGCGCCATCTTGACTTCAAAAACTTTAAAGATAAAATGTGAAATTAAATACGATATAATATATAACCTGTCGCTTTGGGAGTGCACATAGGGAAAGGAATCGTGATTGGAGGACTAAGCCAATTAATCCATCAATCAAACCCCATGCAAAAAAACGCTACCGCCGACTCAAGTTTCGCCACCCGCGGATTACCCTATTCAGGTTTTTGGGTTTATTTTATTTTCATTTTGGGAAGGAGGGGGGCAACCCACAAATGTTTTATTTTATTTTTGTAAAATCTGTGTTTATTCAAGAACTTTCTGGGTTGCAAAAAAAAGTTCTCTTTTCAGTCCAATTGAATGAAGGTGTCAGTTACTTGCGGATTTTTGATATTCGCTGGCCGGTGTGCTGTGAATAGCGGGGGTCCAATGTTTTTAAAATGAAGTGCATTTAACTTAAAAAACATCAATTGAATAAATTTGCTTTCAAGTAAATAAGATTTACATTTCAGAATGCAACGACTGTATATAAATCAGCATGTATTGTATTGTATTTTTCCCAGTTACAATGGGGGGGATCATAGTCTAGCACACCAATTGTGAGTGTTTAAATTGAATCATTATGAGGCCTCATGGTACTCATCTTGCAGATTAAGACCTTTTAGAGTATTATGTTTTACAAATATTTTGAAGTTAGGCTTTTAAAATAGGTTTTACATGATTATTAAAGTCGCTATGACGTGTGAAGTGTATTAAATATACAGGGACGTGTTATGCATACATGCAGGTTCTATAAATTGCACAATATTATTTGACCTTATTGGTCTTTTTTCCTATGACGACCAAATACTGCAGGCAAGAGTGCATTTATAGGTGACCTGAGTTTCCCCAAGAAAGAAATGATTTTGGACTTTCAATCTTGATGGTTAAGACATGAGACGTATTTGAGACTAGAACTGGTGTGACTTAGGTTTGTCACTACATGACATTATCACCAAGCTGTCCGTTTTTCTCTGGTAAATGGAATTGGTGATTAAATGACACTGAATACTGTTGCCATTGCGAGGGATGTCCCGATTTGATCACATGATCGGGATTCAGGGCGGCTCTCATGATTTTCATATAAGGCATCACAGGAAAAGGTTTTGTATTCTTCATTTTCAGTCACCAAGTGACCAAATAAGATCTTTACAGCTTTAGATTGTCAAATTCAACATTAATCATTTAATTTTATGTGATGCAATGTTACGTTTTGTTTCTAAGACCATCAATAGACCGGAATCAGTTTCTTCATTAACATTTGATTTGCCCTTTCAGAGAAGTGGACATCAGAGAGCCAATATATGGGTATGTATAGGCTATTCTTTGTTGAAAGCTTGCTTTATTATCCCAGTTTTTACAGTTAATTACTGGCTATTGCAAAAGGCAAGGGGTCCATGGGTAATCAGCAAACCTTTAACTCGAATATAAATGTAGCCATATTTGTATTCAATACATTTGTCATGCGTTTGCAGTGATCAATATGCTGATCCATATTATGATTATGAAATGGAGGCTCTATGGCGAGGTGGGCAGTATGAAAACTTCCGAGTGCAGTATACAGAAGCTCCTCTTCCTTACCACTACAATGTAAGTATGCCTCATTGGTGCAATGATTTATATAGGCGGGTCATCTGCTTCGTGCTCACAGTGCGGCGGCCCTTTTTTTTTTAAAGATAAATAATAAACTTGGACACGTATTTCAAGTTGTATCAGAGATGAAAGTCCTCCGGAATTCCGGGTTTTTCAAATTTTTATGAAAATCTCTGGAGAATTGAGGAAAAATTGCCTCAAATTAATCCGGATATTAGTTGACAACATTGAACGAAGATGCGTTTGAGTTTGTTGTTTTGCTTTCACGAGCGTAGCCATGTTGAGACACTAGCACTAGTAACAGTAAAGAGATTTTCGTCTCTTTATAAACACACTTGCTAAACCCCAGTGGAACGAATAAAAGACACCGTGGACAAGACAGTTGTAAAAAATATATTTGGACAAAAAGGGAAACACAGATTGGCAGAAAAATGTGTCCATCCGACTTCAAGTGTCGTCTCGGCTAGCTTAGTTTAGCTGTTGTCTTGTGTGACGTCGTTGCGTTGGCGCTGATTGGTTGAAATCAAAAGACGCGCTTGCGTACGTGTTCACGCTGAAGCACGCACAGCAGAGCGCAGCGGACTATCAACTGCTGAGGCTCGCTTAGCTTGAGTGGCGTCGCCACAACAGTAATACCCTCGCCTCGCATTCTCATGGCCTCGCCATATCTCGGAGATTTCGAAATTTCGGCAACAACGGAAGCCACAAAGGGTGTACGTGTGCACACAAAAGGAAGATTACTCATTGAATGTCGAGTATTTGAATTTTGTTTTGTGTAAACTAATTCATGCGTGATCGGCCAGGTGTGTGTGTGCGTGTGTGTGTTGCATGCAGGATAATGGTCCTCGAGGACTGGCGTTTGACACCTCTGCTGTAGGTTGTTGAAAATATTTAAACGAATACCAAATTTATTTGCATGATTTTATCACCATTCCAGGAGCGTGAAAGGGAACGGGACCCTCGGGAGAGGCACAGAGATCGAGAGCGGGAGAGAGATCACCGTGAGAGAGAGCGCCGGCAGAGGGAACGAGAGCGGGAGAGAGAGCGGGAGAAGGAGCGAATGAGGCGGAAAGAGGAGTGGGAGAGGGACAGGATAAAGCGAGATGAAAAGGAACGACCGAAGATGCGTCCCCCTCGAGACATGCGGGAGAAGAAAGATGACAACAAACTCAAACCACAGTCACCGTTAATTTTGCCACCCAAGTAAGATTTCACCAATGTCAACCTCTCTCACATATTAGGACACAAGCAAGCACAGATGGTGACTTGAGTACTTGTGACTTGGGTTGGAGTCGACTTGAGTCTCCGTTTATCTACTAAATTACTACTAAAATACCTGAGATTTGACTTGGGAGTCCAAGAATCGGGACTTAACTTGAGACTGATGACTCAAAAGTCCTCATTGTCATATTCATGCTTGGTTTGATGATTTGCTAATCAGTGATAAAGTAGAATATCAGTTGATTCCGGCAGTAGTTTTCAAACATTTTTACGAAAGGTGTAACAAAAAAACCTATTTGAATCAGCAAATCTGTTTTGATTTAAAAGATGAGAATATATTGAGATATGTATTGGTTTATCTTTTATTGTGGAGATGTCTTCGAAGGAAATGCCACATGTGCAGTACTGCCAATTCATTATTTATGTCAAAGGACAAAAAAACTCACTGCATCATACCCTTTTGAATGATACTTCAACTTCTACTAAAGCATTTTTAAATCCCAATATCTATAATTCTATTTGAGTAATAAACATCAATACTTTTGCGCCTCTGCAGAACGCACCCATAATAATTTTTTTTGACTGTTCCGACTTACAAGAAAAAATAGCAAGACAACCCACAAAATACCGAGGTAAAACTGCAATCGGTGAAGTTATGGTCACAAATGAAAACTCGCAATAGAGTGGAGCCGAAATAACCTTAATTGCATTGAAAGGTTGAGAGGAGTCTTGGCGATATTTGATTTGGATCATTATGCTCATATTGCACCTTCAAGGTATTTGACATGATCTTAGGTAATTTTTTTTTTTTTTAATGGGAGCAACAGAGATTTTGAATTTTTGGGATTATTTGTAGTTCAAAGAACACGCAGAATTGCTCCGAAATAGCCAGATCTTTCACATCAACAGAGGACACCTTTACAGATAATAAGATCAAGAATGTCCCTCGTGAGTATGTGTTGGAGTTTTTACATATGGTGAGAGTATATTATCAAATTGTTTGGTATTTTTATCCAAATTGCTAGCAACGTGAATGTTAGTCTCCAGTTATGACCAAATAGTTGTAGTCAATACAGCTTGCTTAGAGCATTTCTTAAAATCCCTCCATAACCTTTCCTTTTTTATTTTTCTTGGGGGTCTACAAATGACTACTATAGTTTTAGGATCACCATTTACCAAAAGACTTTTGGTGCATGTCTTTGCCTTGAAATAATTATTTAAATATGGCAGCAACTCCTAGCCTTTTTTGCCACTGTACTGTATTGGTGTTCTCATTCATCATAGCGTCATGTCGTGTAAAGGTTGATAAATAACAGCTCGACATTTTCACTGAAGCGTGATGCAATGTTTGCTTCAGCGTTTATACTCAACTTCCTGTAAAGACCTCACTTGAGACTGGATTATGGTTTTCCTGAAGCCTCATAAAGTAATTTCATTATCCTGATAAGCTGTGAAAACATCTTTGTTTACGTTGCATTATTGTTGACAGGCTATATTTAACTCGTTTGATTTTATGAGCCAATTAAATTCTTGGTCAAATGTGCAGGGCCTAAAAATAGCACGCGAGTCTATTTTTAATTCGAGCAACGTAATGCGTGTGTTGAGTCTTTTATTTGCTCTGGCATCACACGCTTATGGAATGTCATAGACCACAAATCATGCAGTTAGTGTACAAAGACAATATGTCAGCACATCTGCGCTGGATGAGATAATTGCCAACTCTCCAGACAAAGCTCATTTAGTTTAATTTTCTGTTCTTCCTGGTGTAGTGTGGTGCTCATCTTAAACGATCAGATTTGTCACAATCAACCAAAACATGCAAATGTGCTTTGATTTCACTTTGCTAACAGCGGTTAGAAACCCAAGAGTGGTGTGTTCCCATTGCCTTTTCATTTCCTCCCCTTCAAGATTTAGATTCATGCTTTGCTTAAATTAAATTCTGGCTTGACACAAACAAATGTCAAGGCCCCCTGCTGTGTGATGACCTCTTTTTCCAACATTAACTTGCCGCAGATTAACCCTTCTCTGATCCTTCGCACTGTCACAAGAAGTAGTCTCTGATGGTATGAAATGTTTTGACAAGGTGCCACTTGTTCATTGTTGGAAGTATAGCAGTCGGTTATTAATTTGATGCTGTATCAGTCTAAACTCAGTCATTTGTGAGGAAAATGTACAAACAAAACAAAAAAATGGTTATTTACATGCTATATTAATAACCTGCAGCACTTGAAGAAATCATCAAAGCAGTCGTTTTATACAGACTCGTCTGATCAGACGTTTCATCTTGTTCCCATCTTTTCAGCCGACCAATGGAGCCTCCCATAAAGAAAGAGCTTGTGCCAGCAATGAGACAACCAGATGAGTGGAAGGACCCTTGGCGTCGGTCAAAATCCCCCAGGAGAAGATCTGCTCTGGGCTCCCCACCCCGAGGTCGTCGGAGAAATCATCATTCGGGTTCCTCCGTTTCACCGTCAAACTCTTCCCGGTATGCGCGCAAGCGAGTCACCATGCCTTTTATGTTGAAAAATTAATTAGAAATTATATATAGCTTGTGATTTTTTATTTTTTTTTACCTGCATCAAATGATGTGAGATTCTTTTACAGCCCTCCACGGTGTCCCTGTATCTTTTGGTTTGTGTCACCTTTTTTCTTTGTTCCTTAATCTCGGCAATGTTACGCTGTTTGTCTGCCGCAGGTCTTCGTCTCGCTCTTCGTCCTACACAGGCTCTGGGTCGTCGAGGTCCCACAGCCGCTCCACCTCATTCAGTTCCTACACCAGCCACTCCTCCCGTCACAGCTCATTCAGTGGGAGCCGCTCTAGGTTTGTTTGCCTCACTTGCGCCCTTGGAATAATTTTGTACCTAGTCTTTGCTGCTTTTAATGCAGGTGCTCACAAAATCACACAAAATTGAGATGAGCTCAAATAGCCCTCAAATTCATATTCCTTGCTGACTTTTTAGAGGCCATAGTTCTGGGGATTACACTTGACTCACACCCATACACAGAGGTGAGAGCACTGCTTTGATTCCCAGCAGAAAAAAAACTTGGGTCATATTCGATCATACCTTGCTTTTTTTCAATTAAGATATTAAAACTAACCCATTCCTGCTTTTTTCCAACTACTAATATTTCTAAACTTAGGTCCATGTAATCTCAGTCAGAACTCGAAAGGATCATTTATGCCTTGGTTTCCTCATATCTTGACAATTGCGATTCTCTTTTCACCTGTGCTCAAGATATCGTCATTGGACCCTCTCCATTGAGTTCAGATTGGATTTTCCGTTCAGCTACTTCACTCTCGTTCTTGCGCTGGCTCTCCGTTCCTTTTAGGATTCAGTACATTTTAAGTCACAAGAGCCCTGAGTGTTCAGGCTCCACATGCCGTGGATTTGTCGTGACAGCCTATTGCCGATTGTTCCTCACAAGAAGTAAACTAAAGGTGAATTGAGCCTTGCAGTCCGTTGCTGCCAAATTGTGGAATGAACTTCCATTTATTTGAATTGTTCCAGCTCAATTCACGCAATGCAATTAATCTGAGCATCTCATAATAGGACGAACTTGCTTATTATGACCTGACCGCACCAAATCCCAAATTTTGCTGACACTGCGCCAGCAGTTTGGGAGAAGCAGCCCGCCAAATCATTCAAATTTCGTCAAAAGCAGGCGTCGCAGCCAACGTTTGCACCCCCAATAACTTGGAAATCACTGGACCAATCTTCAAAAGAAAAGTATCACTAGAACAAGACCTTGATCAACTTTCCTGAAATTCATCCCACATCTTCCCTAGCAAATACATTGTTTTACAGGGGTGATATCTTTTGTTTTCCAGGAAACTTGTGTCAAAAAAGGCATACCCACATATTTCATGGTGAAGTTTCCATTTCGTAATGCTTAGTACCTACTCCACAACTTAATCTTATTTCATTTGGACCATATTAACTTCAGCCGATCACCTTGAGCAGATGGTCCTGTGAGGGTTTACAGTATTTCCCTGTTGTTTGACCATTGGGGAATTCCTATTCCCCTGTTCCCATGTTTAAAAAAAATCTACATGTAACTCTTGACCAAATGGAAACAAATGTCAGACATCAAATTGAAAGTACTTCTAGTCATTGGAACCTCTATACGCTGACACAAAAAAGAATGCTTGTCCAAGAGATTCATTTGATGCATCCCAAAAAAAAGCATGTCTGGATCCGTAAGAATTTCAAATAAAACATATGAAGAGCAGCCACACCGGACAGCATATGTTTTGTTTAGTTTGACATTTGTGGAGTTATTCCCGAATGACATAGACCAGAGGTCCCCAAACCTTTTTTCCCCACGGACCGGTTTCATGTCAGACAATATTTTCAGGGACCAGTCTTTTTAAGGCCGGATAGATACAACAATATAATACGATATGACCTGCATGAAAAGTGTGGTATCTTCGAAACATAAAAATTAACACGAATCATGACACGAGGAACGTCCTATCTGGCCGCAACATTCTCTGGTCGCTACGTAACGTTTAAACGTGCCTTCAAAATAAGATACGCCACAAATTAAAAGTGCATGAAAAATACCACTCACCATTGCCGCTTATTATGCAGAGTAGGCTTGGTGCGTGTGAATCTCCCGTTGAGATGAAGCCGTATTTGAAATATGACTCCTGATACTGTCTATTAATTGTAGCTTTCTCTTTCTTGAAAGTCATAGGCTCCTCTTCTGTCTCCTGGCTGGGCCTTTTCCCCTTCCCGAAAAAACTTTTCAAAGACGTTTGTTTTTTATGCGGTAACCTATCACGTGACCGAGATGCGCGCATAACAGAGAATGCGGTAATTTTTCAAAATAAAACATCTTTCAGATTCCGAAATGAATAAAACGGAAGGAATGTAAGTTATTTATTGTGTGACTATTCTATAAATATGTGAAGTCCTTATGTCAGTAAAATGGACTTACTTAGTTGCCGCTTGCACACACTGGCAATATAAACATGTTTCAATAGGGAGGCAATCCCTTTCAAAACGTTTATAGCAAGGGCTATTGTTTCAGCTCCTTGGGCGGTTGGTGGTTTTTATTTCAAACTAATAAACGACATAAATGGATACACCTTAACTGATTTTTTCAGAAAACGTTGACATGCCTTTGAGTAATTTCTATGGGACACTAAGCAGTCTTACAAATTCCAACAACTGGAGCTATTGATTGCAAATGAGATTTGAACACACGATGTCATTTTGCGGACGATTTGATGTGTCAAAAACAAGAGTGCACAGAAATCATCAACCACAGGTGAGTTTTTCCTTCTCCCTGAGAAATGGAAAGCAGGCTTACTTTACAAAGGGCTTGCCCTGATTTTATTTTGAGCACTGTATATAAAAACATGTCAGAATAAGAAAAAACACGTCCTTGTGTGCTACATTAAACTTTTTCTTGTTGACTTCTGATTCAGGTCAAGATCGTTCTCCACGTCTCCCTCACCAGCTCCAGTTGTACCAAGGAATGCCAAAAATAAACCAGACGTTCCTCCACTGCTTGCTAAAGGGTAGAAACTAAGTTCATATTATTTATTGAGCTGTAACAATAGATTGATAGAATCAAATGTTTCAGGTCAGACAAAGTTATTTCTATTCTGCAAAAGCATGTTTCAACCCCTCAGCTGCTCCTTCTACCACTCCTACGATAAAGTATTCATCCAAACAAACTTTGCACATTGTCTCTTTGAGTTTTGATGTCACCATACACCAGGGGTCCCCAAACTTTTTCCTGTGAGGGCCACATAACTTTTCCCTTCTCTGATGGGGGGCCGGTGTCGGTTTGTAACAGAAAAAGTGTGACAATCGTAGGGGAGCTTAAAAAATTTTTTTGTTTTCTAGAAAGCCACACATAACCAAATAACCCTTTCCAGGTTCTTTACAGAAAAAAAGTCAGGAAACAAATAATAACACTATTAATGAAATAAATAATAACTAAATAACCCTCTCTGAGTTCTTCACAGAAAAAACAGGAAATAAATAACTAAATAACTCTCTCTGGGTTCTTCATAGAAAAAAAAGCCATTGAACATTAACTTTCTGTTGTGCCATGCACAATCTTAACAGATAAAAGTTCAGCTCAGTTGTCAGAGCAGAATCTCTCTGACACATATGAGCAGTCTCTTAAAGTTCTTGTGTTCCTTCCTTATAATCCTTTTGTAGGTTCCAGTTGGCTTGTAGACACCGCTGTTTGCAGTTAGGGTTTTTTTGGGGCGCTTTTAACACAGTGACGGGTCATTTTGACCCGAGGACAACAGGAGGGTTAGAGGGCCGGGCCAAATGTGCTGACGGGCCGTATCCAGCCCGCGGGCCGTAGTTTGGGGACCCCTGCCATACACGATACAGGGTTAGTCTTTTTTCCAGTAATGAAATGTGACAGTAATTCTCTGTATTGTTTTTGATAGTATGTTTTCCCTGTGTTGTCTGAACGTTTCAAAATATCCTTAACCCCCCCCCCCCCTTTACCCCCACTCCACAGCATGCCGTTGAAGCAGGGTGCTGCACCCACTCCGCGCAGGGATAAACCCCCCATGAAAAAAGCTCAGACTCCACCACCGCCAAGTGGACCAATGAGCAGGCCTTTCAAACCCTTGCCTGAGGGGGGAAAGCCTTCCGCGAATCTTCGGGAGACCAGCGGCGTTGTTGTTGGGGGCGGTGGTAATGTTAGTGCCGCTGGTGGTGGCGGCGGTGTAATGGTGAGACAGCTACCTTCCCGGGAACCTGGCAAGCCTCCCAACCAGAGGGAAGGAAGGCAGAAAGAACGGCAGCAGCATCCTCCTCGGAGGTAGGCAGGAATGTCAAAATCAATGTTGATTTGCACGACTCACAAACTGTTTGGGATATTTGGCTTTCGGGTGAAATTCGGGACGAGCCTAAAAATGCATTCAAACCTTGACAGGTGAACTTCATGTGACCTTCTCTAAGCTTTTGAATGCACATGTCCAACTATGATATGTTTCAGTACTTTTTGCACTAGTTGCTTTTCTCTAACGAGGGGCTCAACAGCAAAATTCACGACATTGACCAATAAGTGTCCTGGTTCAATTAGAGCTGGTGTCGACCTCATCGTGCGGTTCACATTTTGACATAATGAGACCAAGACGACACTTAACAATGGAGCAATTATTCAGTCATAAAATGGATAATTCAAGATTTAGTGGTATCCTTTCATTATCTGATAATTGGTCATTCTTTTTAAAGCAAGCCTGTTTACGCTGTGTTGTCACTTATTTCGTCTACGGTTGCGTCTCTTCTTTTAGGCGGACTGTAAGTGGGAGTGTTAGTGGAAGTGGCAGTAGTTACTCTGGTTCAAGCTCTCGGTCCAGATCGTCTTCGAACTCCCTGTCACATTCACGTTCCGGATCCAAAAAATCCAAGTACGTCGACACTTTTTTGTTGCATGTATATAATTGTCCGCAAAAGTAGATGTTTTTTTCTGTTTGTTTTTTCTGTTCCTAGTAGTAGTGGTGGTGGTGGTATTTATAATTAGGTACCTTGTTTAACACAGTTAAGCAATCGAACTGCAATAACTTTTTCAGTTAAGCTTTGTAAATGTGATGATGTTGCTTGGTTTACGCACAATGAGATCCACATTAGAAAAACATTGGAATTAATTGAGCTAGGTGGCAAGTCACGTCAGAAGTTGGAAACATTGTGGGAGGGCTTGATGAGAAATCATTGATTGATTGAACATATAAACCCAACGTGAAAGACAGAAACAAAATCAAAGAAAAAATCTCAATTCGGATCATGCTTCAGTCCGGTATGTATGCTCAGAGTATGAATTGGAGGTAAGATCAGGCCTAAAAAATCCAGCCCGATCCGGCTCGCGGTTATTAAAGCCCGACCCGGCCCGAGCCCGACCAATTTACTTGATTTGCAGGCCCGAGCCCGAAGGAACCCCGAAATTTCATATTTTATTTGTGAGGACTCGGGAGGAGGAGGGTGATTTATGATAACAAATTAAAGCCTGTCTTTTGTAACGAAATCTAAGTTAAACAAGATTGTATAAACATTTACATCTTTTATATTTCTGTTTCTCTAGAGGGTAACCGACAATTTTCCATCATTGACGGATTTTTTTAAGAGTAGACCGGAAAAATTTAAGGCCGTCCATCATTTTGACGGGTTGAAAATTGGGCCATTAACCACAGTACGTCCTTAAGAATCTAGCGCGGCACTTTGAGAGAGTAGCAAAGAGACAAAGAAGAACAATGACGGGTGGATAATATACAGCGACAGGAAGGAGTTCTTTGAATTGTCATTGCAAGAGTTTAGTACAGTACGTGTTGTGATGAGGCATCTTATGGGGGGGGGGGGGGGTTGTTTGTTTGGGGGGGGTGGTTTTGTTTTTTTTTGTTTGTTTTTTTGCGAACCACAGTCTCTCGTGGCCAAAACTATTCACGGCCTCGAAACGCCTCAACGCACTAAACATATTTATTTACAAAAAGTCAGCGAGAGAGAAACCCGGCCCGGCCCGACCCAACCCGAAGCAATGATTGACATTTTAGGCCCGACCCGAAATTTGGGTCTGGCTCGGGCTTAAGATCTTACCTCTAGTAAGAATAAGTCGGAAAAACGTATCTGGTCCTCCCTCTTGTTCTCTATAAATTATTGAAAATTTATTTTGTCGTGTTAATAAACAAATAGGTTTAATCATAAATATGTACCAATATATATTCCAAACCGACCCCCACACCCCTCCCCGGGGCCCCAAAAAACACTTCTCTTTACGTACAGTCAAATAACTGGCTGAGCGTGACGTGTCGACCCTCAATTTTTACACAACAGAAAAAAAAAACAGGCACGCCCCTTCAAACACATATATATAGATCATCTAATTCTAAAACTAAAACCTAAAGTCCTGAGAATAACAGATTCAATGCAGTTACTCACGTTAATACATCATTGATATATTTTTGTGATACTATATTTTTAAACCTCTGTTTTAAACCTACTTTTCGATTGTATTTAATAATTTGTTCCATAAATTAACACTTTTCACAGAAACAAATGTTTGTTATTGTACCCCTTTACACAATGCAGACCTCTCTGATTTCAAACCGCTTCTGGATTCTGTGGAAAAAGTTGGTTATTGTGTGCTTTGTACATGATTTGTGCTGTTTTGGATTTACTAAATCATAGAGTTTAAATGTTTGATTTGATACATAATGGATTTGTTGTTCTATATAATTTGCATGCTTAATAATTCGTGTAGCTCTTTTCTTGTAGCTTGAATTTGAGACGGAGTATTTGTTTTGCAAGTATTACAGCATTATCAGATATGGCGGCAATAATGAGCAATATAATGTATAAAAAGATGCCTTATTTCGGAGATCCTTGGCGTTTTACCGGATACCTACAGCTTTAGATTTCTCTTTGAACCTTTTCTATGTGTGATTTCTAACATTATTTTTCATCTTTAATAACTCCCACAAATGTAGTTTCATTTATTCTTTCTATTTCAATTGAATTTACGATAATTTTGACATGGATTTAAATTTAATTTGAGATGTGTTTGAATCTTATTTCATAGTGTTGTGAAATTGTGACCCGAGCATCCACTTATGACAGGAGCAATCGAGACTGTTGTTGAATTGGATGGTTTGAGTGCGTAGTCGAACCTTTCACATTGAACAAAATCTGTTGTCCTGGTCAACCAGTTCTCAATGCGATGAGAAAAGACAAATCTGTTCAAGAGGACAAATTGTGTTTACAAGAACATTTTCAAAGTAAAGTTTGAGCAGTCTTAGGTGGAAATACAGGTGCCGAGTAAGTGATTCATTCACCTCCTGTATTTTTAACTCGAACAACCCTTTTACTGTTACACGTACTGTAAACATTAATTTTAAAATCTCTCTTGTTTCCACATGCTTGATCTTGGGAAACCTTTCAGGAAGTCCAGGTATGAATTTTTCCCTTATATTGTGTGTTAAGGGAAGTGCCTGTGTTTGTGCTGGCAAAGTAATGAACCTGACATGTTCGTGTGTGGACATGCTGATGGCAATGTTGCGCAATGTGTGAATGCTTGTTCCTTTCCACATAACTGATGCAATTGCTTTTGGATCACCGGCTTTCCCTTGCCACAGGTCTTTGAGTGTGAGCAGTGTGTCTTCGGTATCATCGGGTTCATCGGGCAGTAGTTCCATGCGTAGCGCAGACTCTGACGACATGTATGCTGACCTGGCTAGCCCTGTGTCTTCAGCCAGCACTCGCTCACCTACGCCAGGGCACCCACGGAAAGAGCGAGTGGTCCCCCCTCGGGATCGACCTCCACAGAACAGAGACAAGAACAGGGGTCAGTGTGGAATGGAATGCATAGTTCTTCGGACTGTGGGCAATTCGGTGTAGAATCAGCCCGTACAGATGTTTTCCTCATGTGGTCCGTTATCATAGAGAGGGTGGTGAAGAAAGACGAACCCTTAAGGGAGGATCGCAGGAAGATGAACCCATCTGGCGGCCCACCCAGAGGAGGCCACCCCATGCCCAGACCAGTCCCCGGAAACAGAGGTGGTCACCCTGCACACCACCCTACTGGAAATATGCCCCCACCGGGAATCTATGGTGGTCCCAGTTCCCATAAAGACATCAAACTCACCCTTCTCAGTAAGGTAATTACCCATCTTATTAACTCATTCAGTGCCAGCCAATTCTGGACCAAGTCTGAAAAGACGTTTAAAAACGTCTTTGGGAGTGAATGAGTTATGGGTTGAACAATTGATCAAATTCAAACCGCTATTGTGGATGCACATGTGTTGGAATAGTTAGCCATCTATTGAGCTTTAAATAAACTGTTAAGTAGTACGGTCAATGAAGCCCAACTCGACAGTGTATCAACATCTGCGTGCGTTGTTAACCTCTATCTTACACCATCATGCATGGCGTCTCCTCAACTATTGAATAAATTTGGGATTTTTTTTTTTTTTTGTACCACACCACTAGGCGCAACAAACAACCTGGATTTTAAATTAGACCACAATGCGGAGTGGGAAGCCCTTTGAAAATAAAACTTAGTTGTTGTTTTTTTTGGGGGGGGGGGGCATTTTTAAAGGTTAAAACGGCTGCAGGCAGCCGACACCTTTACTGAATGCTGGTGGTTGCTTGATGCGTCACTAGATTAAGTTTGCAAATAAGTGAATGTGAGGCTCTCTGAAGCTCTTTGTGCACCCCCACCCTATGATGTATCACAGGTGTCAAAGTGCGGTCCTTGAGGGCCGGTGTCCTACATGTTTGCCATCTATTTCTGCTGCAACACACTTGATTCAAATGATCAGGATCATTATCAGGCTTTAGAGCTTGCTGGTGAGCTGATCATTTGGATCAGGTGTGTTGTAGCATGGAGAGATGGAAAACATGCAGGACACCGGCCCTCAAGGACCGCACTTTGACACCTGTTTGTAGATAGTGTTCGATAAGTGCACTCAATTTCCCATTTTAATCAAATTGGATTGGACATCTATTGGACTATGACATGTTTTTTTCAGAAAAGCACATGACGTGAATTGATTCAAACATCATTCAGTCATGTAAGCAGGAAGTGACATTTTGGGTCAGAGTCCAGGCTATATTATACTGTATTTTCCGCACTATAAGGCGTATAAAATTGAAAAGCATTCAATTTTCCCAAAAGCACTTAGATATGCTGTTAGAGTCTCTTTCTATTCCCCATTGAGTGGTTTCCCTGTTCATGTTCCTATGCCATCTAGTGCTGATTATTTGCAGGAAGTAATTGTAACCGAAAAAAGTTCTGCCTGACACTAATTGGCATGTGCATTCGCCAACACACACTCAAACAAACAAACAGACAGCGATTTTGTGAACTCTGCGCAGCCATTATGAAACGAAGATAAAACCAAAAGCATAGTTAACTACTAGCAAAACTTCTAGGCGATATTTAGCCCCTTGTGGATGTGAGCCCATGAGGTTTCTGTGCCTGTTTGTTGAATCAGTTGTCTTCATAACTTAATTCTTTCATTTATTGTTTTGTAATGCCATTTGTATTTACATGTTGCACATCTGTGTTTGTGACCAGTTCTCACAGTTGGCCAAGGGATATAAACACTATTTTTATGGACTACGTGTCGTGCTTCATGCTACATCCTATTGGAGCTCCATATGGATCAATATTCTGATTTATTCGACGTAGTATTCTAAATGTTCTGTAAAGCGTTTTGTTACAGCTGCAGCAATTGTGAAAGCGCTCTATAAATGGAGCTGGATTGTATTGTATTCACTTTAGCATAGTGCCATCTAGTGAATGCATAACGCAACCTCAGCCACGACTGTAGGTTTGATTTTATGTGCCTTATAATGTGGTGCCCCGTATGTATTAAAACAGTTTTAAGATAGGCCATTCATTGAAGGGTGCGCTTTATACTCCGAAGCCCCTTATAGTGCGGAAAATACGGTACAATATACAGTATACATCCCTCAATATACCGTAGTGCCATGACTTATGAGTGCCACAACTTGGTTTTCCGGGTGCAGGCAGCTTCAGATCCCCCGTAAAATGTGTGTGTGTGTTTTTGGGCGGTAGTGCTACAGTCACCTGTCCCCTTTGACTCATTTATTGAACAGCGCACATAGTCAATCGAAAATGAAAAGATTTGCAAGGGGCATGGATGAGACGTTCACACTCGCTAGCGCAACTGACACCGGCCTCCTGGTATCATTTGCAAGGCCGTGCACCTGCAAAATGACACACAATTGTACTTGTAAATTGGTTTACGAGCTTGGTACAAGTTAAACACATAAGGAAAGGTGCAACTGGGTTTTTTGTTTTTGTTTTTAACGCGTAAATTGACGGGGGGGGGGGGTTGTTTTGTTTTTTTCCCCCAGCAGCAAGGTGGTGATAGGGGAAACAGAAAGCGCTATCTCCCCTCAGACAAACACCGGCCTGGTTCCCCCCTCAGCAAGAGAATGGCCATGTCTCCTGACAGAGGTGAGAAACATCCTAATGCACATTTCACTACGCCAACAAAACAACTGATCTGAACTGTCCCACATTATTGCACCCTTTCTTTTGGGTTGCCACAAATAGTGCTACCATACTTGCAAATGTAGAGGCAGACTACAAAGGGAGCCCAAGACTACTTGTAGTCTTGATACCAAAGTATTGACTTTCATACTATGCCTGCATAAAGTACCTTAATGCCCGCATTGAACCGATAGCATGGCAACAGCTAAAGTCATCAGTTAAAAAAAAAAGCAGCGGAATAATAGCTCACAGCCTGACGACTTTTCTTTTTATTCGTATTAATTCAAACAATTATTATACGGATCATCATTGGAATCATTTTGATATAATACAGAATGGAAAACAACCCTTTTTTTTTTTAAACACACTAGATATTTCTAATTATATCCGGTACTGTGCAAAAACTATTATGGCACCAATAGATTTATTGCTTCTTATATCCACCTTTGGCAGGATAAAATATCATTGAACATTTACCGTTTGACATTTTCTCAACCACCAAAACTGTCGAATGGAGAATGAAGGCGCGGGGATTTTTGACTATTTATTGTGACACAAGTGACTTTCAAAACAAGTGCCGTCCATTCTCCCAACCGCTTATTCTCTCTAAAGTTGCGTGCATGCTGCAGCCTATCCCAGTTGTCGTTGAGAAAGAGGCATCGTACACCTTTAACTCGTCACCTGCAAATCGCAGGGCGCAAATCGACAAACCTTCACACGTACGGACAATTTAGTCTTCCGGGTTTTTGGAATTCTTCTTGATAGGTGTCAGCTTTGACAGCTTGTGTAGTCACACTGTTTCGTCGATCAGGGATGGGGTTTTTTTGTTTAGTTTTGTTTTGTTTTGTTTTTTTAAAGACTGTTTTGGTGCTTTTTATTGGAAGCAACCCCTGTTTTTCATGGGAAATGTATTTTTTATCAGTGTTTAGTCAAAAATAAATTGGGGGATTACAAAAAAACGATCGATGCATTATAGTGGTCATCAATCACATGCAGATTTTCGATATGGAAGGGCCAGCCCTGTCCCTATCCACTTTATAGTTTGAAGTTGGAATATTACCATTCACCACTAGATTGCTAACATGGCCTACTTGAATTTGAATTGAATACAACTTTATTGTCAAATGTGCTGTACGTATTCAATTCAATTCAATACTTGTGCTTATGCCGGGTCTTCTACTGCTCTGTACTGCAATGTGAGTAGGCCTAATATTTTTGGTAAATTTTAAATGATATGCAGGACAAATATTGTACCTGAATACGATAATAACTTTGAGTGAGTTAGATTCTGTGAAAAAAATGCACAAAACTAGTTCTTGCCTTTGACGCGAGTTTGCTGTTCTGCAGTTTTTTTGCCATCCTTGAATGGTAACTTTTATGTACAGGAGCCGTTTGCACTGGGGGAAAACATATCACAGTATGTTTGTTTAATTGTTCAAAGGCTTTGAATTGAATCTTCTGTACATTTGATGAAAAAAATATTTCAGCAGCTCGGATAATGGATGGATGAATAGATACTCCGATGTACATTGATTCAACGGAAAGCCGACAATTACACATACTTAATCCGGATGTTAGCTGACAACATTGAACGAAGACGCGTTTGAGTTTGTTGTTTTGCTTTTACGAGCGTAGCCATGTTGAGACACGAACACTAGTAACAGTAAAGAGATTTTCGTCTCTTTATAAACACACTTGCTAAACCGCAGTGGAACGAATAAAAGACAGTTGTCGTAAAAAATATATTTGGACAAAAAGGGAAACACACAGATTGGCAGAAAAATGTGTCCATCCGACTTCGAGTGTCGTCTCGGCTAGCTTAGCTTATCTGTTGTCTTGTGTGACGTCGTTGCGTTGGCGCTGATTGGTTGAAATCAAAAGACGCGCTTGCGTACGTGTTTGCGCTGAAGCACGCACAGCAGAGAGCAGCGGACTATCTACTGCTGAGGCTCGCTTAGCTTGAGTGGCGTCGCCACAACAGTAATATCCTCGCCTCGCATTCTCATGGCCTCGCCATATCTCGGAAATTTTGGCGAGAACGGAAGCCACAAAGGGTGCACGTGTGCACACAAAAGGAAGATTAGTCATTGAATGTCGAGTATTTGAATTGTGTTTTGTGTAAACTAATTCATGGGTGATCGGCCAGGTGTGTGTGCGTACATATATATATATATATATATATATATATATATATAAAATCCTCATCTCACCCCTCGGGTGGTGTCCGTCCGTCATTCAGCCCGGGTCCTCTACCAGAGGCCAGGAAGCTTGAGGGTTCTGCGCAGTATCCTTGCTGTTCCCAGCACTGCACATTTCTGGACTGAGATGTCCGATGTTGTTCCCGGGATCTGTTGCAACCACTCATCTAGTTTGGGGGTCACTGCCCCGAGTGCTCCGACCACCACAGGCACGACTGTCACCTTTACCTTCCAGGCTCTCTCCAGCTCCTCTCTGAGCCCTTGGTATTTCTCAAGTTTCTCGTGTTCCTTCTTTCTGATGTTCCCATCACTTGGGACCGCTACATCCACTACAACGGCTCTCCTCTGCCCTTTATCTATGATCACGATATCTGGTTGGTTCGCCATTACCATCTTGTCAGTCTGGATCTGGAAGTCCCACAGGATCTTAGCTCTGTCATTCTCCACCACCTTCGGAGGTGTTTCCCATTTTGACCTTGGGGTTTCCAGTCCATACTCCGCACAGATGTTTCGGTAGACTATGCCAGCCACCTCGTTATGGTGTTCCATGTAGGCTTTCCCTGCCAGCATCTTACACCCTGCAGTTATGTGTTGGATTGTCTCAGGTGCCTCTTTGCACAACCTACACCTTGGGTCTTGTCTGGTGTGTTATATTTGGGCCTCAATGGCTCTGGTGCTCAGGGCCTGCTCCTGAGCAGCCCGGATGAGTGCCTCTGTGCTGTCCTTCAGGCCAGCCCTCTCTAGCCACTGATAGGACTTCTTGAGATCAGCCACTTCAGTTATGGTCCGGTGGTACATCCCGTGTAGGGGCTTGTCCTCCCATGATGGTCGCTCTTCCAGCGCCTCATCCTCTGTTCCCCATTGTCTGAGACATTCTCTGAGTACGTCATCCGTTGGAGCCTTCTCCTTGATGTATTCATGGAGCTTGGATGTTTCATCCTGGACAGTGGCTCTTACACTCACTAGTCCCCGGCCTCCTTCCTTTCAGCTTGCGTACAGTCTCAGGGTGCTGGATTTGGGATAGAACCCTCCATGTATGGTTAGGAGCTTTCGGGTCTTAACGTCCGTGGTCTGAATCTCTTCCTTTGGCCACCTTATTATTCCTGCAGGGTATCTGATCACTGGCAGGGCATAGCTGTTTATTGCCCGGGTCTTATTCTTGCCATTGAGCTGGCTTCTTAGGACTTTCTTCACTCGCTGGAGGTATTTGGCCATAGCCGCTTTCCTGTATGTCTGCCACTGTTATGGTAACTGGGTTCTGTTCAGGGAGGTTGCTGTGCTCCTCTCTCAGGGTCACCAGCCATTGTGCACTGCTGTTATGTGCAACCTCCTTCTCCCATTTGCCTTTCCAGTACCTTTCAGTTTCCAGTCTTGGTGGGTCAGCTCTGTTGTTAGGACCCTGCCACTGAACGTACACTTTCGCAGGTTGTGTTGCGAACAGCCTGTTTATTCGTCTGGCCTCATTCTCTTTCGTGTACCGCTTTAGGCGGCTGGACAAGGCTTGGAGCCTTTGTTTGGCAGTTTCGAGTGCTTCAGGTATGGTCATCTGGATGTACCTCTCGGGTATCGGCCTTTTCATCACACCTCTCTGGGCCTCCGTCAGTTGACTCACATCTTTCCGAGCCGCCTTGATCTTTGCCTCCAACCGTCTTTTCCATGGTGGGTAACGTATCTCATGGCTTCCATGGTTGCTCTTATAGCCAAGCATCTCAAGGATCACTGATGCTGAAGCGTATATCAGCTCATTGGTTTCCGTGATCGTTACGGTAGGGATCGCCCTCAGTGCTGCATTCACACTTTCCATGAGACTTTCTCAGCTGAGTAGATTACAAATGTTTTGAATATACAATAATCCCTCGAATTTCGCGGTTAATTGGTACCAGAAAAACCACAAAGCACACTTTTGATGCATTTTCTCCCCCCATGTGGGAATTATAATACTGCATTACTTTGTCGGCTAAATATCACGGTACTGGTACCGGTACTGTAGTGCAACACCACACAACACCCCCCACCCTAACCCAAACAAACGTTTGTCTTTCCTGACTGAAAAGTGCCCAAAATGCTGGATGGTCTTCCATTGTCCTCTTATCTCTGATGAATCTAGCAGTGGTCCCAAAAAAGCCAAGAATCAATGCTAATTGCCTCATCAACCTCTTTCAGCTCGTGATAGGAGGATATCTGGTCGACCCCCACTCTCCCCTCGAATGGATCGCCCCAGAGGCCAAGGACCCCGGGGGCCACTGCCCCCCCAGGGGGACAGGTTAGTGGAACTGTCCGACGTTGGCATGACATGATGTCAAAAGCGTGGTTTCTTAATTACCCCAACCCTTCATTCATGCGTGCACACAGACAAATGCACACACATTTGTCATCGTTAGCAGCAGCTGCAGGAATGTTTGCTCTGCACACAAATGTTTGGCCTCAATGAGGAACATGCCATAAATTGACTAAATTAATCGCTCTTACGGTAATATATGAGAACCCAATGATTAAACAACACGTCCACCCATTTGACACAATTTTCAAATCTCCAGATGAGTGTGGTCAAGTAATACCATCGTGAATCATGTAAGCATTTCTTGTCTGGTTTTGTAGAAAGCGTCCTCTGTCACCACCCCCGAAATCATCTGGAAAAGGGCCCGGAGTCCAGTCTGGCAAGCTCGCCGCCACGGCTCCAGCTGCCGCTTCCAGTAAACCCAGCAACACCCTGTCTCGTCGCGAGGAACTACTCAAGCAACTGAAGGCCGTGGAAGACGCCATCGCTCGGAAAAGAGCAAAGATCCCCAGCAAATAAGAGAGAATCCGTTCCCCGCTCCTATTGGCTGGCTGGCTGTGCTGTCCACGCCAGCACACAGTGCGCAGAGCCCAGGCCACTCGCAGGTCGGATCAATTCCCAGTGAATCCTGCTTGACTCTTCTGCCTCCAGTGGACATGTACAAATGTATGGCTCATGTGTACATTGTGTCAGTGAACATGTGGCCTCCACAGGTTTTGTCTTAGAGCATCTTTCACTCCCAAATGCCCTCTTTGGCCTAGTCGTTGAAAAGCAGGAGGGGAACCACAGGCATGCTGGGATAGAAAAGTCTAATTTGTCTACCAACCAACAGAAGGTGTCGCTCTGATCTTTGAGTGGGAAAACAGTCTATTATTTGTGCGCCTGATGAATAGCAAGATTCTCTAGAATCTGCTCTCGCTGTTTGTTGTCTGTGGACTCTTTTTGATTTTTGTTCCAACAGATCATCCCCCCCACCCAACCCCGTTGTTTGTTTTCTGTATGAAGTGTAAGTTCAGTGTAGTAGGACATGACAACTGCAAGGCTTCCCAATCCTTTGTAAAATTTTGAAATTTGTTGCAAGTCTTTAGTGTTTATTTGTAAGTGACAACACTGCTCATAGGTCCACCTTAAACCAAAGGTCTGTCCAGAGTTTTGTTGTGACACCCTGTTTGTCACACATCAGGGGCTCAAGAAAAGTATACATAGCTGTGGTGAGGTATGCCTTTTTAACACACAAAAAAAAAGCATTTTATTTTCTTCATAGCTCTTCTCAGAAGTTATAAACCAATGGTTTATTTGTCATATTTGTAGTTGGGGGAGAGAGGTTGCAAATGGGACATTCGAGACAAATTTTGTGACAAAAGCCTAAATAAACTATTTTGATAAAGAGCACTGTTGACTCCCCTTCCCCCCCCCCCCCACCCAGACCTAAAAGCATGGGTCCCAACATGTTGCCTGCATATACTGTATGTACACACACACGCATATATATATATATATATATAATACACACACACACACAGCTTTATATAACTTGTTGCATTTGTGTCCATTGACAAAAATCCGTTCCTTTGACTTGCGGTCTTTCAGAATGACGCACTCTGTTTACAGCTGTTTGACAAGTGTGAATGGCGTGTGTGTGTGTGCTTATTACGTACGTTGCACCTCAGTATTTTAAGCGCTTGAAATGTGCCTTTGCCAGGAGCAATCGGAGCGCACTTAGCAAACGTCGTATCACGCTAATTGGCCGCACAATCGCATGTCAAGATGAGATGAAATGAGGTGACTGAGTTAACCGTGTGGCCCCACCTCCAGCAGCCTCAGATGTCTGAAATAGTGCCAACATGCCATCATCATGACCACGCCTACTGAGCACTTCAAACCTGAGCGACTCCCACACTTTTTCCGACCCACTCCACTTAATAACAATAACAATTCTTCACGTCATCACTGAGCGCGAACTGAGCCCAACAGCATTGGTGACTGGAATACCTGTATGTATTTAAAATACTCATCATCAAAAGAATCAAGTGTGGAGAGAGAGAGTGTGGCCTTTTGCGAGCTCCAAGGAATTTAAACAAAGTCGCATAAGAGTAAATGTTAGTGGCATAATCAAAATGTTGTATTCTTTGGCTACAAGCTATTGAAATAATTAAAATGCTGCATTCTTTGGTTGCATGTCTGTAGTGCCTTGTGAACAAATTCCGATTTTCCTTGGCAGACAGACTGTTTTTCCTTATGATGACCTTCACATGCATCAAAATCACATTGGACTTAATATTCTTCAACTGTCAGGGGGTAAAGGCCCAGTGTGTAAAAATGTTGATTCTCAATGTTCACTTAAAAAACAGGTACATCTTTTCAATAACATGCAAAAAAAAAAATGTTCTCCATTTTTTAAAAATGAAATTAGAGGTGAAGTAAACGTTAATTATATGATTTGGTGCGCAATTCACACAGATGGGTGCCATGTTTCAAAGACCTCTTTCTGTTACGGATAACCGAAGGAGACAAACTTAACGTATTTCCTCACTACGATGACTTCAGTAAGCGTAAAAAATATGTGGTCTCTCCGAGACACCGTAGTGCACATGCTTCAATTTGCACGCACTTCGAGTTTAGGTCATCGCATTCCGTTAGCTAACCGCTATCCATCCATCCATCCATCCATTTTCCACCGCTTATCCGGGGTCGGTTCGCGGGGGCAGCAGCTTTAGGAGAAAAGCCCAGACTTCCCTCTCCCCAGCCACTTCCCGAGGCGTTCCCAGGCCAGCTGGGTGACATAGTCTCTCCGGCGTGTCCTGGGTCGTCCCCGGGGTCTCCTGCCAGTGGGACATGGCCGGAACACCTCACAAGGGAGGCGTCCAGGA
This sequence comes from Hippocampus guttulatus, assembly GCF_054856545.1. Classification (NCBI taxonomy): domain Eukaryota; kingdom Metazoa; phylum Chordata; class Actinopteri; order Syngnathiformes; family Syngnathidae; genus Hippocampus; species Hippocampus guttulatus. The sequence continues at coordinate 5,387,808 of NC_141264.1, forward strand.
GGCATCCTAATTAGATGCCCGAGCCACTTCATCTGGCTCCTCTCGATGCGGAGGAGAAATGGCTCTACTCTGAGCCCCTCCCGGATGACCGAGCTTCTCACCTTATCTCTAAGGGAGAGCCAGGACACCCTGCGGAGAAAACTCATTTCGGCCGCTTGTATCTGGGATCTCGTTCTTTCGATCACGACCCATAGCTAACTACTAGATGGCACTAAATTCTACACACTGTACCTTTGAAACAAAAATCCCAGATGCTCCTGTAAAATGAAGGGAAGCGGTAGAGATGACTAAATGGGTGAGAGTTGAATCGTTTCATTTGAATGTGCGTTACTTGTCGATGGGCAAACTAATAGCTGCTAGGAAACTGCAGTTGTTTACATTCAAACTTGAACTCTGAAAGCTAATGCAAATGATGTCCTACAAGTGAGTGTGAGATTACAATTTCAGCATCCATATTGTATCCCATAATTTTCGTGAATTGTAAGACAGTACATTGTTTTACTTCTTGTGTATATTTATGTTGAGGCTTGCACACGGCACTTGGTTACACTGTGATTGTCAGTGAAGTACTACTTCGTTGAGTCAATATTTCACACTTGTTATTTAATGCCTGTAATCTGAATCCGATGATTTTGTTACCTGCACTTGTATGCTGAGTCTGAAATGCGAACTTGTGTTTTATGAGAGGTTGGCCCCTGTTGGCATTTCCTTTTTGGCTTTTCTGTAAAGATTTGTCATTGGGAAGTGAAAGGTGAGAGGGCAAAAGGTTGAAGAATTTCTCCTTTATTTGGGTTGTCCACATTAGTTACTTCATCGTTTTGGTCATCATTAGGGAATTTGAGGGGGAACATACAGTGATTGGCTATATTCAGTACAGAGAGAAACAAGGTGATGATGAATTTATGAGTGGGCATGGATGTGCTTTTTTTTTTTTTTTTTTTTTTTTTTTAAACGGCTACAAAGGTTGTGGTGTGACAAATTTAAACGCATTCATGGAAGAACCAGCCGTTTGCTTGTCTTCTAAGGACTGAAAAATGAAATACCGGTACATGTGAGCCCTGGGGAACAATCAAAACTTCCCTCTGGATAAAACATACTGACAGACATTTGACAGGTACTTAAAATACCGACATGAAATTTGACACCTACTACAATGACATGGTGTTTACAGTGAAATGGTGTTCAGCCGTCTTTCTTGAAATCAAGTTCAACTTGTATCAGAATGCTGGAAAGAAAGAAGGAAAAAGAGTTGCTGAGTAATTGGCCGTGAGAGTGGCCAATTGGTAATTGGCCGTGGACTGTGATCGCAGACTGCTGACCGCTAACAACTTCCAGTGATGCAGGGTCACCCGCCACCAGAGGTTAAAGGTGACCTGCTTTTTTTTTAAACCCTTTCAGGCACCAATCACGATAACCTGTAACCTGATGACATGATGAGCTGTCCACTGGAGTGACCACTGTCCCTGAGAGGGTTAAATACTTTTTTTTTGTGAAAGTGAAACTGATAGGATGTAGTCAGCACTAACACAAAAATATATCATGTTAATAACACGCTCACAAACACACACATCTTTTTTTTTTTTCCATTTCCCGCTACACCTCTCGTGATTGACTCGGGACCAGTCCGTGTGCTACCGATCAATCGCGATGTCTGGTTGGGCACCTCTCCCTTATAGTGAAGACAAAAGTGAAAGCAGTAAGATCCGCAGATGTGCAGAAAGTGAGGGTGAATGGAATGGTGTCAAGTCTTTATTGTTGACAATTTAGAGGCATATTCTCACCTTGCTGTGTAAATCTTATAATACCTGGCTTGCATATCTTCCAAACGTCTGTCATACCCACTCTGCGCAACCATCGATAAGTGGTGCGGTTGAAATGTACAATATGTTCAGGCCAGAAAAAATTGGGGACCACGAGTTGGCTAAAACAGATGACACCTTCCATGTCATAAGAATTTGACGTCTTCGCACCAGCGGTTATTTGACACCATTGATGCCCATCTCGGTATGCTGAAACCCTGGAAATGCATCTTCCCTTAAGTCAAGTCAAGTCAACAGTATTTATAGAGCACTTTCAAACAGCCATCGCTGCATACAAAGTGCTGTACATGGAGCAATTTAACATGCACAATAAACAGTAAGACAAATCGGTAATAAAGGCGGTAGAAAGCACCAAACAGTAAAACCAAGAACAAATCTAAGTCATGCTGAGTCGAATGCCAAAGAATACAAGTGAGTTTTGAGGAGGGTTTTGAAGATGGGCAGCGAGGAGGCTTGCCGAATGTTCAGTGTTTCTCAAATAGTGGGGCGCGCCCCCCCGGCGGGGCGCGAGGCTCCGTCAAGGCAGGCGCGTGTGACCTCGGGGAACATGCTTTTTAATTTTTTTTACCGTCCTAAAATAACGTGCAGTTGCACCTCCACTGCGTTAGGGGGCAGTGGCGCTCTCATTGGCAGAGTTTGCGCAGGGAGCATTCTAAGGTGTATGTAGTACGTAAGAAGTAAGATGTATGTAGCACTTGGCTTCCCTGTGACTACGGTGGCAGACGAGGAAAGATCGGTGCTAAATAAATTAAAGCGCCACTTAACGACATTACACCCCAATCACACTGATAAGCTGCTAGTGTTTATTTTTCCAGCAAAAACGTGCCGAATATTGCCAACAATCATGCCCTTTGTGACTGCTAATTCAGTCAACTGAAATACAGGTCCCGGCTACACATTGAGCAGGAGCCGAGAGTTCCTGCTTCAAACCTCGCAAAACGTGCTCATTGTAGCCATTAATCCAGACATCGTCTTTGATTTTAAAAAAACAAAACAAAAAAAAAAACACAAATCATTTTATATATTTTTGTTTTGCTGGTTAAAGTTTTTTTTTAATATTGTGCTCCCGAGATAATGTTGGTGATTAGTTTGAATGCATTATTAGTTATTGATTTTATGTAATTTTATTTTTCAGTATCGTATGGTTTGACATGGTCAGTCAAAAAATATTTATCATTAAATTAAGGATTGAATGTAATTTTTGAGCCCTGCGATTGGCTGGCAACTGATTCAGGGTGTCCCCCGCCTACTGCCCGGAGACGGCTGGGATAGGCTCCAGCACCCCCCGCGACCCTAGTGAGGATCAAGCGGTTCGGAAAATGGATGGATGGATGTAATTTTTGAATTTCAGATGCACTTTAAATCTTTTCTGTTCCAGTTACAAAAGCTATTCTTTGTTGTAAGTTAGTCTGTATTTCTTTCTTTTTTATTCTCTTATACGTTAATAAGGATACAGTGTTATTCAAAGGTGTACTTTTACTATTTTATAGACAAATGATACTATTTATAGTCGTGCGGGGGGAGGGGGTCACGAGATGTTTTCCTCTTCCTAGGGGGGGCATGACAGAAAATAATTGAGAACCACTGCCTTAACAGAATGTGCTGGCATGACGTTTGAGAGCACCTCATTGTCGGCGGTGAAGGTGTAATAGCAATGAGAGGGGATTTTTTATTTTTTGTTAATTGTCAGCCTTCAAAGCCAGCGTGTAGACTGGCGTTTAGGACTAACGTGGCTGCTTGACAGCGCCTCGAACGCGAGTGTGCACGTTTCGTTGAGAAAAAGTGGAAAAGCGAGGTAAGAGATGTAAAAAATCTGATGTGACAGCGGTCGTTTGGAGGGGGGGGGGGGGCTTCAACCGGTAGGACTTTAAGCAGACATTTTTGCGACTCAAACATGGAGCAGGCATGAGAAATATGATGGCATCCATTTTGCCAAGGTTTTGAAGTGAGGTTTGATTTGATTGACAGGTAAGCACAGTCAGTGGACAAGCAATTTTACAAGTTGGGAGTTCTGTCTGAAATTTGCTCTCACTTATACTGGAGCATAAACCCTATCCTTACCTTGACCTAAAATGTTCCTATCGTTCATTGATTTTATTCATCACTGCAAGGGACATATTAATAGGAGAAAAAAGCGGTCAAACTATCATCGACGCATTCAAAAAGCGACGCGCTCCTCCTTGCCACATCCTCCCTCACATATGCGCTGGTTAAACAGTACTTTGTTGAGTAATAAAGCGCACGCTTCGTGACGTAATATTGCGTCATCTTGGACATTGTCTTCTGTATTTGTTGAACAATTAAAAAAGGTAGCCATGAGCTAAAAATAGACAATCACGTGATCTCACCTGCAAATATACACAACCGCGGGCTCGCCGTGGGGGTGTGTGCGTGGAAGTTGGAAGTTACCCAAACTCCTCTCAGAGCAGCGTTTCCATCTTACCATTTCCTCATGCCAACGAGACTTCCCAGTCTAATAAAGACTCGAGCATGTCTGCCGGCAACACACAGCAGACGAGGCGAACCACGAGAGATGGGTGGACTGACTCAGGTGAGTGAGTGCACGTCAGTTGGCCGTCCCGTTTCCGGTCTTGCTTCTAAGCCGGTCTGCATCCCCCACAGTTGATGGCCATAGTGGTCCTCATGGTGGGGCCCGCGTGGACGTCCAACCTCAACCGCTGCTACGAGGAGCAGGAGCTGAGCAAGGTGGCCCACAGGAAGCTGGCGAGTCACTACCCGCAGCCTCCGGAGCCTCGGGGGGCGGTGGCCCACGACTCCACCTTGACGTGCCCCCTGGACCTCTTCATGCCTTGGGACCTGGAGCAGAGGTCCCTGTCTCCCTGGAGATATGTGTAAGTATGTTCGTCATCCTTATCTGCGTGCGTGAGCCAGTCCTGTAGAAAAGACCGCATTGCAAATGAGACCCGGAATCAGCTCTTAATTGTCTTAGCTGGATAAATTAAGGGTTACGTTAACGCAAATCAAATAAAATGACAGCAGTGTCTGAACAGAAAATACATTTGGTAGAACTACAGTAGAATCAGGCACTTGACCGAAATGCGGTTGGTTGCTGAAAAAAATATTCTAACCCTGGAGAACCCAATAACCCTTTTGTTCTTTGGAAAATGATGAATTATACATTAAATGACTGCTATATGTTCACTGAACACCAAAATATATGTTTATTCAATGCTTTAATCCTAATTTAGAATTAGGGCCAAATTTGACCCTTTGGGATTTAAGGGTAGCATTTGAGTAGCAGAATTCATAGGGGCCAAATTTGACCCCGTGGGTTCTCCAGGGCTAAAATTTTAATATTTTAAGATGTCAAATAAAATGCTGGAAGGGCTCCACAGATTCGTGGCAGGTGTATAGCACCCCTGAACTACGGTGTAGCGCCGAGTAGAATATTACTTGATTCAGTCTTTTGAATGCAAATGTACAGTCAATGGTTCCTGGCTATATCAAAAGTAATATTTGAGCCATTTTCTTCATCATCATCTTGACCGTTTGACACCATCAGACAAAGACGACACCCTAACAATTGCTCAAGACTCCCTCGGCATTGCAAGGCTTCAAACAGGGTGTTTTCATAGGTCAGAGTCAGTCTCGTCAACAAGTTAATACAGCGAGACTGGAAGAGTCACAGAAAGTCATCGAGGTGAACGTCCTGACCTGAGAAATGAATTTTGCCATTCTACTCCTTGTCAAAGCATAGCAAGTTCAATAATAATAATAATAATAATAATAATAGCGAAGCATTAAAAAATAGTTGGACATTCAATAGTTTCGAGAAGGTTAATTAAGTTCACCTTTCAAGATTTGAAGTTACCGTATTCATGCAATTCGTCTTGAAAGCTGAGTAGCCGTAAATGTTTGTGAGTTCTGTTGTTTATTAGATTATCCATTCCATGCCAGATTTCCTGAAGTGACACGTGTTTTACCCTTGGCGGAAGAATGCTGGTGTTTGAAACGTCTTTCCCCGCGTCCTCAAAACAAAGAAAATCCAAAACATTACCTCATGTTTTTATTTACTCACCTCGCGCGATGACAAAATGACAGACTGATGTCACTTGTTTCTGTCGTGCGATTCTCGGTGTCATCACTTTTAATTGTTCTTTTGCTCTCGAGCCTCTGGTATCACTCTCTCGCCATTATGACGCGTTCGTGTGATCACCCAAAGGGAAAGTCCCGCTCAGCAATGAAAAGGACTTGCAACCTGACGCAATGTATTGCCTAGCAAAATTGTGTCATGCTGTGTCATGGCGGCATTCCCAGGCTTTCATCATCCCGCAACTTGCGTTTCATTTGTCATCAGTCAAACGCGATCACAGATACTACAGTTAAACAACAGGTGGGGAATGCTCACCAGACGAAATGGAACGAGCCCAACTCGAAAGCACATTGCCAATTTCGGCCAAAATATGATTTCAAAAACATGAGTGAGGATGACAGATTAACTAATATTGTGTGTGTGTGTGTGTGTGCATATACAGCTATCTATCTATCTATCTATCTATCTATATATATATAGATATATATGTGTGTGTGTGTGTGTGTATATATATATATATATCTTCCATGAATGCATTTATATATATATACACACACACACACACACACACACACACACACACACACAGCCAAGCGCTACCGATCCATGCGCACTAAATCCAGCAGACATTCAAACAGCTTCTTCCCTCCAGACATTAACTCCCTAAACAGCAACCCAAATCTACCTGTATAGTGCCTCTTTGCAATTTTGCACACCCCTGCGGCACAGCATTCCCACAATAATCACTGTAGCTCCAGCTGTGTTCTGACTTGAACAATTGTCACTGATCTCTATTCCACAGCACCAGACACTTTGAAGCACTCAAGGACATCTGGACAATTACACACTTAAAGATGTTGCACAAATATTGCTACTGGTCACTTTAAAATGGTGCAATGATTTTCTCCACCAACTATTCTAGTATTGTATTCAACCACTGATCACTTTAGCTCTGCTTGATACTTTGCACATTGTCTCGCACCTATCATTGGGTGGAACCACCGCACAACGTTACCCGTACATTACGGAATGTCTTTTCATACCTATTTGTCCTGTCCTTGTTTATCGTAGTTGCTTGTTATTGATGATACTAGGGTAGCCTGGACTACCGGAGACAAATTCCTTGTGTGTTCTACATACTTGGCCAATAAAGATGATTCTGATTCTGATTAGCAGCGATGGCTTCATCATCATCGCTCACCTTGCTGTGCCGTTTTTCTCCAGATGGAAACCCATGAAGGACCACTACCCGTCCACTTACGTTGAAGCTCAGTGTCTGTGCTCCGGGTGCATCATGATCAAGAACCAAGGGACCCCCGAGCTGAGCCACGACTACAACTCGGTTCCCCTCACCCAGACCAGAGTGTTTCTCAAGCGGGAGCGCTGCACTGACGGGCAAAAGTATTACTTGAAGCCGGTCTCGGTGGTTGTGACGGTGGGTTGCACCTGTGCTAGACCCCATCTTGTGTAATCACCACTTGGCACACTTCTTGCAAGGTCGACTTTGATCTCTGCCTGGATTGTGGACGTCAGGATCATTTGAATGGCGGCATATGCCAGAACAATGAGAGTTGATCATTTACTTCTTTTTTTTTTTTTTTTGCCACAATTCAGTCAGACTTAAGAGGCTCAAAGCTGAACAAGCCTTTATTTATTTGACACTATTTATTTATTTATTTTTCATGTTTACAGAGCTGCATTTTGTCTCTTAAGTACACCAGATATTTCGAAAACACTGTTTTTCATGAAGATGTTCTAATATTGTAACATACAGTATACTGGACTCATTTGATCTTTTCCGCAAGGTTTAGATGATTTGGGAGTGAATGAAGAAGATCTGACTTTTGAAGCCGGTGAATTTATGTATCGATGCTGATATGGTGTTCATATTGTCCCAGTGGGACTTGATCCAGTCAACAGGAATTGTATGGTTAGCTTCAACCAAATTAAACGTTATGATGACGTTTTCATTGTGTATTGACTGTCGATACTCATGACGTAGACTGTAAATGCATTCACAGTATTAACAACCTGTCCTGTAGCTCCTCAAAATTTCTCATCATTCACGCCATAAGCAACAATGACACTTTGCACAATCGGGATAAGATGTGACGCCGTACAAGAAATACAAAAGCCACAAGTCACCCTTCCCTCTTTAATTGCCGTTGCAATTTCCCCTTATGTGAAAGTGCACTGCAGCCGTTCCCATACAGTTAAGCTCCTTTGTAGCTGCAATCCCCAATCCCCATCACCTTGGGACATTGTATCGAACATAAGTAAAAACAGAATACAATTGAAGGAATAATTATATGTTTTAGTTATCATACATTCCCGACACACATACTTCTTCTCTTATTAATGAATGTTTTGCTAGCTGTGTGCAATGAAAAAAAAATCCTTGCTCAAAAGATACACTTCTCTTTCAAATAAGAATTAGGAAAGAGGAATAAAGTCTCCAGAGTCATGCTCAAAATATCACTTGACGTGTTGCAAATACTTTCACTGTTGCCGATGCTTTCACACATGTACTGGGTAACTTCACACCGACATATACACACACATAGTCAAACACATTCACGTGTCTCCAACCTTGGACCAGCCAAGGAGGGTGTTCACGGAGAATCAGTTTGGGCAATGTTGGCGAGAACCACAACTGCTTCTTCACATTCCCCCTTGAGAAAAAATGGTGTCATTCTTTCTCTCACTCATTCTATGGTGTTTCATTAATGTCTCATTGATAAACCTGACAACAATGGTTTACAATTCACGTTCAACCTATATTTAATTGAATACACAACAAAGACATGATAGTTAATGTTCAAACTGATCAACTTTATTGTCTTTAGCGAATAAACATTGACTTTGAATTTTATGGCTGCAACACGTTCCAAAAAAGCTGGGACAGAGTCATGTTTACAGAATTTGTTACATCACCTTTTGTTTTAACAACATTCAATAAATGTTTGGAAACGGAGGAGAACTAATCGCCGAAGCTTTAGTGGTGGAATTCTTGTTTGACGTACAGCTTCAGCTGTTCAACAGTCCAGGAAATCTTTTTACGATTCCTTATGCGCCACAAAATTTGAATGGAATACAGGTCTGGACTGCAGGCAGGTCAGTCTTGTACCCCTGCGCTCTTTTACAGAGGCCACGTGGAATGTGGTTTGGCATTTTCTTGTTGAAATAAACAGGGGCAATCCATAAAAAAATCTTGGATAGCAGCATATGTTTCTCCAAAACCTGTTTGTAATTTTCACCATTAATGGTGCCTTCACAGATGTGTTCGTTACCCTTTGGGACTAACAAAGCCACATCCCATCGCAGATGCTGGCTTTTGAACTCTGTGTCTGTAACAGTGCGGATGGTTCTTTTCCTCTTTGGCCCAGAGGACATGACGTCCAAAAAAAGGCCAAAAACTATTTGAAATGTGGACTCATCAGACCACAAAACACGTTTTGCATCAGTCCATCTTAGATGAGCTCGGGCCCAGAGAAGCCAGCGGCCTTTCTGGGTGTTGTTGATTCGTGGCTTTTGCTTTGCGTAGTAGAGGTTTCAGTTGCACTTACGGATGGAGTGCCGAACTGCATTTACTGACATCGGTTTTCTGAAGTGTTCCTGAGCCTCTGTGGTGATCCTTTACCAATTATCTCATGCAGTTGTTCACAAAGAGGTGAACCTCGCCCTTTATTTGCTTGTGAAAGACTGAGCAATTCAGGTAAGCTCCTTTTCGACCCAAGTGTAGCAACTACTACCTGTTCCTATCGTTTACCTATACACCTGTGGAATGTTCCAAACAGGTGTTTGATGAGCATTCCTCAAGTTTCTCAGTCTTTGTTGCCAATTGTCCCAGAGTTTTTGGAATGGGTTGCAAATTTTAAGTATAAATATAAATATAGGTTGAAAATGATTTGCAAATCATTGTATCGTTTTTATTTTTGTTTTTAACATACGGTAATGTCCCAGCTTCATTGGAATTTGAGTTGCAAATGAAGCTTCCAAAGTATTTTTTTAATATAGCTCTTTTGTTGCAGCTCATAATATTGTGAAGGTGGTAACATTGTTGAGGCAGATTGGAATATACACAATAGATATAAAAAGTCTACACACCCCATGTTCAGGTCGATTAGATAGGATGATAGATAGATATGAAAAGCAATTTTCAAGTCTTGCCACAGATGCTCAAAAGGATTTAGGTCTGGACTTTGGCTGGGCCATTCGACACACATGAGTGTTCTTTGATTTAAACCATTCTATTGTTTCTTTTTGTATAGTGTCTTGTCTTGCCGGAAGATGAATTGTCTTCCCAGTCTGAAGTCTTTTGCAGTCCTCAACAGGGGTTCTTTCAATATTGCCCCGTATTTAGCTCCATCCACCTTGCCATCAATTCTGACCAGCTTCCCTGTCCTTGATGAGCGAAAGCACAAAAGCATCCCCACAGCATAATGTCACCACCATGTTTGACAGTGGGGATGGTGTGTTCAGGGTGATGAGCAGTGCTTTGTCTTTTGCCACAGAGCGCTTTGTATTTAGTCCCAAAATTAAACTGAATTTCTGCAGCTCCTCCAGTGACCATGGGCCTTTTTGGCTGCTGTTCTGACCAGTGCTCTCTTAGTTCACCTTTTCAAAATAGGTGTCATGGCCAAATTTTAGAAGGTCTTCAGTTGGCTTGCATGCAGTAGCCATACATTTAGCTCTGGCTTCAGCAAATTTGTTCTTCGTCGTGTTATCCATTTTCTTCGCTTTGAAATTCTCCATAGCTGTCTGTCTTAGACGAGGGGGCGGAGTACTCACATCAGCTGCGTGCTTGGCCATTAAGTGGTATTTCAGACTCCAAGTGCTATGATGATAGCTCAGTTTACGACTGCAAAACATCCAGGTAACTTTGGTCTTGTCAGTGGAACTATCTGGCAACTTTTTAAAAGTAAACTTTCCATTCATAAACTCTTTCAATATCCGTTTTCGGTGTCTCGCGCTGCCGTGGCTGGCAAAACAGACATGGGCGTGGACCTGTGCAGCGCGCATTTTGTTTTGTTTCCGGTTTATTTATCGAGCAAGGTAGCATCCGCTGTGATGTGTTGCCGCATTTATCTCGCGATAAAAAATTTAATCACGTTAACATTTATTTAAATTAATGCAGATAACGCGCTAAACTGACAGCTCTAATATATATACCGGTAAATATAAAATTTATTTAAATTAATGCAGATAACGCGCTAAACTGACAGCTCTAATATATATACCGGTAAATATATATATATATATATACAGTATATATATATATGCACATCTATCTATCTTGCCTTGACAAATTGTGTGTATGTGTATACTGTATATATATCGTCGATGATGGTGTAGTGGTTCACACGCTGGACTTGTGTGCGCAAGCAGGGTGGGGTCAGTTCCCACTCAAGTGACAGTGTGAATAGTCATTTGTCTCTATATGTGCCCTGGGACCCACTGGCAACCAGTTCAGGGTGTAGTCTGCCTTATTCATGACATACATATCTCAGGGGGCGGGGTACAATTTGTGTATAAAAAATGCACAAGAATATAGTTTTTGATCTTTGTAAATTCTGTGGGAGCGCTCGGGTATGATTTACAAAGGAGGTGAAGGGAAGCTACGGTGGATATAAAAAGTCACAACGCACCCCTGTTCAAATAGTGAAGGCTTGTGTGGATGCAGATCAGTGATGGGTACAATACGCACAAGTACTCAAATACTCATCTGGTATCAACCAACTTTGGGGAAACTTGATGATGGATCTCAACTCAACTCAACTCAACTGTATTTATAGAGCACTTTCAAACAGCCATCACTGCATACGAAGTGCTGTCCATGGAGCAATTTAACATATACAACAAACAGTAAAACAAATCGGTAATAAAGACGGTAGAAAGCACCGAACAGCAAAACCAAGAACAAATCTAAGTCATGCTGAGTCGAATGCGAAAGAATACAAGTGAGTTTTGAGGAGGGTTTTGAAGATGGGCAGCGAGGAGGCTTGCCGAATGTTCAGTGGGAGGTCATTCCAGAGAGAGGGACCAGCAACAGAAAAGGCTCGATCCCCTCCGAGCCTCAGTTTAGTTCTTGGTACTTCTAATAATGTCTGGTCCGCAGACCTGAGGCGCCGGGCAGGTGTGTAGGGGCGGATGAGCTCAAAGAGGTAAGGTGGCGCGAGATTATTTAGAGATTTGAAAACAAATAAGAGGATCTTGAAAATAACTCTAAAATGAATGGGGAGCCAGTGAAGGGATGCCAGAGTAGGAGTTATGTGCTCCCTCTTACCAGTCAAGAGGCGAGCAGCGGCGTTCTGAAGGCGTTTAATGGAGGACCGGCTGACTCCAAAGTAAAGGGCATTGCAGTAATCGAGCCGGGATGTGACAAAGGCATGTATTACTGTCTCAAAGTGTTCATGAGAGAGGAGAGGTTTTACTTTGGCCAGCTGTCTAAGGTGAAAGAAGCTGGATTTAATAACAGCACCAATTTGCCGGTCAAGTTTGAAATCACTGTCCAGTTTAAGGCCCAAGTTTGAGACTGTTGACTTAAGATAAGGAGACAGGAGGCCCAAGTCTATAGGATGGGATGTACAAGGGCCACTGGGACCAAACAGTATCACCTCTGTCTTCTTTTCATTGAAATTCAAGAAATTTTGTGCCATCCAGATTTTGATTTCTTCCAGGCAGGATTGAAGTGGCCTAAATGAGAAGGCGTCATTTTTGCTCAGTGGGACATAGATCTGGCAGTCATCTGCATAGCAGTGGAAGGAAATACCATGTTTCCTTAAGATGGAACCCAATGGGAGCAGACACAGCGAGAACAGCAGCGGCCCCAGAATTGAGCCCTGTGGAACACCACATGACAGGGGAGCAGTGCGGGACTCAGAGCAGCTAAGTTCAGTCAAAAGGTTCTGTCAGCTAAATAGAACCTAAACCACTCAAGAGCGCTACCGCCAATGCCCACCAAGTGCTGCAAACGAGTCAGCAGAATACTGTGATCCACAAAACATGGACGCTAGGCAAAAGGAACATTTCTCAACCAGGGCAAAAGGGCTGGTGCTGGAGCATCACCCGGGATCTATTTATGCACATGCTTGTGAACAGTACTTCACTTCCTTTTCTCCATGTGATAGGTTACCTCCTTATTCCATAATTGATTATTTTTCTTCCTACGAAGACAACATCCATCCATTTTCTATTCAGCGTTTGCCTCACTGTGTAAATTGCAACCCCCCCCCCCCACATTTGTTTAAAATTAAAAACTTTGGAATCATATCTACATACACATTTATGCTTAGCCTTTACAATAAAGCTCAAACTTGAGCTCAGGTGCATCCTGTTCCCACGGATTATCGTATCGATCACCAGCATAAAGAATACTGAAATAAAAACCTGGCCCAACATACTGGAGGTGTGCCAAAGTTTTGCACAAATGCTGTAGAATGATGTCAATGTTTTCTGGTACATGCTCTTATCTTCTTTTTTTTGCTTGCGAAAATTTGTTCCATTTTAATGTTGAAACATAAAATGTGGAAAATGAAAGCGGTATGAATACTTTCTGTATGCTTGGTACAGTTTGAAGCACAAAATGAGTCAATTAAAAAAACACTTTCCCTATAATTATAAAATTATTTGTCGTGGACAAACCTGCCAAGTAATCAGCATGCCAACCGCTAATCCAGGTTGGAAAGTTAATAAATGTCAACTATTCTATTGACAGTAACAAAACATTCACCCACTTAAAGAGTATGGTTGATGACGCTGCCATATGTGTTCTCTCCATTTCCATTTTTTTTAATTTGCATGTGACAATGCATTGTGTACTCCCGTGTACATTGTGTAACCCAGTGGAACGTCATGTACTGTGGCAAAATATTCCTGGACTATCACTTCAGATCTCTCCTCTTTCTCTCTCGTTCTATGTATATTTATTGCAGACTCCAACTGAAATGTGATCTGTCCCATCGGTTGTGAACTTTGGACCGGACACAGCAGGTGTGACATCATTCGCAAGGATGATCAAACCAAGCCATTTAACCTTTGCATATCAAGTCCCTCTTGTGAGCATAGTGAACACTAAAATGATAAGAGGACAGAAAACAGTTGGATTGTTTATTTATCAAAACGCTTTAACAAAGTGGAAACCTTCGGCTATTTTTGGATGTGGTCCAACAAACCGCTCTTTGACTCATGAGATCTGTAGCGGCAAGCCGGACGAAAGCTGCTTTTCTGTGCTTTTGTTTATGTGCCAAACTTCTTCTGTCGTACGGGTGCAGGCAGCTGAGATTGGATGTCCGTCAGCGGGCGCTCCACCGCAACTAGGGACTGGTCATCCAGCAGAGTCAAACTCAAGAGGTACTGCGGGGAGCAAAGTGTAAACGTCAATGCTGCTACCTGCGATTCACTAAACAACACCGAGATTATTTTTAGTGTCGTTCATATTAGAGTCAATCAATACTGTTCAACTTGGCCAATTTCTGATCATGTATGTCACTTCAAAGAGTTTGTACAAGTATTCAGCACCACCTATCCGTGGCCTCTGTGAACAGGCCCCTCCCTGTATCGCTGAACTTATCCATCCCTCCTTGTTTTCACATGGTATGAAGTTCAATAGCGTCAACCTCTTTAGTGTCTCACGCGCCTGTCTAAAAACAGGTGGCAATTGCGCATTCCAAACAGTCGCTCCCAAACTGGCAAATGCTCGGTTGTGTTGGCGGAGTCAATGGAAAGATTTAAAAAGAACGGAGACTTTGCTTTTTAACTGGGCCATTTTTAATCTTAGGGGCACATTGTTTATCTTGTGGCTTGTTTAAAATGTTGTTTTTTTCCAGCCTACTTATACGTTTGAATTTTATGCACTTGAACTGTGTCTTGAAAAACACTTTATAGCCTTTGTGAAATTTGATCAATAAACACCAACTACAATTCCAGTCAAGATGACAAAACAGAAATACAAGGACATGCAAATGCTTTTCTGTAAGGCTATACTCAATTGAATAGGCTACAAAGACAAGGTATTTAAGGCTCAAACTGATAATCTTTGTTTTTTGAGGCGAGGAGAATATTCACTCATTTTGAATTTGTTGTCTGCATGACACTCCAAAAAAGTGGACACAGGTGAATGTCTACCACTGTGACCATCATCATCACTCAATAAAAGTGTTTGGGAACTGAGGACACTCATTGTTGGAGCTTTGCAGTTGGAATTCTTTCCTATTCAAGCTTGATGTACAACTTCAGTTGCTCAGCAGTCCGCGGTGTGCATTGTATTTTCAATAGTGCATCAACAATTGAATTGAATGAAGTAGCGTGAAAACATAATTTCCAAATACTGATACTTTGGGGCGCTGTTACTGTGCCAGGCGGGACCAGCGCTTCAGCCCTTGCGCCGAAGGCAGAAGCCCGTCTGTGAGGTCCTCGGTCAAGTTAAATCCTCCTCTTTGAATAAATAAATATCCGAGCCTGGATGCAGACTTTGTCACGTTCACAGCCATGTAACCTATCTAGAACCATTGGCTTTTTAGGAACGAAAGGACATTGTATGAATCGGCTTCCTTAATTCACAGAAGCTGTGCGCTGCACCCTAAATATTTTATATACAAGAATAAATATACTGTATATCCCAAAATAAAAACAAATTTAAAAAACACTCTTCTTCACGCATGTGCAGTGAATTTTATGTTTAAGTGTGACCTGCATCACCTACAGTTCTTAGCAGTCAGCAGTCTGCAATTGCAGCTTGCGATCAGAGCTGTTGTGATATCTTTTTTTTTTCTTTTTCAGTTTGTTTCATCTGCAATTCACCGATGCGACAGGCAAAGAAAGAATGGGAATCTACAGCGCCAGGAGAGGCATTTTAACTAATTCAGTACCGGCCAATTCTAGACCAAGTCTGAAAAGACGTTTAAAAACGTCTTTGAGAGTGAATGAGTTAAAATGGTGCGCGCGAGCTACGATGGTGATGTTTCATACGGTGCGTCCCATGCCTTTGCGTCAGGTCTCCCACGAAGATAAGCAGTGATTTCCTTTTTCACAAACTCTTGTATCTACTTTATTTTTCTGTTTTGTTCATGTTAGGGGTCGTTATGGCTGTTGCTCATCATGGCATGCATGCGTGCCTATGTGCACGTAGGCATGGGCGCGTGCGTGTACGCATACATGTGCGGTAGCGGTCGATCGCGAAGGTTGGTTGGCCTGAAAAGTAGCTCTTCAGTCAAAAAAGGGAAGGCACCCCTGCTCTGTCATACGTCCGCCAGGAGGAGTGGCCTAAAATCTTAAAAATATAGTGCAAAATGCTTATGTCAGTAATATTATTTTTTTCACAACAGAGCCCTAAATTCTCAATGTCGACATTTGAGGTCTGCACAATGTTCTCAAATTACATTGCAGTAAATTTAAAAGTTGGCCATCATTGATTCACAACGGGAAAAAAAATTGAGCCAGTATGCATCCCTACATTTCGCCTACCTTCTTAAGAAATGTACTGTAAGCATCATAAGGGTACCTGAAAGGTTTTACATATCTTGAATGCGTGGCTCTGTCTTATCCTCTCAGACTCCGGAAGACTCCTGAGTGTCATCTGGTTGGAGAGCTGAGACCTTGCTTCAGGGAGGGGCTATGTGTGGTAGACAAAATGGCCCCATTAACTCGAATTACACTCGTCACAATACAAGGCAGAGTGGCTTTTGGTCGCTTCACGCACCAGGCTCTTGTCGACGATGCAGAACATAAACATATCGTGCAGAAGTATATGAGCCGAGTTCTTGGGATTGAAGGTGACATGGGTGATGGGCGTGTCCCTCTGCAACCACAGAGGGTGCAGCCCTTGTTTCTGCAGCTTGCGACTCCAATCGGTGTATTCCTTTTGCACTAGAGAGAACTCAAATATCTGCGTGGGATAAATGCACATGCGAGATGGGCACGTAATGTGAGGGCAAGATTCATTTGGGGTATTATAAGACGGATATGAACAGCAGTGAGCGAGGTGTTCACCTGCTGGTCAGCGTGCGCTATGATGAGGTTTCTGGTGGTGGGGTTGATGGCCAAGGCGGTCGGACAGGAGCTGTACACCGGCACTGTGCAGTGAAGCTACGTGCGCAAGCAAATAGGAACAAGCTCATTTAGTGTACCGATTCACATTTTGTGCACAGAAAAAAAAAAATCTCACATCACCTTCAGCTTTTGAAGGTTGTAAACGTGGATCTCAAAGCCTGTATTGGCTGTAACGAGCCACTTGCCGTCATCACTTTCATGCAACAGGTGGACTGGGTGTCTGGAAGCTGAACCACACAAACATACATGCTCATGATGACCTGGTAATCACGTCTTAGGATGTGACAAGCAAGTATATCTATACAGTAAGTTTGTTTTACAGATTTAATTTCGAACCTTGTGATGACAGGTTTATGAATGTTTGAAATCAAAGCTAGCCCAATATCAAAATTGCTGTCTGATTTGTAACTCCACAACTAACATTCAATGCACGTTTCTACGCAAGTTCATTCATGGAAAAGTCGCACTGTTGCTTGGCTTGTCAATTGTACTTTTCACAGTACAGTCGTCTCTTGTTATATCGCGGATCCTTTTTTATGGATTCAGTGCATCACTGATTTTGTGAGTGCGTGTGTGTGTGTGGGCTGCACACGAGAGGCGAGTTTACCACTTTTAATTTCACTGTATGAGTTCAACTCTGCATAGTGTATGGTTTTTGGTTCCATTTTAAAATGCACTCAACATTTCTAGCTAAAAACATGAAGGGCACAGTATGGCCTTCAATTTAAGTTGCACTATCATTTATAAACATGTCAGAAATGAGCTGCAAACTTGATAAAAGTTGAAGATGCAATCATTTTAATTGTCTATTGTTACGAATTTGAACATACCTTAAATAATTCAAGCTGTAAGCCAATGATGGTTATATAAGAGCAGCTGCTTTACAAACGATACGATTAGTCGACTACTTGCAATTACTGTTGATGATAAGTCGACGATCAAAATCATTTGTGGCAGCCCGACAATAGACACAGCTATAATAAATACTTGATCACCACTTTGGTCATTTCATCTATTGCGGGGGTGGTCTGGAATGCAACCCCCAACGATAACTAACTCAAATGGGTCCAGACAAAGAAAGCCAATTTCACCTGGCTGAGGGTTGAGGGTGTGAACATATTTGCATTCCGACTGGCTGAGAGAAACCACAATGACCGATGACTGGCTGCAGGATGCAAAGAGTTTGGCGGAATCTGAAGAAAAGCAAAGCTGCTGGGCTGAGTTCAGGATCTTGGGTAGTTTCGAAACCTATGGGGAGGCAGAAAAAACAGGCAAGAGGTCACCCGGGTCGTCCTGGCATTGCATGCCATGACATGCAGACCAATCATGCAATATCCATGAGATGCGTCTGGTGGTTTTGCTACAAGTCAAAATCACATTTGTCACATCAGCAATGAAATCCGTACCTTTGTGATACGAATGTTGTTGTGGTCGATCTGTAGCATGTAAAGACGAACGCTGGAGACAGTCGAGTACGCCAGCCACTCTCCGCATGGCGACAGAGCACTGCACCGGATATGATCTTCACCCTGCACACATCAGCACACGCGTCACAGCTTATCGGTACAGTTGGAACTGGCTGCGAGCAAGATATTTGTCTCTACCGATTAGCTCTTTTGGAACCATTCACAGCATTGTCAGAGGGAGCGCGGTGGGTGCTTCAGTAAAACCAAAATTCTTTACAGATTAACATTGTTGATGGCAATTGTAGGGGGGGGGGGCATTTCATTCAGAAATGGGATTCTAATCAACTTCGAGAGACTCCCAACCTAAACAAAGCACGATGGACTGCTCAGTCATACTCGCTTGATGATGTCTTCATGTCAGAGGAAACTGGGGAAAGGATTTGCAATAAATGCTAAATAGACATGCTCAACCAACTGATGTAACAAGCGTCATGTAACAAGCAGCAAGCCACACAACTCACTCTCTGAATTCATTTTGGGTCTATATGCAGTTACATTAATTCAGTGCAGGCAAGTGTCCGGAACTCGAGGGAGTGGTGGGCTTGAACGGGCAGTTAGATGCTACTGTATTGTCACGACCATAGGGCGCACTGAAAAGTCTTCAATTTTCTCCAAAATGGAGGGGGCGCCTAATATCTATGCACTGAGTTGCAAACTCTGTGAATACTGTTGTGTGACATAGATGAGGGTTCTGCTTGACTCACTGAGATTTCACCCACACCTTGTTATAAAGAGGACAGCAAGCGCACGTTAAAGTGGGAAGGGTGGGCGTGAAAGAGGATGCAGAAGGCACGCCCCCAGTATGTAGATTGTTTTCAATACTTTTTATGAAAGTGAGGCGAATAGGATGATTAAGGTGCAGTGTGCAATAACACAAAAAATATATTACAAACATGCAGAGACACACAAATGTTTTTTTTTTTTCTCCTCTATACTCTTTGCGAACGACTTGGGACCAGTCCGCGAGCTACCGGCCGATCGCGATCGATGTAATAGGCACCCTGAAATACTTGAATCAAGTACAACCGAATTCGGTTGTGCTCCTGCTGCCTTTTTAAAAAATAATACGCTAGTGTGGATGGATGCTACCAAATTTTTTGATTCGAGCATACGTTTGACCACATCTGCCATCCAATGATGCAGTGCGTGTTGTGTGTGTTAAATACAGAAATAGCCCCCGTAACCGACACGTTGCCTCTTAATACAGTGCACCGTATGGTCGTGAAAATACTGTACGTTACATTCCGAATTTGCAATCTACTTGATCTGCTCACTTTTTAGATTATCTTGTACAGTTATGCAATATTGACGTCAAAATTCCATTGCATTTTATCGGTCTCCTCCAGAGATAAGCATCAGGCTCCCACGCGACACTATATTGTCACATGAGCTCTTGACCACTACGCGCTGGACATGTGAAATTGAACTTGACAGGACACACCTTCCTTTTCAGATGAATCAGTTTCTCTGGTTTCCTCTTCACAAGTAGACTCTCACCGGGTTTTCCTGATAACAAACAGTGATAACATGATACTCGGCCCAATATAAAGTGTTATAAAGTGTGTTAATTGTTTAAGAGGCAATATTAGACTTAGGTGACAAACTTTAAAAGCAAAGGTTAGGCTTGTCAGTGTTTATTGGTGGCTAGCAAGTGCTCTGTGGTAAAATTCCGTCTTCGGCTGAGGCAAGCAATGTTCCTTCAAAATTTCCATGCAACTCAGCAGTCACACAAACTCCCTGATCCTTTCTTGGACCACGGCGAACAAACGACACGGGCTTACTGGTACTACGTCAAACATGGGTGTTGCGCGCTCGACACACAGCCCAATACAGATTAAAACAGTTTTGTATACCCTGTGGGCTTTCGACTTGACATGTGACAAGCAACTACAAATAATCGCATGTTTACAAATTTATTACTGTATGTGTTGGCCTCCAAAATGAGCATATGTATGAGAATTGGTGTGTTATTGTCCTCTCACCCTGCCCCTCACTTTCTCCTAGTCTCCACAGCTCGAGATGATCAGAGAACTGGAACAGCAGCAGCCCAGACTTCTTGGCACAACACACGAGACTCCTCTGCGTGGAAAATAAACAAGACACCACGCTCTGTATTTTGTTCGATGTTCGGCTGACTGTCAAATAATATATTAAAATGATCCATCTTCATATTAAAAATGACATGTGGCTAACTGTATGTACTGAATCAAACATGAATTCCCTTGAGTACTAAAGTACAGTACTTACGTGAGGGAAGACTATTTTACGTAGAGCTGACTCTTGGGTGTTCTTTTCCCCCTTATCCAGCAGGGGTCGTACTACGACCTGGGTATCCATACCTGAAAGGAGACGCCAAGAAAACATTGGACTGTACCCACTTTCGATCCATAGCTTAATACCAAGCGTCAGATCACGTGTATCATGGCTTATTCTGCAAATGTTTTGAACAGCGATCAAGGCAACAACACACGGTGGGCCTCCAACGTGTTCACTTGTTGCTGCATGCAACACTTCATCTCCAATTAGATTCAAGTTCAATTTGGGAGGGCATTATTGGGTTGTGAATTGAAGAAAACATTGACGTTTTATGTCAAAATGAAGAAAAAATTCAAATGGTAAAAAAGAAAAAAAAGCATAACTAACAAGACCATTCCAAATAAATATTACCCCAAGTCAAAGATTCTAGATAAAAAGCATCAAATATAAATCAGACCAACCACAAATGAACAACCACAACTGACCTCCAGAAACAACAGAAATCTCAGTGTGAACCAGTGCCCTCACGTCATGTGTGTGGTTTTTAAAGGTTCTGGTTCGGACCCAGTCCTTATCCTGTTGGTTGACGGTGCGAGAAAGAAACTGGAACTGGACCACAGTGCCTTCTGATGTCCCGGCTATGAGACTGCTTTCATCCTATGAAGAACCATTTAGCACAGTGATTCTCCCAGCAATGTTTATATCGTGCAGCAGTCTAGCATCTTGACTATAAAATTTGCACCGCTGTTCAGAGACAATACAGTGAACCAAAAATATGTTATACAGCTTACACCCCTTCCATCCTGGGTTTCGGGTTCACGATCCTGGGATCTTGCAATTTTTTTTGTAAAAGTTATTCATTTTGTATTCCCACTATTTGCTGTCATTTTGCGGTGTTGTTTTGACCTGAAATCCCGCGCGTCACAATGAAATACTCGTACCTACTGGTTCAGCCAATTAGAGCATCACTCTCATTTTATCAGCTACTGATCGGCTGTAGTGTTCTGTCAGTAGATGCATCGTGCATTGCTCGCCTTGCCGATCACTTCTGCGTTTTCCATGCGGTACATAACATAATGTTAGTGGGGTGGGATCCTGACATGGACAGTTCCAAAACAGCATTGACAGAGTCACCTGTCACTTCTGCGCTCAGAGCTTCTTTTCTCATGCAGAGTGACTCTGAAACTGGCCAACTAACTGAAGCTCACAACAAACTCTGCAACACCCAACAATGCAGAACGAGGTCTGGATTGTTAGGACGAAGTAACGATACGTTGAAAGAAGCAATGATTTTCTGGAAGTAACCCTGCGAATAAGCACAGGATTTTTTTTCTCTATCCATTGATCTTAAAAAGGGACAGAAACCTTATTGTAGTAAAGAGCGGGCCTTTATCAACAACTGTTTTTGTATTTTGCACTTGTGCTCTGAATGCAGTATTACAAGCGAGTTATCCCACATGCGCCTTATTTTTGAAATTCAGCTTTTGGAAACGTCACTCCCAGTCCCTTAATACAATATGTTTAAATATATTTTGCACATGTATCGCGTGTATTTTGACTAAAATGATGCTCCATTTGAAAATGTGTGTCTGAAATGTTTTACTTGCCTGGGAGACAGAAAGAGCAAGCACGTCCCACTTGGTGACGAGATGAGTGTGGACAAGTGTTCCTGTAATTCCGTCCCACATCTGGACCTTTCCGGCAGAATCACCACTAATGATCGTGTGATTGGATAAGAAGACGATACTCCAAACGACAACCTCCCTGCTTTTGGAAGCTCCCACAAGTCTTTCAACATGCATTCTGTGAATGCTGTGACCTGAAATAAGGGGAATAAATTCATAAGGGTCATCAGTGTTTAATTATTTGCTAAAAAATAGTGTCAAGTTTGTAGCAATTTACCAGTCTCAACATCAAATATTCGGATCATGTCCACCACGCCAGCAGCCAGCAGCTTGCCAGAGGGATGCCAGGAAAGACTGATGATACGACCTCAAGATCACAGTAACAGACATAAGTACAATATAACAACATAAGTTGCCCTCACAAGACAATTACTGTCCAACCGTGTGTATGCGTTGGCAGAATGACAGAGAAGCAAGAAAAGGTTTTCTCAAAAACTGTAAAAAAAAAAAAAAAACTTCTTACATTTCTGCCTGTCAAAGCTCCTCTGAAACTGAATTCTGTCCTCCAGTATTTCAAATATCTTCACTGTCCCATCTTCACATCCAACCTGAAACAAAAAATACGCATTGTCACTCCAAATGACAACATTTACATATTGATTCATCACGGTGGGAAAAACAACCCACATGCAAAAGAAATAAGTGACCCATAACGTGCTGACTTACCGCCAGCAGCGTTCTCATGCTGTTGCAGCCGATGGTCCAGATTGGACCGCCATAAGCATCCACGCTGCACTTGGGCTGCAAGTTCTCCAGGTCATACTCTGTGATCTCTCCACGCAAACCAGCACTGAAGAGACGCTGACCCACCCAGCACAGAGCCTCAATGCCCGCGTTATCCCGACCGGGGATCACCTGGACCAAAATAGCAGAAATGGTCACCGCAGAATTCAATGCGCATGCACAAGGAGCCGTTAACCACAACAATTAAAACTGTAATTTATCAGTTCCAGAACACCAATAGCAATTTGAGCATTTTTCCTTTAAGTGTGACAACAACATTGCTTAACTGTGGCAAAAGCATTAGCCCATTTCCCGAACAGTTACATTTCATTTATACAGCTAAACTTAGAGGTTTTTCTAGAGTTAGAACCTGACTCTCAAATATAAGGACGTACTCTTTGCTTGTGTACAGCATCATAAAAGAACTCACAAAATACACTAAAGCAATTCCAAATAATAGAAGTATGATTAGGGAACTTACAATTATTTTAAGAATCAATTAAGCTGTCAATTGTTTTTAGGGATTTTATGAATTGGACTTTTTTTAATGTGTTCATTTCCATCCCTTTATTCAAAAACAGGACATTATTGTAAATTGGCAGTGCAGAAAATGCACAAATTATCATTAATTTACAGGTTCGGTCCATAACACCCACCAGAAAATCAGCAGAAACTGATTGTTATTTTCCCAAAATAAAAGCAGATATTTGCAAATGTATTTTTTTGTGTTGATCAGTCTGCCTTAATGGAGGACTACAGAAATCTCAGAATATTTTACTGTGAAATCCGGAGGATTGGTTACAATTTAGATTTAACAAGGTCTCTAAACGATTAACTGCTTATCCAAAATAATTATTGATTCATTTGATGATTGATTAGTTGTCGTTTAATCGTTGCACATCTAATTATGATCGTGACCTCTTGACCAAGACCAAATAAAAGTTCCTCACATGCATTCCTGAGCCAAGAAAGTACTTAGAGTTCTGGACAGGACGGTTCGTTTTAGTGGTTGAATATTTGCTTGGTTAAATGAATGCCACATTTACCATGAAATTGTAATTTATGAACTTGCTATTTTAAAACTGATCGACTAAATGAAAATATTGCTGCTTAACAAAACTAAACGCTGCAGACGCATCTGGTGTCGCGAGGGGGTAATAGTGCGACAGTTCATACTTACGGAGCAATTTGAAATATGTACGAGAGTGAATTGTGGCCGAATGCTGTGGAATCGATGAGTGAGGCTCTTACCTTCTCTTGGAAGTAGTTGTCTGTGAAGTTAAAGACCTCCACTGTTCCGTCAGCCCGGGCCACTGCAAGCCTCTCGGTGCGGCAATTGAACACCATGGCTCGGATAGAGCTGGGCATGTAGTCGAAGAAACGAACGCGGTGCACCTTAAACTCACCCATTTTCTCCAAAAGGGAGAACCACCCGCAGGTAGCTTCTCAACACCAGTATGGGAGGTTGGCAAACACGTGGATTTGGTCCGTGCTAGCGGTTTAAACAGCCAACATGTCGAACAATAGCGCTTGTAAGGTGACCGGAAGAACCCGTTCAAGATACAAAACAATGTGCTACCTGACGATAGAGGCAGCTTTCCCGCGTTATCATAGAGGCTCGCACAACTTTGAAAGAATTTACACACGCTGGAAAGACATGGGAAGCCACGTTGAAATCCTCTGACCCGGAAATGATAAAGAAGCCACCCACTACTACCGGAACTACGTCACTGGTCGGAGGACCATTCTGCTGGCGGGAAACGTGACTTGTGTCAACTACCTTTGGCTTTTACTTTTCGCTCCACTATACGGTATATGGTTAGCTGCGTTTATTTTGAATGTGTCCGTAGTTTACTGATCGTTTGTACTTCTTTAATATATTGAGAAGTACGAGTGTGCACAATGGTTCAAATAGTCATAAGGTAAGAGGTGAACGAACTTGTGATCTACCTTTGACAACGTTTTTAGTCCACGAAGTACCGTTTGTACAGTAATGACATATACCAATACAACGTGTCACTGTGTATTCTTCTGGTTGATGACTGCCTTTGTAGAGGGAGTGTTGATGGCAGCAGTCCTCCGGAGTGGCTGTTGATCGAGCTGCAGGGAGAGATGATATCCAGACATAACTCAGGCCTCGCAGGAAGCGTGATGGGAGACCTGATCTACACCCAAGAGGTAAACGATGAACAAGACAGGGAACAGTTTTAAACTTGATAACAGGAGATTGTTTACACTGACACTGAACAACACTCAATAACCAAAATACAGTGTTATTAATGACACTAATCCAATATTGCTGCTATACAAAGCCCTATATAGAACTAAACTTATTTTAAAAGTGTCACTTGTAATAGTATGAGTCAACAGAAAAGCAGTAAATCAATTGGAGTGCGTGGATTTTGACTGTTCTCCTGGTGCGTGCATGGACTTTCACCAGGTACTCTGGTTTCTTCCCATATTCCCCAAAATAAACATGTTAGTGCAATTAAAGGTGCCATGCAATCAATGTCCTATTTTTGCCTCCTGTTTTAATATGTGGTAGGTCAAAGTAAATCTGTGACATGGTTTGACAGTGGGAAAAAAAAGTCTTAAAAAAAGAAATGGATTTAATTTGGCATCAGTGTGACATAGATTCTACACTCATGGTTGCTGTATGCTTACTCAATCCAGGAAACGTAGCAGAGTGGCGACAGTGCACCTGTGGATGAGTAATAAACGGCTTCACTTTATTTTGGAAGAAACCCCGAAGCATTTTGGATCCAGAATTGTGTTGTGTTCAGGGACATTTCATGGAGGATCACTACATTAACTGTCTTAAGCTTTCAGACATGCTACAAATACATTTCCTGCTTTTCAAGCAACACAGTCACACACACATTGGTCACGAGCTGGCACAACATCACCGTGGAGGCAGCCATGCTGTTTTTTTTTTCTCCTGATGTTTAATCAGAATAAAATATCACATAACGTAATATTCTAAATACTAAAAACAAAAATGAAAAACAAGTTAGAAGACCAAGTTAAATCCTTTTTTTCTTCCCAACATTTTCTAAATGGGTCAGTTTGACCCACAACATAACAGGAGGGCTAAACCAGGTATTGACCTCTGTTTCGTTCGAAGTGAATTGAAGTGAAGAACAAAGGAAATGTTTTTTTAAAGTAGCCTTTGACAACACATGTACAGTATATTGTATTTTTAAAAGCAGTTTCAAAAGATTTTGATGTACTGCCATGAAGTTCCCTTAGCCAGAGTCTAAGTGTTTTTTAACTGCTTGTTGTAAGGTGTCCTTGAGTTCTTAGAAAGGCGCCCACAAATAAAATGTATTATTATTATGATTATAAGCTGCACTGTGTTTGTTTATAGAGTGAACCAGTGGCGAAAGCGCCAGGCAGCTGCACTTTGTGTTGCTTCTTTAATGTGTTCATTGTAGGAACTTGGTACGCCGCTGCACTGAAACGGAAAAGTCCAAATCAGAATATTCTGCAAGAAGTGTTTTACAGTAGTAGCTCTCCGCGACCCACACTAAAGAGGTCCGCAATGCACTTTTGGATCCTGCCCACCAGTTGTGAATCACTGTTCTAGATGACTCCTGTGATTGTCTTTTTCCCCCCTTAAATTTGACTAGGTTGTTAAAAACCAGACCCCTGCTCAGCTCTTTTCTGTCCAGTTTGGTTCAATCTGAGCTGCTAGTTCTCTGTTCTCCCTCGATCTTTCATCAGTCCCTTGTTCTTTCTTTTCCCAACAGGGGGTGCCCGTGTTGATAGTAGGACATCACATATTGTACGGGAAGCTGGTCAAATTGGAGAAAGCCTTTGCCGTCCTGACTAAGCATCCTGCCCAATCACAGGGCGTTCTGGGCAGCACCGGCAGCCATAATGCCTCCCAGGTTGCCATGGAAACAGAGCTGCATGGATCCACCTCCTATTCTGTGTCGGCACTCATCAAGAGAAAACTTATCTTTAAGACGCGACCCAAACCCATCATCACGAATGTACCCAAGAAAGTATAGTGTGGCCGGACCGCATGTTATTATGTAGTGTAAGCATATATTATGGAAAACACGTTTTAATGTTTGTGTACAAGTAGTTCGGTCTCTGGAGCTGGACTGGCTGAATTTCCAGAGCGAAAGAACCACTTTGACGATCATGTCAAGACTAAAAGTTAGGCAGAGATTCCATGTTAGCACATATTAGCGGTATTTAACTGCGGGACCAGCATTAGCTTCTGATAATGATAATGGTTGGCGATGGCCTGGAGCGGAGCAATATTTACCAGTAGTGTGTCTGTTTGGCGATGTTTCCATGTGTCAGAAAAAAAAAACACTTTCATTATCTTTGGTGCTCGTTTATTTTCCACACTCTGCTTCTGTTTTTTTAAGCTAGTAGCGAGGGGGGGAAAGCAGATCGCTAACTGCTGGCAATGTGAGGATTTATTGGAATGTATTTTCAAATGCTGTTGTCATTGTATGGGCCGCCTGTTTTGATAAACTGTATTTTATTAAAGCATTATAGTAAGTAGTAGTGTAATTTTATCTCTCTCTCTCTATCATGGAAACTTGCCTTTGCCCAAATAAGGTCCTTCCCAAAAGCAGAAGTTAGGTTGAATCAGTTTATTGGCTTAACCGTTGTGTACCTCACTGCTGTTTCCTTGGCAACATTCAGCAATCAGAGAGAGGAGGAAGAAGGGGAGTGGGAAGACATCCATCAATTCATCCATTTTCTGTACTGCTTATCATCATTGCCAGTCAGTCAAGTGCACATTTTGACGAACAACAATTGTACACATATGGACAATATAAGGCTTTTAAATAGGGGCCAGACAGTGAGGCATGCGTGCTAATCGCCAGCCTACTGTGTTACCAGAATACAAGAAATGACGCAAAAACATATCATGTGACCATCGATTATTGACAGACTCATACACAAATACTCTATATTAAATATAATATACTACAGGAAAGAAAGTCTTATATTCACAGGGAGTCAGTGACGGTGTGGTTGGTAGCTCGGATGACTTCAGTGCAGGCAGTGTGGGTTCAGTTCCCACTCAGTGATGGTGTGAATGTGTGTACTAACTGTTGTCTGTGCTCTGTGACTGACTGGCAGTCCGTCCAGGGTGTAGTAAGCAGGATACACGGTTGAGAAAATAGACGCATTGCACAACATCATTTGGTGCGACAGTGACTCAATGGGTCCAGATGCAAAATTACCATTGAGCATATGCAGTATATAAAGTTGCCCGTATGTAAAGAGTTCAGCAAAATGTCATAGTTTTCCAAGTCCATTTTAA
The DNA here is from genome assembly GCF_054856545.1 of Hippocampus guttulatus. Classification (NCBI taxonomy): domain Eukaryota; kingdom Metazoa; phylum Chordata; class Actinopteri; order Syngnathiformes; family Syngnathidae; genus Hippocampus; species Hippocampus guttulatus. The sequence continues at coordinate 5,416,154 of NC_141264.1, forward strand.
TAGGTGTCAGTGATTTGTGACAACATTAGAGGTTAATGATACAGTACATGGAATGCCTAATTGAAATGGTGTCACTGAAATGAGAATGGTCAGCATGAGTTGAGTGAGCTCAGCAAAAATTGTTCCGAGAGAATATCTCAACATCTAATCAGTTTCACGAGTGGGCTTCTGGCACAGCCAACATATTAGTACTGTGTTTCTCTGGAGAAGGCGACTCCCATGCTGTGTTTCCTCAGAGGGACAAAAAGCTTTTCTGTTAGTCCCAAAAGACTGAGTGGAGCAATTCATTTAGCTGCTGTGGCACTCATGGTCACCTTTTCTCACGTTTCTCACTCACCTCTCTCCCTCTAATATGCAGTCACACACACTGGCGGCAACACACTCAGTGCTGTGTTGTCTGTATTCGTGTCGGAGCTGATTTGAATGAAAAGGAGTGATTTAATACTCGGTGGTGTGTCAGAAAGGTTCCAGGACTACCCTCATAAAATACACGTTTCACATTTTCACACTATAGATTTCCCCCTTTCAATATGAGTTACAAGATTAAAGAGCATGTCTACAAAAAGTAGACTGTGACTCTTGCTTCATTCAGTGCAAATGTAGAATTGTGGCCGTCATACCATGACATTGTGCCTGCTCATAATGCCACAGTGCTGTGCATCTGAAAAGAACATCGCTGTACTGAAAAAAAAGACAACTCCCTACTCATCTAACCTGGCTCCGTGTTTGTTTTCCCCTTTTCCCCAAGATCAAGGGGGTCACAAGGGGATCCATTTTGATGATGTAGACATGAAAATTGCTGTGACGACAGGGCATGATGGCGTAGAAGAAAAGGCTATGTAGTAGATTCCTGAGGGAAAATTTGAAAACTTGTAGTTTGTAGTTTATATGTAGGTTATCCATCCATCCATTTTCAACAACACTTATCCTGAAGAGGGTTGCGGGAAGTGCTGGAGCCTATCCCAGCTGACTCCGGGCAAAAGGCGGAGTAACCCCTCAACTGGTCGCCAGTCAGTCACAGGGTACACATAACATCCATACACACCCACATTCACACCGTCACTGAGTGGGAACCGATCCCACGCTGCCCGCACACACGTCAGGCGAGTGTATATATCAGTGGTTCTTAACCTGTGTTCGATCGAACCCTAGGGGTTCGGTGATTCGATCTCAGGGATTCGACGGAGCCTCTGTCATGGAGGTTAAGACACACCGACACAACATGTCATTTAGTTATGACACGCCCGCTTGGCCATCACTGGCTGGTTCATTTTGTGCACAATTGAAAAAAACTTCAAGTCAACTTATGACTTGAATTTTTTGTAACTTTTTTTCTATTTATAATAAATGTTTTTATGTCTTGAATTTGTAAAAAAAAAATTAAATCATATTTTTATTTTTCGCAAATGAAGGGTACAGTGAATGTGCATATGAACTGGTTGGGTTTGGTACCTCTAACAAGGTTAAGAACCACTGGTCGGTTAAAATATTGTATATTTTGTGACACCAACGCTGGTAGCTTTTTTTTTTTTTAATGTACCGGTATTTATTTTTTATTTCCGAACGTCTGATCATCCTTCCAGACATTTACAATGGCGCTTGTCCTCATTTGGGCTGCAGGTGAGCTGGAACCTATCCAAGCTGACTTTGAGGGAGAGGTAGAGTATACTGGTCAACAACCAATCGGGAGAAAAAAAAAAGACAACTGTTCATTCCTAATCAAACCTTTGGGCAATTTAGATTTGGTCTAACATGCATGTTTTCAGAACGTGTTTATAATTTTGTCTGACAATGCACAGATTGATGGTTTCATTATGTTTATATGAGCTCAGTTCTGGCCTTTCTGCGTGAAGTTTATAGGTTCTCTCCATACTTGTGTGTGTTTTCTCCTGGTATTCCAGCTTTGTCCCACATTCCAAAAACATGCTTCTTGGGTTGACTGAAGACACAGCGGGGCAAGAATTGGTTGCTTGTCTATTTGTGCCCAGGTATTGACGAGCAATGAGTCCAGTCTACTCTCCGTCTGTCGTTCAAAGTCAGCGTGGCCCCTATGTGGTATAAAAAATGGATGGCTTGATGTACTTCAGCAAGTGAAAAGCCCTTTTTGCTGATTTGCTGAAGAAATCACAGACATTATGAAGCACCTTGCATCCAATCCATTGTGACCTATGTCCTTTTAAGGGCAAATGTTGTAAATTCAAGAGCCAATAGGAGGCCAAGGCTAAGGGTGGGAGCACAGAACAATTGCTCTCCTGTCGTTACATTTTTAAAGTGGTGCCAGATGCAAGAATAGTATTAATCCATTTGTAATATGATATCTACACATTCTAGAATAGCAGTCAATCCAGAACAGATGTGGTCAGACAAAAAAAGAGATTGGACATTGTTGTTGGATAAACCCCTTTTTCAACCTTGGTTTTAATGTGGTCAACAATCATCACACTATCCTCAGCCATATAATTTGCTACCACCACGACATACTTAATGAAATATACAAGTATGAATGAAGGGCAGCACTGTGTCAAAGGCAGATCATATTTTATTGACTGAGAAACATTCCAGTGATTTCCTGAGATCATCATCAAACAGGACAGATCTGACACACTGAATTGTCATTTTGCTTGGGTGACGTGAAAAAAAAAAGTGTGAAACAGAAAACACAAGGTTCCCAAGTCTCTCGCAAGGAAATGTCTTTGGTCCTCAGTTACAGTTAAAAATATTTTCTTCTACATTTACCGTAAAAGGTCAAGAGAACAGTCCCCTTTGGTGAAACCATAACTTGCGACACAGATGATGCTTTGGCACCTCGGCAACGTCTTAAAGGGATCACACGCAAATCGGAATCACGAAGCTAAAAAATTCTTCAGACCAAAATGAGACATAGAAATGGATATGCAACAGAATGTTAAATTAGACTAGCACCAAAATTACCACTGCATGTCACAAGTTTTGAGAACTCTTTCTAGAAGCTTGATCAAAGTTGGGACAGGCCAACACTTACATAGCCACTCTGTCACATTCTTTGTGCTTTCAATATAATCCATCCACTCTATGTGCTGGTTGGTACAGTCTCTGTCAACATATAGCCACGAGCGCATATCCAGTTTTGGGTCTTATGTCTCCTCATCACAATTGAGGCCCCCTCCGCTTCACCCAGGCCGTGAATTTCTGGTGAGAAAGCCGCATTCCGTGTTCTGTACAAGTGTGCATTGTTGAGTTGAAATGAAGCCTGCTGTGTACATTCATCAGCATTCAGCACCAAGAACATTTGAGTAATTTTCTTTGTGGTTGCCTACTGGTTCATTTGTCTGTGTTTTGTTACAATTACAAAGCACATATGCGAGTGCCAATTCGATGAGAGTTATGAAAATAGGGAAATGACATGGTTTGGGGTGCTCACACCACTGAAGCTTCAAATAAGATGAATCGGACCCTTAACTACCCACCTTTTTTGGCACTAAGAAGGTGTTGCTCGTGATAAATGCAAAATAAGGGATGTTTATTTATAGAGTTGAAAACAAAATCTACCCCCTCAGGTGGTTTGTGCAATATGTTGTTTGCAATCAGTTGGGGGCACACGCATTCTTTAAACACAGTAAAATCCCAAATTAATCCACCCATCCATTTTCTGTTCCGTGAGTGTAAATGGTAAAATTATCAATTATTATTATTATTCCTATTATTATTATTATTATTTTTGCAACTACTACTACTATTTTACAAAACTGTAAAACTTTATTTATCATGATACCTTTCAGTACAGGCATATTCAGGAAATTGACATTTGATTAAATGGTCGAGAATGCTTTACTGTATGCTGAGCATGATCAGGATCTTTTAGTGTGGTGGTTTCCTCAACATCTTATAAATTCAAATCATGAAATCTAAATGTAAATAGTGACTGCTTTTAGTCAGGCTCTTTGGTCACTTCAGTTGACGAACCGACCAAATCAGTTGCTCTTATGTTAATTTACTTCAGCCTCTCCTTGATCTCAGTCCCTATAACTGATAGGTTCCTTCAGTTGCGTTGCTGCAGATATTCTTTCAGGTCATGAAGTATCAGACAGAATGCAGCTTTGATCTCCTTTTGCTGTTCTTCTGTTAATTAACTTGACTTTCTCGTTGTTTGTTTCGGCTCTTAAGTTCTGTAGTTGTATGTACCGTTTATATGAAGTCAAAACATTTAAATCAGACCAACCATCTTTACTGCACTTAGTTCCATTTGATTCATTCTTTGCGCTAAACGCATCACGAGCACCATTCCGGACCGCTTTGTTGTGGTTGCACAGCTAACCCGTACCCATGGACTACGTGATGTTCAAATAAAGCGTATGAACACTGGGTCACTCCTTTCCGTGCAAGCGGCGTCATGCTTTATGGATGCAGTCATCTCACAAGTTTTCCCCTGACTGAATCGGATTTCACATGCCCACCTTTTTAGCACCGGTAGTACAGACGTGACCGTGCCGTTGCTCCGGCAGTTCACAGAGGTGTGCGGATACAGCAGTTGGTCTTCATGTTGTTGACCTGTCGAGCCTTCTTCAAGCAGTTTTATGCCTCGGCATATGGCAGGTGAAACTGATCCTCCCGCTTGTTGCACCGTTTGGCTACAATTGCAAGGTAAAGCACCAGCAGAATGAGCCAATAGCAGGCATAGAGTATTGTCCCCGCTATTAACAAAACCTTTTCGGACTCACTCAATGGCTGACGTGTTTCACAGTAAATCGTATACACCACGCCCCCGAGCAGCACCATCGTCCACACTGTCACAGGGACAGCACCGATCAGGTTTACCACGATCTTCCTGCGGCCCGAAGTTCCCCACCCTGCTTTGTTGATTGTTAGTAAAGCAAATATTTTGGCAGGGAGTAAACTGGACATGTAGAGCAGAGAATAGAGCGACATGAAGATCATGACCAGGCTACCGCGCAAGAAACAGGCGTAGGTGGCCTTCAACATCCCAACCAGCTGGACGGTCAACAAGAAGAGCAAAATGTTCCATAGCCTTCCGCGGTAGAAGAGATGGATGACCGTGGCTACCAAGAAGAACGGGAAGAAGCCAGTGACTACAGATTCATAGGTCATCCAGAGGCTGTGCTTATGAAACCACAAAGCGTTATAGAGCCACTCCCGGAAGTACGATTTACTCCAGCGAGTCTGCTGGTTGAGCCAACGCAGGTACTGTGTTGGCGTTTCAGTCTGACACTGCGATCGGGCTGTGTATTTTGTCTTGTAGCCGAAGCTCAGCACTCGGTTGGTGAGGTGACGGTCGTCGCCGAAGCTGCACTTGGAGCCCAGGAAGGTTTGATGGTACCAGGCTTCCAGGAAGCGCTGGAGAAGGCAATTCCTGTACATCCCCAGAGGGCCGCTGATACACTGGACACATCCGAAGTAGGACTGGCAGGCACGCTCAATATTGAAGGCCATCCAGTAACGCACGCTGCTGAGGAAGGAGATCCAGGAGTCGTACTTGTTCAGGATCTGACAAACAGGAAAGAACTGTTCTTCCATTGCAAGGAGATATTTTCGTGATGAACTCTGGCCGATGTTCTACCTGCACATCTCCCCCAACTCCTCCTACTGCCGCATCGGCTTCCAAGATCTTCAACATCTCAATGGTACATGCTGGGTCCAGAACTGTGTCAGAGTCACACACCTGGAAAAGACACAGCAAACATACCCTAGTGACCGTACCGCAATGTCTGTTGCCCAAATCTTCATGGGTCATGACTGTATCCATTGGCCAGAGAACAAAGGATGTACTTGTAAAACAGCTGGCATTTGGAGGTTGTTAGCCGGGGGATGGTAGCCATCAATTTTCTATACCACATAGCCTGTTTCGTGGATCTTTGGTATACAATGGTTGCAACTTACAGAATGCACTATAGTTACAAAAGACACACGATTGCACATCTTCTTCTGGAGTAAATGTTTTTGGTTACTGTTTTTCAGTTGATGATTTTGTATTTGTTGACAAATGATCTTTTTTTTTTTTTTTTTTTTTTGCTGTGACTGTGTGTCTCGACAAAAGTGTAAATTCAGGTTATATTGGTGTCATAGGAACCATGGCAAGGGCTGCAGCCGATCCCAGCAGAGTACATTGGACTGGTTGCTAGTCACTCGCAACATGCTCATCAGAGAAGCAGTTACTGCAGGGGGCTGCTGGAGAAACAGTCTGGGTGTGTCTGCTTATTCCACAAAAAAAGGCTTCAAGTATTCCAAAAAAGTGCAACAAATCCAATCTTTTCAAGGTTATAACATCTAATAACAGTTTAGAATGTTCACGTTTCTTCAGTACGTGAACAAGATTGGTGATCTTTCTCGTTCTCATCTCCTTGCTATGTAGCATACTGCGAAGTCCTCAGCATCTCGAGTTGAGTCATGACGTCAGATTTTTGTGCATTCAAGATGTGCCGGTGTGCGCCTGTGTTCAACAAAAAACACCCCCTATTGTTTTTTTTTGGGCAGATTTTGAAAACGACATAACTGGGACTTGGCGCCAAGTTCTCTTGGTGGGGGTTACACTAATATTGAACTTTCATTCCAAGTAGGAGGCTGCAAAATATTCTTCATAAATTTGAGACCCCTGATTTACTGGGAATAATTATGATGTTTGCAATGTGATTCACACTACCAAGGGCTTCTGCCATTTCTACATTTCCTTGTATTGGTCCAGTATCGAGGAAGCACATGGGGACTAGTGGTTTGCACTTTTACCTCACATTTGAGGACTGGCATTCTAACCTAGGTCAGGGTTCTCTGTGTTTTCTCACGTTACCCAGATTTCTTCCCTCATCCTCCGGGGCATACTTGTTGGTTTAATTGAAAACTCTAACTTGCTTATTGGAGTGACGGGAGTGCTGATAGTTGGTTGTCTGTAACCAGTCCTAGGTGTACCTTTCTTTCAAATTCAGCTGTGATAGGCTCTTGCTCAACTACAACAGGATAGAAAATGGATGGATGGTCCATTGTGGATTTACAATTAGTCCTGTATCAGTAGGATTTGTCCATCCATCCATTTTCCGAACCGCTGAATCCTCACTAGGGTTGCGGGGGGTGCTGGAGCCTATCCCAGCCGTCTTCGGGCAGTAGGCGGGGGAAACCCTGAACCGGTTGCCAGCCAATCGCAGGGCACACAGAGACGAACAACCATGCGCGCTCACACTCACACCTAGGGACAATTTAGTGTGTTCAATCAGCCTGCCATGCATGTTTTTGGAACGTGGGAGGAAACCGGAGCACCCGGAGAAAACCCACGCAGGCCCGGGGAGAACATGCAAACTCCACACAGGGAGGCCGGAGCTTGAATTGAACCCGGTACCTCTGCACTGTGAAGTCGATGTGCTAACCACTGGACTACCGGGCCGCCTCAGTAGGATTTGTATAACATTTAATTAATTTGAGTAATAATCTTCCAAAAATTGAGGTTCCAAATCTAAAACAAAGAATTACACATTGCGTATTGAAAACAACCACATAGCTTAGCCTTTGGGCTGCCATCTTAAGACGATGCTAACATGGGCAATGATTAGCATCTGTATTGATGATTAGCATTGATTAGCATCTGTATGATTAGCAACTGTGCAACAGATATTGGACCACAAATTGTGCAGCAACACATGTAGACAGACAATATAAGAGTACTCAGTCATATATTGTATTCTTTATACTCTGCGAGGAGTGATTCTATGAATCCCATTTGAGTTAGGCAGGACACAATCCTCTGCAATGATTGGCTGCTGAATCCGGGCTTGAAGCTAAGTGTGAAGTGACCTGAGCATGAACTGTTATTCATAATGCTCCTAGGTGGCCAAGGCACGCCCACCGGAATTAGCAGTCCAAATACAGGTATGCATTGAATTGGATGGGAAAGTATAACAACATTAGGTTGCTATTTAATGGGGGCTGAGAACAGATTCATGGCATTTCTATTCAACTCAATGGGAAAATGATGATGATTTGGAGAGACAATTTGAGAGTGTTCTGAGGTGCGAACATGGTCAAAGAATGAATTACCGTAAATTCGTATCTTAAGTGACCATTGTACATGATACAATATGACATGATAGCCCCCTCCAATCAATTGATAATTATGCCCGTTTTTACATGCAGTCTCATATTATCAAGACTTTTATTAGCGAGCGGTTCTTACCTGCACATAATCCACAGTGTCCCCCAATGCTTTAAAGGCCGTGTACATCACCTCCCTCTTCCCTCCCCACTCCTGCATGATACAGGAAAAGCGACAACCTCTGACCAGCCGAGTGACTCGTAACGTCTCCTCCACGTGAACTGTGCTCCCCCCACCTCTGTCAGCCCCTTCTCCACTCCCATCGCTGTGGTAGTTTCCCTTCCATACCATACTGCCCGCCTGCTCAGCCCCACCCATCACCTCCTGGAAAATGTCCATCATGTAACGGTCCTCTGGTCGGTTGCCATCCACTACCAGCACTACTTTTAGTCCTGGGAAAGAAATCCGCCTGATACTGCGCAGACACTTCCTTAAGTAGTCCGGGTCTTCCTGGTAGGCAGCGATGCAGAGGGCAACAGAGCGGCGGAGATGTTGAGGATGGGTGGGGATCTTCATGCGCCGATGCTCCAGAAAGGCAAAAAGGCTCTGGAGGAGAAGGTGGAGAGAGAGGAAGGCACCATAGAGGCCAAAGGAGAGGTGGTGCTGCTCTGTTTGGATGAACTGGTAACCTGTTTAGTGCAAGAGCAAAGTGAAGTCAGATATCTCATTGAAAATCAAAGAGGACGATCGACAAGCTAACCTGTGATATAGGCCAGCAGGATGGTGAAGAGGACCACCACTGCAAAAAGGGTGGTGACCACGATGTTCACCGCATTCCTGCAGCGGGAGGTCATCTGGGCATCACGCAAAAAGGCCAAAGTTAGGATAAGAAAGTAGCGAAAGTAAATGCAGCGCAGGAGAAGATGGGGAGAAATAACGATGAAGTGGGGGGGGGGGGCTGCTTTCAGTGAAGCATTCATCCGGTGTTGCAACATTCCAAGATTTCCAAATTGGAAACCAAGTGGCTAGGAATAACTGTGGACTGACCAGCTGTGCATAGAAAGGAAACTTAAATGTCTCATACGTACTGAAAAACATGATTCAGTGTTACTTTATTATTCCTGAACGTTTAGCTCAACTTCTCATGGAATGGTTTTGGAAAGTTCTGGGAACTGAATCGAAATGTTCTTCCCCTTTTCCTTCCACAGTCAGTCCTTTGACACCACCGGTGCATATGCGAGTCTTTCGGAACGCTTGAAAAGTGTCAATAATTGACCCAAGTGCCATGTCCTGGTGTTTTTTTTCCCTTCATCAGCTGAAAACACATCAACATTAGTCTCTGACATCATGAACACACAGCGCAAAAGACATGTCACAGGAAAATACAAATAAACTCATCAAGGTCGATTTCAATTGCTCTTGTCGTACTTCTCAGTCTACTCGTATGAGTAGAGCGCCCTGGGCAATGGGTTCTACGCGTAGAATGAAGAGAAACTACCGGTAATGTTCTTTTATATTAGTAAGATTTCCCACATTGGATATTCCACTTGGTTACATGAATACTGTTACTATTTGTGTAATAGTTGTAGGATTAGTGTACAACAGCAACATATTACTACAACAAATAAAAAGAAATATTACCACCAATCTGATAACCGCTCACAATTCAAACATAAAATTGCAGTCATTTTGTTTTATTTCCTATTCAGACTGCCGCTCTATTTTATCACCACCATTAAACTGTGAGCAGTGCCGGAGCTTATTACATTTCAAAATTCAATGTTCCGTATATATATATATATATATATATATATATGTATATATAAATTAAAAAATTCCTCGTCTCACCCCGCCTCGGGTGGTGTCCGTCCCTCATTCAGCTCGGGTCCTCTACCAGAGGCCAGGAAGCTTGAGGGTTCTGCGCAGTATCCTTGCTGTTCCCAGCACTGCACATTTCTGGACTGAGATGTCCGATGTTGTTCCCGGGATCTGTTGCAACCACTCATCTAGTTTGGGGGTCACTGCCCCGAGTGCTCCGACCACCACAGGCACGACTGTCACCTTTACCTTCCAGGCTCTCTCCAGCTCCTCTCTGAGCCCTTGGTATTTCTCAAGTTTCTCGTGTTCCTTCTTTCTGATGTTCCCATCACTTGGGACCGCTACATCCACTACAACGGCTTTCCTCTGCCCTTTATCTATGATCACGATATCTGGTTGGTTCGCCATTACCATCTTGTCAGTCTGGATCTAGAAGTCCCACAGGATCTTCGCTCTGTCATTCTCCACCACCTTCGGAGGTGTTTCCCATTTTGACCTTGGGGTTTCCAGTCCATACTCCGCACAGATGTTTCGGTAGACTATGCCAGCCACCTGGTTATGGCGTTCCACGTAGGCTTTCCCTGCCAGCATCTTACACCCTGCAGTTATGTGTTGGATCATCTCAGATGCCTCTTTGCACAACCTACACCTTGGGTCTTGTCTGGTGTGGTATATCTGGGCCTCGATGGCTCTGGTGCTCAGGGCCTGCTCCTGAGCAGCCAGGATGAGTGCCTCTGTGCTGTCCTTCAGGCCAGCCCTCTCTAGCCACTGATAGGACTTCTTGAGATCGGCCACTTCAGTTATGGTCCGGTGGTACATCCCGTGTAGGGGCTTGTCCTCCCATGATGGCCTCATCTTCTGTTCCCCATTGTCTGAGACATTCTCTGAGTACGTCATCCGTTGGAGCCTTCTCCTTGATGTATTCATGGGGCTTGGATGTTTCATCCTGGACAGTGGCTCTTACACTCACACTCACTAGTCCCCGGCCTCCTTCCTTTCGGCTTGCGTACAGTCTCAGGGTGCTGGATTTGGGATGGAACCCTCCGTGCATGGTTAGGAGCTTTCGGGTCTTAACGTCCGTGGTCTGAATCTCTTCCTTTGGCCACCTTATTATTCCTGCAGGGTATCTGATCACTGGCAGGGCATAGCTGTTTATTGCCCGGGTCTTATTCTTGCCATTGCCATATATATATATATATATATATATATATATATAAATTTCTCACTCTGTGAAGATTCAGCATGGGAATAAAGGGTTGCGGGTTTGAAACCTGCTGTGTATGAAAACAATAGAGTTGGAACTGTTTGTCGGAGAGATGCCAGTTTGCTTTTTTTGAGCAGTGACCATTTTGGATGTGTATAAATTGGTCCCATCGAGTCAAGCGCTTCCTGGATCCACACTATCAGTGTTGTGTCTTTCATCTTCCTCCATCCTGCCCCTCCCCAGACCTCCTCTTATACCCTTTTCCCACTGAAACCCGTGGATAGTAGTGATCCGTGGCGACATGCAACCAATTGGCATATTGTCCCTTTCCTATTGATCAACAGAAGGCAATTCTGTCCTCGTGATAACATAGCAGGATCTTGTGCAAATCGTAATGCTATGCAAACTGCTTTCAAAACGGCAACTTACATATAGTCTACTTCTGGGGGAAAAAAAGGTTGCGATATAGAGTTTAACTCTTTTTTTTTTTCTTTCATGTGACATTCTCACGAGGATATCCTGGAGCCTTTGTTGACTGGAGGGGTTTCAGAATTGATTAAAGGTCAGTCTGGGTGTGGCTGGTGCTCAGGACCAATGTACCTGGAGGTACAATCCACTCCTTTCATCCACATGCTCCTAACATTTCCTCCCAACCAGCCCCCATCAAAACCTTGAGACACAGCCCGATATTTATATCAGTACGTTCAGGTCTGGGCGGCCCATGTACACATGTACAGCTTGTTGAGAGACATTAGATTTGCATTAACCCACAAATCCCAGTATGTCTGTGCTTGATTTTTCTTATTGCAGTATAACCACAATACGGTGAGCACTATTAAAGGGGTAAAATAATTTGTTGTAGCTCATGGAGAAAACGATGACTGGTACAAAATAACAGAAATCAACCCAAAATGGTGCTCATGAACAGCCCAAATGAAATGCGAGCATCTTGGGCATTTGGTCTTGAATATCATTGTAGTTTGTCGGAAATATGGCTGTGTGGGAATGAGAAGGCAGGGCCGGCATGGTGACGGTAGGATGGAGGAAACTTCATGTTCTGGGTCTTTAGGTGAAGTAAACTGCAGCCTCTCGCAATCCCAATTTTTTGCAATGAGTCAGATTATGACTGTTTAAATTAACGTCAACAGTAAATCACCCTGATCGGAATCGAATGTGTGAATGATGGCTAACCATTGTGGAGTCCAGGAATGGACAACTTCAATGCTGGAAGGGGCTACCAGCATTTTATTTACCGGTATTTCATTAGCGCTACTGGGGGACCACATCGAATCACATCCGTCCTAACCAGATGCACGACAAAATTCCTTCAGGTCATTTTAAATATGGACCAAACACATGCGTATGTCACCTTTATATTGAACCAATGTACAGTATATCACAGTGTATCAAGATATTTCATTTTTCATAACTTGTGTGCATTTGTTTCACAAAACTCAACTCAAACTGTTCATATTATTTAGGTACTCCATGTTTGCCATGCATTTCATTCCAGATTCTGCAAAAAATATTATCAGACCTACTCACATTGTAGTATAAGGCAATGTAAGACCCAGGGTGAGTGCACCGAACACACATCTGTCATCTAGGGGTGTGTGGTCATATTCCAATTTATAACTATAGAGCGGATCCCTGCTTTTCACAGGCCACGAAGAGAGAAAATGCAGGTAGATTTCACACTCACTGAAATGCATTGGGGAATTTATTTAGTTTTTTTATACGCCCACCCCCCCAAAAAAAATCTTCAAAAAAATACAGCTGATATAGCCCGCCTTCCTCCTCTTCCTTTATAAAATGTTTTGTACATTAAAATTAACAGTGCTTAAATTGTTTTTAGACTTATGATGGTTAAAGATGTCAAAGGTTACTGACCAAAGTTGTGCAAACTTTTTTTTTTTTTTAAATTACAGCGTCAGTTTGACCTTCAAATTGGTTGTTTTATATTCCAGGGTGTCCGAGAAATTTTTGTGTATGTGTGTGTATATGTATGTTTCAGTGTCATTTCCATTAATGGCCAATATTTGCATTATATCTCCAAATTGCATGGCGGCCCGGTAGTACAGTGGTTAGCACGTCGACTTCACAGTGCAGAAGTACCGGGTTCAATTCCAGCTCCGGCCTCCCTGTGTGGAGTTTGCATGTTCTCCCCGGGCCTGCGTGGGTTTTCTCCGGGTCCTCCGGTTTCCTCCCACGTTCCAAAAACATGCATGGCTGATTGAACACGCTAAAAATTGTCCCTAGGTGTGAATGTGAGTGTGCATGGTTGTTCGTCTCTGTGTGCCCTGCGATTGGCTGGCAACCGGTTCAGGGTGTCCCCCGCCTACTGCCCGAAGACGGCTGGGATAGGCTCCAGCAACCCCCGTGACCCTAGTGAGGACTAAGCTGTTTGGAAAATGGATGGATGGATCTCCAAATTGCAATGATATAATATGTAAGTTGTGTGCTCTGCTAAATGCATGAACAGTAAGTCATCTTTTCAGTACAAAAAATACTCCAAGATGTATATACAGTACTTGTTTTCAAATGATAAAAATATCTCAAAACATGTTTTTCATTCTAACGTACTAAATGACAACAAATGTCAACATTTAATGTCATGTAATCGATGCTGATATACGCACGGTCTAACTATGCTGGAGTTAAGAGTCATATGGCTCATTCTTACAGCGGAGCAATGCCGACAGGACTGTTAAGTCCTCTCGGCACACATTTAACAGCGGCAGCATAAGGCACACTGCAGAATTGCACTGCGCCATACAAGGAGGGCGACCCAATACTGTACTGTGGCGTCCGTCGGAGAAATATTACACCGTTCATTAAGATGCCGTGCGAGTCCGACACTTCTGCAAACTACAACCGCAATAGTTCACAAAATAAAGATGAATGTCTGACGGTGTCAAGCACAACTGAACATTATTCCAATACACATATAAGATCCGCGTTTGTTGTAGAAGTAGGATTCCCCCCGACTCCCCAATGCATTTTAATGGTCGTCAATTACCCGCGGATTTTCACCATTTGCGAGTAAGCTCGGTCACGATCCCCCACGAATGGCAACGGTTGAATGTATAGAAAAGTGAGTTGCACCTTAACAAGCACACACACTCACGTGTGTACACACACACACCAAAAAACAAACAAACATAATTTCTCTCCCTCACTTCGTCCACTCAAACATGAACACACTCAGCTCTTTGTCTTCAAACTCAACTTTAATGTCGCTTCCTTGAGCTTTTAAAAACTTTTCCATTCAGGGTCGCTCCCTCAGAACATGTTTGCACATGGATGAATACTCTCATTCATCCTCCTTTACAACAAACCCTCACAATTGAATTCACCTAATTATTGCTTTAAGCGCAGTTACAATACTAAACTAAAAAAAAAAAAAACAAGAAAAAGAGGGGGGGGGTGGTATCTTTTCTCCTCTCCCGGTGGGCATCAATTTACATTATAAGGACACACTGCTGTCTCCTTGTCGTAGGAAATTGAATGACTTGCTTACCTTTCTGATCCAGTGGGCCCTCCGTCTTTGCCTCCCCCCCCCCAAAGATCTGTCCTCCCAGTCCGTGCGTTCGGCTGGGACGTTCTCTCCTTCCCTTAGCACAGCACTCTCCTTGTTCCGTCCCCCTCCCTCCACCAGTTCACACTACATCTTTATTCCAGTGTGCTCGCTTCATTCGCAGGATCCCAAAAATACAGCCGGCAGCTTAAACCACTGCGAGACCACTTCTGTGAGACAGCCCCCCTACAAACCACCTCCTCCACCACCCTCCCCCCGTTCTGTCTCCCAGGACGCTCTCTGATGAAGCCCTTGAAGACTGGATACGATCAGTCCAGTTCTTCTCCTAGTTCTCCATCCTGGCTGGCCCAGTGGGAGGTCAAGAAGGTTGAAGGTTGCCCATGGCTCATCCGCAGCTGTCCCGCTGTCACGGGCCGCAGTATCAGCTGCACTTCAAACCTCCGGCGCGCAGATGGTTTTCCATCCCTCTCCCACGGGCTCTTATCTCCCGCCGCCACCGTCCTGTCCTTGCCTCTCTCTCCCCCCCGCTCCCTCTTGTACCTCCACACTGAAGCCTTGCCTTGCCTTTCTCACTGCAATGCAGCCAGTGGAATCCGACAAGCCACGGTTTGGATGTGTGGAGCCACCTCTCGCCTTCCCTCGGCCTGACTCAAAGCATCTTTTATGGGCTTATTTATTCTTCCCTCCCTCCTTCCCTCCCCTGCTCTGAGGCTTAGCTGCCGGTTCCATGAAACAGACTGCCTGAATTCCTCAGTGGGATCAATAGGAGGCTGCCACTTACAAATACTTCCTTAAAAGCCCTGTAATAAATAGTATACATTTATCCAATAGGGAGATGAGGCAGAAAGGGTTCATCTTATTGTAACTACTTGATATTCATACCATCCCTGTCGTGCTTCTCTACATGAGTGACCTTGAGCTTGATGATTAGGGAACACGTGATGTGAGAGTCTCATCCCAAAATATCACAAACGAGTTTGATTATCTTTGGGACAATTACCAGGCAATTAAATGAGTCAAAACAATAAACCGGAGTAAGTAAAAAAAAATAGGCACTTGTGTAGGAAACTGGATCGTCGATTCCTCCTGCTAAAAGTCATTCAGCTACGATCAAAATGATTCATCGATTTGTCAACATTTGAATTAAGGTGACATTATGGTGAAATCTTTAATCTGGAATTATGACACAAAAAAGTGATAAAATACGATTTAGGGATATACCCAGCCATTTTCTATTACACAAGTCCTCAAGATGTAAAAATTTTGTTTTTGCAGTGAAGGTATGTGTTGTTTTTTTAATTGTAGAGTGATACTTAAGACGGTACGCTTTTAACGGGGTGGTAAACTCATTTTTGTCGCAGGCCACATCGTAGTTCTGGTTTCCCCCGAGGGGCGTTATGACTGTGAACCCGCATAAATATGATTGCCTTATCACATATACACAACAAATTGATGGATAACTAGTTTTGAAATTAGAAGCCAGTTAAGTTGTTTGTTCAACTATTTCTCAATTTATTTTAAAGGGGGGGGGGGATTGGTAACAAAAAAAAGCAATATCTCATATCAAAAAATGAAGACTATTTGCAACAAACAAGAAGTTGAGACACGATTTGCCGATGCTACATAAAATGATGCCGCAGGCTGGATCTGGCCCCCGGGCCTTGAGTTTGACAACCATGTTTTAAATGCTATCATCTTGCTCAATATCAAGAATAAGCAAAAAGTGAAGATGATCTGGAGGCCTGTGTAAAGATGGCAGGGGCGAGTTCCTAACGAGGTAACGTCAAGTTATTCACTGTATTTTTCATTTGTGATAATAAATCTCATTGAAAAAATATCGGTCATCAGTGTTAAATCAGGGGAGTCCAAACTATGGCCCAGGTGCCATTTTAGACAGCATTACTTGCATATAAAATGCTCATGTTTTGCTTCTAAATTTAATAATAGTGATTCAACTGTTGCTCAGTACAGGGGCAGCACTCTTCTAATGGAATAAAGTGACAAAAGCCATCCCAAAATCCAAAAAAATATATATCCTAAACTCTATTTTATACCTTTAACAGAAATCCGTATTGTAGCAGGTTTTACAGAAATTTAATCTCAAACAAAACAGAATTACTTATTGGCTTGGCTTTTGCAAGGTTTAATCAATGAACGTTAGAATAATTTTTTAATGACCCTTGCAACCTTCCGTTTTCAAGTCTGATACCCCCGCTTGAAATTGATACAGTCCCCGATAGTCATCAGCTCTTTACGAATATTCACAAGTGATTACACACATTTTGACAGTAACTACATTAGTGATGCACAACCACCAGTAGATGGCAGCGATGCACCATTTTAAATATGAAATCAACCTCGTTAGGAGAAATGGCTGCATTTTGTGAAACATTCAGAAGTTTTTTGAAATTTGAGAAAGCAGCTATGATTTAAGAGGTAATAACTTATTCAAAAAACTCAAAACAAGAACAAACATCAAGCAAAGAAGTGTATCTATCAAAGGTGTTAATCTGTGGAATAATCTCGAAACGGACCTGAAAATGAGTAAATCGCTTGCTGAGTTCAAAAACAAATTCAAAAAAATAGTACAAACAACCTACATCAATCAGAGTTAAAATGATAAATTCAAAACATGAAATATAATGATAAATCAGAACTAAGTTGATAAATAGAGAAAGGTATATAAATATCCATTATGAATACAAGAGAAAATTGACACAAGAGTGTCAGGGTGTGGAAGTATATAATCCCGATACAAACCAAAAGTTGTAAAAATATCACGGTTAAGGGTAAAGTATGAGCCTTAATGGAGACTTCTTTCTTCTTACTTTTTTCTTTTCTGATTGATATAAAAATGATTTATTAGATACAATCACATAACGGGGTAGGACTAGATAAGTTTTTTACTTCTTCCTACTCCCTTGAACATAACTGTGTTGAATGAAGATTGATTTCTTTCTTTTTACTTTTTTTTATCTACCTTATTTTCTGTCAAATTATTACTGTATATATGTTTTATGTTCAATAAACAAACAAACAAAAAACTCACCTCTATTGCTGATTATAAAAGAATTTAAAAAAAGGCAAAACTTGTCTTCATTTGTTCCTGGTGAAAGGAGAGACTATTATTTTATTTGGTTGGTGTGTATATAATCATATGGGTCACAATATCCTACGGGTCTTCAAAAAGTCAAAATGCTCGAAAATGTGGCAGTTAATTTCAACTGATGAAGTGTCTCCATACTTTTGTCAACATCATATATTCAGAGATTTGGTTCTGGAAAGCACCAAACCAAGTGACTCATTCCACTTTGAAGTCCCCACAGAACAGTATATACGACCCCAGAATAAACACAGCTTTGATTAAGATGCTGGTTCAGTGAGGCTGCATTTGTAAAGCGCCTCATGCCACTGCAATACCTCGATTCCGTATGTCTCCATGGAAACCAGGCTGAAGTCTGCCATGTTTGCCGTCTGAGGGGGGAGAGGGGAGGCTTCGTACACCGAGGTGGATGGATGAGAGGGATGGAGGACAAAAGATGGAATGCCTCATGAGTCGGCCCCTGTTCAAACCCTAAAAGCCATTTGGGCGTGTTTATTTGGCACCCCCACCTTCCAATTCAGTATAAATGTACAGCTTTGTATGACAATACTCCAAGGCACATTTCTAACAGATTACTTACATTGCATTTCCAAACAAATGCCTTACTCTGATCCTGTTGAAGAAAAAAAATGGCCAATTAAAATATCGGCGCTGTCCTGTGATGAACATGTATGTCCATCTTGGTCATTTTTTTTTGAAAGGTTTACGTTAATTGGATGTTCGGAATGCTCCACGAACGTAAAAGTTTTTAAAAAAAATGACAAACATGATACATGTTTTTCACAGGCTAGCATATGGTACTGACGTTAATTCATTTCAAATGTGCATAAAGGGATTCGAGTTATTCCACGCACATGCGTGGTTGACACCACTCAAAGCGGGATAAACAGATCAATTCTCTCTCTTACACCTTCATGTCAAGTGGGGTGGGCCATTTCTGGTACGTATCTAGAAGCGTTCCATGGAAATGTATTCAATCCAGATTGGCATTTTCCATGTTAAATAAGGATAACTCACGGAATTTATGCCGATTTATTTTTAGTTTTCACAATGAGTAACACATGAACATAATGAATATTTTAGTTTGTCATGAGCACAGTCAGGTAATCTAAAACAGTATATATAAAGTCACGTCCAAAAGAATTGGAACGGCAAAGTCGTTTCCTATATAAAGTCACCTCTAAAAGTATTGGATACAGTATATTGAAGACATTTGAGTTTCAGATCAAAAGATGAACCTGAGACAAGTTCAGAAGTCCAACTTTTATTTCATGGCATTTGCATCTAAATGTGTTGGACAACTAAGGAGAGAGCACATTTTGCTTGAGCCCACCCACTTCTCAAGTGAACACTAAGATTGTTGGTTTTTTTTTTTTTTTTAATATTATAGTTTAACTCATTCAATCCCCTCAGTCCCAGCATTTTACTGGATTTTGACTGATCTTGCAAGGCCCACATAATATTTGGTTCAAATGCTATATAAACATGGAACCTAAAATAAAGTTTGGACTCTCTTCTTTCAGGAAAAAAAAAGTTCTTCCATTGTTCAGCAATCGGGCATTACAAAATGGCTAAATTTCATGGAAATGGCGATTCCTGGGCAAAAAACAGAGAAAAATAGCTTTTTGTAAAAGCATGCATTTCAATCACGTGAGGCACCACTGCCACCGGTCGCTGTTTGACATGATTGACAATGCAAACGGCTTATTCTCATTCACAGATTGCATCGGACCCTCCTCCTTTCTATGACGCAAAACAAAGACTTAGACATACAAGTACGTCCTTGGTAGGCGGGCGCCTAATTTTAAAAAGACGTACAAGTACGTCTTGCGGAATGAACGAGTTAAATGATTTTGGGGAATGTTAAGCCAATATTTCTGCTACAACATGCTTTCCCCCAACGTTTATGTTGACAAACCTGAAATGTTATAAATATCTCATTCGTTCCCGTGAAAGCCATTAATATCTCATGGAAAATTCAAAGTCTGCAGCAATTTTTCAACCCTCATTCCAAATAACACAATGTGCTCGGTGGTTGCGCCTTCTCGGCAGCATGGGTATACCAGCACTGTTGACTGGGAGGAATGTCGGCGCCATTTGACTGTCGTTGCTGGACAGTCCCGGGGCGTTTGTGTCTTGCGCCTGTAATGGGCAGCATTTTTCACAGCCCCGCTTTGTTCAGCGGAGAGATCGGTGCTGTTGAACGGTCTGCGGCTGGATGGATGTAAGTCTTGAGGATCCGACGATGAGAAGAAAGGAGCGTTAGCGCGGAGCGCCGATGCGGATTTGGAACTGGGAGTCGCGGCTTGGAGTTTGAAGCGGATTACGTGGGACAGGAGAAGTGAACTCATCTCTTTTCGTCAATGGACGCTACAGCTTCGTGTTTGCTTTCAAAACTTAGCTTGTAGCAGACGTGTGCACATTTTCAGCATGACGTCTCTGATCCACTGGTGAAAGGACACTTTGATCCTCTCCTCTTTCATCTAGAACTGCTTCAGACAACAAAGTGTATGCAGAAAAGTGGTGAAGATTGCACGCCTATGTGTTGTGTTGTGTTATTTTTGTTATTTTGACTTCAAAATGGCGCCGCGAGAGTGGCTGCCTTTCCAGCAGCTCCTATATTTTGTTGTTCTACTTCTTCCTTTCATAACTTTGCTGCTGTGAATTGGGAATTTCTCCATTGCGAGACTAATAAAGGTTTTCTTATCTTATAATTCCTAAAAGGGTAATTAAGTCATACAGTACATGATAACAAAAACGTATTGACTCTTCTTCAGGCGAAGACATGATTAGTAAAACTTTACAGGATCAATATGTTAGACCACAACTGAATATACTGACATTGTCGATCCACTCGTCCTTATTAAAAAATGCAATGTGATGCACTGTGATTCTGTAGGGTTGCGGCCAAGACTATGTCACATGGAGTGAAGCATTGTGCTAGAAGTAAAGAAAAAAGTAATACTGTAAAAGATCTAACTTTTAGGGGAGGACAACTATCTTCTTCTCCAACTTTGGTTTGGGAAAGATGAGGCTTCGCATAACGTCATCCAGCTCCTCCAGAGCCAGCTGGGCGTGAAGCACGGCGACCTCATCCGAGTCAGATCGAAGCACCCACTTTAGAGCTCGGTACAGGTCCAACAAAACGTCACTGAGGACCTGATGGACACGGAGAGAAGTGATGGAAGTTACACCGGTGAAATGATGGTGAAGCCAGCTCCAATCCTTTTCGCACAATGAGATAATCCTGACATGACCCTTCACCCTCCACACGAGCGTCACCACCTGGCCTAACCTTTGTGATGTGTTTCTGCTCTCATGTCACCGGGTATCATTAAACCCTGTACAGCTGGTGCACTGCAGCTGCTGTTCACTAATGACAGAGCCTGGTCTAAGATCAGAACCACAGCCACACCTGAACCGCTCATCACATTTCTGTTTTGGTAGCGGTTGGAGGTCAAGGTTTTAATGAGTACCTAGCAGCGATTGAATAATAAAAGAATCAATAATGCTGCTTAATTCATTGAGGGCAGCCTAGAGGAATGGTTTGCATGACCGGCTCACAATTATGAGGTTCTGGGTGCAGTGTTCATGTTCTCTCTGAGCATGCGTGCGTTTTCTCTAAATACTCTGGCCTCCTCCCACATTTCCCGTGCAAAATGTAAATGATTGGTTAACTGACAACTCCAGTAAAGAAGACTCAATTGACCATAGGTGTGAATGTATCACTGAAATGTATCACCAAAATAAATACTTTTCAAATAAACCATGAAAGTTCCTTCAGGAAATGTATTGACAAAGATGCAACAGACATTTTTATTTTAGTTTTAGAAACGTAAAATGGAGTTTGAGTAATTTTTTTTTAATGCACTCTCGAACATTTGTTTTTTCTTGAGTTTGTTACTTTGTTTTCGTTAACTATTATAACGTTGATGTTCTATGAGGGTTTGAGAATGGAACGCTGTGTCGCGTTGCATTGCAAGTTGGGTGCTTGCCACACCGTCACACGGCATCAAAGTCGAAAGTGTTCAGTTCGAGGGCACCGTCGCATTGATGTGAGAAGGTGCATCTAATAAAAGACTGGCTGGTGCAGTGATTTCAGAGTGCTAACAGCAATAGTCCAACTAGCGGGAGAATCCTCTCTATTACATACAAGTCGTTACGTAAGGACCTCCAAATATGGGCAAGTAACGGTGTGTGCTTTCAATATTTTGGTGTGTCTGTCAAACATAAAAACACTGATGCAGGAAATTTGATTATTTACATAATTATGTCTGTTGTTTCCATAGGTAACTGCACCTGTGTGAATCAAGTCAAAACAGTTTTAAAGTTAGCTCAAGGACACGGCGCACACCTTGAACAAATTGCTCTCACGATTAAATGAATTCCACAAAACACTTGTGATAAAGTGTTTAGAGCAGTGTTTTCCGAGCCAAGGCACATTTCTTTCATTGAAAAATTCCGCGGCACACCACTACCCAAAAATGTGAAAAAAAGCTTATTTTAACAGTCGAGTGTTATATTGTTACTATAATATATACCGCAAATTCCGGGCTACAGACCGCACCTGATTAAGAGCTCAGATTTATGAAGAAAAATCTATTTTGTAATTATGTGCGCCGCACCGTACTATAAACCGCTGGCCAATGAGTAGGCGGGGGTTTGCTTCTGCGTCCCTGCCGCCGTGGAGCGCCTCCGGGTGAGGCCGCTGATGCGGTCCCCCGCTGAACCCCCGCAGAAAAACCCCGCAAATTTCTTAAGGTTAAAATAATCTCCATATTTTTATGAGCATGATAAATGCATTTGCACAACGAAATTACGCTGAAACACATAAGAGGCCAGACAAAGAGATCTTGATGTGCATTTGCGTAATTACGAGGAGAAATACTGCAACCCACTAGGCTTTAAATAGAATAATGCAAATCATATAAATGGGAAAAGATATATGAAATTATTTCTCTAGTCAGCCGCTTAAAAATGATCATCGTTGGCAGCTTTAGGCCCGATGCTGCGCGGCTCAAAACACAGGTAAAATGTGTTCTCTCGTGGCCGTTTGTTTTCAGTATGACGGCGGAGTCACTTTTTTCATTTACAGTCCGAGTGAGAAGCAAATCAAATGTCAGAGGGTCTTCGTCCATATTTATTATTTCATCTGGGCTGATGGAATTCTCCGCTATCTTTGTTTGTGTGAATGTGCGGAACGAAGCAAGTTTGTCCTTGTAATTGGGAGGGAGCTGCTGACACAACGTCGTGCGTGCCCTAATAGACAGGCTTTTCCATTTCATGAATCTATAACAACACGACGGCCCACCTTTAAAACCTTTAAAAGCGTTGGTTGTCTTTTTACACTGGCTCAGTTCTTCTTGCCGGAGCCTCCACCTTCGCACCATCGACTCGTCTATGCCAAGATTACGGGCAGCAGCTCGATTTCCTTCTTTAACTGCCAGAGTGATCGCTTTTAGTTTAAAAGCTGCATCATATGCTTTTCGTCTGGTATTCTCCATGTTGATCAGGGTTAGAAGAAAGACCGAAATAAGGAAATTGTGATTACCGGTAATCATACAATTTCATTGGACCCCTGTGTACTACTCATTCATTTTATTGGTCGACTGTTGCCGGGTAACACATTTTTCCCCCGCTATGGCAAAAAGAGCGGAAGTTGTGATTAGTCATACAATCTCATTGGACCTCAGTGAAAGCCTCATTCATTTTATTGGTCCACATTTTTCCCGCGATGGAAAAAATACATTAAAAAGCCGC
This sequence comes from Hippocampus guttulatus, assembly GCF_054856545.1. Taxonomy (NCBI): domain Eukaryota; kingdom Metazoa; phylum Chordata; class Actinopteri; order Syngnathiformes; family Syngnathidae; genus Hippocampus; species Hippocampus guttulatus. Next base: position 5,439,588 of record NC_141264.1, read on the forward strand.
TTCATATTACACGCCGCAATGTTGAAAGTGTGGGAAAAAAGTAGCGGCTTGTAATCCGGAATTTACGTTATTATTATTTTTTTTTTTAACGTTGAAAATTAACGCTATATTATAACACATTGAATAAGAATCAAATCAACAACAATCCAATATTTGGTGCATTCGTTTTAATGGCAAGTAAAATATAGCCAATTAGAACTTTAACTTGCTCAGGGTCGGATTTTTTTTCTGTGTGCCAGCCGGTTGTTTTTCTCCAACAATATCTCAATATTGTACCAATCCCTTTTCCCATCTTAAGTCTTTATATAATTCCAACATCATTCAAATGACTTTTTTGTTGAATGTATCGCTTGAGATAGTCCAGCTTCCATTTAGTCCGTATTTTTCCATCGGAAAATGTGCTTACAGTTTCAGCTTTGCTGCATGTTTTGCAGACCGCGGCACAGGGTTGGAAAAACACTGGTTTAGTGAATGTGTTGATATGGTATTTCCCAAATTATTTTGAAAATTAACTATACAGTCAATGGAGCCCTTTTGCGACTTGACTGAGATGGCCATGGGAGGAGCTTGATTTTGTCTCTGGTGAATCATGTCTACAATTTTCATTATGAGAGTATGTTTCTGCAATAAAAATTGAATTGATTTTCAGGCTATGAAACACATCTTAACCAGGGGTGCCAATAATTATGGAGGACAATGGAACATTTTTTTGTACAATTGGTCAATAATTGAATAGCAATATGTATCGTGATAGATCAATATCAATATAAAGATGCCTTCTATAAATGCTGTAGACATTATGCTGTTAGATGTGCGCTACAATTTCAAGCACGTACAAGGAAATTTGGAGGGTGTTTTGAGCGCAACCGAGATAGAATGATATGTCTGCCAAGTACGAAGAAGCAGCAGCTGAAACAAAAAAGAAGCGTGCCCATGTACACGGACGTGCGTATGTGGCACAGGGTGGGAAGATTCCCAGAGTAATCACAATTCATAGTCCATAGGATAATCGATTCCAAAAAGATTTGTTTGTGACAACCTGAGCTGCTTGTTTTAAATGCCGTACCACTATGCTTGCTTTGCAGTCCCATAATAATCCACTGTGAATTGAAAGTTGCAAGTTTGAGGAATATTTTATTTTGGGGAATGCAACACTATGCATTACGTAAATGACTGTATGTTTGTACCTGGGTGGTTTTGTCACTGAGGCCCCGGAGCAGCAAGGTGATAACATGGACGGCAGCTCTCCTCACCTCTGCTTCCTTCTCTGTCCTTATCAGAGCAGTGAGACAGGAGCTCAGCTGAACAACACACAAGTGAGACACATCACTGCTATGGAGATTTGCAACAATCGTTCTCCGGTGTCAAAACTGTTTCATCATGGAAACAGGAATATCAGTAGGATGCATCCTGTCACCGTAGAAGCATTTGCAATCATGTTTCATGATGTCCATCTGTTTTCATAAAGGTACAGTACTGCCATTTGTTTCAACTTTACCTCTTGGGCCAGCGGACCGAGTGCATAATCGAGTCTCTGGCACAGTTCTCCCAGGTTAGAGAGACTGCTGGCACGGACGCTTTGGTCACAGTCTCTGGTTCCTCTCAGGAACACCGAAATCAGGGGACGACCGAGGTGGGGCGCCAACTCCCCTGCAGGAGGAAAAGGGAAGAAGATGAGAAGGTGGTTCCATTGAACATGTTGCTTACCACAACTGCTGTTAGCCGAGTTGTATTATTTGTATTAAGATTACTCAATAAAGGTGGATGAGAGGGCCTAAAACAGGACTGACTTCTTAAAACTGAGGTAGTGAGAAACTCACACGAGTCTCTCTAACGCCGGCTTAGGAAAATTCCCGTTCCCTCCGGTGACTGCGTTAGAGTAGGCGAGGGACGATGGGAGTTTTAACCCTTTAAACAGAGTTGGCCAGGACTTTCCCAAGAGTCCTATAGGTAATCGGGATCTGACAATACTTTTGTAGTTTTACAATTTCTAGCTGTCTGCGAGGCAATGAAAGTTGAGAGTGAGAGTCTGAAGATGATTTGATGACCGAGGACGATGGGGAGAGCGAGCGAGCGAGCTTTTGTATTGAGGTGTGCACAGCACTGTTGACCACTGGAAAAAAAAAAATCCATGACATTAGAGATTATTCGAAGTTGACTCGACTATCATTACCTTAACGTCGACTACAACAAATATAAAGTTGTTCATCCCCTAATGTACTTACTATCAAGTCAATATGACAATATCATATACCGGTACTTGTATTGCATAAAAAATATATATTGATTTTGCTTTACATGCGATGATATTATTCCAATTATTGTTACTTATTGCATCAAGATGCAGCAAAAAAAAAATAAATTATTTGTCCCAATTATTTGTGCTTTTAACATTTCTAGGTTGCACATAGATGCATGGTGGAGAAGTACGATAAATCCTTATTCCCATTACCAACCAGTGGATCACCAAATAATTCTTACATTGTTATTTTGAGATACTAGCCAAGATCTTCCCCCCATAAACTGCCAAAGCAAACAGAAAGCCAAGACCGCTGGTGAGAGACGGCCAACATCAAATAACTTCACAGCCAAAAAAGCCTTAAAAAAATAAAAAAAAAAACCTTTACTGCTCACCACCCTGGAGAAGAAACACAGCTCTCTATCGACCAAAGAATGATTTCAGGCTGTATTATGTGCACTAGCTATAACTCTCACTCCCCTTAACAAGCTGTGATGATAGTTGATGCACTGAGAGTCTTGCAAAAAGTGAGAGCAATGGCAACTCAACAGGGAGAGCTGATTGGCTTATGGTACTGAGATCTGTTGAGTGCATTCTGTAAATTACAATTCCATTGACTCCATTGGGAAAGATAAACATCTCATTGATGTGTTGTTATCCAAGTCCACATCTCAGTAGGTAGTATGAGTCATGTTTGTAAAGGACAAACTGAAACGTCCAGCCAACCTTAAGGGATTTTTTTTTTTTTTAACTCTCTCAGGGAAACACAGCAATGGGATTCTGGCAGATAAAACCAACAAAAGGAAGGGGAGTTAAACCGAGATTTTAGTCATAGGTTTTGTGGTGAATGTCTTCTATGCATAAAATGAATAAAATATGCCTCTGCACTAACATTTATTGGAAAAATTACATGATTCTGCACGGGGAAAAAATGGATCCAGAAAATGTCATTTTACCAGGAATTTGGATGTTTCATTAAGCATAATTAATAATCCACGCAGCCTCATGAGGCTCACGGTTGAGCAGGAGCCTTTACAGTATTTCTGCTGACTTTACAGGGGAAACACAAGTGCACAGGTGACAAACTCGAGGCCCGGGGGCCAGATTTGGCTCACCACATAATTTTATGTGGCCCGCGAAAGCAGCTCAAACATGTCAACTTCCATGATCCTTTCTAAAATGTCGACCAAAATTTTAAATTCTCACATGTAATAAATAACAGATATATTCTCACCATTTTCTTGTTACCAACCCCCTCACGATAGTAGCTTAAACAATAGTTGAATCAACACTTACTTATTCTTGACTTCTTTATATGGTTTCAGTCATAACGGCCCTCCAAGTGAGATGGAAACTAAAATGTGGCCCGCGCCATAAATGAGTTTGACACCCATGCACTAGAGATTGTTCGCCACTCGCCAGCCAATTGCAGGCCACGTAGAGTACCTGTATACACAACCATTAACGTTCACATTCACAGCCAATTAACCTAACATGCATGTTTTGGGGAAAGTGGGAGAAAGCTGGAGTACCCAGAGAAAATCTCCACAAGCTCAGAGGTGAAATCGCAATGTTCGCCAATGTTCAAATTCACACTGCATTATGGTGGGAACATAGTGAAGCATCAACAGCATAATTCCTGCAACTACAGTACGGTACTTGCCAACAACCTGCATAGGGCACAATAAACTCAGGCCTGAAAGTGGTTTACTGCATGAATGGGATCCCAAATGGTTTGAAAAAGTAGGAAACGGGAAGAGAGCACATTTGGTGGAGGATGAAAATAAATGGAGAGCGAATGCAGTGAGATTCCCCAAGCTAGCAAAGGTAACATTTAATGGTGGTGCCATCAAAACAATGTGCTCTTCAACACTTAGAGGCTGTTTATATATTCTGTAATCATCTTGCGCATTTCATGCATCAGCTTTCTATCAGCGTTGAATTGCAGGCGCTCTTGTTGATCCTTCATGTTGAGGTAGCTTTATGGATAAATGTTATGGATGAAGGTGTATTGCCAACGCAACTATGTTGCACATCTTTGTTTCAAATATAATTTGACAACTATGTTTGTCCATTTGAGACTGAATTTCAGAAATCCCTTAGGAACATAAAGTAATGACAATATATCAGCAACTGTGAAGTAGCGATACACAAAATGCATAATGAGGTGATGATACCCACCCATAGCCCTGCTTGCCCTCATTAGGACTTCTCCCGTTTTAAGTCGAAATTCCAAAGACTGGTCCTTGTTGGATGTCGAGAGTGAGGAACCTTGTTGAAAATCTTTCAGGAGCCTTTCCAGAATTCTCTCAGGATAGAAATCAGCCAATGAAGCAAGTCCTAAAGATAGTAAACATGATGTCTTTGCATGAGGAATTAAAGATACTCAAAGAGTTCTCCCACAATTATAACGCTATATGTTATTCACAAACAAACAAAAATTACATTACCTTGAATGGCTGACAGGTAGACAAAGGAGTCCTCATGATCCAGGTTTTCAAGAAAGAGCTAGTGAAAACAAATGGACTGCTTTATTAATCGCCACATACTGAACACTAGAAGATGATGTACACAATCATATTTTAAGCAAGACAGACATACAAATCAAAGAGGACCCAAACTGGGAAAAAGCACCAAGACTACAAAGGGAATAATTCAAAACTCACCCCCAGGAATAAAGATAACCTCGCGTTACCATATGGAAAAACATTCATAAAATGACACAAACACAATAAAAATCAATATTGGGAGGTTGGGCTGTCCAGACAGATGGTTAATGGCTGTCCAATGTGAGAGCGAGGGCACGTCGATAAAAGAGAATATTGAAGCAGTTGTTATTCCTTACATGCGTGAGGCAACTAACAAGTCCCTCGGTATCACCGATGTTGCCCCGAGAGGAGCGGGCTCAAGTGTTCATTCATTATACACACAGACATACAATTGCACCAGAAGAGGCTGTCGAAACCCGCAGCACCCAACACACCTGCACCTCTTCTTAAAAATGGACGTACATTCATCGCACTGACTAAATGGGGGAAAATCAACAACACACAACTTACAATCAGGACTTTCTCCTGGGCTTGTACAATTTCTTGGTCTCTGGATTGCACCATTTGGGTCAATTTCCTCAGGGCAAATGCTCTGGTTGGAACATCGGGGTGACACGCCTCAAGCAGCCAATCAGAAAAGGCCTTAGAGGAATGTGACATTTCACCTGCCACAGAGTCCTCAGAGGACGTTGGCTCTTTGATATGGGATTGTTTAAGATTGTTCGTGACGGATAGAGGTGACGGGGGACAAGTCTGTGGTGTCTTTGTTTCAATCTCGCTTCTTTTCTTTGAAGGCAGAATGTCGCTCTTGGGTGGTAGGTTGCTGTCCTTGGAGCCTGAGAAAGCGCTGGAAGTGAGATGATAGGCACCGTGGGTAGCAATGACCGCTCTTAAATTTGAGGCCAGCTCTTGGATGAACACCTCCGGATGTTGCTGAGAAAGAGTCGCTAGCGGCCGGAGCAGTCTTGACATAGAAGAGTAGACGTCAGGGGAAAGCTGTGGATAACATTGAAGTACAAGTGAAACATTTCTTGATGTGGTATTTCATGACTGGAATGATCAAGAGCTGCCTCATTAAGGGAAGCCGTCGATTGTATCTGGCGAGCGTGAGGGATAAAATGAAAGCAGAGGGGAAAACGATCACTAACATGCAATATGTCATCATTTCTGATTGTAGATACAGATATTGTATGTCAGATGCAAACATTCGAATAGTTGCTGCCGGTCAATGTCATGTTGACTGTTCAGAACCATCGTGGTACAATTGTAAAAGTCATGACCCAAATAATGATGACGATACAACCACAGTGTATTCAAGAATCATATGTTTGACAAGATTGTTTTTCATTTGAGTGACTACAGTACATGTGTCTCAGAAGGGAGTACCTGGGGTTCAGAAAGCAGAGTTGCCACCAGGCCCATCGCCATACTCAGTGTTTGGTTTTCGATCGGGTTTTCAATGAGAACACCATTTGCCTTATCCAGAACGATGCATGCCCTCTGAAGCAGAGAATCTATAAAGTCGATCACCTGCGGAGAAGACAGAATGACATCAAACATTGTCTTTGGACAAACGCTGCCTCTTAAGTACAGTGTTGTGGAAAATAAAAGAGCAATCACTATTTTACAAGAGCAAAGACGTACAAAATGCTTGTGGGAAAAATTATGAGAAGTATTTTATCTAAGAACCTTCAACCACTATAACACGATCCAGAGGTTTGCGTGCCAGAAATAAGTTTATTCAACGATGTAATGCTAATGTACGAGAGTCATTTCTTAATCTGTCAGGCAACGTGTTCGTACTACATTTCAAACCAAACAAATATTTACTCTGCTTATCAAATACATTATCGAAACTGTAATGCCCCTTCCCTTAATCTGCTTCAATTTAACAACCACTGAGCATTTATTTTCCCAATAGTATGACTCAACATTGCCTGCTTTCATTATTTGACTCCTAGCCCGAGCCAAATAAGAAAATTGTTTTTTCCCTACAGCCATGAGTGTATCTCCCATTAAGAAAATAAATAAATAAAACAACAACCTTGAATTGCTGTCTAAATTGTTCATCTAGAATCTAGATCATACTACAAATGCCAACGTACACAGATATTTTGCCTGCCAATTTAACGGAGGAATAAATTGAATTGTGGTGTTTTGTTCATGAATGGATAGGGACACTTCAATTGTAAGGGATTCTTCAATGCTTTAAAAGTCGCTATCGTTGTAGGCCAGCTTTCTCTCTTTTGCTTGACGTAATTGCAATTGGTTTTATCATGTTATGGCTCCAGAATGGTGAGCCTGTATTCCGTCTCGAGATTACAGAGGAATGTGGTGACAATCTGGAAATCGACTAAATACAGTGAACCCAAAAGAACGAACAGAATGCATGTGACTGTTAAAACAAAGGCTGCACGGAAAATAATCAATCTTTCTTTGTGATGAAAAATGAAACATAACCAACCACGAAATATTACATTTGTCACTGTCCTAATGTAGCAGAAGGACTTATCATTGATTGTTCAGCATTCCAGATGCATCTGTGGGGACGTACATTGGTCACAAACCTGTATGTTTTTTCTCAGTATCACAGTATGCTGAAGGGACTCCACCATTATGGCCAACACCTGAAGCAAAGCCAATGTGTGGCCTTGCCTTGCAACCCGACCCTGTTGCTCCTGCTCCACCTCCAAGAGTGTCATGGAAGATATGTTCAAGTGCTGTCCATCCTTCTCCTCTTCTTCCTCAGCTACTGCCGTCCAGCTGGTTAGCTCCTGCAGGAACACCACCGCCCCCAAAAAACATTTTGGAAATTGAGTATTTATTAACCACGTTAATAAGAAACATTTGAAGTCCTTCATGATGCATTTCTCCGTAGTGTCACTTACTTGGTTCCCATTAGTTGAAGATATCGATTGTGCAGAATTAACAATATTTATTCCTCACAAGTATGTAACTGCAGACCAGCATTCATAAAGGAATATATTGAAGTTGCAATGGACCTAATGAACAATGAACTTAATTTGAGGATGGTCACAGTGCAAATCAGAGTGTATTCAGTTCATGCTGTACCCTCTTTTGAAATATCACTGCCACCAGTCAGCTAACCTTTTCCCTGTGGTTCATTCCACATCAGTGACCTAAAGGGTATAAGCAGTAAAAACCAATGATCTTCTGGTTGTGAGGCTTGTTAAAGGAGGGAATCGGGACAACTCCTGCCTTGTGTGGTGCATTATAGTTATCTCTGATTTTGACAAGATGACTGGATTTGCAGTCAGAGCTTGACCGAGGTGAACAAATGACAATCGCATTGTTAAAAAAAAAAAAAAAAAAAACACTGGTTTTCTCACCTGCAGCAGGTCAAGGAAGAAATCTCCGGGCACATCACTGTCTTTGAGTTCAGCCAGCAGGTGAGTCAGACATTCTAGCCTCCACTGCTCGCCTGTCAGCTTCTCATACAGAGCATCATCCTCATCACTGAGAGACAAACCATGGTCAAGATTATAATAGAGACCTTTTGTAAAGACCCCCCTTAGAACTAGATCCATCACCTGCAGCCTACTCTACAGCTAAGTTGGACTCCACCATTGCTGCCGGGGCTAAAATGGAAGCCTTTTGCTACGTCATTCTTGAGATACTGTAAACCTGAGAGCTGCCTGAGTAGCGATAGGACGGCAGAGGTCTCAGCATGGCTCAGGTACCACAGCAAAATATCCTGACATGGAGCTCTGTGAAGCAGAAAGAACACGCACACGCACACACACACACACACACACACACACACACACACACACACACACACACACACACACACACACACACACACACATTTGTCCAATGATCTATAAAAACAACAAACCATGTGACATTGCTCTCGTCTCTTATTGGTCAGTAGCGGCTACAAGAATGCATACAGGTTGGTTTGGTTCAGAAATTCATTCATCTTCCGAACCGCTTCATCCTCACTCGGGTCGCGGGGTGCTGCAGCCTATCCCAGCTGTCTTCGGGCAGTCGGCGGGGGACACCCCGAATAGGTAGCCAGCCAATCGCAGGGCACACAGAGACGAACAACCATGCACGCCCTCACTCACACCTAGGGACAATTTTGAGTGATCAATCAGCCTGCCAGGCATGTGGGAGGAAACCGGAGTACCCAAAGAAAACCCACTCAGGCCCGGGGAGAACATGCAAACTCCACACAGGGAGGCCGGAGCTGGAATTGAACCCGGTACCACTGCACTGTGAAGTCGACGCGCTAACCACTGGACTACCGGGCCGCCCTGGTTCAGAAATGTAAGGCGCAAAACTGTCCTTTGTTGATAACTTTAATATGTAGATGAAGAATCTATTACAGCAGTCTAATCACGTAGCGTCCTTACTGTATTTGTTTTCTCATCCTTCCACTAATCCCTTCCTCTCTTTTTCTTTCTGGCCTCCACCCTCCCTTACTCCCTCTGCCTGTCTCTCATCTCAACCAACCAAATCGAAGCAGACAGACTCGGCACACACTGAATCTCAGTAGTGTGGGTTCTACCCCCGATTCCACGGAGTTTATCATCAGAGTGCTTTCAGTTCATTTTCCTGAATGTTATAGCAGCGGGGTACAATTCAACTGGTGAAGAGAAGCTTTAAACCTAAGTCCACAAAATACAATCATGTGCAGTACTTGCAATAAGATCAATAGAGAATCATATTTCATTTTAGTGAAAATTGTGAGAGATGAGATTGACGGTGCGCTAACACTCGTTACGTTTGGTTGAATTGAAACCAACACCGGAGCTCAAATGTGAACGCAGCGCCGTCCAATGAAGAGGATCAGTAATAAACGCAGTTAGCATAGAGAAAACGCATAGTGAACAGTACAAACAAGCAAATGCATCGGAAGAGCGGGCTCTCTGCCAGTCTGTGAATGTGGGTTGACCAGGCATGCAAAGGTGTTTTTTAAAATACAAAAGACTGCACATTTTATCCACCAGAGAGCATTGTAAAAGCAGAGCAACCAAGACATGACTTTATGCATCATTTAACTGCTTAGCCTTTGGCCCGATAATAAAAATGTCAGTGTGAACACTAAATGAAAAGGGCACAATGTGCACAGAATGCACTTACAATTTATCCATCCATTCATCCATGGTCTATCTCGTCATGGATTTTTTAATTGCCTTTTACGTCCTCTGGTCTGTTTATAAAAATGTCAGTGTGAACATTAAACAAATTGGACTGAAGAGGGCACCAACTACCAGACACACACGTGTGTGTGTGTGTGTGTGTGTGTGTGTGTGTGTGTGTGTGTGTGTGTGTGTGTGTGTGTGTGTGTGTGTGTGTGTGAATGCAGCCAGGGCATCACAACCTCATTGGAGAACAAAATTATTTTCAAAACTAAACACATTTTTAACAACTACTGAATGTCTCTTCATTTTAGAATAATAAACAACAAACGACAGTTTAGAATACTCCTAAAAAGAAAAAACTCAATTCACATCACATAACCGAAAATGTATTGTTAATTTATTTATAACACTAATTATAATCTCAATTTCAACCTCTGTATATTTTCGTTGCACATCACATAGAGAATTAGAAGAACTGGGACACACAAACTGTGTTGTCCCCATGAACTGGGGTTAATCGGAGAGTTTGGTGCCTTAACAGTAGTTAGGATGTAGACAAGCATCTCTCCAACAACTAGTTTGCAATGACTTTTCTCTGCAGCTGCTCTTGAGGCATGACACTCCGTTTCCAAAGAGAAGTTCTTGCAGATGACCTATCGTCCCCAAATGTGGAGAAACTGGGAAGCTTTAAAGACACCATGCATAAAGAGCGAATGGCAGTCCTGATAAAACAAAAAAATGTACCGTAGGTTGCAGACGTTCTGCTTGGTGAAACAGAAGAGTGTGAAGACAACTGGAAGAACTTCTTCCAATGCTCTGAGAAGAGGAGTTGAAGGGCTGTTGCCCACAACCCAAATCTGACCACAAGAAATCCATAGGGAAAAAAAAACACTGTGATATGCATGACATTGGAGTATAAAAAATAAAACAAAAAACAAAAACATTTAACCCTATAAACTCATATATACTCATTAAACATGCAATAGAAAGAGTAGTATATAGGGGTATTCACACGGCAACTTTTGCTCCGGTGCAGCACCTGGGTTGCCCCCGTAGAACGTTCACACGTACAAAGTTACACCAGAGTAGCCCCTGAAAATAGCTTACACCGGAGCAAATTTAACCCTGCTCAAGGAGGTGGTTTAAAAATTTGCTCCGTAGTAAATGCTCGTTTGCGGGGCAGCACCGATGTAAAATGGTACGGGTGAACGCTACCTGGGTAGCGAGGGTAGACTCGCTACGCATGAGAAGAGTGGATTACATACGGGTAGTATGCGTTGCTTTCGTGCTCTGTTGTACTTCCGTCATCTTCCCTTTTGTAGGAGACTGGAGTGTCTTGGAGTTGTTTGTGTAGTTGGTTCCTCTGTTGTGTGTTCACAACCCCCCCATAGAATTTATTTTGTGATTTCCTCTCTTGATTTTCTGTTTGGCTTTTCTGAGTGTCCATTGAAGTCATCGTTGATTTACGTTTTCGGGGGCAGTCATTGAACGCCTCTCGAACAGAAGGCACAGAGACCGAGAAGGAGAAGAACGTGCCTGTAGTTGCTTGAGTTAAACAAATTAATACAGAGTATGTTTTAAAAAGAAACACCACGACAGCTCTTTGTTTTATTTCCGCATTAATACTATCTTATTGCACGGCCGCAGAAACTGCCATGTGAACGCAAGTGAGGCTGCACCGGGGTAAACACGCTTCTCTTTAGTCAGCAGCTTTTAACGTGTGAACGCTCCACAAAATTTGCATCGGTGTAAGATATATCGCAACAAAATACGTCAGTGCAGCACCGATGCAAATGTGTGCCGTGTGAACACCCCTTATTACTGTGGTGCTTGGGTACTGGTTTCGCTTAGTAATAGCAGTTGTTATAGAGGGCTCTATTTTTGTGTCTATTGTAAGTTTGGCGCAAGGTAAGATCTAAATCTGCGCAGGCGGGGGGAGGGGCAAGGTGAACTACGTTTTGGTAATTTCGCAGACCCGTGCAAGCCAGTTCATTGTAGCTCATTCAAGAAAAAAAAAAAATTGTGTCTTGTCGCATAGTGGCCGTGAACGCGACAGACCTTATTTTTGAAATTGAACTTCATCATAAACCGAGGACAACCTGTTTTTTTTCTCCAAAAATATTTCATTCTTATGAGCCACACTGCAGACGCTTCTAGACGAACTGACCTTGTTAATGTCCTCCACACATTGTGTCATCTCCCATTCCTCCACGGCAACTTGGCAGTCCACATCAGCTGGAAAAAAAATCAGGCAGTACTTTGTTTATTGGCATTTTTCCAATTGAAACAGGTGCTTACATGTCGATCACCAAGTGGACAGTTAGGTGTCCCCATTGTATATGTTGACAAAATAAAATCTCAATCGGAAATACTCATCGGTTTGCAGACGAGTAGGTAGAAGGAACGATAGTTTTTTTTTTGACCGCCTTGAGTTTGCCACCTTATTTGTTTTTGTTTTGAAAGGATAGAACACATTTTGGAGCATTTCGCTACAGTTGGATAATCATGAACATTTGTAAATAGAAATGTCTAAACAACACGAGACTTTTCACAAGTGCAATAAAGCATGTCAAACCACTCTTACATGTCTACTCCCCTGAGTGGCTTTAAATTGGATTTAGCCACTATGTTTTAGTCCAAAAATTATATCGCTCCTTCTGTCCTGTTACACACTTACGTGAAGCACAGTTTGACAGGTTGATATTTTGGGGCCCTTTGCTTGACATCAAAGTTTGTGCGGCCCCCATCTGTTTTGCCGTGGGTTTTTTTTCTTAATCACTGAGGGGGCTACCATAGCTGAGGGTCATGACAGCTTTTGGAAAACATCATTCCAGAGTGACACCAAGTATAAGGAAAAGGTATTCTGTCAACCAGTCTCAATCATAATCTTTTTCAAAACCTGCCGTGAAGAGAGAGCTTAAAGAGAAGAACAGGACACAGAATGTTTTTCTGTTGATCACAAGGGCACCGCAAGATGCCTTAAACGCAAAGAGAACGTTGCAGCAGTCAAGAAATCAAATGTCATTAGTCCACAAGACATGCTGGGGAGTATGCAACGTAGCAGGGAGATGAGTGAGAGAGAAGACCAGGTCACCAATCTTGCTCGCGTTCTGAAGAACCATGAATGTTCCAAACTATTATTCATAAAAGTGGATTAGATGTACACTTTTTTTTAACACATACTTGAACTCCTCTTTTATGGAATACCTGATGAGGCCCAGACATACTGTACCTAGTCGCTACCTATATAATAACTAGCCTAAGGGAGCAACATAGTGTAAAATATATTAAACTAGATGCTTATCTTATTTTTGTTCCAAAACTTCTTAGGACCTATGAAATTTTATGTCAACGGGTGGTAGCGAGCTCAAGAAAAACACCGTAATAGAAAACATGTTATCGCAAACGATGTAGACTTGCCACAGTTACGGTACCTTGAAAAAGTAACTTAGTTTACGGATTTTTTGTTTTTAACAGTAGCAAAGTTAGATTAAAGGCCCTACTTAAAATTCAATGTACTTAACCAGAAGTGCATTTTTAACAGTGATGTTAATGAATGAAGTTTGTTTTTATTAAAAAGAAAATAAAGAGAATATTTACTTTAAAAAGACTAGGGGGTTACTCAACATAACTGGACTAAAGTACTTCTTAAAAAAAAAAAAATATCTTCATTGTTTACAAACAATTACATTTGGGAACTCCTGCAGTCACATAATCCGGTGGGAATTTTACTTCAAGATTGAATGCATATATGATTAATTGTTAATGGAAAACAGACACATTTTGGAGTAACATCACAGCATCACTGGCTATAGCCCTACATCTGACAGATTTGACAATTTCATCTATTGAAAATAAAATCTTTTGCACGTGTTGGGATTGTTACTAACCAGCAGCCGTGATGCAGTGGTAGAGAGGACTCAACACAGGAACCAGCAAGTAGGGCTGAGCAAATCTGGTTTTCTCTTGCAGCAAATTGAGAGCTGCCCTTGTGGCCACACACTGAAACTGTTGAGCTGTAAGCTTGTCTTTGATATGCAAGAGCTCAAGGATCTACACCAACACAAACCAATCAAATTCATGCAATTAGATGAGGGTAATTAATGAAACTACGACAATGGACTCCAGATCAAACAACCCTAAATGGTGTAAACGGTTAAATTACAACACAGACTGATTAATATGTTTCATGATGGTGCTCTATGAGGCATTTTTTCAGTCCCATTATTTTCATAGTAGCTTTGAGTGTGTAAACTGACCTGAGAACAGACTTGCTTATAGTAGGTGTCAGCTGATTCAGACTGTTGGGGGCATGCTGTGAGAATCTTGGCTATACTGTCACATTTCTTCCAATCTGACCCACCTAGAGGACATAAGCAGTATCAAAGAAAGAAGCTCAATGAGACATTTCTGTTTGGCGTTTCTGGGATTCATCATTTGCCACTCGCCCACCTGTTCCTCCCTCCAGGATGGCTCTGACTACAGCCTGGACCCCATTAGGCTGCATCAGACGCTCAGATAGTAACTGACCACAAAGACGCCTCAGCCAGGCAGGAGCTCCCCTGCTTCTGGAACTACCAGAGCTTCCTAATGGACCAGACTTATGGGAGAGACATCAGACGGTACATTCAGCCTCCTTCCCATGACTGCATTTGGGCCTCATAGTTGCATATTGGTATTTTTCTTCCCTTTATTTTTATTTATTTCATCCATCCGGCCATTTTCTATACTGCATAATATTCTCATTAGGGTCAGAGGTGAGATGGAAATTATCCCAGCCGATTTTGGGTCAGAGGCGGGGTACAACCTGGAGGAGTCGCCAGCAAATCACAGGGCATACATTGAGACCCCAACCTCAAAACTGATGTACTAATCACTATTCCACCGTCCAGCCTCTATTTTATTTAAACAAGACTCAGGCATACCTGCTTGGCTCCACCTTGTAAAATGAGAAGCTCCTTGATAACGACTGGCTGATACACTTTTACCAGAAGACTTTGGAGAACGTCCCGACTGTTTCTACGTTCCTCTTCACTCAACTCCTAAAGAGAGAAAAAAAATCTCAGCCTGTGCCAGCATTTTGACAGAAAATTTTAAAACATACAGTACAATCCACCAAACACACAATTTGTACAATCTCATGAGATCCAATACAACAGTCATATTCAAGAAGGCCGCCTTGGGTAATGATGATTTCCTTAATTAGTCATGACAGAGACACACGAGTTGAATTCAATCAACGGAGAGAGCAAATAAACCAACATGAGGAAGCACTACCTGAACATTCTTTGTGCTGCTTGTCATCTTGGACTTCTGTGGCTGATAACCGAGCTGACAGAGTGCCGCTATCACATCTCCCAGGTGCCGGGTGAACACCAGCGTGGCAAGAGATGACAGTTCAGCCAAGCGCAACAACATAGTTGTTGTTGTCAGAAGCTGGTGTGCTGCTCCAACAGCAGTTTGACCAGACACCATTTTTTCCACCATGGCGCCAAATGCAGACCTGTGACCTAGTGGCACACCTACTCCTGGAGCCAAGAATGGACAGAGGCCAAAAGAAACCACAAATTGAAGGGCTGTTCCAATTGTTTTCTGTTGAGAGAAACTGAGGACATCTGGTGGTAACGGGGGAGCCATCTCCGGGGTGCGTAATTTGGCAGAAGGAGCAGGTGCCTGCTGGAAAAGCTTGAGTTCAGCAGAAAGGTGGCGTGCTAAGCTGAGCAGTAGAAGCAGACACTCCTGGACAAAGCTCCAAATCACATCCTCTGTATCATTTAAGTACCAGCTTGCGTCAACCAATACATCTTCCCTGAGTCTCCTTGCCTCCGGCAGACTGTTGTTACTGTGTAGCTGCTCCAGGAGAACATCTATGTTCCCCCGCAGTGCTAACCGAAGCGCCTCCTCCTTTGAGGTTTGTGCATTACATCCAGACGCTTCTGCAAACAAAACACCACCAACATTATCGTGACACATAACAATATGCACCTTGCTATGCAGTTGGTTGATAACGTAATCAACAAAATAAAGATCTACAAATGACCACAGATGATAATTCATTATACCATTAAAATGATTGTTTCTTGAAAAAACTAAAATAAATGCAACAAAAAAAATAATGGAGTTAAAAATCCGTTTTCGTTGTCGACCAGTGAGCCCATAATTTGCAAACTGAAACGGTTCCGTGTTATTTGTGGGCGAAGGTTTGCAAATCGGTGAGCACCAGCGAATGTTGTTTTTTTTTCGTCAGGGTTCCTTCAAGGTTGCACACAATCTCCCAAGATGTTCGCCAACAATGTAAACGGCCTAAAACAGGACCTCTTGTCGAAATAATAATAATAATAATAATAATACATTTTATTTGAAAGCGCTTTTTATCATACTCAAAGACACTTTACAAGAGCTTAAAACACAGGATAAAAATGTGCACTTAAAACAAGCATACATAATTTACAAAAGCACATTTAGATGAACAAAAAGCAAAAATGGGTAAAAGAGATTAAAATGTTTAATATGTTAAAACATTTGATGGTGACAAGAAAAACTGTTTGCAACCTTACAACTGTTTGGGAATGTCTGGCAAACGTATTTCCAATTGTTTGCAACATTGAACGAATCATGACACACATGCATAAATAAATAGACATCTGTTACGTGCGTAAAAAGCTTGGCGGCGATACGGGCTTTCGGAACGTTTCCAATTACGTGGTCATTTCCATTCAAACCGCTATACATTGTGAACCACTTACCAGCAAGGGGTTTCGTGAGCACATTCAATGCTGAGATTATTTCCGCAATCATGATGTCTTCAAATACACGTTTAACTTGTGAATGAGTCCTTCTTTTACAGCATGTTTTAGGAAAGTGTTCGCCAGATTATCAAAAACAAGTTATTGGCGCTGAAATAATACGTCACGACGCACAATAATTTGGTAATAGGGTTGCATTTAGGAACTGTCGGGGGAAAAGAATTCATGCAGAAGCTGCAAGTCTGGCCATGAAAATAGAATTAGATTGTAATCTTCCTTTCAATAAACTCTCTCTCTCTCCACACGCACACACGCACACTCTCCCTCAGATTTATGGACCGCCATAAAAAAAAAAGAAGAAATAAGAAATTATGTACCGCCATTGCTTGGCAATCCTCTCAAGGCTGTGGTCATCCCTGTCACACGTGCACCTTTCGTAACCGTATTTTCCCCTTTTACGTAACACTAAGTACTCTGTGCTGAGTGTTTCTAAAACAGCGCTCTATGAGCATCCAGATTATTTTGACCTTTTGCAATTTGTCACTGATGGTTTTGTGCACAACCATGAAGTAAATTGTCTCCCCCATGATTCTGAAGCCTGCTAAATCAGATTGAGGCAAATTAAAGACTGAGGAAAACCTTTGCAATTGCTTTGTGTTAACTAGCTGACAAACGTGGGGTACAATGTTGAACTTTGTCATTCTAACTTTGTGAAACACGGGATTTTTTTGGTATACAGGTATCTGCTATAATCATCAAAAATGAAGCAAAGGCTTGAAATATTTTACTTTGAGTGTAGTGACCTAAGATAGTATAAATGGTTCACTTTTTAAAACAAGTTATTGAAATAAATGGACTTCCCCCCGATATTCTATTTTTTGGGGAACGACACCTGTCTATTTGCATGTGAATACAAATTCGTACTCTCATGTTGAAGAAATGTTACAACCTTTTATTCATTCATTCATCTTCCGAACCGCTTCATCCTCACTAGGGTCGCGGGGTGTGCTGGAGCCTATCCCAGCAGTCCTCGGGCAGGAGGCGGGGGACACCCTGAATCGGATTCCAGCCAATCGCAGGGCACCACAACTTTTTAGTCACTCACAATACATCTCATGTTCACTGGCTGATACAATGAATACTGTTGAACATTAATTTTAATTATGGAGCCTGTAGGAAAAGACAACTACAAAAGTGTGCATTTACTGTAAATATGACCCTTTGTGTAATGAAGTCTATTAGTAAAAGAGACAGTGAATGAAGTGAGGTTTAAATATTTTATGTACAAACTCTGATAAATACAATATTTGGAGGAGAACACCTCAGGCTTTTTTCTACATTCATTAAATACAAGCAACATTATCAATTGCCAGAAGAAAAGTATGGCAAATATTAAAACTTGACTGCACTTTAGTATTATGAGACTTCACAAAAAAATCCAAGCCTGGTGCCACAAAGGATATAACAAATGCAAACTACACATTTCCCCCTTTGTCGAAGGACCCTGTAATCTAACACACTTTCTCGATTCTTCGAAGACCATTAAAAAATGATTTCTTTGCAGTGAACGCAAATGTATGAATTCTATTTTCGCATCAACTCTGCTGTGTTCTAACAAAGGTCAGTTGCTCCACAGGGGAAAGCAAATGGTCCATTCATGTTTGTATATGCTTGACACATAAGTAGGTGGGGTGATACTTCGTTGCAGCCGCCAGTATGGTTATAATCGAATGGTCTTTCTCATTTCTCTAAAAACATTTGTCCTGTCTCTTGTCGACTAAGGGTTCATATTTTTCCCATTACAGTGACTATGAACTCAGCGCATTCTGAGTAGGCATACAATCAAGGTGAAGTAGCCACAAGTTGTCCTGCCACAATTCCGATCTCTCAGGCACTCAACATAACAAATGCCGCAAGACCTCTTTGTCAAGGTGCTTGGTTTGTACTCTGGCCCACATTGAAGAGGGGAAACTCATAGTTTGGCCTTGAAAGACATCTTTCCAGTCACGGGACCTTTCTGACACCTAGTATACTGTATAGCTATACAGTACATTATATACATGTGTGCTACCAAAGGTATGTTGTGTATTGCTGTATATTGAAGGACCTACAATGTAATGAGTTCATTCCATTTGACGCCTGCCTCAATATTTCCATTTTCACCAAGTTGCAATGCAGACCACAGAACATCTTAAATCTGCCACCCTGGAAGCTATTCAGTATAAAATAGCTTTACGGCAAATGTCAAAACACACTGCTTTATCCCGTCAGTTAATCAAGAATTGTTTGCCCTCTGGGCTGAAGTGCACAGACGCTTCAGGTGATCCTGTGCTGTCGGATTTCAATGAAGATGTTCATACAAATCGGAGAAAGCAGGCAAGTCTAGATTGTGAAACAAGACTGTCTCGAGTAGCAATTCAATGTGGTGCTGCATGTTTGTTGAGTCCCTCACTTAAGATTCAACAATGTACAATCACCCAATTCATGTTTGAAATATTACACGGCAATTATCATTTACTTTCAAGATGCAACTGCAGTCTCCCATTTTGTTTTCGACCAAATTAACTCAAGTAAAATGCCGTGGGACTGCTTCAACTAGAAGACACTGTAAATACACACTCACCAGACTCTGAATTTGGCACACCTGCAGAATCTAAAGAGATCTACTCCAGGAAGTGTTTCAGTAAAGATGCCTTTTCAAAATGAGGCTTGGTTTATTTTTAAGGTTTATGTTTGACGTTGTGTACAATTGCATCATACCTTGAGGAGCATGAATAAGATTTTGATTGGGAAGTTCTGAACAACTGCAGTTGTTATTAATGTTGTTCATTCATGGAGTAAACACATTGTCAGTGTCAATCAAAACTGACATTTTGCTAGTCAAGAAAATGCAAAAGTCATTGAATCTAATCGGATTTTGCATCGGCACCTGTGGTGAGTGTGTATTTTTCAAAACACCTCATTCTGTCTATTTGTCCAGTTTTCCAGAACAGATGTAAGATGCTATTTACCCTTAACGATACAAAACAGAAGAGAGAAAATGAAATGTGGGTTTGTGGACTATTTGCGCTACTGAGATGTTGGCAAAATGTTGATTTTAAGCAACAACAAACAAAAATACAGAGAAATTAGTATTTGGAGCTGAATCTTCAAAATGCAATAATGCGTTTAATCACTCTGTTTTGACATGTTTCGAAACGCAATGAAGCTTTTAATGTATGGTGTATGACTGTTAATGTCCTGCGTAAGCTTCCTCTTCCATTCTCTCTTCTTCCATCTCAACACTTTCTTCCATCTTTTCATTTCCTTTTCCTGGCTCCGTCTCTTCCTCCTCACCTCTCCTCTCTCCTTCTCTGGCGACTGCATGGGAGCTATGTCGTCCTCGTTGCCTCTGACCACGGCGTACCTTACGGGTAAAGCTTTTTCTTCTTGTTCCGAAAGAAGATGCCTGGGTTTGGGCTGTAGCCGGACTAGGAGAAGGTGGCAATGTGGAACACCCTAAGGAAGGCGTGCACGTCCTAGCTAAGGGGCTCTGGGCCGGTGGGGGCACTAATGAAGAGGGAGACTCTACACCTGCTGAGTGGTCGGCACATGTTGATGTTATGGTTGCGGAGGGGTGCATTTGTGAATCTGAACAGTTGACGGGTGTGTGGGATAAGCATCTCATTTCATCGCTCTCCAGTTCGGGGTTTAAAACAGTGTGGGAAGATGTACAGACTGTGGATGAATCAGGAGGTGCAACACAGCCAGTTGCTTTGTCGTGAACTACGGAGGGAGAGTCTGGGGATGGGAGAAAGAAAACATTGGCATGCGCCGTTTTTATTTATGAAAGCAATTGTGACGTATTTGTGGAAGAATAAGAAATATGTGGTAAGCCCTCACCGGGGCCACTGCTGGTCTGGGACTCATCGGTCAT
Organism: Hippocampus guttulatus; assembly: GCF_054856545.1. Taxonomy (NCBI): domain Eukaryota; kingdom Metazoa; phylum Chordata; class Actinopteri; order Syngnathiformes; family Syngnathidae; genus Hippocampus; species Hippocampus guttulatus. The sequence continues at coordinate 5,460,149 of NC_141264.1, forward strand.
TAGTGGCTCTGCCTCCTCCTGGATCGTTGGTACTGATGCAAGCAGGCCTGAAACACAAACAATGATTAAACCTGATACAATTACAAGACATATCATTTGCTAATTTCTGCCATTTATTTTCATATTGTCTAAAGAAACGTACTACGTACAGTACAAACAGACCTCTCCCAAGCCTTAAGTGATATTGCAGATGACTGTTTGAAAGTACTCTACAAACAGAGCTCAAGTGATTTGAGATAATGGCGCCCCTCTTGGGTAAATATGTATTTTCCATAGTTTTCAACTTTCTGGAACCAAACGTTGACACAACAATCCTGTTTTACAGAATAAAAACATGTTTTTCCAGCAGTGTTTGTTTCTTTGTTTTTCTTGGTTCAGGTAAGAAGCATAACAAGAAAAACTGACTTGCGCCTTTGTGAAATTTAAATTAGACATTACGATCAGGTTTTGACAATATTGTCATCGATACATGAAACTTTAAAAAAAATGCAAATAAGCTATCGCTTTGAAGTACAGTGGAGCATCAGTTCACAAATGCTCCAGTTAAAAATGAGGCTTATAAACAACATTTTTCAAAAAGATGAAATGTCAAAGGAGGAGAGTCGCTGCTAATGTGACATCAAGTGAAAAAGGAGAGAGGAGATTTCATGTTCCTTCCACTAATCATTACGTTGAGAGGTTACCCCACCCCAAAATGCAGACAAACCAACCACTGTTAGAAAATTGCAGTAGTTGATTTATATGCAACCGTAAGCTGCTGGAACCAATGAGTGACGTTGTGCACACTCATTGTGAAACTAGAAATTCAATCTCCCGATTCCCCGTCAGTAGCATGGGTCAACAGTTTATAAATAAACAAATAAATAAATAAAGCACGCCCTATTTGGCATAGAGCACGCAATAACTAAAAATAAATATGTAAATATGTACAACCTCTCAAGGAATACAGTCAAGTGCAAAGAACTGATTCGAATAAAGCAATGCTTCAAATAACATTTTGAAATATGCTCACTGCATATGCTCACTGCGTTTTTACTTTTTCCTCTTGGTACGACCATCCAACGTGGGGATTGAAGTGGATCAGTTGAAAATCACGGGATTGACACTAATTTCCAATCACGTGATCAGATTGGGACATTTCTAATATTGACAATTATACATACTGTACATCAGGCTTCAAACTTATGGAATAGTTACATGTAATAAATATGAATATCAGTGTTACTTGCATACAACTAACATCGACCATTTAGTTAGTCGGGCTCTACTTATTTTTGTACTTTCGGGTCTGATTAAATCCATTTATGGGCCTCATATAGCCCATGGGCCCTAAATTTGACACCACTGAGGTGGCCTGTGCACAAAGGAGTAAAACCTCGGCACCACCTATATACCAGTGTGAAGGAGGAATACAGCTCTCTTTCTCGCACCGCCCTGGGGAATATAGCCATGACTTTGTACACCTTGAGACCACGAACAGTTGGAACAGCAGGTTGCAAAATACAGTATAGGGGCCGACGTCACTGTTTGGTTTTATGTTCCTAAAAATGAATGCTTTACAATCTATTTTTTTTAAAATGCCGAAACACCTGACATTGCCTTCTGGATATCAATTACGGATATCTTAGTGAGACAGAAAATTACTTCTGGGCATGCCATACATGCTTTACACATCAACACAGCACAAGACAGACTTACTGAGTCCTCTGTAATGTGACAGTTGCTGGTAAACTTGTTTCATCCTCTCAATGTTGAGTCTGCTGCTCTCGGCGTGGTTGATCATTGGTTTGGGATAGTCCACTCCCAGCACACAGTTTGCCGCCTTCTGGACTGACTCTGGCGCGTTCCAGGGCTCATAGATGTAGCGATTTGGGTAGTCCTTTAAGATGGGGATGTAACGCCTGCAGGAGAATAAAATGTTTTACCTTAAATATATCTTTTAAAGATTAAGGGTGGCCATGTATTCAATATAGGGGAGGGGGCGGGGGTGCGGGGGGACAAAAAACACAAACAAAACAAAGCCCATGCCGCATGTGCCTTATGAAGGATTTTACTCTCTGTTGTGATGCATCTAACCTTAGAAGCAGTATTATGCACTGCACTCATTGCACTTCAAAGTCTGTAGACTGCTATATAGTACCTGCATTTGACCTGGTGGTTGCTCATCTGCTTATTTCCTGAAATATATTTTATTGTCGTTTTTATAACACAATACTTACTGTGCTGTTTATTTTTAATCACGCACATAAATAACGTATTTTTTCTAAAATCACTACAACTAATAAAAACTTATCAAAGGATTTTTTTTTAATGAATTTGAAAAATTTAAGTCAAAATGAAATAAAAACTCAGCATAATGAAAAATGTGAAAGTCTTAACACTGGACTGAGCACAAAAATAGCAAATATGAGAGTTTTTCAGAGAAAAAGTAGAAGTTCCGAAAGAAATCTGCAAGTAAGTGTCAATGCAAATGCTGTACCGCAAATATGAGATGTTGAACCACAAATTGCCAACCTGATGTAGTCTCCTGTTGGGTTAGTTCTTCTTCCGAAACCAACAGGACAGTAGCAGTGGAAAAACTGTTGAAAGAAGGCACTGCAAGACAGCCACATCCAACTGCCAGCATTTACACTCCAGTCCGCATCCAGCAGCAGCTCCTCAAACACCTGCAGGCACATAAGATTCTAAGAGCTGCCCCATGCATCACATTTATGGTACCTGGTAGACAACCAAGTTTCACTAGGTTTGTCCTACCTTCATGCCGCTCTCCCAGCTGATCCACAGGTCACCCCTAGTGAGAAAACAAGCCACAGCATGCCGAGCCAAGTGGTGGATCCAGCCCTCCTCTCTGAGCTGGGTCATAATGGCGTCAATCCAGGGGTATCCAGTCCGGCCCTCAGCCCATTTGGCTAATGCTTCTGGATTTTGATCCCATGGAATCTGGAGACAGATTTATGACCATGTTTGACCCAACACCATAATACTTCATGCATTTATTTTTTTTATTTGGGGCGTGGGTGGGGGGGAGATAACACGCACACTGTCTATCCAGTCATTGCTGGCTTACTGCTTGTCCTCATTCGGGTTGCAAGTGAGCTGAAGTCTATCCTAGCTCAATTTAGGCAAGTGGCAGAGTACACCCTGGACCAGTCGGCAGCCAGAGTGCCCAAAGAAACGCAAAGAAAGCACAAGGGGAACGTGCAAACTCTCACAGACGGGCCTAAGCAAAGATTCAAACCAAGGAATTCTCAATCATGAGGCAGACGTGCTAACAACTACCAAGTACTTCACTGTGCCAATTTACACATCCACTCAAACGCAGGTGTCAAACTCGAGGCCCAATGGCCAGATTCAGCATGGCACATCATTTTATGTGTCCTGCAAAAGCAAATCATATGCAAACCCATTTTAAAACTAATTATGAGCAATTAATTACCTTCCTTGACTTGTGATTTCCAAACTAGTGATCCATATTTTTTGAGCAGGCATTATATGAATTATACATTTATGGTTTGACAGTTATAAAGGTCCAAGCGAGGGAAAACAACTACAATGTAGCCTGTGACAAAAATTAAGAATAAATCTATTTACATGAGGAATCAAGCAGTTAAATTTATGAAATGCTTGTGGACACCAACTCATATCATAACAGCCAAAATGCTTCCGATCCAGGCAGGAAAATTATTTGCGCTCTTCAAATTTTTTTTTTGGGCACCGGTTCCTCATTTGAATTTGAAGATTATCAAACAATTGTAAAGATGAGACAAAGATATTCTAAGCTAACATAAAATGCATTATTTTAACATCATGGGGGGAAAAAAAACATTCAAAACTAAATGGGGCCTTAAGTTTGATCATTGCCCACCTGAACGCAAATTGGGTTTCCATCCATACGGTCAAAGTTTGGGTTGTTGGTGGCAGCAGTGTAGAAGAATTCCCTCCATAACAGTTGACCAAAAAGGGACAGAGGAGGACTGCAACGCTTCCGGAGCTAATTTCAAACAAGATGAAGTGTTGAGAGATCAATTGTGATGCAGCGGTTCAAAAAGCAGAACAAACTAGCCTGAGTTATATGTGGTACCTTCATATAGAGCTCTCGGAGGTTGTAGTAGAGGACCCGACAGGACAGGCAACCAAAGCGCAAATACGGACTCAGTCCGGTCGGACTGGCATACAGAGAGCACATGTTCCCCCGAGGATGCTCCAGGTTAGCCACCCACACCTACACACCCACAAAGAGAAACACTTAAAATAACTCGACAATTATTCGGATAGGGTTTGAAGAGGGACTCTATTTACTCGAAGAAACTGTGGATGGCAAAAACAGTACAGAACTCAGCTTCCTTTAATTGAACGTTAAAAATGTAGCTGGTTGCGTGAAACTGATTTTTGACTGTGACAATTGGGCAAGGGAGTCAAGGAATCTACCAGCCTGTACTCTGCAAAACAGCAATCGAATGTGTCAATGTGTGCATGGAGATCACCTTTTTGTCCAGATGTTTGCCGAGTCTGTCCATGGCTTCGGATTCTCCTCCACGCCACACTGCTGGAGGCAAACCTTCGGTCCTGAAACCTGGAGACATTGATGATGCCAAAAATGAGTGCAGACAAAGAGCACCACAATACCAGTCGACCAAGCCTGACTCCATTTCCTCCAAGCAACTCCAAAATCTTGGCTCTTATCAATCAGCGACAATGTGCAGAAACGAGAAACACTAACTCGACTTGTGCAACATTAAGGGTCTTTGTGTGTCTGTGTGGCTAATAATCTCGACACAAGAAAAGATCACGTTTCACGACCAAATGTAAAAACATCGGTTTACCCAATTCTTCCAGTGAAGGTATACTGTAGATCTGGTCATGGTTGTCTGTTATTTTAGTGTGGCATTTGTCCATCTGCTTTTGGTTGATGGAAGGCAGAGGTCTCCTGGGCAACTCCAGCCTGCTCACAATGGCCTGAAAGCGTTTAAAGGTCAGTGGAGGGCTGTTGTTGTTCATCTCTATTATCCTGCAAGTAATGGGGAAACGGGGACAGAATGGAACACGTATTAGCACTTAGCAATGTCACCAAAGGTAAAGTATCAACATGGAAACTGCACAGACAGTGAGATTCCCGACCAACAAGGCCGACGGGCAGTCTCGTTAGTACAGAGTGATCATCTAAACCAGGGGTGCCCAAACTTTTTGGAACGAAGATCAACTTTTCGATCAACCAACCTCCCGTGATCGACCCGCTACCGCGCACGCACATACACACGCACGCTATGATGAGCAACAGCCTGACACGGAGGCACTTTTGCAGCCTGCTAACTATCGCAGCGCACATGTCCCATTTTAAAGTGTTTCCCTCGGCCCTCCAGATTCCTATTCTTTGCCCGTGCCCTCGGTGAATTGTACACGAAACAAACTCTGAATGAGAATAAAGATGACGATAAAAGATCACAAGCTGCAATTGCAGACTGCTGAGCGCTAACAACTTCCGGTGACGCAGGTCACGCGCCACCGTAGGTTAAAGATTTCAAAAGCTTCAAAAACATCACCCACACTTGTATTTTATTGCTTAACTGTTTATTTGGCACTGTTTAGTCATTCAATGCCAAATACATGACAATGATGGGTTAAGAAACAGTAAAAGGAAAAAACATGTTGCACTAAGCATTAATACAAAATAAAATTGACCAGATTCATCAATGGAATAATCAATACAAATGATCTATTCTGAAAATAGTCAACCGTGACAGCCCTACCTGGTAGTTACTATATCACACCAAAACAACAGTAAATCCTGTGTCTGTTATTTGCATTTCAACTCAGTGGTTTATTTCCGTCTTGCCACTGGGGCTGATGACAAAGCTGTGTATTTTTACTTTCTATCTTATACAACTTGCGTATAAGTGTCTGCCATTCGTGGATCCAGGGTTGCTGGATTTGCAGCAGACATGTCTTCCTATTGGTCACTTCACCGTGACTGGTCAGAATGAGCACAGTAAGCACGTTGTCAAGCACTCAAGCACCCCCCCACCTCCCAGAACACACAGTACTGTACTGTATACACACACACAAGCATTAAGCTTCCTTCAGTCTCATCTACATGTACTCTATGTTCCAAATTAGGGCTGCCATTAATAATTCTTTCAATAATTCATTAACTAGACCATTATATGACTCGTTTTGATTTCTTTCCCTAAGCAAGCAAGATATTTTTTTTCAAACTGACAGTGCAGAAAATGCACAAACAATAATTTGTTAAGATTTTGTTCCTTGTTTGCTCCGTAACATGTTTGGAAATAGATTGTTTTCCAAAGCAAAAGCAGATGACTCTGTTCAGGTCTTAGAGACTGAAATTCAAAGAATTTGCACAATTTCAAATTAAACGTCTCTCAGTGATTAATCGATTATACCAAATAATTTGTGATCAACGTGATCATTTTTTTTTTGTTGTCAATTGATCAATGCACCTCAATACCAAACCATTATGTAACACTGAGCTGATCTGAGTACAGTAATCCCTCGTTTATCGCGGTTAATGGGGACCAAAACCACCCGCGATAAACGAAAATCCGCGAAGTAGCGTCCAATTAACATAAACAGGTTAAAAAAAAATTTTAAAGTCCGCAAACGGTCCGAGAGAAGCTGCAAAACAACAGCGAGTCACATAGAGCAACATATACAGTACTGTACTCCATGTATATGTTAAAATAAATAAATCAATTTAATTTTTTTTTTTTAAATATGTTTGAAAAAATCCACGATGCACTGAACCCGCGATAAACGAACGGCGAAGTAGCGAGGGATCACTGTACTCTCCTTGAAGCACACCAGGCATGAGGAAAGAAGGTGCACAAGAGCCATTTTGTCACCTTGGACGCAGTCTCATAATCTGTTCCTAACATTTAGAGAGCAGTGTGACCTAACAGGGTCATGCAATTGCATTTGTGATGGGTACTTGAGCCTTCTGGCCCCGCAGAAACTCTGTGCGGGTGCCAATTTACACATAAAAACAGTGCCAGTGGAATTATACCCCGTGTGATCGCTGGAACACCAGGAACACTGACTATGTTTATATGCAGCTGATATTCAAGCCAAGGTGAAAATTCTGGTTTCTGAAACATTGCCAATACGTGTGTGCAGACAGAGTTACCTCTGTATAGGTACATGGTAATTGTGATCGGTTTGAATATTCCCATCAAAACCGCAACACACAGACACCATTCTAACACAAATAGACATTGTTTCCGATACTTACTTTCTACTGTCAATAAAAAAACATTATATTCATGTTTTGAAAGGGTTATCGACTTGAATGTAAACAGAGTCACTGTTAGTGTTTTGGAGTCCAGTTTTGTGACTTGGATTGGACTGGCGGGGAGTGCCGGAGCCTATCCCAGCCGTCGTCGGGCAGTAGGCGGGGGACACCCTGAACTGGTTGCCAGCCAATCGCAGGGCACACAGAGACGAACAACCATGCGCGCTCACACTCACACCTAGGGACAATTTAGTGTGTTCAATAAGCCTGCCATGCATGTTTTTGGAATGTGGGAGGAAACCGGAGTACCCGGAGAAAACCCACGCAGGCCCGGGGAGAACATGCAAACTCCACACAGGGAGGCCGGAGCTGGAATTGAACCCGGTACCTCTGCACTGTGAAGTCGACGTGCTAGTGAGGATTGGACTGGCACTGTTAACTCTTAGCACACATCGTGAATAACTGATCCACCAACTTCTTTCACTCGCGCAAACTGTTCAACCACTCTCCTCTATGCACACTTCACAATATTTAGGTTGGGGCTGCGACTAATAATTATTTTAATAATTGATTAATTTGTCAGTTAATCGATGAATAGCGTCTCCCCAAAAACATGTTTTGGTTTTCATTCCTTTATGCAAACACAGGATCCCCCCCCCCCCCCCCCCCAACTGACAGTGTAGAAAATGCATAAATTATGATTCAGTTACTGATTTGGTCTGTCAGAAAATAGGCAAAAAAAAAGTTTAGCATTGTTTTCCAAAGTAAAATAAAAAAAATCATTTTGTTTTTGATTCAAGACAATGAAGCAGTCTGCATTTATGGAAGACTACAGAAATCAGACAATATTTACTGTTGAAAACCTGAAATTCTGAGCATTTGTACAAACTGAATTAAAAAAAACGAAATGATTAATTGATTACCAAAAATTACAATTTGTTTATTTTTGACAATCGATTCGTTGTCAATTATTTGTTGCACCTCGAATGTGGTCCTTGTTTTTTAGTTACTCAAAAATTGATGACACCCCTGCCCATCTTCTGATCCGCTTATCCTCACAAGGGTCACGGGGCATGTTCAAGCCTTGTTCTGTCGGTGTAGTCATCCCCGCACACAACCGCACGAGACACACAGCTTGAGTTGCTGTCAGTAGTCATCGAAACATGAGTCAGTCATTGACCGACTGAAAAGCTTTGTTGGTACTGACCGGGGAAGTGACGATTACAGTGACCAAAACTCACTTCAGTCGGTTCATTGTCTGTCTGTTTCCCGTCAGTCGTCAGCAAAACGAGCAACTGTCTGTGATGTTGGAATGTCCACCTTTGTCTTTTTTTTTTTTTTACTAAAAACAACTATGCACCTGTTCATTTGGTTAGTAATGTCTCCAGAGCACTCAATTCTCACGTCTTATCCGCAGCCCCAGAGGGCAAGACTGTGACCATACAACTGGAGGATTAGCTTTCGAGACCACATATCAAACCTTTGAAAAGCAAATCTGCCAAAAATCTAGAATATTATGCATCTTCCTCATTGCACTGGAGCCACGTCTACTACCCAAGCTACCAAATGGGCATGATTCACATGGCATCCTGCCCCAACTCTTACTCAACAGCACCAGATTTTGCAAAATGGTAACCCGCATCCTTTAGAACAGCGGTCATCAACCTTTTTTGTGTCACGGACCAGTTGAGCCAAGTGCATGTATGTTGTTTGCGGACCGGTGAGCATTTTTTTCATCGTTTTTAAATTGCCAATTTTAAAGCACTGCTACTGACAACAAAGATAACTATTGAGTAATGAAACATTCCATTAACGTAAGATTTTTTTTCATTCATTTCAAGTTATTCTACTGTACAACAACTGTAAAATAAAATAATAGAGAACTTCTAAAAAATGGGCCAATCAGGAAAAATAATTACACCTCATAATTTAAACATCATAATTCAAAGTTACGATCCTAGATACGGCATGAGCATCATTGCTACTTGCAAATGTGAAAGATCAAAAGATCACGATTGATTGCCGCATTCATCCGGTGACTGTCGGCTAGTTATTCGCGACTAAACTGCTAATGTTCACGTGGGCAGGCTGTGCAAACTCTGCTCACTTTTTCCATGCTTTCCACTTGATCACTTGGGTGCTACTTGTTCAAATGATTCAACAGGTTTCTTGTATTGCCTTGTTTTTGACAACATACAATGCACAACAGCTTCCTCCTCCAGATCGCTAGAGGAGGAACTTCTCTTGTCAAAATAGCCTTACCTTCGGAAGTCATGGCTGCCCATCAGCTGCGCGTATAGCTGTATGTTTGGCCAATGTGTAACTATTACTTTCTGTTTAATGGCTTCTTCTTTCATTTACTGGCAAATTCTGTTTATTTCAGGGCGGCACGGTGATTGACTGGTTAAGCACATCCACCTTACAACTCTGCCCTTCCTATATGGAGTTTGCATGTTCTCCCTCCCACATTCCAAAAATATGCATGGTAGATTACTGGAACACTCGAAGTTGTCTCTAGGTGGTCAAATTGGACAAATTGGTCATTTGTCTATATGTGCACTGCAATTGGCTGGCAAACAATTCAGGGTTTGCCTCGCCTACTGCCCGAAGACAGCTGGGATAGGCTCTATAGCACACCTACGACCCTGGTGTAATAATCAATAATTTAGGAAATGGATGGATGTTAATTTCAACTTGCAAACAGATGCTAGAAGGGGGAACTCCGATTGGTTAGAGTGGCGCACATTTCCGTCACGTCTGATGAAATAAGCTCACAGGTCTGTCTCTGTGCAGCCTGGTCCCAAATGGGCCGAGACTCGGTACTGGTCCACGGACCAGTGGTTGAAGACTCCTGCTTTGGAATACAGTACCGCGAAAGATAGTGTTTCAGTAGCTTTGTCAGCAATATGCATAAAAGAGGGCAAATTAAGTTTTCCTGATTTCTTATGTCATTTCTAACAAGAAGATACCCATTGAACCAATGACTTTGGCCATGACACAAATCCTTTTGTGCTTAACTTTATACTGCGTGAGCATGTAGATGTGTCACAAACCTGTCTAAGTTGTAGAGTGTATGAGAGTTTCTGACGATAGTCTCCACTCCAAACTCTTGGGCCATCTTGATAATGGCGCTGTCCCTCTCCTTCCCATACGGCTCAGGGTCATACTCAAAAGTTAACCTCGTCATTTTCCATTCCTGAAGAGAGACAAGGATTTGTTGTCTTTTTTTTTTATCAACAGTGTTTTTCACATTAAATAAATACTATGAAGAAATCAGATGTAGAAAATGTAGATTTCGCTGTTGACAGATAAAAAGAAAATATACACTACTGATATGAAAGCCTTCATTCAAGCCTCGAAGGTTGGACAAATGAGATAAAATACTCAGTCTAGAAAGGAATATGAGTGCTAACATTTGCAACGTGTCTATTCCTATCAAAAATTGTACATGAACAAGTGGCATCGTGTGAAAAATATCTGATTTATTATAGACTCAATATGAAGGAACATTTGCACATTTCTAGATGGCTAAGTTATCCGATATTAGAAAAAAAATGTCACATGACCTTGTGCGACAAGCAGGAACAGGGTGAAAGTACATCATAACCTTGTGCATGCCACAGTGGAAGTACAATTCTTTTACCATTCTAGCTTGACAAGCAACTCGTACTTAACATGGGATTAAAGAAAAAAAAAAGATCATAGTGCATTCAGTGTTTGGTGTTCTCTGCAGACTAATGACAGTTCCCCAGCTACCAGCCTTCTTTTGTTTTCCAGTCTACTGTTTTGTTTTGCTTCAAAATATCATCACTGATATCATTCTGAAGGGGTAAAAACACACAAAAAATGTTAAGGAAACTCTAATATGATAGATGTTCGGTACAGAACTCAACTGTATTTATAGAGCACTTTCAAACAGCCATCGCTGCATACAAAGTGCTGTACATGCTTACAGAAGGGAGATAAAATAATTTGACTAATAATAATAATTATACATTTTATTTATAAGCGCCTTTCACAACACTCAACGAGAAATATCAACATTTTTCGACGTGTCTCATTAGTAACATCCCCATTCAACCAACTGTTGGAAAGGAAATGCCAAATCAGATTGGGGTGTCGACAAAACATAATAAAACAACTTGAGAGCCTGTTGAAAATTTAAAATAATATGAATGTCCTGGACTCATAATAATTAATTGATTTAGTAGTGGATTAATAATAACAGTGCGCAGGGCACAGAGATTACAGCAATTTTCTAAAATCCTATTTTTTCATTTATTGGTTGTAGCCTGTGTAATCCTACTTGCAAACAAAACAACACTAATAATGCATCATGTTTGAACTGATTTGAAATGTCACATTGTCAGGGGGTTATAAAAGGGCACCAACAGCCTCGTAACGGCCTATTTTCTGTAAATATTTGTATGAAACACACGACAATGCCATAAATCTACAACATTTTAATGAGACCAGTAAGTGAGGCAGCAACTGGGCATACCTTCTTGTGCTGCACGATGAGGTTTGCTTATGCCTCTGGTCAAACTAGTTAATTGCACGCCACATTATAATATCATGGTGAGTACAATGATCACATGAGTAAAGATCAGACCTTAAAAAGTCTTGGAAAAACCTCCGCAGGCTGCCCTCTGACGACAAACAATCTGGCGTTGAGCTTCTTCAGACTGCAGTCCAAGTCCTCTAGTGCCTCCAACAAAAACCTTCAGGGGGAAAAAGTGAGCCATTGGACAGGAATTAAGTTGCATAATAATGCTACTGGACACTTTAAAAAGATGCAATGATTTTCTGCACCAACTGCACAACTGTTATAGTACTGTAGTCTACCAATGATCACTTTATCTCTGCCTGATACTTTGCACATTGTCTCACAGCTGTCATTGGGTGGTACTACCGCACAACGGTACCCTTACATTAGGGAATGCCTTTCTATACTTATTTGTCATGACTTTGTTTATCGCAGTTGCTTGTTATTGATGATACTAGTGTAGTCTGTACTACCGGAGACAAATTCCCTGTGTGTTCTACATACTTGGCCAATAAAGATGATTCTGATTGAAGACAAATGCCCCCAATCTTGAATAGTGAATGAAGGTGTTCTGGAAATGTAACCCGGCCTAATAATACAGTACAGTACTGCACTTCTCAAAAAGGAAATTTGCTTCAGTTCTGCCGCCAGAATCAATGTAATTGTGATTCTGACAACAGTAAAGAAGGGATATTAATTTCTTTCAAACACACACGCGCGCGTTTCTGATTGAAGCATCTCCACCCTGAGAATTACTGCTGTCGATACTTCGTTATGAAAGCAAAATTTACATAACATTTGTATCTACATAATTCCGTTTTTCATCGGCGAATACATTGAAAATATGGTTCTTAATTTCGTTCAGTAAATGTTGTTTCAGCTTGATGAGGAAAGTAATAAATGGCAACTGAACGCGTCACAGGGAATACATTATATAAATCTAACACATGTTTCCACCAAATTTCACCTGACGCAGCATGTTCATTATCGACGTTAATAACGCACTGACCATAAACCCTTCACGTAAAAAGCGGTTCAAGAAAATACCGAATCCGCTTGGAAACAGACTGAGTGCATCTAAACAACGCAAGTGCCAGCGAGACCTGCAACTTAAGACATTGGTGTCACAATTAAAACGATCCAATGGATTCATTTTTTTTCACTACAGTGATAACGTAAGCGCTGAGATTGCGCTCTCTGCGACGCATTGATGAAACGTCGATGAATACAGTATTACAGTAAATACGCACCGTCTCCATCTAAACTAGCATTAGCCACCTGACGTCAGGAGGAGGCCCGAACCTCAACTCCAGACCGTAACGGAATGAAACACACAAATTGCAAGATTATACTTAATATTAAGATATACTTTGTAAATAGCAACTACAGTAAATATGAACGTAGCAAACCTCCATCGGTTGATGCCAACGTTGGCGGCGCCAGCAAACCACGGGTCCAGGATATAAACACAACGCACTGTATTAGCTCCATTCAGGGCCTCTTGCAACGCCGGATTGTCGTGTAAACGAAGACATTTGCGAAACCAGTGCACTGAATTCACCACCATAATTCCTTCTCATTCTATTAAAAGAGCAAAATATAGATGGTTCAGTCAAGAAGTTACCAACAACAACAACAAAAAAAACAAAAGACGATTGGTCTAACACGGTCCCGACGTTTACTATCTGTCAAACTGAACTCGAAGGCGACTCTGTGGCGAGGGCAGCGCAAAGTAGGCGTTGACAGATTTCTCTCGGCTTCACTGGTTGGCTAGCCACATCATCGACAAAGATGTCAACATTTGATTGGTTTGATGAGATACATTGAAAACTAACGTCATGATTAATTTAAAAATGGCGACAAATTCCCGCGAAATATGTGCGCCAAATTTTATCCTACCGATAACGTTTACACATCACACATGTATGCAGCCAGGGATTTATTATTTTTTATATATTTATTTAACTAAGAACAGCGACTTTGCGATCTTCAAAGTACTCAAATTGAAAATCTTAAGAGTGAAAATAATACTTGAATTAGTCGTACAATTCTGACAGTAAATTCGAATCACATTCTTATAAAGTAGCTTTGATCCCGATAAAGTTTAGAAGAGGGGGTTAGGGGGATTTTTTTTTCATACGGTCCATTTGCATTTGATTCTCACAGGCTGTTTCTAGTTAGCTGTTAATTTGTGTATGGACACCTTAAAAGAGGGTCTCAGTGGTGCAAAACAATTGCAGACAGGCTCCTGTGCAGGTCACTTGGTGGGTGCATAGCAGGTAAAGAAAGGTTTTTGTTGGTGCTGTGGTTCTTGTTTTGCTTTTGCTTTTACTTTGACTTGAATTTATAGTGGTGTTATGTCATAATTTTGCAGACCTATCCAGACAATATTCCCTGTCTCCTCCACCAGTGTTATGTAAGTGACTTTGTTGTGAATATGATCAACTATACAGTAGTGGTTGGCATCATGGTAAAATCAAATGTTTTTTAAAAATACCAGCAGGATGTGGCATTTCTGTCTGCTGATTGGAAGCATAATCTGTAATCTTTTACAAACTGGTCAATTCTACACCATATGCACATGTTCACTTTTGTTTTTTTGCGATATAATTTTTATTCCCCCCTCCCAGATTATGGCTCTTGTGCTGCTGTGCCAGTAGCTGACTCGAGTTATTGGTCAAAAGTCTACCATGATTCATCTCAGTTGCCTGTTCCTCGAAGTTCCAGTGATGAGCCTGAAAATCATGAAAGCCAAAATGCACCTAATGGAAATGAGCTTGAGGGTGTTAGTTTGGGGGATGCTCCTTTTTGGGACCCTAGAATCCCTGGTGATGGGGCTGGTTTTCCAGTTTACGGTGACTGGTACGATGGTGTATATCCCGACCCGAATGTGTTTGTGCCACCACATCCAGATGAACAATGGCAAGCTGCTCCAAGTTCTGGTGCCAGAGATCAACTCAACAAGCCATTCTTTAGTAAAGCATCTCATCAAGTGCCAGTCTATTCCTTTGACTCTGAAGCAAGATACAAACGAGGGAGAGTTGTTTGCTCAAACTCGTTACATACCTGGTGAGCCCCGTTATCCCTTTTGGCCAGTCTACTGGCGTTTTGCCAGTAAGCAAGTTATGTCACACTTTGTGCCACGGGACCGCCCTTCTCATAATATAAAAATGATGTGATTCTCTTCCTGCTTTGCACTCGTGACCCACAGCCATTGTCTGTAATTCACTCATGCCCAGAATATTATTAAAAGCTTTGAAGAAACTGTTCATCGATTCCAGTGTTTTCATGTTTTGAAGAACCAACATTCTCCTCGTCCGAAATTCAATGAACACGCGGGGGAAAGGAGGCCGCTTTCCCCCAACACGCTGTCAATCAAAACGAGACCGAGACTAATCTAAAATCGTGCTGCAGGCTCAAAGGTGGTTTAGCATGGTAAAAGGGTAGCAGCTGCCACCCTTACCAATCGCTTCCAGTTGTCAAAGTCCCAGTTTTTGTCTTTTGTAACATGGTGCTGTTGTTATGCCGTGTGGACCCGATGTGGATTATTTTCAGCATTTTTGGCCACGACATTCGTCAAAGAAGAATCTGTGCTTGGTGGTTGCGCCTTCTTGGCAGCACGTGTGTATCAGCACCGATTTTGATTGGGAGGAATGTAGGCGCCATTTGACTGTCGTTGCTGGACACACCCGGGGCGATTGTGTTTTGCACCAGTAATGGGCAGCATTTTCAAAGCCCCACTTTGTTCAGCGCTTCTTGATGCTTTCAAACTGCTTTTAGCAGACGTGTGCACATTTTCAGCATGACTTCTTTGATCCACTGGTGAAAAGGACACTTTGATTCGCTCATTTTTCATCTGTAACTGCTTCAAACAAAGTATATGCAGGAAAAGTGGTTAAGATAGCACGACTACATCTTATAATAATAATAATACATTTTATTTATAAGCGCCTTTCAAGATACCCAAGGACACTTTACAAAAACAATAAAATGCAATACGGGTTGAGCAGCGGCAGCCCAACACGCCAGCGTTCACTCAACCCGGAAGTCAGAAAGAAACCACTGTGTTGTGTTGTATTATTTTTGTCATTTTATGTTAACTGTTCTTTTGATGGCGGCGCGGGCAACTGCAGCGGCTTGTCTTGTCTCTTTGGGAGGGAAGAAATTGAATCTGTGCTGTATGTTGCACATACAGCGCATTTGACAAAAAAGTTGTACTTCACTTCACTGGGCGGGATGGCCCGCGCCTTGCAAAGCAAAATGTTTTGGATAATGGGTACATAAAAACAAAGGTTTTATTTTAGTTTTCTTTAGCACAGCGCTTTTAATTTTACTCATATTTCACTGTCTACATAAAAAAAGCACAAACAAAAACCACCCAAATAGCCACCATACCTCATTTTGATGCCCACCCTGAGTTGGATGCCTGGTCCCACGCCTCTACGCCCCTCCTGCACATCAGGTTATCACATGTGTGATTTTGCAGTATAAAAAAAAATTATATATGTGTATATATATATATATATATATATCGAGCTGTATGGAAGCCAAAGGAACCTGGCTTTCTTGTGAGTTGAGCAAAAAGAGCCCATCTGTTAAGGAAGATTTGGAATTCCCATCACAAGAACACATACTTAATACACTTGGGGAAATTGACACAAAACGGATTTCTGCGAATTTCTCCAGTGTGAGACAAAGGTTTTATCTTATCTTAAACTGTTCTGTAAATTGTAGCAATCAGGGAAGGAGTACATTTTGGGTTGTAGGCATAGCTAGTGAGGTAATCGCACACTGTAGAGGTATTAGCAGGCCAAGTAATTGTTACAAAAAGGGTACATTCAGAAGACTGTTCGGGAACTCAGAGCGTTGCTGGAATGTGCTCTTTGGTTGTCCAAAGCGGCATCTGCGGGTGATGGAGAGGGCTCTCTGTGGTATTGGTACCTTGGCGCAGGCCCTTAATATTACACTCTCCTCAGTCACAAGAACCTCACAGATGTCATTCGAAGCCACCCTGCACCTACTGTCCAGGGGCGGAGCTACATGGTGACCATGATGTGGCCATGGCTACCTCATGTCACTCTCTGACCACTCTCACCTTGGGGAAAACTTTTCATGGGTACCATCATTTTTGTGCAGGCCTGCTTCATGAGTTTTTTTTATTCTTTTAACAACTCAAAAGAGATACATTTCTACATACAACTCTACTTTTGTCATTAAAGTTATTTCTGTGATCATCCATCCATTATCTCAACCACCTTATCCTCACAAGGATCGCGGGTGTGCTGAAGCCTTTCCCAGCTGACTTTGGGCATGAGGCAGGGTACACCATGAAACTGTTGTCAGCCGATCACAGTGGACACAAAGACAAAGAAAGACAAAGAACCATTCAAACTCACAGTCACATCGAGAGACAATTCAAAGTGTTCAATTAACCTACCATGTTTATGGAATGTGGGAGGAAAACAAAGTACAAAACCCACGTAGGCACAGGGAGAACATGCAAGCTCCACACAGGAAGGCCAGAGGCGTAATCGAACCCTGCACCTAACCAGAGGACACTGTGAGGTGGGGCTCATTCACCCTTCAATTTAATCTAGTCGGTGCAGTGCCTACTAGTACACAAACTTTGCTATTTCATCCTATGGTACATAATAATAAAAATGGTTAAGGGTGTGAACATACACTATGTACAGTATACACTGTATATGTTGTATTTCTGTGGCTTTTTGATGCATTTTGAATGGATATAATTTGCAATTCTAAATTTGAATCACTCCAAAACCTGTGGCTGAGTCTCACCCACCCATGAAAAAAGTAGTTGCTGAACCCCACACATTGGAGTGAGAGTTCAGTCGGGTTCAACCGCATCGGTCACTGTGTGGGGGCCCTAAGGGAATGAGATTGTTTTTCCTCCAGTTGGCGACCCTGTAGCGCTGAACGAGTGGAGAACAGAAACTCAGACCTCTCCTCAGCTTTCCACCAGAATTGCTTCATGTGTTGGCATGCATATGGTCCACTGCGCCAGATAACCAGTGATGGAATGAAGGTACTTGTATTATGTCGTCTGAGGGAGCGACTCATGCTGGATGCTCAAGTGCTTCATTGGGCGCCGTTTTAACCACGCCCTCAAAAGTAAGGGAAATTGAAATAGTGAAAAACAGTTTAACGCTATAGCTCTACAATTGAATACTAGTTCTCAGTCTTTGCACGTTCTCAGCAATTATGATCAACCATGTATACAGTCATGTATTTCGAGACAAAATTCTGAATTCACTTCAGTTAACTATGAGAAATATAGAAATGAGTGCAATGAGTAACAGAGAAGAAACATAATAGAGAATGAGTTGAAGATTAGTCACGGGGTCATTTTTTCCATTTACCCACTGTTGCCTGTGTAAAATGAAAATTGATTCCGCATTAAAAAAAAAATTCCCCCTAATTTAAAAAAAAGTCATTATTTTTGTTTTTATCAAGAGGGCCACTCAGAGTGTCAGACGACAGTTGCCCATCGCTGTGAGTTCTTATGGAGGAGTATCGCTGTGCTTCCGTGGGACTTTCACTCGGGGCAGTGTCATCCAGGGTCCAGTCGTTGTGTGACGGCTTGTGTGGGGAGGGATAAATCGTGTGATTGGTATTAAGTGTGACCATGTGGGGGACACACAACCTTGGAGCAGCGTGGTCTTCAACCAACCTGGACCAATTTGTTGCTTTACCATGAGAATTCCTTTTTTATCACCCTTAAACTGTTTACTCAGCATCCCTACTTCATTTGAAATTGATGATTTTGTGAAGAAAATGTTCTTTTTCAACTCATTCTATACGGTGTAGCCTACTCTTGTTTAACAGAACAACTGATGCACACTCATAGTGCTACCCGCTTACGGGATGCAGCATAAGCAGAGGAGATGATGATGTCATGCCTTGTGATGATTGGTTGGCGATGACTTCCTCTCCTCCCCCCTTTCGCCCTCTTCACCTTCTTTTAATCATCCATCCTCATTCACCCCATCTATCTACTACATCATCCACCCAGTCTTCTCTCTCCATCTCCCATCTTCCTGCAGTCTCTCTATCTCTCGTCTCTGCTCTGGTCCTGCCAGGAAGATGATGGTGACGGTGATGATTTGACAATGAGCCTGGCCAATGATCAAGCATGACGGGAGTATCAGGGGGTGTGTCCACTGTCTAGCTTGGGGCTGATTCAGGAGTCAGAGAAGGAAGAAGGAGAGAAACAGGGAGGTGGAGGAGACGGAAAACATACACCGGCTTAAAAAGGGGGGAAAGAGGAGGAGGAGGAGGAGGAGGAGGGAGGGTGGAGGCTGTACGGCTCCACGGGGGCTCAATCTGTGGTGTCATGGACAAATATCGACCAAAGAGGCCCACCACGCTAGCTCTTATGCCACAACGACCACAAGCCGGCACCCAGGTAGGGATTAGGGATGGGTCCACCCTTGTGATTTGGATGTCATTGAAAAGAGCTGAGTACGTTATGTGTCTGTTTGTGTTTGCGAGAGCGTATGGGCGGATCCTGTACTTAGAAGCAAGTGTCATTAGCCCAATATGTCTTCACCATGATACAGCGATGGTTGTGTGTTTGTGTCTGCCTTTGCGGTCAAGTGTATGTGTGCCGTTTCTGTCTGTCTGTGTTTGTTTGTGGCAAATTCACACAAATATAAATGCATCATATTGTCTCTGTAGCAGGTCAGGTCAAAATTTGGTTTAGCACTGAATATCCTCTTATAATATCCTTTATAGAAATGTATGCAGCACAGTACAAAACACCCATACAAACAAAGCCAGCTGACTCATAGTTTCATGAAGAATTTATCAACAATTTTCGCATTTCAGTAATGAGTCGTGTTCGGAGGCTCGATCGAGCAGGAACAGTACCTCTTTAAATGAGCTGCATCCTGTTTACGGTGTCAGTTCATATCAGAGTGGAGCCATCTCATTGCAGTATCCCTTTAGCATCAGCATTGAAGTTTCCCATTGCAACATGTTCTGTCACTTCATGCAAGAATACCAATAGACACAATATGTCTTGTTTAGATCATGCAGGGAATGTACCGGTAATCTTTTGTGAAGGTATAATGGGGGTGGTTAAAGTACTTGGAATTTGACCAGAAGGCCTAAACCTCTCACTTTTGATTTACTTTTTTATTATTTATCAGTAATTAAAAATTATTCTTCGTGATAACCAAGATATACTTTAGGCTAGCAAAAGTTGAGGGCAGAAAAATTGTAATTGCCAATAAAGCTTGGAATTTTCTTTTAGGCTATTGTGGAATTATTTGCACTGCAGATAGAGTTGGAAATACAAAGTACCAACCCAATTCCAATGAAGTTGGAAAATTGGGTTAAATAAGAATAAAAATAGAATACAATTATTTGCAAATTATGTTCACCTATATTTAATTAATTACAAAACAAAGACAAAAACACAACTCACAAGGGTCGTTGGCATGCTGGAGTCAATCCCAGCAGGCGGGGTACACCCTGAACTGGTTGCCAGCCAATCGCAGGGCACACATACATGAACAACCATCCGCACTCACACTCACACCCAGGGATATTTTAGAGTGTTCCATTAACATGACACGCATGTCTTTGGAATGTGGGAGGAAACCGAAGTACCCGGAGAAAACCCACGCAGGCACAGGGGAGAGCATGCAAACTCCGGAATCAAACTCTACACCTCTGCACTGTGAGGCCGACGTGTTAACCAGTCAACATCGGGCTGCCTAGCTAATAATCATGAACTTCAAATTTTATGCAGCCATCTCGTTACCTCTGCGTCCCGCGTTAGTCGCACAATTTTCCTGCGGGACGCACAGTTCCAAACAATCTGCGTTTTTGGGACGCAAGGAAAAACAAAAAAACAAAAAAACTACGGAACATCTTTTTTTCCAGTTTGACAATCGCTGCCATTGTTGTTTTGATCTCGTGTTGAGTAATCTCGCGTGACGAGATTTCCGTTCTCGCGAGACGAGATTGGCAAGATCAGCAGACGATTGCCAAGTTGTGTAACGTTAAAACAAGCGTTGCGAACAAGTGTTGCGAAAGATTATTGCGGAGACATCACAGAGGAAGCAGCTGAAGTTGGATTGTTTTTTGCAATAATAAGTTGACTTTAAGGAAGCCTTGTATCATTTGAAGCAGAGTAAAGAGAGGAGAATTTATTAACTCAAAGACTGAACCATGGGATCAAATAAGAACCTATTTCTCAGCAAATCTTGTATGCCTGAATTATTTAAATTTTTGCAGCATTTGTTTATAAGAAATAAACCTATTATCAATGTATATTGTTGTTGTTGGTGTTAATATCATATGCAATTTCAGAATTCGAAATTTGGGACTCTCTAAATGCATATGGGACTCATACTTTTCTGAGCAGCGAGTCCCTGGGACTCCCAGGGCTCAAACTGTAAAATTATCACTGTTTATGGTAACATGACTTGATTACTGGGCAGCACGGTGGTCACGGTGATAAGAATGAAGTATGTATGACGCTCCTTTCTGGTCAATTAACGTTGAGGGTTCATCAGGAGGTAGCACGGCGGTCGACTGAATAACGGTCATTGGTGTCAAACTCCGCTCCAAGAGGGCCACCATCCTGCATGTTTTCCATCCCTCCCACTTGTAACACAACTGATTCAAATGAACAGGATCAATATCAGGCTTCTGCAGCGATTGCTGATGAGCTGATCATTTGAATCCGGTGTGTTGCAACAGGGAGAGATGGAAAACATGCAGGACGGCGGCCCTCCAGGGCCGGAGTTTGACAGTTTGACTATGGTGGATAGTACATACTCCGGTTTCCTCCCACATTCCAAAAGCATGCACGGTAGGTTGATCAGGCACTCCAAATTATGTGATTGTGAGCGTGAATTGTTTGTCAATATGTCGATGGTGTACCCCGCCTATTGCCCAAAGACAGCTGGGATAGGCTCCAGCACGCCCGCGACCCTTGTGAGGATTAATGGATTAAAAAAATGGATGGATGGATGACTTGATTACTGCAGCCCTGATGAGAGGCTCAGCTCAATGGACTACAAGGACATACAAAAATGCTAATTAGCTATTGTGTCAAAGTATCACTACTGATATTGTCTGTGACAGAATGAAAATCAAATGCAGTTGTCAAAAAAAGTAATGCAGAACAGGACACATTCAAAGTCCCGTTCTGGCAAAAAGTAAGGGTTGAAAATTGAAACTAGTGGAATGCAATGGAACGATTGTTTTGACCTCTGCTATTTTAAGCATCTTGGATTGGATGTCAGTGCTGGTTTGTATCATTCAAAATCAATAATGTTTTTACCGTCACATGAAATGAACAGTAATGCTGTGATTTTATTTTGTGAAATTTTTTACTTGCTTCAAGAGAAATGGAATACCTGATTTACGTTCAATGCGAATATAGTCACCTGGTTATTATAAATGTAATTGCTGTGATGAAGAACTGTGCTGTACCATGTTGAGATGTGCTAATACTGTATTACAAACAAGGATTTGATACCCACTTATTGATTTATTTTGTCTTTGAAACAGTCTTTTAAGCAGAAGTGCATATTCTAAAGAAAACCAATGTTTACATGCATAAACAACTTTATGCTAGACATGTTTCAGTTTGACATAACCCAATTACGTGTTGATTATATATTTACTTCAGAGCTTGCTATAAAGTCAACTTCTGACTCTCCGCATGGGCAAAAGCGGTTTGAGTGGCTGCTATGCACTTTGTCCTCTCTCACCACTGAGCCAGCTGGACTGACCCCAGGATGCTGCATCAGCCAGATCACATCACATGCAATACCACTTTTTAAAACAAAATGTAATACAGTACTGACGTCCAAATACAGTACTGAAGGCTCTCTCTCTCTCTATCTATCTAATATATATTATTAGATATACAGTATATTCATTCATTTTCCGAACCACTTTATCCTCACTAGGGCCACGGGGGGTGCTGGGGCCTATCCCAGCTGTCTTCGCGCAGTAGGCGGGGGGGGGGGACCCTGAACCGCTTACCAGCCAATCGCAGGGCACATAGACAGAAACGAACAACCATTCGCTCTCACACTCACACCAAGGGACAATTTCGAGTGTTCAATCAGACTGCCATGCCTGTTTTTGGAATGTGGGAGGAAACCGGAGGACCCGGAAAAAACCCACGCAGGCACGGCGAGAACATGCAAACTGCACACAGGAAGGCCGGAGCTGGAATCGAACCCGGTACCTCTGCACTCTGAGGTTGGCGTGCTGGTCACCAGTCAATCACAGGCAAAGTTTATTCAATGGGAATTGATCGAATGTGCTCTATGTGCCCTTGGATTAACTGGCAACCGGTCAAGGCAACATAGCAATAGGTCAGAAGGCAGAATGAATGCAGTATAACATGTTACACTTTCCCAGTTACCAAGTACAAAAATGTCAATGTTGTTTTTATTCTTAACTATTCAAAGGACAATTGTCATCCCAGGCTAAATCATCAGAGCTTTTGTCAGGTTTTCTTGGAGCGCTTTCATTAATTTATTTAATGCTAAGATTCTGTAAGGAGGACACATACCAGTCCATTTACAAATGTATGCACGCCACACACACACACACACACACACCCACACACACACACACACACACACAAACATATACAGTATACCTGTATATGCACACCAACACATCCACAACACAACTGTCGTAAAGCTTTTGTTTGCTTTCTTTGTGAACAATATGTGTTATGGGTGTAATTAGAACAGTGATGATAGTTCAGTCATACTGCAGTTTGTATTCCACTCTCACACTTTTCTCTCCTCTCCTCTTCTCTTTTCTCATCATCCCTCACCAGGACACGATTAACAACAATTCTTTAGGGAAAAAGGATAGCTGGAAGGATTCTCGATCTTCTTCCCCACACATTACAGGTATGGACAATTGGACACATTGTACAATGATTTAGATGGTTTGATACATGCTGTTGTCATTTTAAACTAAAATTATGAATGAAATATGATAGCATCCACCACACACCAAGCTCAGAACCATCAAAATCCATCACATTGGGTTACACCACCTGCGCCAACTTAGACCTGCTTTCACCTGGTCTCAAGTCGAGTCTACTTTCTGTCGCTGCCAGGGGTGAAAATGAAATTTATTTTATCAACCTAAAATAATAATGAGCATTAATCTTAGATTACTTCATTAGCAGTGCACGTTTCCATACTGATACTTAAATAATAGTGATTCCTGTTTTAACAAAATAAGTACAAATCAAAATAATGGGTGGAAATCCAGACTACAGGACTGTCTCTTGTGTGGCTTTTCCAGCCCTTTCTAGATTTCCACATCAGGTTACCCTAATAAATAATCAGATGCTTTTCTTTGTGTTTAAAGGGGATCAAACACGACCCGATAGCCACTCAAAAGCAGAGGACAAAGTCCGACCCTGCACCCGCCGCCCAGCCCCTCAACCTCCAACTGTCAATGGGGCAAACAGCAGAGCCAGCACTCAAGCTGCAGCTGGCGACACACGGGCTCGACCGCGAGAAAAACAGCCGCAAGGAGCTACGCACACTCAGTCCTTTAGCATGCCTAGGAGCCAACGGAGAGGGGCAGCAGCGGGAGCAGGAAGAGGAAGAGGGGTAGGGAGAGGAACAGGCACGATGAGGGAGAGGAGCTTGGGGGACATCAGAGGGAAGGATGGAGTGACATCAGGGAGGGAAGAACGAAGAGGTGGAAGACTGTGTGATGAATCCAAGGGGAAGGAGAAAGACAAAACCATCAATCAAAGGGCAAAAGAATCAAATGGACTTAAAAGCTCAGGCTCAGATGGGAGGGCAAAACAATATTCCAGAAAGGATAATCCGAGTGGAAGAAGGGGGAAGCCCAACAACTCACTTCCTAACCAAGTTTACCTGACAGCCATGGTAGTCCCACGCACACCTGTAGCACCAAGAAAAGAGGACAAGACCCAGGTCCAAGGTAATAAATCATTTTGGCCTCAAATTGGAGAATGGCCCTATTGGTGTGTCCTCATGCGAGACACTTGATTGCATAGCTTTGCTGACTTCAGACTTCAAGACAGTTTCACCATAATACAGTACTACTACGACTAATAATAATAATAATTGTTATTATTATTATTATTATTACAAAACTCATTGTTTTACGACTTTATATAATAATAATAATAATTCTTGTTATTATTATTATATAAATTAATATCTAAATTATTATATAAAGTCATAAAACAATGAGTTCTGCAAGATATTGGTAACTTAAATTCAGTGTTTATTGTAAAAGGCTGGGCTGCCCGGTAGTCCAGTGGTTAGCACGTCGACTTCACAGTGCAGAGGTACCGGGTTCAATTCCAGCTCCGGCCTCCCTGTGTGGAGTTTGCATGTGCTCCCCGGGCCTGCGTGGGTTTTCTCCGGGTCCTCCGGTTTCCTCCCACATTCCAAAAACATGCGTGGCAGGCTGATTGAACACTCTAAATTGTCCCTAGGTGTGAGTGTGGGCGTGCATGGTTGTTTGTCTCTGTGTGCCCTGCGATTGGCTGGCAACCAATTCGGGGTGTCCCCCGCCTACTGCCCGAAGGCAGCTGGGATGGGCTCCAGCTCCCCCCGCGACCCTAGTGAGGATAAAGCGGTTCGAAAGATGAATGAATGAATGTAAAAGGCTGCTATTCAATGAGCATTTACCGTTCAATATGATTTTTTTTCTTAACTTTCAATATGAATTAGAACTTTCTTATTATGATCATTTTTGTTTATATGAAAACAGCCTTTCAATTAATATAGCTAATGGAGCTGCTAATGTGAAAAATGATCCTGGCATGACAGGCACCGACCAATTTAGGGCCCCGACTCCGGTGGGCCGTCTAAACAACGGAGGCATAGAACATGGCCCACTCAGACTCACTGTCCCCTGCCTCTCTTAGGGTACGGTCAAAGTTCTCCCATATGGACACTCCCATATGGATGCAGGGGCTATTCCTTCCAATCAGGCACTTGCAGGACTCACTGTCTTTGCCCGTAAAAGCACACAACAAGAAAGTCCTTCTCAAATTATATAAAATAGTCTTGGACAATAAAATATTTATTTAAAAAATTCCTGTTCATGAACTAATCTTTGTTTATTTGCTTTGTTTTCCAAGGCCAAAACCATGACAGGAAAAGTCATAATTCCACTGTTCGTTCCCAGTCGAGCAGTGAGGGGGCTACCAACAGAATGTCCCTTAGCTCAGACACTGAGGGACCTCCAGCAGAACCCCAGCATCCTCCTTTATCCCATCCTGCAAACCCCGACATCCGTGAAGAAGAAGGGGAAGGAACATATTCCACCTGTAAACTCCATCAAAGTACAAAATCCTGCCTAGAAAGTGATGCAAAATCAGAGAAGACGCAATTAAAAGTGAAGCCAGTGCATGGAAAGGGTGATAATGTGACTGAAGCTGAGAGCACTAAATCTGTCTCTCAGGCAGATCTTGTACGCGCACAAACTGTACCAATGAATGAAGCATCTGCAGTGTTAGACTGTGACTCTGTAAAATACACTTTAGCGGTTGATGAACATGATCAACTGGAACTGGTTGGCGTCAAGGGCAGCTTGCACGGTAAGAGTGGAGACAATGATGACAGTGATGCTGAGACGGTCTATCAGTCAGCCAATGAGGAGGAAGACCCTGAGTATAAGGAGGAGATGAAAAGGAAAGAAGATGAAGCGAGGAATCAAGGTGAGACATTTTTAATTCTAACTTGCAAGTGGAAGTGCTCAACGAGGAATTTTGTGGGGAATCTTTGTGCTTCAGTGGTTAGCATGTAGGCATTTCAGGTTTATGGTTCTAATCTCTGCTCTGGTCAACGTGTAGAGTTTGCATGTTCTGCCTATGCCCACATGGGGTTTCTTCAGGCACTATGGCTTCCTCTAGCTTAAAAAAAAACATGAAGGGTAGGTTCATTGACACTATGTGTGATTGAGTGAAATTCAGAAGTCAGCTGGATAGGCTCCATCTTACGTGTAACACGAATGAAGATAAGCAGTATAGAAAATGAATGGATGGATGTTTTTATGTGCTTTCAGGGTCAAATGTACATGCATAAAGCATAATCCTCTGAACACCCCTTCACTCTGTACCCTTTTTGCCATTCACACCTAAGGAAAAACAGGTCAACTAATCAATCTCCAAAAGAGAATCCAAAAGAGGGTTTTGGGCTCATGAGCTGGGGTTGTGGACCGTAGACAAAAGACTGTAGCAGACCAATGAATTGATATGGGCATACCAGATAAATTTGCAATGAAACTGGCTAAACATTTGAATGTTTGTTGGAGAGGATCTTCTAATACCCGCATTTTCAATAGCCCTTGAAGAATTCCTACTTCCAAAAAGGTTTCTCTGCATTGAAATGGTTCTCAGAGGAATCCATAGAATCCTTGAGGAACCCTTTTTTTTTTTTAAATTAAAAAAGGGGGTTTCAGTAGCAAAGATCTCCATGCAGAGCAGAACCTCTGCCCTTCAAGAAGAACCCTTTTGGTTTGGTTTGGTTTGGTTTGTTTATTGAACATAAAACATATACAGTAATAATTTGACAGAAAATAAGGTAAATAAAATAGTAAAAAGGAAAGAGAAATCAGTCATCATTCAACACAGTTATTATGTTCAAGGGAGTAGGAAGTAGTAAAGAACTTATCTTTTACTTGACTTGACTTGACTTATCTAGTCCTACCCCGTGTTATGTGTTTATATCTAATAAATCATTTTTATATCAATCAGAAAAGAAAGAAAGTAAGAAGAAAGAAGTCTCCATTAAGGCTCATACTTTACCCTTAACCGTGATATTTTTACAACTTTTGGTTTGTATCGGGATTTTATACATCCACACCCTGGCACTCTTGCGTCAATTTTCTCTTGTATTCATAATGGATATTTATATACCTTTCTCTATTTATCAACTTAGTCCTGATTTATCATTATATTTCATGTTTAGAATTTATCATTTTAACTCTGATTGATGTAGGTTGTTTGTACTATTTTTTTGAATTTGTTTTTGAACTCAGCAAGCGATTTACTCATTTTCAGGTCCGTTTCGAAATTAGTCAACAGATTAACACCTTTGATAGATACACTTCTTTGCTTGATGTTCTTGTTTTGAGTTTTTTGAATAATTTGGTACCTCTTAAATCATAGCTGCTTTCTCGAATTTCGAAAAACTTCAGAATGTTTTGGCAGAGCAGGTTATTGTGTGCTTTGTACATTAATTGGGCCATTTTAAAGTCAACCAGGTCATAAAATTTCATCGTATTTAATTTGATAAATAGTGGATTTGTGGGTTCCGTATATTTTGATCTATTAAGAATTCGAATTGCTTTATTTTGGAGTTTTAGAATAGGGAGTGTGTTTGTTTTGCAGGCATTTCCCCATATTTCCACACAGTAGGTCATATATGGTATGGTATATTTGGAACCCTTTCTCCAGAGAGTGTAAAGTATTCCTTCATCAGATCTGATTCATTTCTGTGTTTTCTGCTCCAAGGTCAGAGGAAAGAAGAAGAACTGAAAAGAAAGGAGGAAGAGAAGAGAAAGATGAAAGAAGAAGACCTGAGGAGGCGGCGGGAGGAGGAAGTGAAAAGAAGGAGGGAGGTGGTGGCGAGGGTCAGCAAGCACCCCAAAATAATGTCAACCAAAACATCAGACCAAGAAGAGTCTAATGGGGGCAGAGCAAGTGCTCCCAGAAGCAAGAAGTTCCTCAACCTCTTTTCTTCTGACAATGACTACAATTCCACAGGTTTGTTACCTCCTGTACTGTGGTAATTTTTATTCCTGTGTATTAGATACATTAAGAAAGGTGATACTACCGTACATCAATAGAAATGTCTTAATGAATGACTTTACTCTAAGTTCTTGAATCTCTTATACAATGCAATACATCTTGATTCATATAGCACTTTCACAACAGCTGCAGCTTTAACAAAGCACCTCACAGAACATTTAACATAAACTAACAACAATACAACAGAACAAACACTACAATGCAATTTGTTCCCATGAAGACCTCTTCTGCGATGCCATAATATGAGACATATAGAAAAACAGATCATGATTATGTGTATGACATGGATTCGTATTTTTTAGGTGCTGGCTCATTTGGTGTGTTTTCTTGTGTGTTGGATGGAGTGGAGCAACAGCAGAGCCACAGAGCTGTGTACAGGTCAGCACTTTTACAGTACATGCGAACACTGTGATTGTAGGCTTGTGTCAATCAAGATATCGGACCGAAATGTGTTGTTCTTTATCCATGATTAGGTTTGTTCCTCGTCATTCTGATGAACTGTACCTGGAGACAGATGACCCAGTCCTAATTCTCAACCAGTCTGAGGATCTGTGGTGTCAGGGTTATAACATGAGGACCGGCGCGACAGGAATCTTCCCTGCTTTCTATGCTGTCAGGCTAACCAAAAATACCAACAAAGGTGAAAATTTCAATTTAAACATAACTCTCTATATCAGTCTTGACATGTGAGTAGGATGACTTTGGTGTAATCAGTGGTATAGTGGCCAATGGTTTGTTCTGTCACCTCAAATCAAGCAGGTGACTTGTTTAAATATCTCAGCTCAAACTGGAGTTTATATACTGTATCTTCTGAAGTCTGTATTCTGCTCATATTTAGTCATGCTGTATAACCTTCCCATGCCCACAGCGTAGCTTGGCGTCCTTGTAACAATCATGTCCTAGAATTGGAATACTCTTGTATTATTCCTCTCTTCTTAGTTAGATTTGATGGTTAAGGTGTTATTCCTC
Source organism: Hippocampus guttulatus (assembly GCF_054856545.1). NCBI lineage: Eukaryota > Metazoa > Chordata > Actinopteri > Syngnathiformes > Syngnathidae > Hippocampus > Hippocampus guttulatus. The sequence continues at coordinate 5,489,732 of NC_141264.1, forward strand.
TCGGTTAGTTGTGTTTGTCCAGATACTTGAAAGAAACAATGTAGAATGCTGTTGAAGGTATTTCCTGCTCACTGGGTTTACAATCACCTTGAGTGCCCCTCGACCCCCACCACTTTTAGGGCCCCCCTCCATAGGATATGTTTAACATCAAAAGAGGAACTGTTATCTCAAGTATCTGGGTTCATGCCATCACACCAAATGGTGGGTAGTGGGGGTCTAGTCTCCCCTCACCATTCCCAACTTCTTCCAGCCACACCAGGTCAGATGACATGTTACTTTCTTTGTTTCCGGCATTTGGTTGAGAGGCGTACCTCCCCGCCTCTCATTATCATATTGTCTCTATATAATCTCATGAATGTGTTTCTTTTACGCTTCCTGATTGAAATCTGGACCCCTCAGGAGCCCCAATCGATTTGTAAACTGCAGAAAAATAAATTAAACCCGTCGAAGGAACTGTTCATCGACTCCAGCCTTTATTTGGATTACCAACATTCTCCTCGTCCGAAAGTCAACGAACACGCGGGGAAGAGGAGGCCGCTCTTCCCCCAACAGTTCCCTCTGTGCATGTTTGGGTTTTTCTTGGTACTTCCGCCATCCCACAGTTCCAAACACAAACACGACTGCATATGTTCAAATTGTGTTTCCCAATTCGTTTGCCCTATTGTTTTTAGATATGTTAGCATGTACTCATTCAGGCGCCATGTCCCACCTGCCGGATCACGTCTTTCAACTTCGTTTAAGCTAGATCTACACAAACTGATTCAGTAATTGACCCACCTGATATGAAGTGATTGCTACACAGCCGATAACCAGTCTCTGATTTTTTGGGGGGACCTTTTGGGACTGCTGTCCATTGACGATGTCTTGATTCCTCTTTTGGTAGAATGGTCTCCCCCTCTTTTATATCTTCTTGTTGTGGCAACCAGGTGCACAACAGCTGTCTACCATTGTAAAAGTATGGCACCGTTTACTCAAAGTACTGACGATCTATACTGCGCAGAGGATTGTGGGATGCGTCACGTTGACGTTAGATGCGAGGCGGCTGGTTATTGAGACGCTCTAGCCCAGGGGTGCCCAAACTTTTTGGATCGAAGATCTACTTTTCGATCAACTAACCTCCCGGGATCTACCCTTACGGCACGCGCACACGCACACGCACACACACACACGCCATGATGAGAAACAGCCTGAAACTGAGGCATGCGACGCAATTTTGCAACCTGTTAACTATCGTAGCTCACACGTACCGTTTTAAAGTGCTTCCCTGGGCCCTCCTAGGTTCCTATTCTTTGCCCGTGCCCTCGGTGAATTGTACATGAAGCAAACTCTGAATGAGAATAATGACGATAAAAGATAGAGCGCAACAGTTCTGATCACAAGCTGCAATTGCAGACTGCTGAGCGCTAACAGCTTCCGGTGACGTCATCACGCGCCACCGTAAATTCAAGATTTACCTGCTTTATTTTATTTTTTAAATATTTTTTTGGTGAAAATGAGACTGATAAGATGATTAGGGTGCAGTGTACATTAACACAAAAAAATATATTACTAACATGTACAAAGACACACAAATGGTTGTTTGTTTGTTTTTCTCCTCGACACTCCTCGGATCTACTTGGGACCTGTCTTAGATCTACCGGTAGATCAGGATCGACCTAATGGGCACCCCTGCTCTAGCCTATGGTCGCTTAAAGTTTGCTCAGATATGATGCACTTTATTTCCTAATCACTTATTTTCATAAACCTCAACTAAAAATTTAACCTTTGGGCTGTTGGGAAATTTAAAAAAAAGACATTTAGGAGGGGTATTTTAAAAAAAAAATCTCGGAATCAACATTTTTGACCAAACGATCAATTTTTGTCAATACCGTAACACAAAACTAATCTCCGTGACACTTGCCTATTTTTTGTGAAAACACATCACATACACAGAAATAATGAAGATCTCTTCCAAATGTACTCACTCAGTGTGACTCAGTGGGACACAAAGCTACTATTCAATTGTATGAACGGAATTGGCAACAGCTGGATACATAGGTTAATTCATACCTGTCAACTTTTCGGAGCGCCAACCTGTATAAACTACCAAAAAAATCCTTATAAAGAGCAAAAAATCCTTATAACATACCAAAGCATTTTATAATAACGGCAGAAAAACCCCCACAAAATTTTCAATGATATTTATTGTAGAGGCGGCCCGGTAGTCCAGTGGTTAGCACGTCGACTTCACAGTGCAGAGGTACCGGGTTCAATTCCAGCTACGGCCTCCCTGTGTGGAGTTTGCATGTTCTCCCCGGGCCTGTGTGGGTTTTCTCGGGGTACTCCGGTTTCCTCCCACATTCCAAAAACATGCGTGGCAGGCTAATTGAACACTCTAAATTGTCCCCTAGGTGTGAGTGTGGATGGTTGTTTGTCTCTGTGTGCCCTGCGATTGGCTGGCAACCGATAGAGGGTGTCCCCCGCCTACTGCCCGAAGTCAGCTGGAATAGGCTCCAGCACCCCCCGCGACCCTAGTGAGGATCAAGCGGTTCGGAAAATGAATGAATGAATGAATTTATTGTAGATCTCCATAATACAATGTCTGGTTAATGTCTAATCATCATTCTACTTAGTGGCATTACTGTGTTCAGAGTTGTATTCCTGCGTTACTTTTTTCACCAACTCCAAACCCCGGAAATTTTCAGAATCCGTATGATTTGTGCGATACGGCCATATACGTAAGATTCGCCACAAAATCCGTATGAACTATGGCTAAACCGTATGAGTTGACAGGTATGTTAATTGTACCTCACACCTGTATGATCTCTCGTGGCAACACTGTGGTAGAAAAACAAAGTAGTGAGGAGATCTTACAGGTACAGACCACGTTTGCCCTATGTGGATGAACAGATAATGCAAAATGCCACGTAAGGGACGTAATGCAGATATTATCCACGATGTGGAGGCTTGTTGGGGGGGGGGGGGTTGGCTCACTACCATGTTTCCAAACACAAGAAAGAAAATATTTGCTCTAAAGGGGCAGAAAGGCTTAATGCTGGACTAGTCGATGAGATACATTTGCTGATACGTGGTGTGGCACAAATACAGTACCTGGGCGCTAGCAACCGATGCTACGTCACTGTTGTTCTGGCAATTTCCTTTTGCTTTCAGTGATTTAATGAATGAATGTATTACTTTTTTCTTCATCTCTCACTCTCTCAGGACAAAAGGATGGTTCGATCGAGCAGTTCCTGGTGCGATTCTTAGGTTCTGTTCAAGTCCCCATTTACAAAGGCAGTGATGTGCTGTGTGCTGCAATGCGCAAGGTAAACAAACACATATACTGTTTACCAAACTGTTCGTGTCATCAATGTGGAAGACGACAAGAACATTTTTAACATGTATTACAACTGTATGTAAATTAGGAACAGCAGTATTAAAGCCAATGTGCTCTCAATTGTTGATTTGATCTCACAATCTGTTGGTGGCATCTGTCTTTAAATTGTCAGGCAAGTTTCTGACTTGATCAGATATGTACACTTCAGAGTTTATTTTGCTGCTACCATTATGTTAATCATCAATGAAGATCACTGAGCCCACCCCAAACCTACTGTAAATGTTGTCAGATCCTATTTAGCTTTAGGACTATCGGGAAAGTTCTGGCTGACTCTCCGGTCAAAGGCTTAAAACTACTTTTATCCCTCGCCCGCGTTAGAGGGACTTGTCTAAGTTTCTCACTACCTCAGTTTTAAGCAGTCAGTCCTGTTTTAAGCCCTCTCATCCACCTTTATTGAGCCACCTTAATAGAAATGAGGCGAACATAAGGCCACTTCCTTTTTACGGTAGCTCTCTCTGTAGATCTGGAGTGTTTGTTAAGAAGTTGGGTTTTAGCTGCCTTTGGTAGATAGGACCGCAAGGACTCATTTATAATTTGATACAAAGCCGGAGAAACTACTTAAATTCGTAATGAGAAAATTGCTATTGTGCTATGTCAGGGGTGTCAAACCCATTTTCGTTGCGGGCCACATTTTAGTTACCATTTCCGTTGGAGAGCCATTATGGTTTTAAAATTTGCAGGAAACAACGACTTCAGCTTTGATGAATGCTTCTGCTTTATTCTATTTTTTTTCCAAGACAGAATTTTTACATATAGTAGCTTGCGTTTGTGTGTTTACAATGCTGCTAGTGCCTTTCCTCTGACAAGTTCACTGATTCACCTCAGAACTCATGTACCAACAGGTAGCATACAACAGGCGATTAGCAGGGCAGCCTCCCTCGGCCTGTGTGGTGGAGGTCAGTGTGAGAGGTGTGAAAATCAGTGTCCAGGACCAATGTCACTCTGCTCACAGGGTATGTGCAAAATGACAACTACAGTATTTTCCGCATTGTAAGGCGCTTTGGAGTATAATGCGCTCCTTCAACAAATGGCCAATTTTAAAACTGTTTTTCACATACAGGGCACACCGCATTATAAGGCGCATAGATTAGAAGCTACAATAGTGGCTGATGTTGCATTATGCATCCACTAGATGGAGCTACGCTAAAGCGAATACAATACAATACAATGCAGCTTTATATCACACTTTCACAACCGCTGCAGCTGGAACAAAGCACTTCACAGAACATTTAAAATAGTACGTCCAATAAATCTGAATATTGATCCGTAGATAAGGCCCATTAGATTGTACAACGTACTGTCGCCTTTTGAGACAATTGAATGCTTTTAGGTGTGCCTTATAGTGAAGAAAATATAGTACTCACTTTTTGTGGATTCATATTCTTATTTTCTTTATCTCTATTTCAGGGAGACCAGTGTTTCCATTTCTTCCATTTGAAGAATATCTCGTTCTGTGGCTGCCATCCAAAACACAACAAGTAAGTGGAGCGAAGGAGTTACCATAACTGTATTAAGGAAGCTGTCAGTTTAACATTGGCTCTTCAACGTTAATTGATTTCTGTGATCACTGCAAGTGACCTTAATAATTGTATTGCAGGTACTTTGGTTTCATCAGCAAACATCCTGACCAACAACGCTTTGCCTGTCATGTAATGATGGCAGACACAACTTTACATCCTCTGGCCAAGTCAGTAGGGTAATAATAATAATAATACATTTTATTTATAAGCACCTTTCAAGATACCCAAGGACACTTAACAATAACAAAAAACACAAAACAATACGGGTTGAGCAGCGGCAGCCAAACGTGCCAGCGTTCACTCAACCCGAAGTCAGAAAGAAACCAGAAGGGAAGGAGAGGGGGAGAAAAAAACCCACGCTCGAACTATCCTCATTTTGAGGATAATTTGAGTTAGGCAAAAAAAAAACTCCTGCACAAGCATATGACAGTTACAACAGGTCACAAGACATAAACAATGAAGACGGTGATACAAGGGAGTGTATGAAGGAGGGGGTGATGGTGGGGGACTAGCTTCCGTGCATACTTTTATCAGGGGAAGGTCGAGATAGCAGATGTTGTTTTGGTAGCAGGCTGCCCAAGAATTTAAGACAGCCTTGAGTCCGTGGCTTATGTCTTTTTAGTGGTGTCGATCAGCCGAATCCGTGATTTCTGTCAATATTTGAGCACGGATTCCAGTTTCTCCAAGTTCTTGACTTTTTGCAGAGACGCTCCAAAACCGCAACAGTTTGTGGTTGAGCACAGTCAGAGTCTTAGTGTTGGACATCCGCACTATGCCATCCTTAGACCGGCAGCCTCTTCACTTCCAATAGAGCCGCTCCCATTGGTTGAATTTTGCGATAGATCAGGAAACTGCTAACACCAAACAGCAGCATACCTGTTATCAGAAGGCCGATAATGTAGATGTCATCCACATCCTCAACGGACAGTGTTGACAGGCACACCATTCTCCGCTTCCTCCAAGGATCTAGGGTGTACCCAGCAGCAAAAGTCCCCGAGGGGCAAGTAGGCTCCCCACTGCCTGCTCTTCTCGTCGAGAAAATTTTGTCAATGGCATCGAGAGACCAGCCAACCAATTCCATGTTTGTTTTTCGGATGAAAATATGACAGGAGGCTAGGGAAAGTTATGCAAAAGACAGCACATGGACTGAGTGGCGAGCAGGGAAGGGGGGGGGGGGGGGGACAGGAGCAGAAAGCAAAAGCGTCCGCCTTCGTCGAGAGCCAAGCAAGAAGTGAGTAGGCTGTCTTCTATTCTGCTCTGTCGTGCACATTATGAATTATCCACCTCAATCTTACAAATTTACATTCAGTCTTTGAGGTACTGTACTTTACCATTGCCAGTCTATTTAAAAGTACATATTTAAAGGTAAGACCGAATGCTGATGTTACACTCTTGTTTACGTGGTAACAGTGAAATAAAATGACGTTTCAAATTGATTGTGTTTTTAACAATGACTTTCCGAAATGACAGACTGATGCCCCACTGCAACATCCTACACAAAGGCATAGTGTTTTATAAAAACTCACATGAAAAAATAGTTTGCTGTTGTGTTTTGTGGATTCAATAAATATGGTAGTAAATCTGAGGTACAGGATCAGACTTTTTTTACATCCTTCTTTCTGACGTATCTGAATTGTATTCCTTCATGTTTTACAGGAAGGCCTTCCATCAGTATTACAAGGAACACATTGGGTATTCTTGTCCCACTGAAGACATCTTCATTGAATAACACTTCTTTTTGCTTCAAGCAACAGTATGTCCTAAATTTGCACAAGCAGTTCAATTGTTTAGCTTCTCAATCATCACTTTGCAGGGACTTTAAGTGTTTTATCATACAGCAAAGAAAGGGATCCGAAATTGTCATTAGTTTACAACTCTGTTCAAATATCTCTTAAATTTAGGCTCTACGAGGGACTTTGAACAGAAGAAGCCTTTCAGAAAACAGTGGAAGCAGATTTGGCTCCAAAGGAGAAGTCCAGTTGCCTTGGAGGCAGGCTGAGTGAGAGAGTTAGACCACACACTGGACCACCTCTTTATTTATGTGAGACTGCTTGCATGTTTGATTTCCTTCCTGTCTGCATCCACGTACAGGCAACTACTCTCGCCTGTAGCTACTCTATGTCACTTAGAGATGTCTAGATGGAAGGAAGGTTGGACCACATGTGAACAATCCACAATTTTAACATACAGCATACTTGCCCTGGATCACGCACACTCAAAACAGAATGTACATCATGAATAGGCCTATTTGACCAAAAGACAACAAAATCATGTTTAGATGCTAGTGACAAGAAATTTGGGCAATATTCAACAACCTCACATCAATGCATTCCTTCAGTCAGTCAGACAGATTTGACCCTTTAAACCTGTGCAGTTGGGCTCATCAGTTGACGTACTCCTACGGCAGCTGTGTCAAAATCCGGCCATCGAACGCCGCTATCTTGCATATTTTAGATGTTTTCCTCCTCCAACACACCTACCGGTAATTCAAAAGATCAGGTTCGTTATCAGGCTCCTGCAGAAATTGCCGTTGAGCTGATCATTTAAACTCATCAGTCCTGTAGGAGGAGGTAAACATTGAACATATGCATGATAGTGGCCCTTGACGAATGGAGTTAGACACCCCTGCCCTAGGGTATGTAAACTTATGAGCACATCAGTATAAATAAATATGAGTTACAGCCACAATAAAAGTTTTTTGAGCCATCTTCAACGAACCAGTTACCTGTTCATCCATATTGACATGTCTATAGGGGTGTTCACACGGCACACATTTGCTCCGGCGCTGCACCGATGTATTTTGTTGCGATATATTTTGCACCGCAGCAAATTGTGTGGAGCGTTCACACGTACAAAGCCGCTGAGCGTGTCAGCACCGGCACAGTGTCGGTGCAGCCCCACTTGCGTTCACACGGCAGTTTCTGCAGAGGAGCAAAACGACAGAAAACAAATGAGCTGTCGCGTTGGTTCTTCTTAAAACGTATACACAACTCAAGAGACTACTGGACAGGCACGTCCTTCTCCTTCTCGGTCTCGTGCCTTCTGCTCGAGAGTGACCGCCCCCGAAAACGTAAATCAACGATGACTTCAATGACACTCAGAAAAGCAAATACGTAATGCGCCAAACAGAAAATCAAGAGAGGAAATCACAAAATAAATTATATGGGGGTGCGGGGGGTTGTGAACACACAACAAAGGAACAAACTACACAAACAACTCCGAGACAGTCCAGTCTCCTACAAAAGGAAAGATGTTACCAGCCAAGTCTTGTGTCGTTATTAAACAAACACATGACGGAAGTCCGACAGAGCACGAAAGCAACGCATTCTCGCCGTAGTACTCTTCACATGCATTTGCTCTGGAGCAAATTTAACCCAGTTGCGTTCACACGTGCAAATTTACATCGGTGCTGCTTCGCAAACGAGCATTTGCTCCGGAGCAAATTTTTAAACCACCTCCCTGAGGTGGATCAAATTTGGTCCGGTGTAAGCTCTTTTCTGGGGCTACGCCGGAGCTAATTTGCACGTGTGAACGCTCTACTGGGGCAGCCCCGGTGAAGCACGGGACCAAATCTTGCCGTGTGAACACCCCTTATGTCCTTGTATTGCACTTGAACAAAAGTATATGTTCCTTTTGTTCGATCTTTGCTCAAAAAGTGGTCAAATTGCAATTCTAGATTTGAATGAAAGGGGCATGAAGTGGGCATCAATCCTCAGCCAGATAGATGCATTGCTTTTCTATATTGTTTTGAGTAAAAGTCAACAGCTTGAACTAAAAGTCAAAATCCTTGTGCCTCTCTCCTGTCATTAAATTGTCTTCTTCATGGACTCAGCACAGCAAACAAGGGCTTCTGATTGACAACCTCGAGTCGCTGTTTAAAAGTTAGAACCATAAAGTAGTGCATCATTAAGTAATAGCCCTACTTGTTTCTTTGCACAGACTGTAAAGAAAGTGTTGAAAAAGAATATATAGAAAAATATACATTTTTCATATAACCCCATGACAATCTACTGTTGTCCAACTGTTCCCAGATAACTTATTGTTTGGGGTTTTTTCCACCACCACAAAAGCAGTATTCCCAACTAGGGGTTGCACAACTTCAGATTTAAGCAGAGATACACAAAAGCATTGATGTGCGCTGGGACAATGCTCGAAAGCTGTCCTGTTTTTGGGCCCATCACAGCAACCGGTTGTGCATGGTGGGAACTTGCCATGTTTGCAATAATGATGGACCTCTTCCTGTGGTGAAATAATTTCCCACTCTCTTTTCCCAATGATAAAAAATGTTCAAACATCTACTTGAGCTTGGCTTTTTCCACCTTCACTGGTTCTCCCTCACTAAACAAAAGCCACACATTCAGAAATACAAAACAATTTTAATCAATGAAGGTACAAGACTGAATTAATTCAACGCACTCATTTTTTACTGCAAGCTATAAACATATGATGAGCAACCTGTCGACTGGGGTGTTCCATAATTTTTGATCAGTGCGAACCGGGGGGCCACACAGGACCATACGCTTCCTAACCAGATGTGTGATCAAAAGGCCATTTTAAATATGGACAAAATACATGTGTAAGTACAAACTATTTTCTTTTAATGCATATCATTTTTTGGAATACATTTCTCAATGCAGATCCATTATCCTAACCCTACAACAAAGGGTTTGAAGCAAACAACAGAATAACCACATACTGTGATTTGTTTTTCCCCTGCGCAAAGGGCTCTCTTGCATAAAAATTACCACTCAAGGACAGCACAAAGCTGTTGAACAGCAAACCAACTCATTTTGTGCATTTTTTTCCCACAACAAAAATAAACGGACTCAAAATGTTAATATTATTGTGATACTGTGTTTGTCCTGCATATAATTCCAAATCTGCAAAAACTAACTCACGTTATACTATTGGGCAGTATAAGACCCAGTGTAAGCGTAATTAAGCCATGTCTGTCATTTCGCTGTGACTGGTGATGTAACAACTTCACGGGCACCGCTCCAGGATTTTTTCCTTCCTGGGGCTAAAAAGAGGCTTGACTGATACAGATGGGGGGCGGGGGGAAATAATTCATAAATATATTTTAGAATATCAAATAAAATGCCACAGGGTCTTAGGTGGGGCTGCACAGATTTCTGATGGGGCTATAGCACCCCCTAGCACGCGCGTAGCGTTAAACCTGCATCTTAAAACTACAGTGCAGTGGACCTCTGCAACCTCGCAGATTTACATTCTTTTTTATTTTTCATTTTATATATATATATATATATATATATATATATGGTATTTTCCTGTTTCCCGCCCACATTTCCAAGTGAAAAACATATACTGAATGTGAATCAGGGTTTTAAAGATGTATTTGGGTTAGTAAAATCTATTTCACCACCTATTGGGGGTGGGGGGGGGCTGGCTTAATCAAGGGGCCACTCAAGAGTGTGGTTGGTGGCCGCCGTTGCCCATCCCTAAATGATATTGTGGAGTAGTAAAGTCGACAAATCGACTGGTCTGTACAACCGCCATTCCTGACCTGCGTTTTTTTTCTGTACAGTTACAAGGCCCAGGTGTTCAATGCAATCTAGTGTAATGTTCAACGCCGCAGCTTGTTGTCATATCAGTCAACATCATTCTCAGCCAGGGGCACAGATGAATTTTGGAATTGGGTGGTGCGTGGACCATGGTTAATATTATAAAATTAATACAAATAAATAACCATAATGTTTCCGTGAGTACAATATAGCAAACAGCACAAATTCAGGCTTGTAAGATTCGTCTGCCTTGCTGAGTCGGAAATCCGACTTCAATCGGAGGAGTAACAAATTCCCACATTCTTGTGTAACTTAAATGCATCGGTAGTTACTGTATCGCACACTATACGCTATGCAGCATCAATGTCCTCTATTTTACCAGAGAATTTTGTCACTTTACGCGGAGACGCAAGTGGAGCGGGACGGATCGTGTTCATCATAAGTCTGTGGGGGACATGTCGTAGTTAATGTTAATGATGGCCCTGTTCCCAAGGCCATCTGCGCCCATGCCCACAGCTCACATAATGTTAAATTTGTTGTTTCCTGCTTACATCTGATCGCACCATGAGTGTGGCCCTCTGGAATAATGATGAAAGCATTTATCTCAATTGGAACTGAACTTATGTTTTCAAGAACCTCAGTGTATGAAACGCATCTGGCTTTCACACTCACCTGATCTGAACCGTGACTAAGAACATAAGCTGCTAAACAACGTATCAGATTCAAGCAGGAAATGTATTTGAAGCGTTTCTGGCAAAAAGAGTGCCTATTTATTTTCTTACATGGTTACTTCTGTTCTGTGTTTACTGTTGTCTTCAGATGCGTACCGTATTTGTACAGCTTGATTCGCTAACACAGCTTAACTTGGCTATTTCAGGTGGGGAAAATGAGCGGTAATAGTCAGCAAACCTCAGGTTTAAAGATCAACATGGAATTTTGAAGTCGAACAATTAGAACATGTCGGAATAAAGTTACACAATTGATCAACTCCATATTTTAGGAGGGAAAAACATTCCATGACAGATAGTCCAGATGCAGTGGAGGTAGTTTTGTCCACTCGAAAGTCTTCATCTCTTCTATTAAAAATCTTAGGGATCAACTGTACATAATTGTGATCAATATAAATACTGTATGTTTGTATAGAACATCTATACTGGAAGTTTGACCAAAAACATGGGAGAAACACTGCATGAGATTGATGTTGAATTATGCACAGAGTGGTGCTGCTGATGGTGGTTCATTGGTTATTCTTGTCAATAAAACACATTCACAACTGCTGAAATGTGATCTTCGTTTGTATGATATCGTACAGTATGTATCAACCGCCCAGAACATTATACATGCTTGCGCAAGTTAATAAGAGCCAGTACAAGCCCTGTTTTTTAAACATCTCTACACAGATAAATTGATTTGGCTTGATAGCACTTTTCTTAATGGCAAAAATTCAACAATATTTGTTAGGTACCCAACCAAAATATAAGAAATCGCTCTCAGTTATGAAACACTGCAATTGCACATCATTATAAACTCCATCCATTTTCCGATCCGATTTATCCTCACAAGGGTCACAGGGGGTGCTGCAGCCTATCTCAGCCGTCTTCGGGCATTAGGCGGGGGACACCCTGAACCGGTTGCCAGCCAATGGCAGGGGACACTGAGACAAACAACTGTCTGCGCTCACACTGTCATCTAGGGACAATTTTTGAGTGTTCAATCAGCCTGCCGTGCATGTTTTTGGAAAGCGGGAGGAAACCGGAGTACACGGAGGAAACCCACGCAGGCCCGGGGAGAACATGCAAACTCCTCACAGGAAGGCCGGAGCCGCGATCGAACCCACGGCCTCTACACCGTGAGGTCGACATGCTAACTGGGCCACCATCATTGTAAACTCCATTGTAAACTATAATAAACTTAATACCTCTCCAACAGTGTCAATCAAACCTGAACATTTGTTGTACACTACAAAAACGCCAAATGTGTGGTTGTGTCCCAGGGTAAAAAAACAAACATTTCTGGGATTTCCAAAAAAAAAAAATCAGTTTAACCCCCCCTCCCCCAAAAAATAAAAATGTGTAATTTTTTTTGGTTATCATAAGGTAATTTAGCATGTTTTATTTCGCAACATTAACAAAGCTATGGGTAAGCTAAGAAGAAAAAAAAAACATTTTTCATTCTAGGTACAAGCAGGGAGCACCAAGTTCATAAATGAGGGAATCTGTTTTATATGCAGTTTTTTTTAACAATTTATCTAAATTGTACAATTATAATTGACAGTAAAAAAAAGATTTTTTACTTACCAGTCTCTTTTATGAGAAGGGGGCTGAGGGTACAGAGTAGTAGAGTGTTAGAACTATAGTGATCTTTTTCTTTTGCAAGTGCTGTTGGCAACTGCTGTAATCATTTGTGAAGGCATCAAAAAGGTCATTCACAAGCAGTCTCACAGTTCCATCTTTAATAGCTTTATCATATTCTTCAGTCCAATACCCCCCCCCCCCCAAAAAAAAGAGAGCATTATGCTGTTGAGTGTATAGGTAAAGGACAGCTGGTGAGGGTGTCACGTAGCGTGGCGGTGGAAAAAAAGCAGGCAGGAGAGAGGAGCAGGGTGTACTTGACGAATTGTATTAAAACAGAGAAAACTAAATCGGATTTAGATACTTTGGACTTTGTTTAGGATTTAGTAAATCCTAAACAAAGTCCAAAGTATCAAACAAAAATCATGACTAAAGCTAAAACATAACAATGAACTAAACATGACTGAAACAAACATGACAGAAGCCAAGAGCAAACAATGACCCGACACTGAGTGTTCGGGCTGGGAGTCCTTTTAAAGCACTAAGTAATTACATAATGATCAACAGGTGTGCAGCTGCAGGGAGAGCCCTACAGTGCCACCTGTTGGTCTCAAACCGAATCACGACAGAGGGGAAATAACCTTTCCGTCTCCGTGTTCAAAAACCACCCTAACATTTGTACAGTGCGGTCTTTTTCTCATGCTTCCTTGAATTTGAGGTTCAGGAATTTTCATGCCACTACACTACTCACATGGGAACTAAACTAACTCGTGGGGTGACACAGGCAAGAAAGTTTTCTGCGTATCCTAAGAGATGCATCGTGGAATGGGAAGGCTCAGTTTTCAGAAGAGTCAGTCTCCTCCGTGGAACCGTCGCTTTCCACCTCCATCTTCCTCCTGTGGTGGATGTTCCTTCTAGGGGAGGCCTTCCGCTGCAGCTCTTTCAGCATCGACACTGCACTGCCGCTGCTGTTGCTGCTGGGGCTGACTGAGATCTGGGCGATGCTGCGGGGAGGAAAGCAAATTCGGCCAATTGAAGGAAACGGAACAATGATGGCATCAGGGAAAAAGGCATGAGGGAGGTATTTCAAAAAGGAAAAGCAAGTTAAAAGTAATGGGGAATTCAAATAAGGGGAATTCAACTGATGCATATCTCACAGTTTGTCCAGTTCCTGGTCCATCTCTGGGTCATTCAGTACCTCTGTCTTACTTGGTAAGGCTCCTGTGATCAACAAGCAAAGATGGAAGATTTCAATATTAAATCTTCCACTCTTTTCAACCCTGCCTTTTGAATCAGTGCTGTATTAAAGTGGGGAAACCAATTCTAGATTTCCGTTTTTAGGAATTTGTAAGGACACGAGACAAAATGACCACAACATGTGAATCATAATTGAAATCTAACAACACAAAAACAGAACATGACTTTTCAATGAGAGAGAGTCTGATAATTGTTTAAAAACCTTTTTTGTGGTTGTAATTTCCATAGGCATAAAGGGTATGGGAAGAAAGGATAACAGACCATTGACATGAAACAAAATACAATCATCCTCTATCTGTGGTAGAGCTGCACTTTTTAGGAAAAACAGGATATGGGTGTTGAATTTGCAATATCGATATTATTGCGGTGATTAACATGTACGGTACCTAAAGAAATGCTATTTTTCATTATCTAACGAAAGAAAAGAAAACGTCACATACTTAGCTAATTCATTGCAGTTATTTAGTGTAAGTAATGCCCTTAGATACGGCTTTCCTATTGGATGGCGATGCGCATCTCAGGTTGCATCTGATTGGTCAAAGTCAGATAAAAGCATACAGTTCTATTCATACAACATGAAACTTTTATGCAATATGAAACCTAGCGCCGGTCTTTGCGATACGCATTTCGCAAGTGCCATTATTGCGCTGACAATATTCTTTCGATATATTACGCAACCCTAATCTGTGGTACAACATTCTGTATAGTGGAATAAATGAAAGCAACAGCACACGGTTGTGAAGCAGCGCCGATACTTCTCAACCAACGAAACAGTTGGAATAACTATTGTGGGCATATAATAATGACAAGGAGAATATTTACCGATCATTAGGTTGATGGTTTCGTGTTTAGCCAGGCTCATCAGTAAACTGTGGTAGGACACCTTGCCAGTCTCTTCTAGCGCTTCTTGTAAGCAGGACCTAGGAGGGTGGCTACACATATTGCACGCACACACACAAGCACATGCAAACACAAACTTTTTGGTTTGGCATGTCTAGCAGAGTCCTGAACTGCAGAAGGTTCTTGGATGAGGTAGACAATCAGATGGAGTTGGAGCTAAAAAGGAAAGTTTCAGAGAATCTACAGGGAACGAAATAACAAGTATGAATTTGTTGACAATCACAAAAACAGAGAAAAGAATGTATTGCATAAAGATGCAACAATTAAACCATTAATGGACAACTACTCAATTGTCAAATTAATCGACAAGTATTTTGATAATCGATTCATCGTTCAGAGACCTTGTTTAGTTTATAAATGTCCAAACCCTCTGAATTTCAACCTCTCAACAGTAAATATTCTCAGACTTTTTTGGTCCACCATGAAACTGCTTTCATGGTGATTGACAGATTATTGTTGTGTTTGCTCAAAATATCTATCCATCCATCAATGCATTTTCTGAACCCCTTTATCCTCACAAGGGTCGCGGTGGGGGGGGGGGGTGCTGGAGCCTATCCCAGCTGTATTTGGGCAGTAGGCGGGGGACACCCTGAACCGGTTGCCAGCCAATCGCAGGGCACACAGAGACAAACAACCATCCGCGCTCACAATCACACCTGGGGACAATTTGGAGTGTTCAATCAGCCTGCCATGCATGTTTTTGGAATGTGGGAGGAAACCGGAGCACCTGGAGAAAAGCCACGCAGGCCCGGGGAGAACATGCAAACTCCACACAGGAAGGCCAGAGCCAGGATCGAACCCAGGACCTCTGCACTGTGAGGTTGACGCACTAACCACTGGACCACAAGGCCGCGTTTATTCAAAATAAGACATTTAATCAAATTATGTTTGTGCATTGTCTGAACTCTGAATTTGAAATAATGTCCTGTTTTTGTACAAAGCGTTGGAAACTAATCGCTCTCTCTATCTAGATAGATAGATAGATAGATAGATAGATAGATAGATAGATAGATAGATAGATAGATAGATAGATAGATAGATAGATAGATAGATAGTGTTGTTGAATAAGGACTAAAATTGGTCTACCTGTTTTTGATGCGGTCACAGAGTGCGTCTATACACTCAGCCAGAGTGGAAGCCTCCACTTCTAAATCCTGTTCCTTATTATTTTCCTCTGTGGTCAAGCCGGGAAGCTGTTCAACAGAAGTTGATGTGGGGACAATGACGGTGTTTGGACTCTTCCCTGCTAACAGATCCTGGTAGATCAGCAACACACTGTCGAGAAATTCTACAAGCACAATTGGGAGTATCAATGTATGATATGTCCTTTAGAACACACATAGAGAAGGGAATAAAGAACATAGAGTGGTAATGATGTTGATATTTTATTGTATTTAGTTACAAACAAAAAATGCCAACTGAAGGTAAATCTGTCAACACGTACAGTAGGGCTGCGTACGGTGGCCTTCAAATAAAATCTCAGATTTTCGGAGAGAAAATCTGATTTCTGATTTGCTTGTCAGAAAGAACACACACACAAAAAAAGTCTGTTCGGAACCATGTTGTTAATGCAAGCAGTGTGCTGCTGGGACAGATGAACAATTTATCACTAATACACTTAACACATCATGTCCCTGTGGCTTTGGAACACATAAGCAAACATCCATGCACAAGGTGGACATGCTCAGTCTTGCTCAAAACAAAAGAGTAAGGCAAAATGGTCACTTGAGCATTTAAAACATAGAAGGAATGACATGTGAATCATGTCGGAAGAGCTGTTTTGAAAGCACAAAGTGGATAAATGCTGGTGTGATTTCCCCAAAAGGCCCAGTGTTGATACATCCAGACGACATGAAACAATACCTTGGTAGTAGAATTGCAGCTGGAAGGCATAAAGGAAGTCTGAGAAAGACATCAGGCAGTCTAAACCATCATCCGTCAAAACAATTCTATGGGGAAGAAAGAAGAAAAGTTTAACACACTGTTTTACTGCCAATGAGCTGAAAGTACTGCCCACAAACCGTGTTAAAAAACAGTTATGTGAATATACTGTAGGGTGTACGTACACACATTATATCCACAAGTCATCAAACATCATATTCATCATGTTTTTTAACCTGTTTTAGCTGTTTGTAGATCATTTGTTTTCATCGCTGAGTTCAAATGCAGATTCTAAGTTAGTCCCACTGGCCCATTCGGAGGTTAACGAGTAAAAGAGAAATACTTGAACACAATTAAGTGCAACACCAGAGTTTTCAATTTTTAAATCTTGGTCAGATCTACACCAAGATTTATATCGGCTAAGCAGTCACACAAGTGTTGAACAAAGCTCGAATTACACCCCCACAACAGCGGTTATATCAGATCTGCATAACGCATTACAGATGAGGCTCACAGTGTACACATCCAAAATGATTTTGACCAGTGCAAGATAAGAAACAAAATATCCAGGAAGTGATTATTTATCGTGATCTGTGATGTTGCAATGAATGGACCTGGCTGCACTCTTGACTGTCTCCATTGGGAAGTCTGGACATAGCAACTGGAGCAGTGAGCTGTACTCCAAAATGGACAGCAGATCTGGAAGCAACAACCACGAGGAGAAAAGATTAATTGACTTGCAAGATGGAAGAAAGCTACTCAGTTTGGGTGCATGTTATGGTTTTCACGTATTAAAATAATAAAAAGAAAACATTTACACCATATCAATGGCATCTGTGATAAAACTAGTTCAATAATAATAATATTATTATATATAATTATACAACTCCTGACCACCATGCCCTAATAATATTATATTATATTATTATATAATAATAATATATAACATTAATAATTCCAGGAGCGAAACGCACCAATGTCTAAACACAAATAAATGGTCAATTAGTATTTGTCAACAAGTCAATTCCTATTTGTCCATATCTATATCCTAGAGAACTATGCAACCATTTGACCCCACACAATTTTCAAAACCATTAGGGAAAACATTCTCTTCT
This sequence comes from Hippocampus guttulatus, assembly GCF_054856545.1. Lineage (NCBI taxonomy): Eukaryota > Metazoa > Chordata > Actinopteri > Syngnathiformes > Syngnathidae > Hippocampus > Hippocampus guttulatus. The sequence continues at coordinate 5,507,594 of NC_141264.1, forward strand.
GACTATTTTAGTTTCAAGTGTTTCTCTCACCTCCACTCTTGCCAATTTGGCGGTAGCATCTCCAGAAGACTCTGATGAATGAGACTCTATTATGAGGAGTGGCCTTGATGTAGTTATACTCTCTGAAGAGGATGTGGTTACTATTTTTTACGCTGCTAAAACTACAGACACACATAATAAATAAATGAAAATATATTATAGATACACATATGTTGTAATCATATCCAAGTGACATGGATTAGATTACACTTCCTGTAAATGAGCAGCCGAATAAATATGACATACTATTCAGCGAAGTAGCGGATTACACCAAAATGGGTGTATTCTTCTTTATGTTCCAGCAGCTGGGTCAGAGCATCACTCAGGTAAAACAACACATTACTCTCAGCTGTGGAACAATTAAAAAAAGAAAACAAATCATTAATCAAAGACAAGATGGGACCCGGGAGGGCATGAGTTGTTGCAGTAATTCAAAATTCGTTTATGGGTGCCCCCTAATCTCCTAGTTTTGGAAGTGAAAGCGAAGACAAACGTGAATTAGTCGATGAAATAACCTACCAAGATATTCGTCGACTGTGATAGTTGGGTTAAAGCGATTCATTCCTGACGTCATATTGACAGAAACAGTCGAACATTACATGTAACCTTGCTAAAATGTATGCCTATCGAAAATGGACGGTATAAAAGTCTGACACTGTCGTTTTGAGATTTTCTTAGCTCATGTCTCTCTTTGCCCGGATTTAATCGTTCAGGACATAGCGGATGTTGTGAGTCACCATTTCAATTGCGTTAAAAAACACATCCGAAACCTTGGTTCCGACCCTCTTTGGAAAAGCGAATAGCCTTTAATGGCAACGACACTTGAATTAAGATATCCTTTATTTGTCCCGCAATGGGGAAATTACAATTGAAATGGTACAATGTCCTCACCAACTTAGCTTACAAAATATTTGGAACATTTATCTTGCAGAAAAAGGTTAACGAAACGACGTATTAAATTTATTATTGATAATTGGTGGACCGAAACTGCTGTATGATAAAAAAAAAATTAGCTTGTCTCTATAGCCTGTCGAAGTGAGGCATATGACTATGTACAGTGGCAATTGTGGCATAAACAGCGCCAAGGATCGCGCAACACTTGGGCATTGTCAGGGGCAATGTTACTGAGGCCGACAGCAAACGCGCTGCAAACGTCCGAAGGCTGCAAACACATGAATGATGGCAATAAGAAACATAAATAGATAAATGCAAAAAAACCCCGAAAGAAATGCTGCAATCACAGCAACAAAATCGGAAACAAACATTGCAAGGTAATAATAATTAATAATAATAATAATAATAAGAAGAAAAAGGTGTTGTTGTACAAGCTTTAAAAAAAACACGGTTTGAGTCATGTTGCTCTATTATAAGTAAATACTGTAGTGTACAGTGATCCCTCACTCCAACGTGGTTCACTTTCCACGGCTTTGCTGTTTCACAGATTTTTTTGGTGCCGTTTTTTAATGCCTTTAACCCTTTAAATCAGAATGTGTCAGCGGCGACGCGTGTCGACAGTACAGTATTTCCAAAAACTATTACAGTTATTCGTTGAAAACGTTTGGTTTTTTGGAATTGGGCCTGAAAACAGGCTTTGGTCTTTGATTTCATTGTATATATAGTTAAGTATTGTATAATAACTGTAAAAAAATAAAGTTCACTACTTTCACGGATTTCACTTATCACTGGTTCTTTTTGGAATGTAACCCCCGCGATAGACGAGGGATTACTGTATAGTAAAAGATAACATCAATGTGTTTAAAAAGACATGATGTAAAACATATCTTTTATTTCTCCCAAAGATAGCCAGTTACAGTACATCCTTCCATCCATCTGATCCACATATCGTGCTGGAATCTATCCCAGCTGTCTTCAGGCAGTAGGCGGTGTACACCCTGAACTGGTTGCCAACCAATCGCAGGGCACACAGAGACAAACAACCATTTACACTCACAGTCACACTTAGGAACAATTTTAGAGCGCTTAATCAACCTACTGTGCATGTTTTTGGAATGTGGGAAGAAACCCATGCATGCACAAGGCATGCAAACACGATACTGGCAGGCCGGAGCCGAAATCGAACCCCCTGACCTTTGCACTGTGAAGCGGAGATGCTAACCAGTAGTTTTGTCTTATCTTCATTTTTTTTTTTATCTGCGATCCAAACCTCAGTGCACATCTTGACGTTCCAATCCTTTTGGAGGGGATTATGTTAATCTGAAAAATGTTCCAGTTCAAGGTAACATTTTAATATAACATACTCGTTATGGCCTTAAGAAAAATGTTTTGGGGGAGGTGAGGTAGTGCCCAATAGAGACCTGTGACACAGCTTTATTCTTCAGCCCCTTGCAATACTTTTACTTTTCTACTTGAAACCATTTATTTCGTGCCTTTACTTGAGTAAAACCACAAATTGACTTCAACTAGGGCACTCTTGGACATAAGTACAAATAAATTGTCAATGCATGGTTTTCAAGAAAAAGTCAACATTCAGAGGTGAGGTCATCAAACACTACTGCTGACTGGCTTGGTTCAAGCTGCAAAAAGGAATTTTTTGGGGCACTTTGAAAGCAACATGTATGAGTGCTGCAGCTAGCTTGCACAGTCACGGGCAAAGATGGGATGTTTTGGATCAGCATCTCTATTGAATATGATGCATTTTATTGAAAGTTTTTGTAATTTTGTCAGGTCATTAGATAAATATTGATTGTGAACTGCTATACTGTAGTGTGGAGGTTTGGGTTGTATGTTGGTGATGTATTGGAATATAAAGATCACTGTTTCTTTGGTAATACAGTAATGGTGGTCATCCTCAAATACATGAAATGCCTCTGTTTAATTTCATGCATAGTTACAGGCAGAGTATATTGCATTTTCTATTTTGCAGTGTGAAAGTGTCATAAAGAGGTGGATTAGGTCACTTAAATCCCGACTAAAGAACGCCTTTATTAGTCTCGCAATGGAGAAATTCCCAATTCACAGCAGCAAAGTTATGAAAGGAAGAAGTAGAACAACAAAATATAGGAGCTGCTGGAAAGGCAGCCACTCTCGCGGCACCATTTTGAAGTCAAAATAACAAAAATAAGGCCTAGTTTCTTTCATATTATTACATATTGATGTTTAAGCATGGTATTATAAAAAAGTACACTGCATATTGGAAAACAATATACTGTATACAGTATATGAAATATGTATAAATCTGAATTTTCTTAAATATTGTTGTATGTGTGTGTTGTATGTAAAAGGGAGAAATTCATTTACTATGTTTATGTAGATTATTCCTTTTTTTGCTGATATTTACATATTAATTGTGCTTATTTTAGTTCCACGGTTACTTTATCAGAATCAGAATCATCTTTATTGGCCAAGTATGTAGAACACACAAGGAATTTGTCTCCGGTATAACACGCTGCATTAGTATCATCGTAAACAACAAATCATTGAACCATTTTAGAGTAACCAGTAGCAGTATTTGTAGTACAAGAAGAGTGACTACGTCAGTGACTGTTTAAGGAGTTAATGGCTAGAGGGAAGAAGCTGTTTAAGTGTCTACTGGATTTGGTGCGCATGGATCTGTAGCGTCTGCCTGAGGGGAGTAGCTGGAAAAGGTGGTGGGCAGGGTGCGGGGGATCCAGGAGGATTTTCCGTGCCCTTGTCTTGATTCTTGCAGTGTGCAAGTCCTCAAGAGTGGGTAGGGCGGTGCCAATGATTTTTTCCGCCGTCCTAACTGTCCGTTGAAGTCGGATTTTGTCCTTTTTTGTGGCGGCCCCAAACCAAACCGTGATGGAAGAACACAGGATTGATTCGATGACTGCCGTGTAGAACTGTCGTAGCACCTCCTGTGGCAGGCCATGCTTCCTCAGCAGCCTCAGGAAGTACATCCTCTGCCGGGCCCTTTTCAGGATGGAGATGGTGTTGACTTCCCACTTCATGTCCTGGGAGACTGTGATTCCCAGGAACTTGAAGGTCTCGACGGTTGACACAGGGCAGGTGGATAGTGTGAGGGGCAACTGTGGAGAAGAATGTTTCCTGAAGTCCACGATCATCTCTACAGTCTTGAGCGTGTTCAGCCCGAGGTTGTGTCGGCTGCACCAGAGCTCCAGCTGCTCCACTTGTTGGCGGTACGCAGACTCGTCGCCGTCTTTGATGAGACCGATGACCGTGGTGTCGTCTGCGAACTTTATGAGTTTGACAGCTGGATCTGTTGAGGTGCAATCGTTTGTGTAGAGAGAGAAGAGCAGTGGAGAGAGGACACATCCCTGTGGGGCTCCAGTGCTGGTGGTGCGTATTGATGATGTTGTTGCTCCCAGTCTCACCTGTTGTGTCCGTCCCGTCAGGAAGCTGAGGATCCACTGGCAGATCGTAGGGGACACACCGAGGTGGAGAAGTTTGGGGGTGAGGAGTTCCGGGATGATGGTGTTGAACGCAGAGCTGAAATCCACAAACAGAATCCTTGCGTAGGTCCCTGTGCTGTCGAGGTGCTCGAGGATGTAGTGCAGACCTATGTTGACTGCGTCTTCCACAGACCTGTTTGCCCGGTAGGCAAACTGGAGAGGGTCCAGCAGGGGTCCGGTGACGTTCTTTAGGTGGTTCAGCACAAGGCGTTCAAAGGACTTCATGACCACAGACGTCAGGGCGACAGGCCTATAGTCGTTCAGTTCCGATGTTGCCGATTTCTTGGGAACTGGGATGATGGTAGACTGTTTGAAGCAGGATGGGACCTCACACAGCTCCAGGGATCTGTTGAAGATTTGTGTGAAGACCGGAGCCAGCTGGTCAGCGCAGACTTTCAGGCAGGAGGGGGACACTTTGTCGGGCCCCGCAGCTTTCTTGATCTTCTGCTGCTTGAAGAGCCGTCTCACGTCCTGTTCGTGGATCTGTAGTGGAGAAAAAGAGGGTGGGGGGGGGGTAGGTAGAGTGGTTTCTGGTAGAGGTGGGTGTGTGTGGGAAATGGGGGTGACCTTTTCAAATCGGCAGAAAAACATGTTTAGTTTATTAGCAAGACCCTTATTGTTCACTGTTTGGGGGGGGGGGGGGGTGGCATTCTATAGTTAGAGATTGCTTTCAGGCCATTCCATACAGATGCAGAGTCGTTAGCAGAGAACTGGTTTTTCAGCCTCTCTGCATAGCTTCTCTTAGCGATGTTAATTTCCTTTGTCAATTGGTTTCGGGCGTGTTTGTACAGTGCCCGATCTCCACTTCTAAATGCGGCCTCTTTCTCTTTCCTGCCGTCATCATCGGGCGCCGACAGGTATGGCAGCCTCGGTCACACGCTCCCTAGTATTATCCCTGTTTTTGTCATTTTTTATTATACGTTCCCAAATATTGCGTTTATTTGATTATTATTGATTTTTATAACTGCACTGTGTATTTGTAGATTTAGAGAAGGCTTATGACAGGGTGCCAAGAGAGGAATTGTGGTTCTGTATGAGGAAGTCAGGGGTTGCAGAGAAGTACGTTAGATTGGTGCAGGACATGTATGAGAATAGTACAACAGTGGTGATGTGTGCAGTTGGACAGACAGAAGACTTCAAGGTGGAGGGAGGTAGGACTGCATCAAGGATCGGCCCTGAGCCTTGTTTGCTTCGGTGATGGATAGACTGACAGATGAGGTCAGACAGGAGTCTCCCTGGACTATGATGTTTGCAGATGACATCGTGATCTGTAGTGAGAGTAGGCAGCAGCTACAAGAAAACCTAGAAAGGTGGAGGTTTGCACGAGAGAGAAGAGGAATGATGGTCAGTCATAGTAAGACAGAGTACATGTGCATACATGAAAGGGAGACCAGTGGAACCGTGAGGTTATAGGGAGCAGAGGTGGCGAAGGTACAGGAATTTAAGGACCTAGGATCAACAGTGCAGAGCAGCGGAGACTGTGGAAGAGAAGTGAAGAATAGAGTGCAGGCAGGATGGAACAGCTGGAGAAAAGTGTCAGGAGTGATTTGTGATAGAAGAGTGTCAGCTAAGGTGAAGGGAAAAGTTTACAGAACAGTTATGAGACCAGCCATGATGTATGGTCTAGAGCAGGGGTGCCCATTACGTCGATCCTGATCTACCGGTAGATTTAAGACAGGTCCCAGGTAGATCCGAGGAGTGTCGAGGAGAAAAAAAAAACAAATAACCATCTGTGTGTCTTTGAACATGTTAGTAATATATATTTTTTGTGTTAATGTACGCTGCACCCTAATCATCCTATCAGTCTCGTTTTCACAAAAAAAAAAAATCAAAAAATAAAATAAAATAAAGCAGGTAAATCTTTAATTTATGGTGGCGCGTGATTACGTCACCGGAAGTTGTTAGCGCTCAGCAGTTTGCAATTGCAACTTCTGATCAGAGCTGTTGCGCTCTGTATTTTATCATCATTATTCTCATTCAGATTTTGCTTCGGGTACAATTCACCGAGGGCACGGAAAAAGAATAGGAATCTAGGAGGGCACAGGGAAGCACTTTAAAACGGTACGTGTGAGCTACGATAGTTAACAGGCTGCAAACGTGCATCGCATGCCTCAGTTTCAGGCTGTTTCTTATCATGGCGTGCGTGTGTGTGCGCGTGTGTGTGTGTGTGTGTGTGTGCGCGCGCGCGTGCCGGTAAGGGTAGATCCCGGGAGGTTAGTTGATCAAAAAGTAGATCTTCGGTCCAAAATGTTTGGGCACCCCTGGTCTTCTAGAGACACTAGCAATAGGCAAAAGACAGGAGGCAGAGTTAGAGGTGGCTGAGTTAAAGATGCTGAGATTCTCCTTAGGAGTGACAAGGATGGACAGGATCAGAAATGAGGTCATCAGAGGGACAACTCAGACAGGAAAGTTTGGAGAAAAAGTTAGAGAGGCCAGACTGAGATGGTTTGGACATGCACAGAGGAGGGACAGTGGATACATTGGTAGGAGAATGTTAGAGATGGAGCTACCAGGTAGGAGACAGGGAGGAAGGCCAAAGAGGAGATTCATGGATGCCGTGAGGGAAGACATGCAGGTAGTTGGAGTCAGAGTAGAGGATGCAGAGAACAGGGAAAGATGGAAATAAATGACTCGCTGTGGCAACCCCTGAAAAGCCGAAAGGAGAAGAAGAAGATTGATTTTTATAACAAATTATATTGTGTGTAAAGAGCTCAGCCCCAGCACAAATGTGATGGAGCAACATTTCAATACAGTAGCCGAAAACTATTTTCCGAGCACCAACCTATCGTGGGCCAATTATAAAGGTCCTCAATTCAAAGTTACACTTTAGGGTGGGGTTTAGGTTCAAATTTGACCAATCAACGTTCGACTCTCGTGACATACAAGGATGCATGTCCCGAGCACCAGCATGAATAAAACAATCATTAGGATGAGCGAAATTTGTGTAAAGGTAGATGGATGTTCAGCGACACCTTATATCTACTTTGTATAATAGAATGCAAAAGATATATATGAGGATTTAATTTTAAAATATTTCAGACTCGCCCATTCTTTCTCCGCCCCTGGAGACGTTTCAAATTTGTTTTTAATAAAGTTGGGCTCAACTAACAGTGACATACCGGAAGTAGGGAATACATCAGCGTTAAATCATTCACATTCTCTTCCCCCCCAAAAAATTTGAGTGAAATACCGTGTATAATTTTATCATAAAAATAAATATACATGACACACGAAAGAACTTGGTTCACCAATAGGTGGTACAGTGTTTAATAATTACAGGGTTTATTTTTCACCGGATGTTGGATTTTGAATCCTGTGTGTACGTATGACTAGTCTATAAAGCTTGATCGAGGTGATTGCATTTTCACCTCCGTCTCACAATCCGGACATCTAGCATCTTCCTGTCTCCAAGACCCCCGAAACAGGTATTCAGTCAATAAAAAAGTAATTGCTGTCTCGTCCTCATTAACACGAATATTCGGCACATATATAGTGTGTTAGGCTACTGCGTTTCAGTTAAGAGGCCGATGTGCGTTGCCTTGATCGGCCTGTTTGTGTTGGCGCCGATGGTTAGCTCGCAGAGCAGCTAAAGGCGGCTACCGTCCGCTATGAACAAAAAACGTTTTCCATGGCAGCCCCCTGGTTGGCCTATCTCGTAACGCATATTTAGTGTTTTACTTATGTTGTTTATTAAATGTAAGTGTGTAGCGCTTGTTTTTTTTTTTCAGGGGGGATGTCTTCACCCCGAATGAAGGATGTAATGCGCTAGCTTGTCAGTGTTGCTGTTGATTGTATGACGTGACTCGCTTAAAAAAATCCCAACAAACACGTTGTTCAATTTTCCGACAACCGAAGTTGTTCCATTATGCAAAGGTAACAGTCTAGTATGACATGGATAGCTGAATCCAACCGAACGAAGTGATCTTATAGGTCAGCGTAAATTCATATTTTGCACGTACATGTGCGTGTGTGAGACTTGAACTGTTTAAAACGTATTGTACTGTTGTATTGATGGTGTTGATGTTTGCCATCACGCTCAGGAAATGGTGCCCTGTGTTTTGACATGGTATTTTGGTACAATTATGTAAAATTTCTTTATTTGCAGAACTATTACTTTTTTATTTATGTAAACAAAATTCTGGGTCCACTCCAGTCAAAACTCTATAGTTACCCGAGTGTTTCTGTCGCAGTGCTGTTGTCCAAATTGTTGGGTTAATTAACATAATAGTCAGTTGTGAGAGTCGTGGAGGCTGCAGATATACAGGCCACGTATATTTAAAGAAGTCAAGTCAACAATTGTCCTTTCATCAATATGTTTTATGTCCCACTGGTGTACTCTAAACCCGGTATTTTGATTAATATTGCAAATGTGGAACATTTGCAATATTGTTTCATGACAATGCTGTCAAATGCACATTAAAATGCAATTCATACAATGTATATCAGTAGTCCCCAACCTTGCATGCACTGAAGACCGGTTCAAGCAAGTACGTGATTTTCATGGACTGGCAATTATTCATGCGGGGAGGTTTTTGGAGGGGGTGGTTGCATGATCAAAAGATGACACAATAGTTTACTGCTTTTGGTCCAGTAGCATGTCTCTCAAGTAGCGGCTAATCTGGTAATATGACGGCAGCATGTGCAAACTCATCTCGCATTATCATGCTTTTCACATGTCACCTGTTTTAGAGGACTTCCCTATGGCACACTGACTTCATTTACTCCACGTCGCTGAATTTAACTTTGCTTAAAATTGTTTGTTTTCCAGTTGAGCACCTTTGGGGAAGCCTGCCGCTGCAAGTGGCAAAATGGGGGACGACAGTGAGTGGTTGAAGCTTCCCATCGACCAGAAATGCGAACATAAGGTGCTTGTAGTCCTTTGATGTTCTGTTTGCTAATATAGTTGTGAGACAATGCAGAAATAATTTATTCTGGCAAGAAATATAATTTTCATGGGGTGGGGGGGGGGGTTCATTGGCCACCCAAAATTCAGAACTGTACTTAAGCCAGAATCAATCATTTTGACAAAACCCAGTTTGTGCGTTTACGCCATTGTTGTGAACCTTTTCATTTCCAGGTGTGGAAAGCCCGTCTAAATGGTTATGAAGAAGCTCTGCAGTTGTTCAATAGGATAACTGATGAGAAGAGTCCAGAGTGGGGGAAGTACCTTGGACTGATCAAGAAGTTTGTCACAGAGTCAAATGCGGTGGCTCAGCTTAAAGGTCTCGAAGCAGCCTTGGCCTATGTTGAGAATGCCCACATCGCTGTGAAGTAAGTAAAGAAAAGTTAAATTATCCTTACATTAAGCCATTATCTGAACCGCTTATCCTCATGAGGGTCGCAATCAGCTCAGCTCTCATCGGGCTACAGGCGTGGTACTCCCTGAACTGGTTGCCAGCTATCACAAGGAACACAAATACAAACCAGTCTCGCACACAATCACACCTAGGGACAATTTTGAGCATTCAGCCAACCTACCATGGGTGTTGTTGGCATTTGAGAAGAAATCTGAGTACCCAGAGAAAATCCATGCAGGTACAGGGAGAACATGCATACCACACAGGAGGCCGGGGCCAGAATCGAACCCCTGACCTCTGCACTGTGAGGCGGATGTGCTAAAGTTCAATTAATAAATCCTTAAATAAAATGACAAGCAAAATGAATCAATAAATAAATTGCACGGAAGGAATTCATTGAGACGTGCCAACATTGACTATAGGAATGTTTTTGAGTGTCAAACACTAAAAGGGCTAGTTCCAACCAACCATCCATCCATCCAACCAACCATCCGACCATCCAACCATCCAACCAACCAACCAACCAACCAACCAACCAACCAACCAACCAACCAACCAACCAATCACCAGAGCTGTATGTTACACATACAGTGCATTTGACAATAAAGCTTATCCAATCCAATCCAATCTCGCTGCACCAACCAATAACCGGATCTCGCTGCACTATTCTTAGTCTTATATTTTTGTGCTTCGGCCATACACGTGCTGACATGTGACAATTTTCATTTTTGCAGGACAGCAGGTGACGTGGTGTCGGGGGTGGTGACCAAAGTGTTTAACCAGCCAAAAGCCCGTGCAAAGGAACTGGGCACAGACATTTGTCTGATGTACATCGAAATGGAAAAAGCCGAGGTGGTACAGGATGAGCTTCTGAAGGGTTTGGACAACAAGAACCCCAAGATAGTTGTGGCTTGTATTGAGACTCTCAGGAAGGCTCTCAGGTCAGTGCCCCCAGAGAGAAAGTCATGGAATGTAATTTATTACTCTCAATATTTGTGAAGAAGGTAAATTGAACAAGCTTTTATCTTCTCAGAATGTGACTGCCATAGCAATATCCATTTGAAACATACATGTACAATTCACACAATTTGCAAACATGGATTCTTTTCCAATGGTTTTCATTTTTTTTAGTGAGTTTGGATCCAAAATTGTGACTTTGAAGCCAGTAGTGAAGGTATTACCTAAGCAGTTTGAGTCCAGAGAGAAGGCCGTGAGAGACGAGGCAAAGATGCTTGCTGTAGAAATTTACAAATGGATCCGAGATGCTTTGAAACCTTCACTGCAGAATATCAACTCTGTCCTGGTAGGACATGCTCATCTCTGGAAACATATACTTGCTGAAAGAACGTCAACAAGTGCATCAAATAACACAATTATTGTGCCTTCTCTGCAGCTGAAGGAACTTGAAGAAGAATGGGTGAAGTTGCCGACAAGCCCACCTAAGCAAAGCAGGTTCCTGCGCTCCCAGCAAGACCTGAAGGCGAAGTTTCAACAGCAACAAGCACAAGGAGAAGAGTCTGGTATTAAAAGCAAAAACAAACAAACAAAAAAAATGTATAGTTAATGAACGCTCGGTGAATTGTATTCATTTTTATTTAATAATGGGGCTCAATTAACCCAGTATTGCTCAAAATTTCCATTCCTACAATAATTTTACTTTGTAGGTTTTTGCTATGGCCTAAATCAGGGGTGGCCAAACTTTTTTGACTGAAGATCGACTTTTGAAGCTACCAACCTCCTGTAATCGACCCGATCATGCACGTGCAAGCAGAAAGGCATGCACGCTGGCGCCCAACTATGCACATGCCCGCACAAACGCCACGATGAGCAACTGCCGGAACGGCCCTAATATGAAAGAAACCGAAACACACAGACAAATTTTATTATATTCACCCCATTTTCTCCTCCCACCCCTCGCGATCGACTTGGGACCAGTCCGCTGGCTCATGGTTGATCGCGATTGACATATTGGGCACCCCTGGCCTAAATCATCGTCACATTTCGATTGGCACTTGGGGATAGTGTTGGTTCTCAGAATGTATGGTCCAGTAGTGTGACATGGGAGCCCAAAAATATACTTGTTCAAAACCAGGTAAAAATGAAATACAGTGATCCCTCACTTATCAAGGTTAATGGGGACCAGAACCCCCCGCGAAAGACGAAAATCCGCAAAGTAGGGTTTCTGATAACATTGTGGACAGGGGGAACTCAATTAAACGGTATTATGTGTCATTGATATTCCGTTAGTTTATTGGTATCAACTATTTTTGAAACTTATTTGAACTCATTTTAAGGACTTAAAGGGCTCCTAATTACATGGCTGTGTTGGCATGTCATGGAGACTAAGTGGTCGCGATGGCTGTTTTTCACCGTAGAAAATAAGATAAGATCTCCTTTATTTGTCCCGCAATGGGGAAATTACAATCAGAATTCAGAAAGGAAAAACGCTGGGTAGGGAGAGGGAAAAAAACCCCCACGCTCGAACTATCCTCTTCCGAGGATAATTTAAGTCCAGGATAAAAAAGACCCTAGCACATGAATAAGCATTAGACAGTTACAACAAGTCACAAGACATAACGTGTATAAGGGAGGGGGGGGGGGTGAATGGGAAGGGGGGGTAGGGTAGGGTAACCGCGACGCGGCCGACGATGACCAGCCGCACGGTCACCGTTGCGCTCCGCATCATCGAACCACGTCACGGGGGGGAAAAAGAATCGGAGCGATGAAGACGGTGATAACAAGGATGTGTATGCGCGTGTGGTTAAAATACATTCCCACATAAAGAACAGAACATGTCTCTGCAATATTGTAAGCAATGAAATCTGGTGATTGATTGCAAAAGAAAGGGAAATTAACTTGAGGTCGGTCAGCATGTGGACATCCGGCTGGACCATACAGTCTGAGAAGCACCCGTAGGCATTTTTGCTACATCTGCATTGAACTATGCAGTCATTTTCACTAACTTTGGGAGGGGGGGTTAAGTTTTATTGTTAGTCTGCCAATGTACCAAAATGGAGGTGGAATTGTTAAAAATCAAATTAATTCAACTTTGATCAAATATTTACAGATGTTTAAAGTGCCATTCAATTAAGCCTCTCAGGAAACATGCTACAAAAATGCTGAATGTGGTACTGTGCTTTTTTTTTTTTTTTTTTTTTTTGCAAGGAATAAATCCAAAGGTGTGTTTTAACCACAACATTGTTTTACATAATGTTTTTTTAAAACATTTTTGGTCAGCCCATCTGATGGGGTTTTCCCACTCTAACCTACCTGCCTTCTGCAGGAGAGGAAGAAGAGGACACGGTGACGGCAGTGGATCCTTATGAGCTAATGGAAGCTGTGGATATTCTTTCCAAGTTGCCGAAAGACTTTTATGATAAAATTGTAAGTGTAATAAGCTCAAGTGTGAACAGTGGTCACATACTACCCAAGAGTTTGTCACATAAATTGTTGAACAAAATTTTAATTGGGAACCTCAATTTCTGTATTTGCAGGAAGCTAAAAAGTGGCAAGAGAGGAAAGAAGCTCTGGAAGCTGTTGAATCTCTGTCAAAGAACCCAAAACTGGAGAGCGGGGATTATGGAGATCTCGTTAGAGCGCTCAAGAAGGTACTTGGTCATCAAGTCAATTGCACAATGTGTTGCTGGGGCTGTGCAGTAAGCTACTAAGTCCATGGGTAACCCTGGTGAATACCAGTTACTTTAAATGTCCCCCTCTGCTCCTCCTCTACCAACTTTGGCTCACTGTAGAAACAGTGGCTCAGACCAATCACCTTTTGGTTGGAGGTAAAATGCATGCGCTCAATTTATAATTTATCTCAGGCAGTTATACACACCGGTGTGATCCCTTGTCATGAATAGATGTATGATAAAGAACTGGATTATTATTGTGTGGTTAGTCACAAAAAAAGTAGGAACTTCAATGGTACGCTTCAGCCTCACTGGTGGTTTTATGACACTGGAGTATGTATGATAGTTACAGTACTGTCTGATATGTCTTAGGTTGTGGGGAAAGATGCCAATGTCATGCTGGTTTCAATGGCAGCTAAATGTCTGGCCGGACTGGCCTCTGGTCTCAGGAAGAAGTTTGGAACATATGCAGGACAGGTAAGTTGTAAGAATAATTAATTTTTCAAGCAACTATTTTGGGAACCTCTCTCAGCACACGCAATTGTATACCTGCAATTGTCTGTTTATATCAAAAGACCACCATACATTTTTCTTTTCATCCCACGCAGTCATTTTCTTTTTTTCCTTTCTTTTTTGTTGCCTTTCTTTATTGTTAATGTCACTCTGCTAGAATGTGTATTTTCTTACCAGATTTATGTTCAACTATAGACCTATGATGACCTCACCATCCAAGTCAGAATTTTTATTTTAGTTTTTTACCCAAGTTCTCTGTATGACAATCATCCAACTAAATGAGAACTGCATCAGAATGTTTTCAATGGTGAACTCTACAATTTAAAAAAAAACAGCAAGAATCGGGTGCATTTTATTGAAATTGTTATTTATCCCCAAATAAGAGGTGCAATTCTCCCCGCCCCACATCCCCAGGTTGTTCCAACTATTCTGGAAAAGTTCAAAGAGAAGAAGCTTCAGGTTGTCCAAGCCCTGCAAGAAGCCATTGATGCCATTTTTCTTACTGTAAGTATCCACAAATTCTAAGCACAGAACAATGTCTAATTACCTGATTAAAAAAACAAACAAATTAGTTGTTCAAAAAAAAGTATTTCATACAAAACTTCGGCACCAAGTACAGTAGAAGGCACCAAAAACAGCACTTGTTGGCAATTCTGCTCCTTGTGACCCTTGTTAAATTTCTTTGGCAATCGAGTTTACTATGAGTAGAAGAGACTGTGTTTATGTTGAGTGATTAGTGATTCCGAATGGCTCATGAACTTGGGAGTTTTCAGAAGAATGGTTTGTTTAAAGTCTTCCCCAAAGGAATCCCCCGCCCCCTGTATTGCATGTATTGTATAGGTTCCTGTAGACCGTGAATTATTAAAAGGCATTTACAATTTTATTTTTATAAAGGGTTTCAAAATAAATTAATATTCTTCAACTAATTTCCTGAACTGATGTAATCAAGATAGCAGAACTAACAAAACACTAATGTGGTTTTAGTCGGGACTCTTAAGAGCTGATGTACATCATGTATGAAATGTAGCAACTTTGGACAACATGGGACGTTTGAAACTTTGTGAAGTTTCTCCCTAACTATCATTAAAAATTCAAATATAGTCTTAACCCTGCATATACCTGTAGTACTTTTGCATGTATTAGTGCTTACCAATTGTACTCAATTTAACCAAATAAGGCATGAAGAGTTATTCTGAAGTGGGGAAAGAAAACTTCGCTTGGAGGACTTGCGTTGATTTGACTCCACACTGCTGCTGTTGTAAATACTCACGTTCACAGCCAGTTTAAGTGTTAATGATAATTTGTGGAGCACTTAATCTCCCATGCGTCTTTATGGTGAAATGATATTTGGTTTTGATTTATTGTTGGCTTTTTCATTTTTATTTTTGCACACAACCTCATGTAATATGTAACTGTCTCCCCTAGACTACTCTGCAAAGTCTGTCGGATGACGTCCTGGCCGTGATGGATAATAAAAACCCTTCTATAAAGCAGCAAGCCTCTTTGTTTTTGGCCCGCTCCTTTAGACACTGCACTCAGGCTACACTGCCCAAGAGTGTACTCAAACCCTTCTGTGCTGCCCTCGTAAAGGTACACGCTTTCACATTATATAAGGGAAGAAAATAAGTCTGAATCTCTCCTCATCTGTACTTGTCTTTTTCTTCATCAGCAAGTGAATGACTCTGCTCCGGAAGTGCGTGATGCTGCCTTTGAAGCTTTGGGCACAGCCATGAAAGTGGTGGGCGAGAAAGCCGTGAACCCGTACCTAGCTGATTTGGATAAACTAAAACTTGACAAGGTAAAATATGATGACCAGTCTGACTAAAAGACAGCTCTCTGTTTCCGATATTTGACCCTGTAGCCTTGTCGCTTGCTGTTGTTGATGACAGATAAAAGAGTGCGCTGATAAAGTCGAACTTCCAGGAGGGAAGAAGGGTGCAGGAGGTGGAGGAGCTGTAGAAAAGAAGGCAGCCTCTAAAGCACCTCCTGCTGCTGAAGCCCAAACTAAATCCTCTGCCCCGCCCAAGAAGACTTCTGGTGCAGCCACGAGCAAGGTAACGTCTTCACTGTTTTAAAGTTAAATAATATTCTAGTTCAGGGGTGGCCTACCCGCGGCTTGCGAGCCGCATGCGGCTCTTTGGCTGGTTCAATGCGGCTCCCGGCCTCTCACACGACAAGCGTCGAAAACGCCTCGGCAGCGGCGATGCCATTCAAACAAGGCGCCAACTTCACAGAACGTACGCCATCAACCTATCATCAAGCCCGTTACTTGATTGACATAGAGAGCAACCAATCAGATGACTGCATCACCGCTCATGCTCAAAAAAAAACGGCGCTAAACAACTAGTCAGCATATCATCAATCCCGTTACTTGATTGACATAGAGGGCAACCAATCAGATGACTGCATCACCGCTCATGCGCAAACAACGGCGCTAAGCTAGTCGGCGAATTACCTCTGATTTTAAGGCAGCGGTGTCCAATACGTCGATCAGAATCGACCGGGAGCCAGCGAACTGGTCCCAACTCGACCGCAAGGGGTGGGAGGAGGAAATGCCTGGGGAAAAAAAATATTTATCTGGTGGTATCTTGAGCTTTCATTCATTTTCGGCCCGTTCCGACTGTTGCTCATCGTGGTGTGCGTGCATATTTGCGCGAGTGCACTGGTGGGCACCCGCGTGAGTGCGTAGCGCTCTTGTGTGCGCGTGTGTGTGTATGTATGCTTGCACGGGCGTGATCGTGAGAAGTTGGTCGCTTCAAAAGTCGACCTTTGGCCAAAAAAAGTGTGTGTGTGTGAGCGCGCAAGGAAGGTTATGATGTGTCTCGTTGCAGTAACTCGGTAAAAAAATTGGCTCTTTGTCTCTGACTGGTTGGCCACCTCTGTTCTAGTTCATGAAGTACAGAAATTAAATCACTTTTACCACAGTGAGAGATTATTGACAAATTATATTACATTTGCCCATGCTGTAAATTGTGCCTTGATCTTTTGTAAATGGAATGTGTCAGGTACAGGAAGTGCGAATGAAACAGAATTTTCTGGTTCATTAATCATGGGAGATCTTGGAATTGTCAAAAAAATTCACTTTTTGAGATGGTAGTACTCAATTATGAGTATTGCTTTTTGGGGGTTAAGCAGACCACACACACACACACACACACCACAATTTGTCATGCGCTACTGTTGGCTCATAATGATGGAATATTTTTTTAATTGTAAATATGACAATTTCTTTAAAGTTAGATACATGTATGATAACTGAATCAATCTAAATTATATTCCCCACTGAGCTGGAGGAAAAGTAGCTATGGATTCTGAATCTCTTTCTGTAACAGTCTGCTGGTCCACCAAAGAAAGGCAAACCAGTTTCTGCTTCCAGTGGGAAACCCAAAAAGCACATTGAAAGTAAAGACTTCACAGAAAGTGAACTGCCGGTGAGTCAGAACTCTTTCTGGGCTTTTTGGCATTGCATGTTCACAACAGCTTTGATGTTATCCAGGAACACCCCCATAGTTCACTTTTTCAAGCACTTGACTTAAACTTGATCTTATTTTCAGTCACCGGCGGTAAGGGATGCCTTTTTGGCTTCTAGGACTCCGGAGACCGATTAGGTATGAGGGTTATTCAATAAATAAGGTGATTTATTTTTCTTTTCTCCCGGTAGAAGGACTTCTATTACAGATGGAAGCTTACTTTTTCAACATAGTCTCCCAGCACTGTCACTGACTTTTCCCAACTGTGCACAAGCTTCCATATTCCCTCAGCGTAAAAATCTTTGGACTGATGTCTCAGCCAGTCGCTCACAGCACTTTTGACTTCATCATCACTTTCAAACTGTGCCAACTACTGTGAACTGCTGAGGCAGGTCAAGAAAGACATAAAGAACAAACGCAGGGGTCATCAGTCAGAAGGAGTCATCTTGCATCATGACAACGCAAGGCCTCACACAGCAGCAAAAAAACAGGGCAGACCATCAATGAGCTGGCCTGGGAACTGCTCCCTCCTTCTCCTTACAGCCCAGACTTTGCCCCTTCAGACTTTGACCTGTTTGGTCCCTTTGAAAGCATTTACGAGAGGGACGAAGTTTGAAAGTGACGATGAAAGCAAAAGTGTGTTGAGCGACTGGCTGAAACATCAGTCCAAAGACCTTTACGCTGGGGGAATATAGAAGTGTAACCCAGACTTGTTAAGACGGTCATTGTTACAGAAGCTTGTGCACAGATGGGAAAAGTGTGTGAAAAATTAAAAAAAAGTAAGCTTCTACATGTATTAGAAGTCCTCATACTGAAAATGTACCTTATTTATTGAAT
Organism: Hippocampus guttulatus; assembly: GCF_054856545.1. Taxonomy (NCBI): domain Eukaryota; kingdom Metazoa; phylum Chordata; class Actinopteri; order Syngnathiformes; family Syngnathidae; genus Hippocampus; species Hippocampus guttulatus. The sequence goes on from NC_141264.1 coordinate 5,525,770, forward strand.
GACCCTCATATTATATGTTAAAATTAAGTTTCCTAAATTCAGCCTTTTTTGGGGGGCTGGGTGTAGTTACTTTCAATCGTAAAACAGAATAAGAAAAACAATTCAAAATCTGTTGGCCAATTCGAAAAGCTTCTATGGTGATATATGTTTATGGAGCAGCCAAAAAAAAGTAAACCAGCTGTCAGAGGCAGGTGGTGAATATTGAAAAGAAGCTTTCTGTCTTAAAATTCTATCAACACCCGGGGTAACGGCGAGGAAATTCTTTTTGCAATTTTTGAAGAAAGGTTTTATTTTTGCATGTTGTGATGACTTGTGCTATTTTGTTTTTGAGACACTGTTGCTCTTTGACCCTTGCAAGTGACATGTTGGTGTTCACATTTTCATGTCAGGTTGAGGTGTGTGAAGAGCGGGCAGCCGAAGTGCTTCCTGCATCCTGTCTTGAACAGCTGGATTCAGCTAATTGGAAGGAGAGACTCGCCAGTATGGAGGAATTTCAGAGGGTAGTCTTTGTTTTATTTCGGAAATCTGACCGTTTTTCTGCATAATCAAGCACATTTACCACATATTTACACACACAAATGACTTGACGTGATCATTGTCTGTGGTTAATCACTATTAGCTTTGAAGGTTTTTGTAGTCTGGAAGAAAAGATAAGTCCCCATGGAGGAAGCAATGTTAATTGATGGATTCATATTTCCTTTTAGGCTGTCGAGACTATGGATAAGATGGCCATGCCATGTCAGGCCTTAGTCAAGATGTTGGCCAAGAAACCAGGCTGGAAGGAGACAAACTTCCAGGTAACGTTTGTATTATGTTGACCAGAATTACTTTTGAATGTAAATGAAATGAATTTACCCTGTCAAAACGATGCAGTATTTCTATTGTCGAGTATTTGTGATTCTAATTCATTCCAATGTTTTGGGCTGCTCTTTCTTCAGGTCATGCAGATGAAGCTACACATTGTGGGCCTTATTGCTCAGAGGGGGCAGTTTTCAAAGACATCAGCCTCTATCGTTTTGGATGGCTTGGTGGATAAGGTTGGCGATATCAAATGTGGTGGAAATGCCAAGGAAGGAATGACTGCAATTGGGGAGGCCTGCTCGCTACCATGGACTGCCGAACAGGTTTTTACCTTAATTAATAAATATTTTCCAACATTGAAAGTAGGGTTGAGCAATATAAATACGTAGTATGGGAAAAATGCCTCTTTTGTCAAAACATTTGAATTGTTCAACAAATGAACACAGTAAAATGAATCGTTAAATTCCATATGGCAAGTGCATATGCAAAAGAGAGAAATTCTGCACACCCTCCACCTCTCATGAGGCAAGCGACCTCCTTTGGCAGTGTTCGATGTGATGGACTCTGTGGTTGCCTTTTACCAGTCAAACACAAAACAAACTGAAAATGATTCCGCTCTTGTCTACTTCATAGGAAGTAGCTCGCCAGATCTCCCCCCCACCCCCACCCCAATTTGGGCGAAATAGTCATTAGAGTATTAGAGTTGTTAGAAAACTTGCTCAATTTATTTGACCAAATTGCTAAGTCATCAAAAATGACCGGTGTTGCCGCAGTTAAGTTTGAAAGTTAACTTATTTGATTATTTGTTTTTAAAAGTAACTACCGTAAATTCCGGGCTACAGACCGCACCTGATTAAGAGCCGCATGCTCAGATTTATGAAGAGAAATCAATTTTGTAATTATATGCGCCGCACCGTACTATAAACCGCTGGCCAATGAGTAGGCGGGGGTTTGCTTCTGCGTCCCTGCCGCCGTGGAGCGCCTCCGGGTGAGGCGGCTGACACGGTCCCCTGCAGAAAAAACCCGCAAAATTTCTTAAGGTTAAAATAATCTCCATATTTTTATGAGCATGATAAATGCATTTGCACAACGAAAATTAGTTTGCAATCACAAAATAAATGTACACCGTTCAATTAAGTGCAATATAGATATATATCTATATTTTGGCATTTCCTTGAGCATAGCGCCAACAGAAAGATCAGATGTTAGTAAAATGTAGAAAACTGGACTGTCTCAGAAGTGTTTATTTATTCCGTCGTTGTGTACTGTGTTCACAAACGAGGAAATCACTAAATAAATTCTGTAGGGGGGCTAGAGAATTTATTTTGTGATTTCCTCGCTTGATTTTCTGTTTTGGTGCATTATTTCCAATTTTCGTAGTTTCAATGAAGGAATTGTTAATTTACGTTTTTCCGAGGTGGTCATGAACGCCTCTCGAGTCGAAGGAGGAAGAAGGCAGGAGATTGACAGACGTAACTGTAATTTGTTGAGACTGTGAAAGACATTCATAAAGTGTGCGTTTCAAAAAATTAACATCACAGCTCTCCTATTTTCGGAGCTGCAACAAAAACTTATTTAATAAAGCAGCGACACAGTTCGCTGAACCAACAGCAAGTTATAACATTGGAAGCATGTCTCCAGGAAGGAGCCATCTTGGAATCGATGTATGACCGTAATGACCATACACAAGACGCACCGGATTTTAAGGCGCTCGGTGAGCTTTTAAGAAAATGGAAGACTTTTTGGTGTGCCCTATAGTGCGGAAAATACGGTAGTCTTTTCTGGAATTCATGCGACAGTTCTTGTTAAATATGTACTTTTTAATGAAATAATTAAATGGTCTTTCTAGACTTCATCTCGCATAAATGTTTTGAAATGTTTTTTAGCTGCAATGGAGAAAAAGAACACTACATTCAAATATTTTCAATTAATCATCATTTAATCACCCAGCCCTCCCAGAAAATGATCCACAGGATGTTGTCGGTTTATGAAGGCTACACTGTATTTACATTGGTTATATATTTTTACAGGTTGTGTCTTTGGCGTTTGCGCAAAAGAACCCCAAGAACCAGGCAGAGACTCTCAACTGGCTGGCTAATGCCATGAAGGAATTTGGCTTTACTGGGTAATAAACCTTTTTGTATTTGTTTCAGTCATTTTCCACTTAAACAATTCCGACTACAAAATTGACTGGAGAGTAGAGTTAAAGGAAACAACTGACATTTAACCTCTCCTTCTCAGTATAAATGTGAAAGGTTTCATCAACAATGTGAAGACAGCCCTAGGCGCGACTAACCCAGCTGTTCGGACAGCGGCAATTACCCTGCTGGGTGTTATGTATCTTTACATGGGAGCTCCACTCCGCATGTTCTTTGAAGATGAGAAACCAGCCCTCCTGTCCCAAATAGATGCAGCATTTGAGAAGGTAATCGCTTTTGTAATGCTCATAATGGTAACCATCGTTTTCTGTTCCTGTGAACAAGAGAGCCATACAAACTACCTTCGTTTCTCTTTTGTATGTCTGCATCCTAGATGCAAGGCCAGTCAGCTCCAGCTCCAACAAGATTCACCAAGAAGACTGGCAATGAGGATGAATGTGACACTGCAGAGGAGCAAGACGAAGATGTAGGAGGGCAGGACATCATGGACCTACTGCCCAGAACAGAGATTAGGTGACTTACTGAAAATTTTAAGTTTGCCGTTTGGAAGTAGTGCAAAAAAGACACCTTGTATTTTTTTCGTCCTAAAACCATATGGAAACACTTATATTACTGATATTAATAGCAACAGTGTTGGCGCAAGCAAGTTGTGTTTACTTGTCTTTAAGTTGGGATTCAATAAAAGAGACAGCCATTCTGTGCATGCTTAATACCTTGCCAATACTTTTGAAATCAGTGCCTGTGAAAAGTAAACAAACATTCTTTTTGCCCCACCTTTTTAGCGACAAAATCACTTCTGATCTGGTTTCTAAAATCGAAGATAAGAACTGGAAGACTAGAAAGGAGGGCCTTGATGAAGTTGCAGCCATCATCTCAGAAGCAAAATTCATCACAGCCAACATCGGGGAGCTCCCTTTGGCCTTGAAAGGACGACTTAGTGATTCCAACAAGATCCTGGTGGGTGGAATATGAATTAGGGAGCAAAATCCCTGCTTTTATCTATCTTGAAGGGTGACAATTTATCCACTTGATGTTGACTGAAAATGACACCACAGTGCCGAAGGTCTCAACTTGTGAATGTCACATGACCAAACACAGAAAACAGGTGAGCCGTGACCGTCGTTACGTGAGCCCTTTGGCGCTCACTGTGATGTCATTTTCAGTCAACAGCAAATGACATAATGGCCGCCCCTGAGATAGGGGGGAAAAAAACAGGTGGATTTTTTTTAAATTCATTCATAGTCCACACTAAACGCAATATTAACTAGAATGCCATGTTTAGACTAGTGTCTGGATTTTGGAAATTTTGTATTCGACTTCTTGAAGTGTATTTCAGAGCACCCAAGTGTTAATTTTGTCAGCCATTTCCATTTTTAAGATAGTTTCAGTCACACTTGTTAGTTTTCATCACATTTAGTTAACCTCATCCTGTTTTTATTTAGCCAAATTCTTTTGGGCAGTAAGTCGAGCATTTTAGTCTTTATTTTTATCCAAGAAAACTATTTTATTCGTCTACTTTGTGAACATTTTGATGTACCCGGTAGTTTGTCTTTTTACCCTTTTCCTTTTTTTTGTCAGCACATGATAAAAAACATTTCCATTTGATTTCAAATTCTTTCGCTGAACATTTTCTCTTGTCTTTTTGAAGAAAAACTAAATTTTAATGAATACATCCAGACATGGAATGTTAAGATAAAATTAGCATTCTACATTCAACAATCCATTTTAAACTCGTACTAAAAACATATCCTAACTATCCCATTTTATGCAGAAATAATTTGCATGTGTTTGTTAATATTAATCTTGATGCTAATTGAAATCATTGGGTCTGTGAAGACAGGCATTTTATTTCACCAAATACATTGGAATGCAAACTCAGATAGCTGTGGTTCCCAACCTTTTTCAGCTTGGGACCCCATTTTGGTGTCACACAACTATGGCAACCCCAGACATTCAAAGCACAGACAAATGTACCTTCTTTACTTTTATACCACATTTCGGATATTTCATGTATGAAAATGTAGGTTAAAGTTGTTTCTGAATTATTTGTGGTTCATTTTATTTTATGAAGATGAATTGCTTCAGTTCGTTCATATGACTGTCCCAACTGAGGTGAGAGTGGAACTTGTTTTGGTGCCAAGTGCACATTTAAGGGGTGTTCACACCGCTCCGGCGCTGCACCGATGTATTTTGTTGCAATATATTTTACGCCGGAGCAAATTTTGTGGAGCGTTCACACGTACAAAGCCGCTGAGCGTGTCGGCACCGGCACAGCGTCGGTGCAGCTCCACTTGCGTTCACACGGCAGTTTCTGCAGCGGAGCAAAACGACAGAACCCCCCCCCCCCCATTCTAGTTGAGATGGTATAACCCAAGAGGTGCTTGCTACTGTTACCAGCCTTGTCTTGTGTCGTTATTAAACAAACACATGACGGAAGTCCGACAGAGCACGAAAGCAACGCATTCTCGCCGTACGTAATCAACTCTCCCTCATGCGTAGCGAGGCTACTCCCCCATCGCAAACGAGCATTTGCTCCGGAGCAAATTGTAGCGTTCACACGTGCAAATTTACATCGGTGCTGCCCCTCAAACGAGCATTTGCTCTGTAGCAAATTTTTAAACCAACTCCCTGAGGTGGATCAAATTTGATCCGGTGTAAGCTGTTTTCCGGGGCTACGCCGGAGCAAATATTGCCGTGTGAACACCCCTATAGACGCTCATGTGCGGGCAAGAGAAAACCTTTTCCAATAGGATCTTTTGAGCCGTGCTTTGTCTGGTCTGTCACCATGGGTCTCTTTGCCATGGGTGACCTGGCCAGGGGTATAAAGCTCCAGATAGCTTGGCTCCTAGGCTCATTGGGACACAAAAACACCTGCGCAAGAAGAAGGAGAGATACAGACGCTCGTACCTACCAACTGCTGTCAGGCTGCTGAATAAAAAATAGCAACAATAATATTTAATAATTGAATGATGTCGAAAACAACTGTAAATAGCACTGCGATTTATCCATTTTGTATTTATATTGCACTTAATTGGACGGTGTTTGTTTGTTTTTTCTTCCTCTTTCTGCCTACATTCTTGCTGCTGGAGGCTGTAAATTTCCCCAGTGTGGGACTAATAAAGGATATCTTGTCTTATAAGATGACAGCCCCCCCCCCCCCCCCCCCCCAAATTTTAAAATCAGTTTGAATATTCAGTACAACATCTCATGTTTGTAGTGTATCAATTGAATTTGGGTTGAACTGATTTTCAAATCATTGTATTCTGTTTTGATTTACATCTTACACAATGCCATGGCTTCATTGGAATTGGGGTTTTATCACTAGCCATGAGTAACATCATGGCTAGTGCAGTACAAATTTATGAATACTGTACATTCAAGGTGGCACGTGATGTAGTTTAAACAAGTGGCCTTTCAAATTTGAAATTAAGATATTTATTAAATGACATTGTGTATGTCCAGGTGCAACAGAGCCTGACTATCCTGCAGCAGCTTGCCTCAGCTATGGGACCTGGACTCAAACAGCATGTTAAAACACTAGGGTTCCCCATCATCACTGTGCTTGGAGACAGTAAGGTACATAAGATGAGTGCACAAGATATTCATGTGCATCATTTAATAATTTTCTGCATTAGTCATGTTTAAGATTGCATTGACTGTGCATGTATGTGCTCTTAGTAAACAATGTTTATCTGTAGCCCAATGTCAGGGCAGCTGCAATGGCCACTCTGCAAGCCTGGGTGGAGCAGACTGGGATGAAAGAATGGCTGGAAGGCGAGGAGCTATCAGAGGAGTTAAAGAAGGAAAATCCCTTCCTACGCCAGGAGGTACATAGAAAGTAACGTACATAATGGACAAGGGGAGAAAAACTAATCATCTCATTCCAAATATGTGTTCCCCTCTGTAATAATTCCTGATAGAAAATTAGGGCTATATGGTTCTTTAAAAGTTATTATTAGTTGTGTGTAATTATCTTCCAAAACATAACAATTTACTTTCTCTCAAAGTTGTTAGGCTGGTTAGCCGACAAGTTACCCACCCTGAGATCCGTGCCGGGGGATCTGATGGGTTGCATACCCAATCTATATGCATGCCTAGAAGACAGAAATGGTGACGTGAGGAAGAAAGCTCAGGATGCTCTCCCCACATTCATGATGCACCTTGGATATGACAAAATGAACAAGGCTACAGGCAAACTCAAGGTACAGGAAAAAAATGTCTTTGAATTGCAAAATTTTATGAAATAGTTTTAACAGTTTCCAAACGTTACATTACAGTGCTTCCTATCATACTCTGTGTTTATGCTTGCCTCCTATTAGACGTCTTCCAAAGACCAGGTCTTAGCCATGTTAGAAAAGGCCAGAGCAGTGATGCCAGCTAAACCTGCACCTCCTGCCAAAACTGGAGGAGCTAAAGGCCCATCAGAGACAAGTAGAGGAGGTTTGTCCCACTCCGTAACTATATCGCTGCGCATTATCTGGGGACGAAACAGTGTAAACATTTGAAATTTACTAGCTGCTGTAAATTCCGTGGATAGGTCATTCCAGAGCACTGGAGCCTGGATATAAAACACTCTAGAACCTGCGCAGGTCGGGTCAACCCTAGAAATAGGGCCAGTTATCGACAAATGTGTTCACTACAAATGCTAAGGCACTGGTTAAGTGAGAATAATATGCTAAACCTCTCATCATTGCCTCTCGCAAGCAAGGGGTCAGAAACAATTACTCGATGCTGACTCATCTTTCTGGCGAGATCACAAGTCCTAGCCATGTTTGTCTTTGTGGTCTCGAGTGTCATTGGAGCCAACGTGTATCATAATGTCCGAGTAGCTAGTGTTGTTAGCCTTTCGCTAAGGTTAGCTTCAATGTCAGGCGCTCTGGCACATTACGGTGGCTGGGTTTTTAAGCTTTATGTTACAGGTGATGGAGTCACCTGGAACTAAGGTTACATTTTTGTTCAAAGTTAAGATGTTTTTGAGGTGTTTGTCTTTCCGAAATGCGTTTCCATGTTCACACTTAAAAGTCAGATCGACATTTATGTTGGCATATGACAAAAATCCCACATGGTCTGCTCTGTAATTTACAAGTGTTTTCATATTTTCTGCAGCCTCCAGGTCTCAGGCAGTCAGTGAGGATACTACCGATAATAAACCTGAAGCTAAAAAGGTCAGAGGGGGAGTAGCTGCCAAGAAGGTACTGTATGTCTGTGTCACTACCCGTTTCAAACATAGTATCAGTTATCATTTTACTGCAATTTATGCGCATTTGGAATTTTTCTTTGTCGTAATCGTAGGGCTGTGCAATATGGTGGTATAAATATTTCTTATTGAGCAATCATTTATTTTAACTACCCAAAATAAGGACCTGGAGAGAGAAAAAAGTCAGAATTTTACATTTTTGTAATATTCACCTTTTAATGAATAAGAGGTCAATATCACTATGATAAAGTCAAATATTGTATTGTATAAATAATCTGATATATACAGTATATATTTATGAAAGATTAAATAAACGTCTTTTTAAAAATTACGTTTTTCGTGGTGCTGGGTGACGTGGCAGGAAAAAAATTCACAATGTATCATATCAGTAAATATGAATCATTATAATTTGCTATTTAAAATAAGAAAAACAGTTACATTGATTCAAGATAAAATTCAGAATATTTCAATCAAAGATTAAATAATGCAAAATTAAGCGGACAAATGCAATTTTAAAGATCTGGTGAAATTTTCGAGGACATAACACTGTATTTGCATACATTGTAAGGTAATGTGAAAGGTTGTGCATAGTAAATGCTCATTTGCGGAAGACGCTGCCCCAAAACAGTATCGTCGATTGTTACGTTAACCTTCATGCAATGTCGGTGGAGCGAACTAATATTCTCTTGGAGTGGACCAACCGTCTTAGGGCTACTTTGTTTTGTTTTTTTGCGGGCTCAGTCGTGCCAGGAGTGACAGTCCATTCATGTTTTACTTGCCTGATTGTGACTTGAGTGTGAAACTGAAGCTCCGAGCTGACTAACACCGGAGCCACAGTATGTCAAAGACAGTGAACTCTTTTACTTCTACACTACGTATCTATCCGGAGCTGTTTAATCGGGTTAGTGTGCACAGTATAATGTTATTGCACGAGTTGGACTCAGTTGACTGTTTTCTATTTGAATGAAGTTGAGCCATACTGCGTGCGTACGCCACATGCATGGCACACGCACACTTCTTTGTTGGTTCAGCTTCTTCGTGTCTGCAGTCAGCAGACGAGCAGCTTGACGATTCTGCTGCACTCAAAACTCGCATTTTATATTAATATTGATCACGTGTTTATCATTATACATATTGGTATTGAATTATCGCTAAATCCTAAATGGACATGTGTTTGCTGTTGAAATATGAGCATGAAGTACATCTGCTTTTGAGATGTACTCAACCACATCGTTTTTTTAAAATTCAATCTGTATTACGCCCCATTTGTGTGCAGTCAGGATTAAGAGCAAAGTTTTCAGTCTGAGAGTAAACTCAGTACTGCGTTTTTAATTTTAACATTGATCCTGTTTGTATATCAGTTGTCAAATCTGTTTTAACCAGGCACAACGGTATTGGAAACTGAGTGCTAGCGTATACACTACCAAGAATTTGGGTGTGGATTTAATGCGATGGGCTACCAATTTGATAAACACTTGAGGGGGGGAAAAAAGCTCTATTCTCATTGTCATTGTGCCCGCTTGCCTGTCACCATGAACTCTATGGTTTTGTCATGTGCTACAATGCTGACCTGAGTACTGTACTTGTTTTTTCCCCCCTCAAAGACTGTCCATTCCAAATCTGCACCAAATCCAAGTGTTCTTTCGACAAAAAAGATAGTAATAAAAACAGCTCACTGGTAAATTGCTCTATTTTTATTGTATTTTTTTACAATAGCTACACTCCCAAAAAAATTTGAACCATCTCCTTGGTAAGCTATTTTTAGAACTCTCTGGCAGACTGCTCGTGTGGTCCTTGAGGGGCTACCTGTCCACAGGCCCCATGTTGATGACCCCTGTTTTAGACATTTGGTAGTGTTATATGTCTGTGTAAATCATTTGTCAACATTATTTGGTTTTTCTGTCCGTTCAGCAACCTTCTCCCCCTGAGGAACCCGACCCTACCCCTCCCTCAAAGGACAAGGACAGTAATGCTAATAAAAAGCCCCTCAACAAAGGGAAGACTGCTGCTGGCAGTCAACAGGTAGATGTGGAACAGATGTGCTCCTGATGAGACAATTGTTGCACAACTACCACTAATCAAATGTTTCTGTGAGCTCTTGTTGTCAACGAGCAATGGTCCAGCAAACCTAGAAAGGTTTAGATCGACTAATAAGTGTGCACTAAGCTTTAACGTTCGTCATGACCCTTGCCCTGGTGTTTACACTGTCCAATCCTGAGATTGTAGTCACTAATGGTGGCGTTACTATTTAAATGTATGATCGAACTAATACAGTCTTCTCTCTGATGTAAAAGCTTACTAACTCATCCACACAGCACTTTTAAAGAAATAAATCCTTCTGACAGAGTATGATTCAAATTGCAGTACCTGCATGCTTCAAAAATCGAAACACAAATGAGCGACGGATGTTTTCATATCACTCCACTGCATGCATGAAGTTGTTGCATGTTTCGGAACTAATCATAGTCATTTTCCACTTGTTTTGACTGTCACATACGTATTTCTTTTCAGTGTGATGTACATGTTTTGTCATAGAATAAATGTTTTGTAATGTTAAACTCATAGTGTTAAAAATGTCTGACATTTTGACCTCGCCTCACTGTTATTTCAGAGTGCAACTACCAAGAAGCCTGCAGCCAAAGGAATGAAAGACGATGAGGACAGGTCTGGGCCCCTCTTCATCCTTGTCCCCAATTCTAAGGAGCAGAGGATCAAAGAGGAGAAGCAACTGAAGGTGCCTGACTGTCTGCTGTGATCTCTAAACAAGAGAGCAGAGAACATTTAGCTGTTAGTCATGCACTCATTATTGAGGGAGTATACAATTGAGTGAATGGCAAAGCACACACAACGTAATACTCTTACTTGCTGTACAGAGTGTTGTGAAATATAATGGTACGCCGTATCACTGAAGCAGGGAGAAGTAAAATATCACACCTGCATTCAGCTTTGAACTTGGTTGTTCTCTCCAAATAGATTTTGAAGTGGAACTTCATCACTCCTCGCGATGAATATTTGGAGCAGCTTAAAACTCAGATGTCTACCTGCTTTACCAAGTGGCTCCAGGACGAACTCTTCCATCTTGACTTCCAGAGACACGTCAAGGCCATTAGTGTCATGATTGAGGTGAAGACGCATGTGTTGACTTTTCCTTTTTCCGAAGAAATTTCAGGCATATGCACAGCTCCTTGTCTGTTTGGATCCATAGATTGTGCTGTGAATTATCTCAAGCAGTCACTGCACTTGTCTTATTTGGCAGAGGTTGGAGAGTGAGAGTGATGCAACCATAAGCTGTCTGGACTTAATTCTGAAGTGGTTCACTCTGCGCTTTTTTGACACCAACACCACGGTCCTTATGAAAGTGATGGAGTATTTGAAGCTGCTTTTTACCATGCTGGACAGGGAGAACTATCATCTCACCGAGTATGAGGCCAACTCATTTGTCCCCTACCTTCTACTCAAGGTAAGCACACGCTACACCTGGCGAGACAAGCCATTTTTCAGTGTATAAACTAAGCCTTGGTTCTTCTTTCTTTGTTTTCAAAGGTTGGGGAATCTAAGGATGTGGTTCGCAAAGATGTCCGGGCAATACTGGCCATGCTATGTAAGGTTTACCCTGCTTCAAAGGTCTTTCCTTACCTCATGGATGGTACCAAGTCCAAAAACTCCAAACAAAGAGCTGGTGAGTCATGATAATAAATCAAGCTGTCATTGCTTTACATTATTGAAATATTATTGCTCGCTGTGATTGCAAGCATTCTTACAATGTGTCTTTGGATTGATGTCTACAGAATGTCTTGAGGAGTTGGGTTGTTTGATAGAAGGCTATGGAATGAATGTATGCCAACCAGCTCCAGCCAAGTCTCTGAAAGAGATCGCAGTTCACATTGGTGACAGAGACACTTCTGTCCGAAATGCTGCTCTAAACACGGTAGTGGCCGTCTACAACGTCTGTGGAGACCAAGTCTATAAACTAATTGGGAATGTAAGTTTGACGATTGCAGTCGTCCAGGCTTTCAAATTTATCCCCAAAATTGACATTGCGCTACCCGCTTCACTCATTTCCAGTTGTCAGACAAAGATATGAGCATGTTGGAAGAGAGGATCAAACGTTCGTCAGCGAGGAAGACAGCTGCCGCTCCAGCCAAGCAGAGTGCAAATGAGCGGTCTCCAAGAGATCATTCAGCAAACCCCAATGGCACTTTCCTTCGCAAGTCTGCACAGGAAGAACCCAACAAACTCAAGTAGGTTACCCTAAGGAACATTTGCACCACCAATGTTAGTTAAATGAAACCATGTTTGGCATTTGAGTGCAAATTTATGAAGGATCATATACGTATCGCTGGTGTCAGGCGGAATCCTCGTATCTCCAAAGTCTTCAGGAGACCCAAAAAATGTCATATTTGTTCAGCCGTTAACGTTGCATCGTCAAAGAGACGAACTAATTTGCAGCATATGATCAGTAATTTGTAAAAATAACACATTCATGTGAACTGACCAACTGTAAGTTTTGATTTTAACACTAAAATAGTAAGTTATGGAGCTAATACATTAGGGTAGAAGGCCTTAGTAAAAAATGTGATAAAGGTTAATGTCCTACCTTGCTAACATAAAGAGAAGTTTAAAATTAAAAAAAAAAGATTAAACGTGTAGAATGTATTGTAACAAAAAGTTGAAACTGAACAGTGATTGGCGTACCACCAGATGGATGCCACCATCCACTAGTGATACTAGTTCCACACTGCACTAATCTATTTCATCTCAGGATATGTTTCAAGATGACTCTTTTCCTCTTTTACCCTCCTCCCCCCCTCACAGTCTTGCATGCTGGGTTGCTCTTAAAAGATGTACTATAGACAGATGCATTAATTAACAAGAGTAAACATCGGGGCCCGAGCATGACCCATTACTTACCATATTTTCACGACCATTCGGCGCACCGTATTGTTGGGTGCAGTCTCATTAACGGGTGCTATTTCTGTATTTGACACATAGACAAAACACACTGTATTATTGGGCGCAGTTCTACAGTGGTAAAACATACGCCAGCTTAAACATACGGCATGCATGCGCGCACGCTAAAAACACGTTAGCTTGAAGCATACGGTAGCATGCCAAGATATACGGATACATGCTAAAAACACGTTTTTAAAAAGGCAACGGAAGCAAAACTGAGTTCGGTTGTATTTTATTTAGCCATCGTACAATGTACTCACGTTTTTTGATCAATCATCACCCAGAAATCCATCAAAGTCCTCATCTTCTGTATCAGAACTGAACAATTGTGCAAGTACCGGTAATCCATCAAAAACGCCGGGTTCCCTCTCGTTGTCAGAGTCACTCTCATTGCCATGTGGCTCCACAGAAATGATGCCGGCTTTGCCAAAAGCTCAAACAACAGTGCAAGCAGACACGTTCGTCCAAGCAGCCACAATCCATTCGCAAATTGTGGCGATCATCCATTGTTCCCATGCCGCTCGCAACTTTACTTTGAACGCCCGGTTGATGCCGATGTCCAGCGGTTGGAGTTATTTAGTCAAGCCTCCGGGAATGACGGCAAGCTCAGAGTTCATTTGCTTGACTTGGTTTTTCACCGCTGCTGTGAGATGGGCACGCATGCCAAAAGCATAACCGATGGCTTGAAGTTTGAACTGAGCTTCGTAGGCGTGTCTCTTTGTAGAATTTATTTTCGGGGGTTCTTAGAAACCAAAACAAAGTTGTTTTGCAATAATGCACATAGCCACACTTTATACAGGTGTTGGTACCTGCTAGGGGCGTCCCTTTAGCGTCCACTTACACGCCCATCCTTCACTGATTGGCCGACTTCTTTGCCGCATGCCTGTCCACACTCACTTCCGCCTTTTCTCTATATAAACAGCGTGTCGGCTGTCAGTCAGGTTTTGGAACTCGGTGCATACACAAGACGCTCTGCATTATAAGGCGTCCTGTCCATTTTGGAGAAAATTTAAGACTTTTAATGGCGCCTTATAGTCGTGAAAATACGGTATTTGAATTTTCTATCTTACGACAATTTTGAATGGTCCCATTGCTCAGTGAAATATCCTTCAAGGTGTTGTTAAGTGAAATGAGAATTGACTCAACCGTCCTGAATTTAAACATGTCAAACACTTTTCAGATGAATAAGAATGGAAGTTGTGAGCCAGTGTGACTTGACAAATGCACTTCTGAATCAATGGGCAAAGATTCTCCCGACACATTCTAAACTCCTGTAGGAATGAAATGGGAGACAAATTCCTAATTTTCTCTTTGCGTTCCCATAGCTGTCATGGCCCAGTACAGTACTTTCTTTCCCCATGTATGGCACTTACTTGACAGGATCTGACAGTGAAAGCAAATGTGTGTCTTTTGGCTGGAAGGTGGGCCTGCTGCCTGCATGTCTCTTAACTCCTCATCTTTTCTCCTGTGATTTCCTCCTATTCTGTACTCTTCTTGCCTTCCTTTCCGGAGCAGACTTATGTATCGCACTTATAGGATGTGAGTACATCTTCCTCCTCGTCCTCCTCCTCCTGTGTCTGTGTCCCTTGCTAAGAACGTAAAATCAAATTTTATCATCTTAATAGAAATGGACACCATCTTTTGGATTAGCCTCATTCACAAGAGAGTGCGGTACGAATGATCATCCAATGTTCCTTTTGGAATTCTTTTCTTCAATACTCATCCATTTTTTTAATTGCACTGCATAACATCAAAAGGTCAAAATTGTTTCAAACAGAAGTTCATTTTAGCTATTCATGCTTAAACATGTGTAACATTTGTTTTATCTCGATCTCCTAGTAAGTGGAACCTAAAATCTAGGAGTTGATGATGTGGCTGATTTCTTAAATTATGTGCAACTAGGGGCTATGTTTATGTTGACATAAAAGCAAGGGTTCAGGAACTTCATGTAGGTGAGTCACTTATTGGCAGCATTGAACATGTTGGCCCTCTGATGGCCCTTTTCGACCGCGCGAGTGCTGAATCCGGGCCATTGTCCAAGTTAGTAGAAGTTCTTTCTTTTTCCACCACTGAAATGAGCTCTAGCTCTGGTGCTTAAACTGGCCCCAATTATTTGATCGGCCAGACTCTGGCACCAACTACATCGGGGGCGGGGTTATCATGACGATTGCAGATGTAGAGGAATGACTCTCTGGACAACCTCCCGCGATCAACCCGTTATTGCACATGCACGCATACACAGTCACTTACACCCACTCGCATGCCACAGTGAGCAACAGCCACAACGGGCCCAAAAATGAACGAATTAGAAAAATAAAGTAGACATAAGATTTTGTGAAAATCACTGCCTACTTTCGTCGAGACCTGATGCGGAGGGATGGGACGTACTTTTGTGGCGCGTTAACTATCGTAGCTCACATGTAACATCTTAAAATATTTCTCTCGGCCCTTCAGATACACATACTTTGCCAGTACCCTCGGTGAATTGTACATGAAACGCTGTTTCTTTTACAAAGGTCACCTGCCCGGTATCCTGCCCTGCTAGTAGAAAAGTTTGTGGAAAACGGTTATGAGAATATGGTAACGTCTTTGTCAAATTTAAGTCATTTTAAGTGTTGGCTAGTTGAAGATTAGCAACATGTGAATTTGACAAAATGAATTTGACACCTGGGCTCATTTTTGAACAGACTTTACAAACCATTCTATATCTAGAACAAATTTAGCTTTGTTTTTCTCCCCCCTTCTAGAATTTGCTACATTTCTCCTACTCCAAAAAGCCACCCCCCATTAACTCCCCCCAACTTGCCTCCACCTCCACAGAAATATTAGGCATAATAAACCAGCACTAATATGAAAGTGCTCTTATCCCGTTATAGGACGGTGGTGTGCACACTTTATCAACTTGAATTGTATTTTATTTTTTGAGTTGTATAGGTTATAAGCAGGGGTGCACATAATAATTTTGGTGTCAAATGAGCACCAGATGTTTGGTGCTTATTTTTTTTCTCCCTTCCGACCACCTGACCTAATTGATGAGCTTAAAGGTGTCATCACGTATTCTGGAACTTCTCCAATCAGGCTGATGAATTGCGCCAACTGTGGTCCTCATGTTAGCAGTACACTACTCTTAAAGTATTTTCTGCACAAAAAAGTTGGGGCAATGAAGGCATGATTTATTTTTTGGGGTAATTGTTGATGCATTCAACATTCACTATTTAAATCATTTTAATGTAACAACTTTTTTGCTGTAGAGGACCCTGTGATCAGCTAAGCTAATTCAGGAGCGTTCTCTGGGGCAGCGGTCCAGTGGCCAATCTTTTTGCACTACGGACAGAGATGATAGTCTCATCGGCGGCAGTCCCGCCAGTCCTTTACGAGGAGCCAGCTTTCTCAAGCCAGCCACTATAACGGTTGTTAATAAGCTGCTATGCAACGCGCCGTGAGGGGCGTCATCAAAATAAAAGCTTAACAACAGGGATGGCAATTTTCCGCGGATACGCGGAAGTCCGCCGTTTTATTTCTTAAATTGATCATTTTTGTGAACAGACTAAATCCGTTGAGAACATTTTAGGGGGGGTCAGGTACCTTATCGTCGAGTTTTCACGAGCTCTCCTGATCAGTCTTTCCATCTTCCGATTGTAAACAGCCCCGTGATTGGACGTGTATGATGTCTTACCTGTTTTGATTGGTCGCTATATCGGCAAATGCAAATCACAACCATTCCGTGTTCGCCTTCCTAAAACCCTTTCTCGCGAATGCCGAATGTTATCGAGACTTGCGATGAAGCTAAAGTGCGTCAGATAGATGCGGATCTGAAAAACACGTTTCGATGGGACTGGTTGGATAGAAAGCTGACGGTGTCCCCAGTAGAAACAGTAAAGAGGAACCGTTGTGCTTGTGTCGGATTTCGTGAAAAAGCTCGTTGTCGCCGGTAAAGCTTTGTGTACATTGCGTGATGATGTCATTCTATACGGATCGAGAGGATGGAAAGCTTTACAGAGTCACGCAACCTCCGTGAAACACCGAAAACAGACATTTCTACTGAAAAGTAACTACTCGATCTCAAGCGCTTTTCGACAGCCTGGAGCATGTGTAAAAACAAGAGGAGTTGGCTAAAAAGAGTGGAAAAAGACGGAGAGGATCAAAAAGCTTTTAGCCCTTGCTAAAAAGCTTAAAATGAAGAGAAAATAAAGTATTCTACTTCATGAAACTGTATATTGTTGTATATACTGTAAATAGACATCCACTTTATATAATAAAATACATTCATAACCCATATATAGTAAACAGTGTGGGACTATCACTATATGAGGTAAGAATCAACAGCTTTTTATCACATTTACACAACACTTTATGAATACAAGTAATGATCAAATCTTAAATATGGCAGGGAATGTGTTTCCTTTTTTAGTTTTTGATTTTGAGCAGCAAATTTGAAGTTACATATTGGTGCTCACAGGAATGCATAAGCAAAATTGCACAAATTTTCACTTGAAAGAATAGTGAACAATCTTGGGATTTTTTTTCTGTTAAAGTTTCAAATAGTGTGTAAATTGAATACACTTCATCTTCAGCATGTTTAGTGCCACTTTTGTAAGTGGCCACGCCAACCGCGACGGCCCGTCCAGGCCACGCCCCTTTCCGTTTTTTTTTTCCATCACTAGCCATTGCCATCCCTGTAACAAGTAATACAGTGCATGGATAACAATGCCTTACTTGGCTTTTAAGTTTACTCTTGGAAGTAATCATGGCGGCTCACTTGAATTTGACTTGAGCCAACCTTGAGCTGACGGAGACGCAATCAAGCTTACCGTGCAAAAGCGCTCTGACATTCTGGTGTGCACATTATTTTCTGTACTCTTGCGTACCAGCACCCCACTTATGTGCACCCCTGGATATATAAGACATATTGGTGGGAAAAAGGTCTTTTATCTTTGACCTTTTTTTTTTTTTTTTTTTTACATCACAATAACCTGGAATGTCAACAGGGGTGTGGACCGTTTAAAGCCACTCTATGTAGGCATGATCTGTAACATTTACATGTTCAATGATTTAACATCCTAAAGCTGATAAAACTGCATTGTGAGCTAGTCCATTTTTGCTGTGAAAGAGTGACACGTCACCTCCAGCTCTCTCACTGGCTTCAACCAAACTCTAGAATTGTGAGGTCAACTTTGGCATAATATTTAGACGTGTATGCCTTGGGTCAAAAGTTTCAAACCTCGACACATCCCTGATTTATTTTTATTTATTACTATTATTATTTTTGGAATGTATTAATAGGCATTACGTCTTTGGTAATGTTCAGGGCAATTGATTCAGTCAATCTATAAAATATCATTTAAAAGTCCTGCTCAATATACTCATATAAAAAAAGAAATCACCGTGCCCAGCTTATTAGTTTACACTTAACTTGACATACGTTTGTCTTCCCCAGTCAAGCCCGTCAAAATGCCCATCACAGTGAGTCCTCTCACATGCCAATCCCCAAGGAGTTCCAATTAGACCTGGACATGATTGAGATGGACCAGAGCAGAGTAAACGAGCTGCCGGATCTTGTCCAGCACAAGCTTGATGAGCTGCTGGAACCCATTGTGATCCCTGAGCCCAAGTATGTCTAACCCAGGCGCATAAGAGATACCTTGAACCGATCTTGCACGTGGAAGTTAATGTTCATATTAATGCTGCTGTTGTGTGTGTGTCACTCTCTCTCGCTCTCTTTAGGATGCGTACCATTTCTCCACACTTGGATGACCTCCACAACAGTACTGCGTCCACCATAAACTTTGTCATCTCTCAGGTGGCCAGTGGAGACATTAACACCAGCATACAGGCACTTGCACAGGTAAAGATCACCGCTTGGCCTTTACTGTGTTGATTATCTCGACAGCTCTAAGGCTTCTATTTAATATGCAGATTTCTTTTTATGAATCACTCGTCACGTCACCTGCGGCAAGTGTTTGGTCCTGTATGGATCACTGATTTTTTTTTAATCAAAATGGATTCTCTGAACAGCAACTCCATGCAGAAGAGGTTCAGTAACCAGAACACAGTCGGGTCTCTCCTTTTCTACTAGTCACATTTTAGCAAACATTGGACATTTGAGCCTTGTAATTTATCAAAATGTTGTATATCACCAGATGTATTACTTGTTAACTTGGTGCAAGTAGACCACCATCCAAGTTTTTTATTTATTTATTAATTTTTTCATGCACACCTTGTTCGAAGTAATGTTAACAATTTGCATGTTTGATTACAAATGTGTGTAGAAGACAATGTTTGCCCTCTTGCGCAATTTATTTTTTTTTTCCTCTTGCATGCTTGGAATAAAATTTAAAAAAGAATACACTTGCTGTTTCACCACATTTACTACAGTAGTATTGAAAATCTTGCCCCAGCAAGCATTATTAATTGTCATCGCAAGTGCAAAATGAAGCAGAAATAACCAAATGGCTTAAAAAATACGAAGAAAGCGACATATCTGTTGTGACCCTTACTTTTGACTTTTTGGTGAAAAGCCCTATAGCCTATAGCTTTTGCTTGTCTTCTCTGAAAGGCAAACGGATGCAGTTCTTCCTGATAACCAGTGTCTTCAAAAACTAAGATGCAAAAACCTGAGAAAATTGCCAAGTATTACATCAGTATGTGTGATATATCTATATTCATGGGGAAAAAATGCTTTGTCCTCATAGATTGATGAAGTATTGTGGCAGGAGAACAAGGCAGAGGTCATGTCAGGACACATTGACCAGTTCCTCATTGCCACCATCATGCAGCTGAGGCTCATCAATAATACCCACATGGCAGATGACAGGCTGGACAAGAAGGTTATATTTAAACTATATAGCTGCATCCTTGGCAACATGCTGTCTGTAAGTATCTTCCACAAATGAATGTTATTGGATGAGCCCGAGGTGGAAAGACAGGTGGATTCCTTATTCTTGTCCTCAGTTATTTTCTTTGGAGTCTTTGGCGAGAGAGGCATCCATGGGTGTGTTGAAGGACTTGATTCATGGCCTGATAACATTGATCCTGGACAGCAGAGTGGAGGACACAGAGGAGGGGCAGCAGGTCATCAGATCTGTAAACATTCTCGTCGTCAAAGTGCTGGAGAAGTCTGACCAGACCAACATAATTAGGTAAATGAGCCCTCGGTAACAAACAGGACACATGAAAATATCAGGTTGAACTTCAGTCTTGATTGAATTATTGAGAAATCATTTATGGGGTTGCATCTGTCTTCAATATGAAGAGGAACAAAACCAAGACTAACTACAGCAACAATAATTGCAAAACATTGAAAAACAATTACAGTCAAATAGGGGACATTGTGCCGGTTTTGAAATGTATTATGGAATGCGAGTTGTGAAAAGTGGGAGTTATCAAGCAGTCCATTTGAATTTTTTGTAGGGCTGGACGATAATTCAGTATGTATCTTGATAGACGCACAATCAATATCAGTTGAAATTGCACTTGATATAATATAGATTTTAAAAATGTGTTTGTGTATTTTTATTTTTTTCATGTAATGGCAATCTTTCAATCTGTTGAATCTGTGCAGTGCCCTATTGGTGATGCTTCAAGACACTATGGGCCCAACAGCCGGGTCCCCCATGTTCTCTGAACTGGTGATGAAGGCAAGTCTCTCAGCTAAGAACACAAAACTGCAAGTGTGTAGACGGTGTGTTTAAACAGAAATCAAAGTTCATGTGACGTGTGTTTGTTTACTCAGTGCCTCTGGAGGCTCATCCGCCACCTCCCGGAGACCATCAACAGCATCAACCTAGATCGGATTTTATTCGATGTTCACAACATCATGAAGGCTTTCCCCAAAGAGAAACTAAAGCAGCCAAACGTTACACACAGAACCCTCAAGACTCTACTACACACACTTTGCAAGCTTACTGGGGCTAAGGTAACAAATCTTAATGTTCTGTAACAGGCAATGTTTTGTTTTCCTTCTTCCCGACTCATTTGCCATTGAAGTAAAATCTCATTTTAGGAACATGCACTAAATACTAATATCAGTGAACATGAACCATGATAGCGGAGGTACATTGAATCGTAAATGCCACTCTAAGTACACGAGAGTGAACAAACATTTTAAAACGTCAAAATTGGATGTTTTTTTTGCTTTTGTTATACTGTATTGTAAAAATGTAGTTACTCAGCTCTTTCTTGATCAACAGATCCTGGACCACTTTTCAATGATTGAGAATCGAAATGAATCTGAATTGGAGACCTATTTAAGGCGGGCTGTCAAACACTCTGGTAACCTGTTTGGTAGCAAGAGTGACCGAGGTAACGAAAAGGGTGGTCTGCACATGGTGAGTAACACGATTAATGTAAATTAATGTGTATCTAATCAGTGTTATATTGCATTTAAGTAATAAATGTATGCAAATGGTATTACCATTTGAGGTTAGTTAAATAGAGTAGACTTCGACAGTATACAGTATTATGATTGCATGAATCTCCAATATATTCTAGTTTTAGATATTCATCCATCCATTAATCTATTTTGTAATCTGTTTATCATCACGAGGGTCGCGGGTGTGCGAGAGCCTATCCCTCTCTTCGGGCTGTAGGCGGGGGACATTGTAAACTGGTTGCCAGCCAATCCCAGGGCACACAGAGAGGAACAACCATTCGTGCTCACACTCACACCAAGGGACAATTTAGAGTGTTCAATCAGCCTGCCATGCATGTTTTTGGAATGTGGGAGGAAACCGGAGAAAACCCACGTGGACACAGGGGGAACTTGCGAACTCCACAGAGGAAGGCTAGAGCAACTTGAGTGGCGTCACCACAACAGTAATACCCTCGCCTCGCATTCTCATGGCCTCGCCATATCTCAGAGATTTCGAAATTTCGGCGAGAACGTAAGCCACAAAGGGTACACGTGTGCACACAAAAGGAAGATTAATCATTGAATGTCGAGTATTTGAATAGCGTTTTGTGTAAACTAATTATGCGTGATCGGCCAGGTGTGTGTGTGTGTGTGTGTGTGTGGGCATTTATTTTTTTCTCCAGAATTTTCAGAAAAGTCCACTTTCATCTCTGATTAGTGTTAAGCAGCATTGTGCAATGTTTCAAGCAGTGCTCCAATACCTCAGTCGCCACAGCAAAAATGTGTTTTATTGTTTTGGAAAGATTAGTTTTTTCATTCCACAAGACGTACTTGTACGTCTTTTTAAAATTGGGCCCTGCCTACCAAGGACGTACTTGTACATCTAAGTCTTTTTTTTTTATTTTTTTTTTTTTTTTGAGTCATAGTGAGGAGGAGGGTCTGATGCAATCTGTGAATGAGAATAAGCCGTTTGCATTGTAAATCATGTAAAAAAGCGACCAGTAGGTGTCAGTGGTGCCTCACGTGATTGAAATGCATGCTTTTACAAAAAGCTCTTTTTCTCAGTTTTTTGCCCAGGAATCGCCATTTTCATGAAACTTAGCGATTTTGTAATGCCGATTGCTGTAGAATGGAAAAAGAGTCCAAATTTTATTTTGGTAGGCTCCATGTTTATATAGCATTAGAACGAGAGCTGTCAAACGATTAAAATATTTAATCGCGATTAAAACACAACTGTCATAATTAACTCAAAATTAATCGTGATTACGCACACATTTATCGTTTCTGAATTTCCTTTGATATTTTTTGTCCTATTTTTTTCCCGTTTTAATGCTCTCATCAACATGGAATCATGGATCAGTTTTCTATGTGCAAAATGCAAATATTTACTGAAACAGCAATTTCACTTGGAGCAGTTATTCACACATAATCTCTCACACAATATTACTGTCAATCAACTAATAGTTCCAAACAAGTAACAATCGTGTCAGTGGCATACATCGCACTCTCCTCTTTCATCTAAAACTACTTCAGACAGCAAGGCATATTAGGGTCCATGTTTTATATTATGTTCAGTTCTATTATTTAATGTTACAGGGTTCTTGGGTTCTCCAGGGTTGAAAATAGATTAAAAAAAATACCACAGCATTGTTGGAGGTAAAATAAAGTTAAAGGTGACATTCAAGTTTGAAAATTGAACTGAAAAAAAATTTGTCCCCAGGAGGATGGCATGCCAAAGGCAAAGGTCCATGACATTCTGAGTGAAATCTTCAAGAAGATCGGCTCCAAGGAGAACACTAAAGAGGTCCGTTTGAGCGTTCTTCGGCTTTGTTTTGTAAAATATTCAGATCTTGGGGCATCGTTCGAAGAATTTCATTAAATATTTGTACCTGAATATCCCCAGGGTTTGACAGAGCTGTACGAGTACAAACAAAAGTGTACCGATGTGGACCTTGAGCCCTTCCTCAAAAGCACAAGCCCATTCTTCCAGAGTTACGTGGAGCGAGGGCTTCGGATGATCGAGTCCGAGCGAGAGGGCAAACCTCGCATTCAGAACCCAGCAGGTAAGGGAATGGACAAAAACTGCTATTGAGCTTTGTCGACAAATAGCAAAGTCAAGTGTCATTCTGCAGTGATTGCACAGCATGCTGCTGACAACAGTCTGAGCAGTAATGATGAAGATCTAAAGCCAGCGGTCTACTACGAGAGACTCAAGATCTTACGCCAGAGGCAAGGCCTAGAAAACACCAGGGTGAGTTGTTTATTTTTATTTTTTTTTCATGCACTGTCACCCGTTCAAACCTTGATTTTGTAACACTGTTACATGACCATGGAGTTATTAATCATCACCATTGTTTTCCCTCTTGGCTGAAGGAAACACTCTAATTTATTATGGAGTTGCTCCAAAATTTCTTGTGCAGTTGTTTTGATTGTGGGTTACAGAAATTCAAGTCTTTTGCATTGTCATTCTGTATTTTTATGCATTACCCTAATATCTTAATTATTTTATCATATATTATTGTCTTGGGACTTACTGGGCTAACCTGGGATCTCAGGGATTGTATTTTGTGCCATGTCATGTGGAAATATGTGTTGGTATGAGCTCCTTGGATTTGGGCGAAAGAAAAATTCCTTGAATCCTTAAACCCATCTTGAAGCAATTTTTAAAGGACAAGAAAATAAATATGTAAGAAAGTAAAATATGAATAAACCAAATCAATAGCAATTTAAAAAATAAACAAATACTGATATGTGTTATGTTCACCCTGTGTTTTGCCCTCCTAGGGGCAGCTCGAAACCTGAAAGGTTTTTAAGTTGGGGCACTTGTAAGCCCAGGTACCACTTTATTTTGTGCATGATGTGTTTTCAATGCAGGAAGCACCCTTCTGGAACCCCGGCCTGTAATTTAGTATTTGGACTGATATACAGTAAATATTCTCGAGTACGGACTCGTGTTTGTGCTGTCCAATTTGTCCTGTGTCAGAGATTTTCTCGGACAAAGTTAAAGAAATGACTCGGCACACAGGAAAATTGTCTTCAATATCGGCGGGAGCGGATCTCTGAGAGCGAACGACGGTTAGTTGCTCCGATGATACACACTCTGCTCCCTCTCCGCCGGTTCGAACTTTTATTGCAAAGTACAAGAAAGACACTGCCCCAGAGATTTGCATACCGCGCCCCCCGGTCCGGCCCCTCTGTAGTGATCTGATCTACCCGAATACACAAGTCACAGACTTTGCTGATGACTAATGTCCACCTGGGCGCGTCAGCTGTTCCCAAACTGTCTTTTGGTATTCAACAACTCTTTGTTCCCAATTTGTTTATTCCCACTCTGTGATTGAATCTAGCCTTCGCCCCCCTTGCTTTGACGTGATTACTCAAGAAAAGGCCCTCCGCCCAAACGGCCGACACCTCTGCGCTGAGCATGTCCAGACATGCCCAAATTAACCGAAACTTTAAACATGATACAATTTTGTTCATAGATTTCTCTATCATCCTCATAACAGAAATTCCTCATTTGGGAAATGAGCATGGTACATGTCCTTTATGAACCTGCAAGTATGTTGACAAAATGCACGTGTAACAACACAATCAATAAAATACAAAAATATACTGTCCAAAAACTGCAATACAGGTGTATCCCAAAAAAATCACAACAGTAAAATACGTACAGTATTTTAATGTTTATTTTTTTCTGTCTTGGGGAAAAAAATGTGTATTTTGGATTGTTTTGTTGGATGCATTCTTTGGTTTATGACAATGTTTGCCTGCGTGTCATACAGTTTTCTTGCTAGTTGCAAGTAACTGTCCCGTTGATCACCGATGTCTGGTAATTCTTGTGCATACTGAAGGATTTTTGTTGCCATTTGCATTGCTTCCTTGCTGGATGGTGGCTTGTCATCAGGGGTTGAATCGATGCCTTGTTTTTTAAAGTTTCGTAGATTTGCGTCTTTCCGACTCCAAGTGTCTGCTGGATCTTTTTAACTTTGTGTCTAGCCTCGCTCAAACGCATGCATTTCACTCGCTCCGCTCCAGTCGTTACAGTTCTTCTACGTTTCGATGCGATGATCTACACGACGTAAGTGAATAAAGTTAAAATCTTTCGCAATTACAGCAAAACGCACGCCAATAAAAAGTCGCTTACACGTCTTCGTTTCGAATCTGATGAATGAAAACGGCGAAGCGAACACGTTTCTTCGGTCATGTCGAGTGGGTGCTGCTTTTAAGATAGTGCCGCGTTCTACAGGACGTAAGTGAATAAAGTTAAAATCATTCACAATTACAGTAAAACGCACGGCAATAAAAACTCGTCATTTAGAATCTGATGATCGAAAAACGCGAAGTGAAAACTTGTTTCAGCGTTGTCTTTTCCGTCGCATCGGGTGGGCGTTGCGTGTATTTAAGCTCCCGCGGCATTACACCTCCATCCGGGTTACGGATAGTGGAATTTCCGCTTACGCAAGTTCCGGTAACACGTAATATCGTAGTCAAAATGTTAATGCATAGGTTTTTATTCCGGGTGAAGTATATTCCTTTCCATAGAATTCCGGGGATGGGAATATTTACTGTACTTGTCTTTGCCCGTGTGTTGCAGAGCATCGGTGGAGGTGATGATGAGCCCCAACAGCGAGCCCCCGTCTCCTCGCTACTGTCATCCAAGCCATCGGTGGCCTCCTCCACAGACATGCTCCACAGCAAGTTGTCACAGCTCAAAGAGTCCAGAGAGCTCTATCAGCAGGAACACAACACTCAGCCACGCTCGCCGTCCAATGCGCACACCCGCTCGGCCTCGCCCGCGGCTAACCTGGGGGACCTCAAAAAGCGTCTGGAACGTATAAAGAACAATCGGGAGTAGGAACTCCGCAGTCGTACCACCTGTTGGTCGTAACCGGCATCCACGTTTTATGGCACGTTCTGTTTCTCTTCCTGCGCTCATAATGGACATTTGGAACCTAAACGCCACTCTTCCTGTGTATATAAAAAAAAAAAAAAAATCCAATAGATAATTCAGCTCAAGCGTTTTTTTTTTGTTTGTTTTTTTAGATGCTCATCTGTGCTAGAGCTGCGTTGATTGAGATTGTATGCAAACTAATGCATTGCGGAATTTATGGCAGACTCAACTGAGGGGGGCAGTTCTTGTGTTTATCCTTTGATTAAAAAGTTGCCAGTCTTTACCTCACAACAGATTTCTGGTGTTTTAAGGCTGAATAACCACTGCTTTTTACTGTGGATTGACATCCACAGTAAACCCTAGTCTTGTATTGTTGCCATTCTTAATTGCGCAGAGCCATATCGGGATGTGTTGAAGTCGATTGTGCTGTGCGTGGACTAGAGATGGAACCATGTAAAAATTTCACAACGCCATTGTCGGTATTACGATATCCATCCATTTTCTCTGCCACTTGTCCTCACTAGGGTCGCTAGGGTAGGCTGTAGCCTTTTCCAGCTTATTTTGGGTGAAAGACAAAAATCTCAGATGCACGCTCCAGAAACCTTAAAAAAAAAGTTTTATTTTGAATACAAAAAACATGAAATTGGTAAACCCTGTGTACTTTCTAGCATTATAACTTGTCAACCGCTGTAACCAAAGGGAATTTTCGCACACATCCCAAAATACTTAACAATGGCTATGATGACAAATTGAATGGTGGTGGGACTCCACAATTTATTTGGAGGCTACGTTAGTTCTCTCTCTTTCAAATAGAAATATTTGATCAATGTATTACTGAACATAAACACCAAATTTATGCACACTGGCTACTCGGTACAGATTAGTCATGCCGATTTTAACAAAAGTACAATCTGAATTTCAAGCAGACAATAGTTACAAACCTATGACTCATGAATTCAAGTTGGCTCTACTTGATTGACTCTTTTAAAGGACTTTTGGTCACCTCGCGCAATTTATCCATCTGATAACTGTTTGTACTTGAGACTCCAAGACAAAGCGTTGTCTGCAACCCGAGGGCTGACTTGCATTTCAGCGATAACTCACCGTTCCCCAAACACCACCACAGGAATGAATGAATGAATGGACAGACAATGATTGTGTTTTCTCTTTTGACCCACCTTTTTATGTAAAATGTGTAGCCCGCTCTTTGTCACTCCCTTGTTCTTTCTGCCCATAGCAAGGGCCGCGCACAGATCAGCTCAGCACGTTAACGAGAACGATGAAGATAATTTAGAGTTGCAATTTTAGCCATCCACCGTAAACAGTTTCATCCCTAGCATGGGCACTGTGAGTCCCTGTAAATACTGTTTGTATGTTATGTACTAATGTAATGTCCGCGTTTAACGCAGACATTTCTTTGGAACATGTTTTCAGAGCTAATATGAGTGTAACGAAAAAGCGCTTCAAACCGACTCTTGCGTTCAGCTCTTCATCCCACTGAAGGAAAACCTTGCTGCCGAGGGTTGAAAGAGCATGGCATTACGTCTGTGATTTTTTTGTTGTTGTTTTTGTTTTTATTTTTGTCATGTAAATAAAGTTTACATTGCATAACATTGTGCTTAATTTGTTTTTCCCTCCTAGGGCTTTTTTTTTAACTACAAACGTTTGTATTGCATCTAGCTGAACATGTTTCAATGTGTGATATTTATATTATTTGAAGCTAGGCTATACATATGTGCATAGATAAATGCAAGAGCCTTAATACGCAATTCCTAACGACGCTATACTTTTAAATTGCTGTGTGGCACAATATTTAGTTTGCCACTTTAAACTTAAGATTTCATTCATCCATCTGCTTATCGAGAGTCAGGTCACAGAGCCAACAGCTTTGGCAAGGAAGCCTGCAGGCTCTCCCCAGCCTCTTCCAGTTCCTCCGTCCATTGACATAGCGTCCATTGATGAAAAAAAAAAAAGATTGGCTTAGTTCACTTTTCTTGTCCCATGTAAATCCGCTTCAATTCTGAGCGACGACTCTCAGTTCCAAACACGCATCTGCGCTATGCGCCGACGCTCCTCACTCCTCATCCTCTGCTCCAGCAGCCATCCATCAAACCTCACCAAGGCAGTGTGTCCAACATCTCCACTGAGCAAAACGGGGTTGTGAAAAACATAAGCGCCAGTGGCAACAGTCAAATAGCGCCGACATTCCTCCCCATTAAAATCCAAACCAGTGCTTGTACACGGGTGCATCCATCAAGCACGGATTCTTCTCCTTCGACGAATGTCGTGGCCAAAACGCTGAAAAACAGTTCACATCGGGTCCACGCAAAGGACAACAAACGCCATATGACAAAACAAAAGACTCAAACAACAAAAAGCAAAGCTCTCGCCGACTGCACTATTTTGAACAACTATTACAGAGCAAATGTATTTATACCGAGGCGGATTACACACAAGTGGACTCTGTTTATCATCATCGGTCGTTTCGGTCACCATGTCTGAAATGTTGGTGACTGAATTGATGGTGCCCTAAAGTCAGCCCTATAAAACCTGATGCATGAAATAGTTGACAGAGAATTCAGATTCTTTGAACATGAAGCTAATTTTATTGATCCTTTTGATCAAAGTTGAACAAATCCCTGCCACCAATGACTTTTGATTTGCATCATATTTGATACATTTACCAACATGCTTCAAATTCTTCAATAGAAGAAGAGGCAATAGAAGAGGACCATTTTATTTCTTTTTTTTAAAATTAATTTTGTGGGGCACAAACATTCTATTCATGTTGGGAGGCCTGAAATCTCCTAATAATCTCGTGTGTTGGGCATTTATACTAGCCTCTGCAATTCCAGGTCGCATTTCCTTGGTTACAAAGTCATTAAAATACATATGTGGTGTCCAATCAAGCCTTTCCCCTGAGTCCTTATTTTTCCATTGACACCAATTTACCCTTTACTTTTCGTTTGGCCCCCTGCCGGCTGCTTCTACATTAATTTTGATTCTGTTTTGTCCTCTTCTGGGTCTTTCTCATCATCACTATTATCTTTAGTTTCGTCAGTATTTACAGTAAGAGTCGATTCCTCCTCTTTATTGTCATCTTCCCAGAGCTGCTCAACATCACTTGGATTCTCTTACATCATAATTTTTGAAGGGTGTCATTTTGTTTGCTATTCAAAAAACACAGACACACACACAAAACAGGTTATTGTGTATTTTGTTCTGTAATTTGTGATCTTTATTTGTGAAAATCAGAAAGCAAAAGTAATTAATGTACTAGCAGATACACCATAGCAACACCTAACTTATAATACACAAAGTTATGCAACTTGTCTTTATTTATTTTTTGCTCTTATCGGACCTAATTATATAATTTAAACATATCATAAATTGAAAAATCAAAGATTTTATAACATTTTCATCCCCCCCAAAAAATATAAAAATAACAGTGACCTTTCTGATGCAGAGTTTCATGACTTTACGCACCTGATGTTCCAAAATTTATACACTTTTAATACGGTTTCACTTTCACACTTATTAAAAAATATTGAGTAATTTCACATTGTATCCACCCACTAACTGTATGTGATGTTGTCTCAGTAAGATCTTTCAACTTTTACTTAGCTTAAACTCTGAATAAGTAATTCTTCAAAATCAAGTGTCTCTCTTTTCTCAATTATGGCCATCTTGCAAGGTGACTAGAAAGCCATCATACATCAGGTTTTTGAGGAAAAAACAACAAACACGCGGCTAAAAATGTATTGTCGTATATGTGATACGTTTGGTGTTATAGTGTGAATATTTAGTTGCATACCCTTTGGAGTAAATCTCTGCAGTCACCCCATTTCTAGAACGGTCGATGAAGAATTCTGCAGCTGTCGAAGGGTATTATGGCTCAGTCTTCGTGAGCAAACTGCTCCAGTGGTCTCAGTGCCTTCTCTGCCTCTGTGCACATGCTCTTGGAGCTGAAATTTGGCTGTGTTCCGAATTAGCCATCCACATTCAAATTCATGGTTCAATGGGAGCCATCACACAACTGCCAGCCATCAAAGTATTTCTGAGTAAGCCTGGAAAAGTTCAGATGTTCTAATAGGGTTTTCCTGAGTTTTTTTATGCTCTTTAAGAGGCAGAGGAGTTTTTGTGCTAACACTGACTACTGTTTGAATCTGTTAATAATCCCATTGATCCTGTCCAATGTCTGCTTAGTCTGTTCTATTACACTGAAGGGGAGCTACTGCACGTCAAAGTTTGAAGGAATGTCTCTTGGGGTCAATATTTTTGCACCCTTTGCAGATCGAGATAACATCTGTATAAAACCAATGTATTACACATGACGATTTGAGTGTCCCAACCCCCTCACTTTTCACATAAATAACAAGACTGGCCAGATCGGAAATTATTGTCCTTATTCGCACTCTGATACAATGTCCACCTGTCTGATGCCCCCATAGTTTGGATTCCCGGGTTTACTGACCTCTTTACCCCCTCGGCCATCCCACATCACACCACTGACTGGAAGTCAGACGAGGTGAGTAACCACTGGGTTCATACTGTAGAGCTGCACCTATGTCAGTTGCAATTATATACAGTAGATCTCCACAAGGTGGAAGTACAGACCCAAACATCTGTGAGTTCTCTCGGGGGCTGCCCGGTGGTAGTCCAGTGATTAGCATGCCGACCTCACAGTGCAGAGGTACCAGATTCAATTCCAGCTCCAGCCTCCTTGTTTCCTCCCACATTCCAAAAACATGCATGGCAGGCTGATTGAACGCTCTAAATCGGGGGCGGGGGACAAACATACGACCCGCGGGCCGGAACCAGCCCCCAAGAAGGTTCGATCAGGTCCGCAGTATCATTTTTAAGTGGAAAAAATGCATAAAAGACTCGGAATTAATATTTTTAATAAGGTGCAATTCATGGAGTATCTGCTAGGGACGCACTGTTTTGATCAGAGTAGAAGATAACATTGTTTTGATCAGAGAAGGAGACAACCGCGGTCTCAGTCTGTCACTGAGACAGACCTAACACAGCAGACACAATCAAGGACATGTGAATACTTTAGTCTTTACACATTTAATAGCACTCTCCTTATAGTGTAAAGTGTAGGCAGGGATTAAATTGAGTCAAGTCAAGTCAAGTCAACTGTATTTATAGAGCACTTTCAAACAGCCATCGCTGCATACAAAGTGGTGGTCATGGAGCAATTTAACATATACAATAAACAGTAAAACAAATCAGTAATAAAGATAGTATAAAGCACAAACAGTAAAACCAAGAACAAGTCATGCTGAGTCGAATGCCAAAGAATACAAGTGAGTTTTGAGGAGGGTTTTGAAGATGGGCAGCGAGGAGGCTTGCCAAATGTTCCGGGAGGTCATTCCAGAGAGAGGGACCAGCAACAGAAAAGGCTCGATCCCCTCTGAGCCTTAGTTTAGTTCTTGGTACTTCTAATAATGTCTGGTCCGCAGACCTGAGGTGCCGGGCAGGTGTGTAGGGGCGGATGAGCTCAAAGAGGTAAGGTGGCGCGAGATTATTTAGAGATTTGAAAACAAATAAGAGGATCTTGAAAAGAACTCTAAAATGTATGGGGAGCCAGTGAAGGGATGCCAGAGTAGGAGTTATGTGCTCCCTCTTACGAGTACCAGTCAAGAGGCGAGCAGCGGCATTCTGGACCAGCTGAAGGCGCTTAATGGAGGACTGGCTGACTCCAAAGTAAAGGGCATTGCAGTAATCGAGCCGGGATGTGACAAAGGCATGAATTACTGTCTCAAAGTGTTCATGAGAGAGGAGAGGTTTTATTTTGGCCAGCTTTCTAAGGTGAAAGAAGCTGGATTTAACAACGACACCAATTTGCCGATCAAGTTTGAAATCACTGTCCAGTTTAAGGCCCAAGTTTGAGACTGTTGACTTAAGATAAGGAGACAGGGGGCCCAAGTCTACAGGATGGGATGTACAAGGGCCACTGGGACCAAACAGTATCACCTCTGTCTTCTTTTCATTGAATTTCAAGAAATTTTGTGCCATCCAGGTTTTGATTTCTTCCAGGCAGGATAGGAGTGGCCTTAATGAGAAGGCGTCTTTTTTGCTCAGTGGGACATAGATCTGGCAGTCATCTGCATAGCAGTCGAAGGGAATACCATGTTTCCTTAAGATGGAACGCAATGGGAGCAGATACAGTGAGAACAGCAGAGGCCCCAGAATTGAGCCCTGTAGAACACCACATGACAGGGGAGCAGTGCGTGACTCAGAGCAGCCAAGGCTGACACAAAAGGTTCTGTCAGCTAAATAGGACCTAAACCACTCAAGAGCACTACCGCCAATGCCCACCAAGTGCTGCAAATGAGTCAGCAGAATACTGTGATCCACTATATCAAATGCTGCAGTTAAGTCCAATAAAACTAGACACACGTCGTCTCCAGTGTCATTTGCCAGGAGGGTGTCATTAGAAACGCGTAACAGGGCTGACTGTGCTATGCATCGTCTTGAAACCTGACTGGAAGACCTCCAAGATGTTATGTTCATCCAAGAAACATTTCAACTGCATGTACACCACTTTTTCCAGAATTTTTGAAATGAAAGGCAGTTTGGAAATGGGTCTGAAACTTGACAGCACATCTGGATCAAGACCAGGTTTCTTGGTCAAGGGTTGGACCACAGCATGTTTAAACTGTTGGGGAACTATACCAGAAGAGAGGCTGCTGTTGATGATATCCAAGACCGATGCACCAACACTCGGGAGAACCTCCTGAAAGAAATGCGAGGGAAGAGAGTCGCAGAGGGAGCCAGATGGCTTCGTCTGGCGAACTACATCCTCCAAAAGCGTCAAGGACACAGTTTCAAAAGAATTTAGCACAGCTGAACATGGAACATGGACAGAGGGGTCAGATGCGGTATTTGAGACCGGAGTCCTAGCTGTAGAGACCTTATCAATGAAAAACTGAAGGAATCTGTTGCACATCTCGGGTAAAGAATCCGAGCAAGTAGGCAGAGGGGGCTTGAGTACAGAATCTATCATTTTAAATAGTGCGCGTGGGTTTTGACGGTTAGCTTGAATAAGGTCCGACAGATATTCTCTCTTGGCCTCTTTTACTGTGAGCTGGTAGTTACGCCAGCAGTCTTTCCAAATTTGATAAGAGACATGCAATTTGTCTTTTTTCCACTTGCGTTCGGCTTTGCGACACCCCTTCCAAGCTGCGCGATTTTTGTCATTAAACCAAGGCTCGGTTTTAGGTTTTGGGAGCACAGTTTTTGAAGGAGCCACCAAATCCAGGATGGCACGGCATGATGAGTTGAACCAAGAGGTGAGTTCCTCTGTGTGAGATTTTATATGCACATGTGTAAATGGTTTAAAAATTCCTCTCTTAATAAAGCTTGTTTAATCTTAAAATGCATTACTATATTTTTCAATACCAATTACTTGTTAAAGTTTTGTGCCTTTGTACACTCAGTGGGATCAGTTGCAATGCAAATATGTGAATGATGAAAGTAAATTGCACATTTGTCAAAGGAAATCCAAGGTGCTTCATGAAATCTTTTGTAAAAGATATGTTCATTAAATCTCAACATTAAGAAAATGTTCTTGTGCTTCTTTAGACCAAAACAAAGTAAAGACATATTATTTGGGTTATTTATAGCAGAGTATGGTAGAATTTTCATGGTCCGGCCCACTTGACATCTACTGAGGCCGTAGGTGGCCCACAATGTGAAATGAGTTTGACACCGCTGCTCTAAATTGTCCCGAGGTGTGGGTGTGAGCGTGGATGGTTGTTCGTCTGTGTGTGCCCTGCGATTGGCTGGCAACCGGTTCAGGGTGTCCCCCGCCTACTGCCTGAAGGCGGCTGGGATAGGGTCCACAGCACACCCCGCGACCCTTGTGAGGATTAAGCAGATCAGAAAATGGATGGATGGATGGATGGAGTTCTCTAGTGCCCAAGCAAGCTCGAAAATGACAGCTTGCATTTTTTCATGATGTACAGAGGACAAGGGCGATAAAATGAAATAGTAATAGTGAAACACATAAACAACAAAATAATTAAATGCAAATCGAAATAATACATAAATATTCAAACCAATAACTTTGATGTAAATAAATATGGACATGATTCAATACTTCAGGACGCATTTAATTATTGTGTTAATTTTTTTTCATTTTTCAGCCAGCCTTGCCTCAGCTTGTGCGTCTCACGAAAAGCAGGAATGAGAGAGCAATAGCGCTATCTATTGTTAAAATTACTGCACTGCTGCATAGGAGGCTATTGGCAAGTGCCCGTTCTTGCGTCACTGCTCCAATACAGTGGTGCTTTTGAAACGTGCCAAATTCGTCCCATGACCACACCCACAAATCAAAATACTCGGATTTCAAACCATCTTTCCCCACTGAAATGAATGGAAATGCATTCATCTATTCCAGACGGCCCGGCACACACAAAAGAGGAACAATAACACTCAATATCACGAGGAAAATGACATTATTGGAGTTTTTAAAGATTTATTTACGAAAGTAAAGATAACAAATATAGTCTGCTGAAAGAATTGTACTGTATCTTTAGGAGTTAAAAAAATAGAGTCTAATACACATAGTCAATCTAAAGTTGCTCAGTAAATATTTTACAATGTGTACACAAAATATTGAACTAAATATAAAAAGTCATATACAAAACACTGTACAGAAATAGAGATTAGACGCTGATACAATGCAGGCAATTCACAAAAACACCAAAAGTACTTGCGGTTTTCACCTTTCATCATCCCGCCAAACTGACACTCGAAGGCAACTGTAGTGCAAAGAATGCGTCTTTTTCAATCGTGTTCTTATGAAACAGTGATTTCTTCACTCTCTGACTCTGATTGTTTACTGGACTCTGACGGAGAGGAGTGATGGTGGTGATGATGATGACGATGATGATGATGACGATGGGGCAGATGTGACTCCTGGCTCTCCAACTGTGCCTGACTAGTAGCCGCAGTCCTCTCCAGCCCGCTATGGCAGTAGGTGCTGCCCACATCTGTGAGGTCTGGGTGAGGGTTGGTTTTGGTGGGAAGGGTCTGCTGACGGCAACCCCCTGTCGACAGGAGCTCCCTTTCTTTTGAGTTCCTCCATTTCATCCTCCGGTTCTGAAACCAGATCTTCACCTATGGGGACAAACAAGCAAAAAGCCCGGATTGTTGTTGAATCTGGCAGGCGCCATCGGTGGCCAAGGCAACGTCAACTAGTGCTGTTTTTGGTGGCCTGTTTAAGTTTTAGTCTACTCTTTGTGTCAAGCTGTCATTTTAGGTTTCATTACTTTTAATCATATTCATACTCTTTTTAGCAAAGTCAAATTTTAGTCGACTAAAAAATCTGAGCATTTTAATTTTATTCTTAACCTACCGTATTTTCCGCGCTAAAGGGCGCACCTAAAAGCCTTCCATTTTCTTAAAAGCTCACAGCGCGCCTTAAAATCCGATGTGCCTTGTGTCTGGTTATTACAGTAATATGTCGACCCCAAAATGGCTCCCTGCTAGAGACATGCTTACAACGCAGAGTTCAAACTTAAGGCGATCGGGTTCCGCAGTTGAATACAGAAAGAGAGCAGCGGCAAGAGAGTTCAGTGTTAACGAGTCAATGTTATAACTTGCTGTTGGTTCAGTGAACTGTGTCTCTGCTTTATTAAATCAGTTTTACTGACATCTGATCATTCTGTAGCAAAGCCACTCAACACTGTTGCCGTTTGTTCAAAGCTTCTTTGATCTGTGACGTGATTGCTGATTGCGTCAGCGCTGATTGGTTGAACCACGTGCATACATGCTCGCGCTCACGCGCACAGCAAAGAACAGCGCACTATGGACTGCTGAGGCACGCTTCACTCGAGTGGCATTGCTACAGTTTTGTTCGCATTTCCTTGAGCGTAGCTCTATCTAGTGGATGCATTGTAGATTGTGTCTAATAGTGCGGTGCGTCCAACATATGAAAAAAATTACAAAATTGGCCATTCATTGAAGGTGCGCCTCATAATCCAGTGCGCCTTTTAGTGTGGAAAATACGGTACTCAAAAATTCTAGTCCAAATTGTCCATGACTGTTTTAGTTAAGCTTTAGTCAAATTTGTGTATTTTTAGCAACGCAATTACATTTAACCCTGTCAATATTGTGGAAGTCCCTAATAATATTGATGAAAGCAACATTGTCCTTTCGCCAAATCCTATTATTACCTGACAGACTCAAGAATACGTCCATTTCAGACACAGAAGGCCCTCTGATTTGAATTATTGATTTCTAGAACGTATTTATTTTACAAACCAAGTATAGTATGTGAGACGTAAACGCACATCGATGTATCAACTATCTGAAACGCTTCTCCTCACAAGGGTTGCGGACGTGCTAAAGCCTATCCAAGCTGTGTTTGGGCAGTAAGAGGGGGACACCCTGAACTGGTTGCCAGCCAATCACAGGGCACACAGAGACGAACAACCATTTGCGCTCACACTCACATTTTGGAACAATTTACAGTGGTCAATTAACCTACTGTGCATGTTAATGGAATGTGGGAGGAAAACCGCAGTACCACACAGGAAGGCCGGCGCCGGAATTGAACCCTGCACTTCTCTGCGCTATCAGGCCGACGTGCTAACCAACGTGCCGCCCAACACATCCATTTAAATAAAATAGCATCACAATGCCACACACACAAAAAAAAATCCACTATTCTATTTTTTTCCCTTGCTTCCTTCTGCCTGAAAGTTACGAGTCAAGCGTTGATGTAAACTTGAGGTTTACGTTACCAACTATGGCTCCTCGCCCAATGAAACAACATCCAATTTTGTTTAATTGCAGATCCAGGCACAATTAATAAACAGATGGTGGAAAAAAATCTTCATCTGAAGTGAGAAATTACCTTATTTTATCGCCTGTTCGCATACCCAATAAAGAAAAAAAACTAGGTGAGTTCATTTTGGAATGTGTTCATCAGTGGAGCAATCTGCACGTACGCGGATGTGTAAACAAGAAATATTACTATCATAAGCACAGAGTAGCCTTTGCCACTATATGCACCTGTGAGTCTTTGAGTCCCAGTTTACTGGCCAATTTCTTCCTGTCTGGTTTGCTGATGTATTTCTGCTTCTGGAAAGTTCTCTCCAGGGCCTTTCTCTGGAGGTCTGAGAAGACGGCTCGTCGCAGCATGCCCCTTCGAGGCTTCCCTCTGGGGACCAGGGGCCAAGAAAAGGTTCCTGGGACGGGGACCACAGAGGAGGAGGAAGCTGAAGCCACAAAAATGCAACGTGTGGTAAGAATTTGAGGTAAAGCACAGCAACGATGGTAAATTCACGGGACATATGTTCATGTAAAGAGGCGTATGCCCAGAGTTATGATTTAACACTCTGTGAAAGCTCATAAAACATCCCCCCAAATTTTAAGACTATTTCGACTGATCCAAATGAATTCAACTCACAACGACTTTCATGATGACTAATTCTGCTGATCATTTTTCTATTTGCCCAAGAAGTTATGCGTTTGCCTTGGTTGATTGTTTGCTTCTGTGCAAGTGCAACATTGTCAATCCAACGCAGACAACTTTTGAAAAATAATAACATTATATATTTTAGAAACCATTTGAAACTCAACTCAGAAGCCATGAGGTCATCATTTGGATCCAGTCCAGAGTGATCATTTTGGAGCCATTTCAGAGGAAAATATTGTCTCTCCATAAATGTTCCGTACTGAGTTATTATGACTCGTGAGCAGTGACTCTTAGTGTGTTATTCAGAGGAGAAACAGTGAAGGACTGAGAAGTAGGAAATTGACAAGAGGTGATTGCAATATAACAAGATGTAGAACAAAATTCGGTCAAATGGGTACCTCTGTAAGAGGAACGTAATCCTGGAATAAGTTGCTGTGATAACTTTCCACTTTTCAAAAAAAACATGCAGCCATTAAACATCATTTCCAGACTTTCCGGTGGGCTTCTGGTCAGCAAATTTGTAGCTGTCAGTGATTTGTCTGTCCTGGTCTTTTGTCTTGTAATTGAGTACTGCAACTGTTTGTATAGTCTCTTTTATGATGTTTTCCCTATTTGGTTCTTATTTCTGTCATTGTGGTCTTAAAGTTTGATGTGTCTCACGGTGCTATTTTTGAAACCTGCCGTGGGACTACGGCTGAAAAACGGCATTTATGCTGAGTCCGGCGCATTTACGCTGTTTATTCTTGTGTTGATTAATGTGCACCGTCCCTATGAAATAACTAACTAAATAAATAAATACAATGAGGACCTCTACTGCACATGGGCTCTCGCAGATAGCA
Source organism: Hippocampus guttulatus (assembly GCF_054856545.1). Lineage (NCBI taxonomy): Eukaryota > Metazoa > Chordata > Actinopteri > Syngnathiformes > Syngnathidae > Hippocampus > Hippocampus guttulatus. Next base: position 5,564,397 of record NC_141264.1, read on the forward strand.
TGTGAAGGAATAACTTTAAAAAAAACATGACTTACAATAAAACATTAAACTGAAGCATGTAGCTATGCATATGCCTGTTTCAAACCTTTTTTCAATCCAGTACAGTTTTTTTTTTTAAGCTTTTCAAGCTCAGTAAATGTTTCAGTCCAGTCCAGTTGTACTTTACTTTCAGGTACATTCATACATTTGCATTTACTCTTCTGTTCTAGAGGTGCCATGATTCTGTTTGTGACCAACAGGTGGCACTGTAGGGCTCCCCCGCTGCAGCTGCACACCTGTTGGTCATTATGTTGTTATTAGTTGTATAAAAGGACTTCCGCCCGACTACTCATTGTCGGGTCATTGTTTTTTGCTTCTGTCAGGTTTGTTTCAGTCATGTTTTGGTCAATGGTCACTGTTATGTTTTAGATTCAGTCATGATTTTTGTTTGATACTTTGGACTTTGTTTGTTTTGGATTTAGTTTTCTCTATGTTTTAATACAGTTGGTCAAGTACACCCTGCTCCTCCCTCCTGCCTGCTTTTTGGGGTCCACCACCACCTAGCAACGTGACAAGAGGTTACATCATAGCCCCATTAACATACAGTAAAACCGTTTATCTTGGATCGAACTACTGACGTACAAAACACAATGTTTTCCATCAAAATCCCTTTTCAAACTACAGTATTAGCGTTTTGGTTTTTTCCTTGGTTGCCTCGGCGGTTGTTGGAGCAGTCGTCCCGCTGTCAGTAGTTAGGAGCAAGTCGGGACTTTCATCGTCTTGACTCTGACTCGAATAGAATTGCCCTCCCTGAAATGTGATGTTTAAAAGTCCAATTTGTCAAGTGGCGCAAACAGAGCCAATGCTAATGAGATCGGCTCTCCAAAGCTCGGCTCACACTACCTCTAATGAAGCATGAAGGGGGATTGTATGGGCTGCAAATGCATAGAGAAAGCTGATTGTGTTTCAAAGAATTGAGTGGAGAAGGCTGTCGACATGCCAGTATATTACAGGCCCATTAAAGGCAGGTCAGTATAATGTGCTACTGTTAAAAGGCTTGAGCTGTTGGGATCTTCGAGATGTTGCCAGTTATGTACTCGCCTTGGTGAGCTAATGCAGATGTCAAATGCTTCGTGTCTCGGCGGGGCCCTCTAATAAATTGGAACATTTCTTTTGAGGGGAAACGAGGATCCGTACAGTGATGCCGAAACACACAGCATATCTGTAGAAGTAGCGGTGTGACACATACTGTAGCCATAGAATAAAATCTACAAAGTGGATGTGTGTGCGGGTGGGTGGGTGGAATGTCGTGGCTCCTATTGGTCACGGTATTGGAAGTGTTGTGAGCAGGCAGAAGAGCATGGTGGGAAAACGACAGCGCGTGAAGAGGCACTGAGTTCCCGAGCTGGGAAGATACCCGCCTCACATTTAAACCATGACAAACGGCGCTAATATATATGGAGCGTGACAAACCAGACTAATTTGTAGATAACAACAACTGGTGCTAATGTCAGCAGTCAGTTTGTCCCCTAAATAGGTCTTCAAATTGGCGGAGCTGATTCCATGCTGTCCGGGTGTATTCCCATGCGAAAAGGGCTGACAAGGTCTTGGTAAATGAGAACTTGTAATTGACACTACTTTGTAAAATGTGTATATATATATATTTTTTTATCTTCTCAAAATATGAGTTGTAACTCACAAAGTTCAGAAAATTGAATGAGAATTGCACGTTAATTTATTAAGCAAGTTCATTCATTAATCTGCTGCAGTGCAAGATTCCGCGAAAGACAATAATACTAATTTGACTCTTTTAGAGTTGCATGAATAAAAATGTTTGATTTTAGTAGCTGTAGTTTGGTTTAACACCGCCTCGCATCATGCAAAGCGTTATTTCTAATATTTGGTTACCTCATGTAGCAAGCTACAGTACATGAGAGGGCAAGAATATTAGCCACACCTCATGAGGATACGGTGGAATCCACCGCTAAAGAGGGATAAAATAATACGCATACAGTATATTGTTGTTTTCGGAGCTCTGGAGCTTAACACCTCTTCAAGTGCTGTCGTTTAGATTGTCAATCGCGTATAACAATTCACTTCCATAAAATCCCGGTCGCTATTCGTGAGGAAGTGTTTACAGTGATGGCTTCATTTAAAATGTCGATGGTTTTCTGAAGTTCCGGTTTCTGGCACAGCTACTCATTGCCCAAGTTCTATTTCATACAATGTATTGTCATGTGAGAACTGGGACATTGGATGAATCGAGCTTTAAAAAAAAATCAATGTAATGATACAAAGTACAGCAATAAAGTAATGTCATGATCATTCGGTTCTTGTCTACTTGTGTCAATTTGTAAGCCTGGGAAAGGACTCTCTCACCTGTGAAATACGAAGCCCTGATGAAAGGATGAAGACTTGTATCCAAGAATGGTAGCGGGAAGGATTTTGTCTGCAAACTGTGGACCGGAGGAGAAGAGCAACCTGGAAAACATAACAGAGACGTCTGAGTTATGCTGTCTTATGGTTTGCCTCTGAGGGTCGGTTATGATTGTGAAGCCAATATAAAGCCTTGGAAAAAAAATATTAGGAGAGAAAATTATGTTTTCTTCAATTTCTTGTTCATTTTAATATCTGGTGCCTCTAAAAGTTCATCAAGTGATGAAGTGACACAAAAGAAAACACGGAATGCCCAAACGCAATTTTTGGCAGGACAATGCCATCACTATTGATGTAGGAATTTGTAAAGTGATTTTGTTGTCATTCAGAAATCCTTTGGAAAATCTCGATCAGCTCTTAAATTCAACTCTTATGAGCTGTTTTCGTTGTCATTAATATACGGTCCATTCAAATGTACCTTTAGTTTGTACGAGTCATTTAAAACGAAGTAGAAACTGAAGGGACAAGGGTGGTTTCATTGCCCCCTCATATAGATCCCATAATAATTTTCTTACCGGTTTTCATTAAAATCACTCTTCATCATACAATTACATAATAGCCCTGAAATTGTGTTCATTTTTCCAAATAAATAGATGGATACGCATATGTTGATATTGCTCAAAATAAACCTCTGTCAACATTAATTTGAGGATGAGCTGCATTCATATATTTTTTGGGGAGGTTAAAAAAAAGTTTTGCGTTTGACACTAGTAGCATGAATAGAAATGATCACGACACGCTGTTAATTTCATGTAATATTATTAGGAGGACTTCTGACCCCTAATTATGAATTGGTGTTAATGAAACCGAATGATGTATTTTTACTTGAACGCAACATGCTCGGGTAGTCGAATTGGATTTTGAATCTGGTAATAAATATCTAATCTTATAAATAAATATATCCAACTGTGGTAGTATTAAAACATTTTAAATATACAGTATGTTGACACACTGTACTATAAATAAATGTTTTATTCCATCCCACAAAATATATACAGTATAATCATGAATAGATCCAGTCCGATACGACAATTCAATATTCGTCAGTCGAGTTGCTCACCACTCCTGGTTGACGGTGCCAGTATGGCACTGACGCCGAACTTGAGACAGTTCGAAGTCGGACACGCGGACGGTGCGGGGCCGCCGCTGTGGTTCGGCTGCCCGGTGCATTGAAAGACAGAGCGGGCGGTGCTCGGTCCCAACGCCCGGGGTGAGGCACCCTGTCCCGGACTCAGCGAGAGGACGTCCCCGGGGTTTGCGGCCGAGAACGTCCGCTGGATGTAGCTATACGCCGGTTGGCTGATTCGGAGGAGATCTTCCACGCGGTAGCCCGAGGGCGGTGACCGAGGCAAAGGGGAGGTCAGGGCGGCGGAGGGACGCAGCAGGTCCGGGTACAGAGGATGTGGCACAGCGCTGCACGGAAACATCATGGCTGGCCCCTGCTGGCAACAAGCTTGTTCACTCTTGTCTCGAATGCGGCCCAAATCACAGTCGTCGTCACCTGGGTTCCTACTTGCGGCAACGTATTGGGTGGCGAATTGGGAGCAACTTTTATACAAGCCACTTTGGATGGCAAATTGATCGCCCAGCCCGTCATCTGAATGGATGAGGCCGCGAGAAAGTCCATCACCGGGGATTGGTCAACGCGCCGCTGCTCATGGCCTGATTGGACTTGAGACGAGCTAGTAGGGGATGCCCCCCACTCTTTTTTTGCCCCTTCTCCTTCAAACTTTATGGACTCCAACAATAGTTAACCCAGGATTGTGAATGTGTGCGTGTGTGCGTGTGTTTGTGCGAGTGCGTATTCGTGTGTTTGTGCGTGTGTGCGTATTTGTGTGTGTGTGTGTGTGTGTGTGCGTGTTTGTGCGTGTGCGTATTTGTGTGTGTGTGTGTGTGTGTGTGTGCGTGTGTTTGTGCGTGTCTGTGTGTGGGCTATTCGTATTGTACAGTCACTCCACATATAGAGGGCAATTTTGGCATATATATATATACACACACACACACGCACACACACACACATCCACATATACTGAGCATAATTACCACAATTGAAATATTGTTTTATCTGTTATATTTGAAGATGGTGAAGAGGGAGGGACAAGAGAAGACAATCATTTTACGCAGTGCCCAACAGCTATCTGGGATTTTAAATAATAATAAGGAGTCATGTTTACTCCAGGTACAGTTACATTTTGACTCAGGACAACTATAATTTGCACAAGTCCTCCCTCCGCCTGTCAGTGCCCCCTGCCCGACTGAGCACCATGGGAGCTAGAGCCTTCAGTCACGCTGCTCCAAAGCTTTGGAACAACCTACCTCCGGACCTCCAAAACTGCACACCTCTTTCCACTTTCAAATCCCGTCTAAAAACACACCTGTTCAGGATTGCCTACAACACATAGCTCTTCCATTTCCTATGTTTTTATGATTTTATGTCCTGTTTTTATATAATATCTCGTTTACTAATTTTTACATTGTATTTTCTTATTGTCTGTACAGTGTCCGTGGGTGGCATGAAAGGCGCTTTTAAATAAAATGCATTATTATTATAATTATTATTAAGTGCAATGATAATTTTAATGATGGAATGGGCCAGATTGATAGATAGGAAGTCAATTTAAATCTAATTTTTTCATGAGTATATGATTACCAACACGTTTGAGGCGTAAGAGGTAATAGGTGAACAAAAGAACTCTTCCAAAGAGTTGATGTGGCACCCGAGGCATGAGTCCCAGGGGGCCTGTGACAAGATGCGTGACTAATGTCATTTCACTCCGTCTATCATCCTTAAATGTTACCATTTAAGAAAAGGGAACTCTCAATCAGTGCAAATTCTTCATTTATGCTTTTGACTGATTTATACTATTCGTGCATCCATCTATTTCCCGATCTGGTTTGTCCTCACAAGGGTCGCGGGGGGCACCAGAGCCTATCCCAGCTGTCTCCGGGCAGGAGTACACCCTGAACCGGTTGCCAGCCAATCGCAGGACACACAACAACAGGAGACAAACAACCATTCACACTCACAATCACATCGCGGGACAATTTTGAGTGTTCCATTAACTCGCCATGCATGCTTTTGGAATGTGGGAGGAAACTGGAGTACCCGGAGAAAACTCCACACAGGAAGGCCGGAATCGAACCCCGCACCTCTACTCTGTGAGGTGGACGTGCTAATTAGTCATCCACCGTGCCGCCTTCTGTTCATGCATGCCTCCCAAAATGTATTTATCTTCTATTTCTACAAAAACATCCTGCATGTTATTTCTGCAATGGCTATTACTAATTGTATTTTAATTTACGATATCAAACTACACATTGATTTACAGTATGTTCATTAAACATGTACCCAGGGTATGGGTGTTACTGGCGTAACAATAATAAATATGCATTTTAAAAATAAAATGTATACAAATGTCATACTTAATCATTACAGTGCACATCGTTCCTGTGGGCCTTTAATTTCTTTAGACAGATCAATTCATGATGTATTATAATTCTTCCTTTCATAACTTTGCTGCTGCGAATTGGGAATTTCTCCATTGCGGGACTAATAAAGGTTTTCTTATCTTTTCTTATCTTATTATGCAGTGAAAAGCATGTGCAGCACTGTACTGTATTTGCAAATTTGTGAGTTTTTTTTAAAAATTCAGTTTATTTAAAAAAATGGAACCATTAAACAATACATCATTTGTTGTTTATAGAATAAAACATTTGGTCACATATTTTTCACTGGACATTGATGACACCTTTCCACATTTACATGTATTGATCATGCGGTAGGCTATTTAGATATTCCATTTTTACGATGTATATACAGTAGGATCACTTTTTAAAGGGATATGGGGATTTGTACTGGTAATATTTCTTAAAATATTTTTTAAAAAGCATCCTTGTTCAAGTCAAATTGTCTGTTTTAATATTGAAGTCTGAGACACAAGAAAGGGAACTAATGGACAGTGATCATGTGCACTGCATTCTTTAATTATGAAAAGGTGTTTATTTTTCCAAAAATATTTCAATTATTATATTTAAATTATGGGCAGCACAGAGGTCCACTGGTTAGTCTGTCCGCCTCACAGTGCCCGAGGTTGCGGGATCGATTCCGGGTCTGGCCTTCCTGTGTGGAGTTGGCACGTTCTCCCCGGGCCTGCGCGAGTTTTCTCCGGGTACTCCGGTTCCCTCTCACATTCCAAAAACATGTTTTCTAAATTGTCCTTGGGTATGATTGTGTGCACGGATGGTTGTTTGTCTTTGCATGCCCTGCGATTGGCTTGCAACCAGTTCAGGGTGTACCCCGCCTATTTCTCGAAGACAGCTGGGATAGGCTCCGGCACCACCCGCGACCGCCCTTGTGAGGATAAAGCGGATCAGAAAATGGATGGATGAATATTTAAAAGACAGTCAAAAAGATAATTTATCATGAAAATAGCTCATAGTGAAATAAATAGAAGCAACAAAAACACTTTATGATATACAGTATAACCTTGACAATAAAAGCACATTATTGCACAGGTTTTGGACACGTTCAAAAAAAAAAAAAGATGTAGTGTAAGTTCTACACACGACTTATTATGAGGGCATTATGATGAAAGGATCCGCTCTTCAACAAAAGAACATTAAATGTGCAGCCGACTCGCTGAGCACCTGACCTGCTGCGAAATGCGACACTTTAACCAAAACTTCTTTCAAAGGGAGAGAACAAGAAATTGTTATGTTCAAAGCATTTTATTCCTTCACAAAATCCCTCTTTTGTATTGAAGTAGAGCAGATGGTTCTCCGGGAGGGAAAATGGACATCAGCAGAACTAATTTCTCCTCCTGGTTCGAAAAACAGAACAGTCTGCTCCTAGATTCTTAACAAACGTAGCAGCTGTTAGTGAATTAAACACCAGTCAACTCATTTTAAAGCTCTTTGCCCGGAGAAGTCCTCCAACATTAACCCTCCCCTATAACTGCCTCAATTGACAACACATGCAAAGAAGGTCACGCAACGGAGGCTGTTTCTGCCAGGATGTAATCGCTGTTTCATACTCATGCCAACGCATTAACTCTTGATGAACAAATGGATGGAGTGCTAGCTTAACTTGAAGGCGAAATATTTCAGGAGGCAACAAAGTGTTGTCGTATACGTTTATTCCAATTATACATGTAAATGTTTCCTCAATTAACACCTCCACCAAGCAACATTCGTGAATGAGACGGGTGTTTTTCACCACGTGGCATTTCCTACGGCATCGCTCTCAGACAGTGACCACAGTTTGTTTTGTTTGACTTCATACAATGCCAATGCGACCGCCTATCAAACCGTTGCAACAGCAAAAACTATAAGTAGATAAATAAACAACAAAATAAATAAATAACTTGGCTGGATAGAATGATCTCGAAACAAAGTAATGTGGATGGAGAAACGGGTACGGCATGCAATAAATCTCTTGAATTGATCCCACACTGTATTATTATTTATCATTGACTATTACTCTGTACATTCATTGCTCACGACTAGTCTCGAGAATTTGCAAAATCTCTGATCGGGGTTTTCTTAGAAGAGCAAAAATGACAATGTGTGTGGTTGTGTATGTGAGTGCGTGCGTGTGTGTGTGCGAGCGTGTATATATATATATATATATATACAGTATATATATATACATATACACACACACACACCAATGATCTTAATCAGTTAAAAAAAAGATCAAAGATATGTTTCCCTTTGCATACTTTTTCTTTATTCTCTCTCTCTCTCTCTCTCTCTCCCCACCAGAGCATCTGTTTTCAGGCCGTGTGGAACAGAGTGGATTAGTGGGGCCCTGGGTGTCGAAGAGCAGCGACAAGCATTAAAACCATATTAACTTTCCATTAAACATCACCTCGCTGTGTAGTGGGTGAGAGAGACAAGCCTGTGAACAAAGCTGCTTAGCGAGTGTGAGAGAGAGGCAGACAGAGATGGAATCCTCCTCAGCGCACCTGTTCTCTCAATGTAATACGCACTGAAAAAGAAAACCAAGTAAAGTCAATGTCTTTGTCAGACATTATGATTGGACATATCGAGTTGATTTAGTTCAAAAGACTTGTTTTATTGATTTTCAGGATATGCGTTTTTCGGGGTTTAAGTGTTACTTGTCATCAAACCCAAAATTTCACCACTGAGTAATTGAAGAACTTGGTGGAAGAGTGAATGGCGGTCTCCAAGTACCAATTTCACAGATCTGTGATTTTCTCTAGCCAACTTTGCGGGCTTCAACTTGCCACAGGACTCAAGCAAATCAGTGTCTTCTTCAGCATGCCTCTCGCATGGGGCATTTAAAGGGAGTGAGAGGAGCTGCTTTGAGTGGTGGTGAAACAAGTTGGCTGTGTTCACACACACACGACGGCTCAAAACACCCTTTGTAAAATTCGGCACGCTGCAGTGGCAGGTCTGTAAAAATACCAAAACTTAGTTTAACGTGCCACTGTGGAGAATTACACCACGCCTTGCGCCAGACTTACACTGGGCATGACAATTAAGTCAAGTCAAATACAACTTTATTGTCAAATGCGCTGTATGTGCAACATACAAATTAAGCCACAAAACTTTAGATTCGTTGATCTAAAGTTTGACCTGGTACGATCTAAAGCACACTCAAGCATGGCACGCTTCCTTGGATTCAGCATAGTTTGGAACATTGGACATGAACAGGCCCCTCTATTTAATAACGAGGTGAGCAATGTGCTCTTCGAAAGTAGCCAGATGCACCCAAACATAGACGCGAACCGCTGAATGCAAAAGAAGCACCGCACCCTGTTGCTAGCAATCAATTGTGGAGAGAACAAAAGTGTGGAGACGTTTTTGGATGATCGTTTTGATGAAACCAGGAAAAAGATGATAGCAACATGATAGGATTGAGATACGAGACGCAACATGTTTCCTTTCATCTGTCTGACAAATGTAAAATAACTTTGCGAACTGAAGCTGGCTAGGTTAGCTCGTCAGTTAGCTTACAAATAGCTGGTCTAATACTTCATGTCGGTTCTGCATTTGACTGAAAAGCCAATAAAGCGATAGATTAGACACCACAAAAACTGTAATCTTGAAACTGTAATGTACCGTACCATGAAAACAGCGAACGGTATTCAATGGTATTCATGCAGAGATATGTAGAGTCAAGTCAAGTCAAATCAAGTCAACAGTATTTATAGAGCACTTTCAAACAGCCATCGCTGCATACAAAGTGCTGTACATGGAGCAATATAACATGCGCAATAAACAGTAAGACTGATCGGTAATAAAGACGGTAGAAAGCACCAAACAGTAAAACCAAGAACAAATCTAACTAAGTCATGCTGAGTCGAATGCGAAAGAATACAAGTGAGTTTTGAGGAGGGTTTTGAAGATGGGCAGCGAGGAGGCTTGCCGAATGTTCAGTGGGAGGTCATTCCAGAGAGAGGGACCAGCAACAGAAAAGGCTCGATCCCCTCTGAGCCTCAGTTTAGTTCTTGGTACTTCTAATAAAGTCTGGTCCACAGACCTGAGGTGTGTAGGGGCGGATGAGCTCAGAGAGGTAAGGTGGCGCGAGATTATTTAGAGATTTGAAAACAAATAAGAGGATCTTGAAAATAACTCTAAAATGTTTTGGGAGCCAGTGAAGGGATGCCAGAGTAGGAGTTATGTGCTCCCTCTTACGAGTACCAGTCAAGAGGCGAGCAGCGGCAGCGCCCCAATAAATTAATACGCCAACTTCTCTCAACTACAAAAAGTGACAACCTACAAAATGCAGAAAGTTATTGTCTTTCATTCGCCCATTTACACACATTAATTAAATTTGGGTCACAGAGTGGCACCAAAAACCTGCATAATGTTTAAGCCTGATGATTATACGTGTTTACTCCCACCTTCAGCAAATTTAAACATTAACAGTGTACCCCTCATATAAACGTTACAATGGAAATAATATGCATTCTTCAAAATAATTTATCTGTTGACATTCATTTAATAAGTTGTTTTGCATAAAACCTGTAGCGATAATGAACATTTTGTTGTATGATCAGTGGAAAAAAAGATTTTTAGGACATGACTTTTGACTTGGTTAAACTAAGCCATGGCTTGACTTGCTTGAAATTGTTTCCACATTGACTTGGGACTTGCTTGAGATTTGAAGGTTACGACTTCACACTTACTTGCGACTTGCACGTATGTAACACATCTGTCAACAACAGCCATAAATGTCGCTGACTTCTCTGGGCTTGAGCTCATTTGAAATGGACTGACGTAAAGCTGAAAAGTACGCTGTGGTCTGATGAGTCCACATGTCAGATTGCTTTTGGAAATTATGAGTATCATGTCCAAGGAGGAAAAAGACCATCCAGATTTGTGATGATATGGTGGTGTGTTAGTGCCCATAGCGTGGGTAACTTGCACATCTATGAAGTCAATGCTGAAATGTACAGACAGGTTTTGGAGCGACATACGCTGCTTTCCAAGCAACATCTTCTTCAGGGATGGCCCTGCTTAATTCAGCAAGAAAATGCTGAATTCTTTTGAATTGAATTGAATTGAATTTGTCACATTCTGCTCGTGTTACAACAGTGTAGCTTCGTACTCTAAAAGAGTGTAAGCACTAAATTGAGTTTGATGTATTAGGATGCACAAAATATGGCAAGAGACTCCAGACTGTTGAGCAACTCAATTTGTACAAGAAGAATGGAAGATGCAAGAAAGAGAAAGAATTCCACCGACAAAGCTTCAGCAATTAGTATCCTCGGCTCTCAAACGTTTAATGAATGTTGTTAAAAGAAAAGGCGATGATGTAACACAGTGGTAAACATTCCGCTGTCACAGTTTTTTTTGTGTTTCGTGTTGCAGGCATCACAGTCAAAACGAGTGACGATTTGCAAAAAAAAAAAAAAAACGCTTATCAGTTTGAAGATTTGCCATTATAATGTATTCCATTTCATGTAGGTTGAAAACCATTAATAAATGATTGTATTCAGTTTTTTCCAGCTTTGTCGGAATCAAGGTTTGTAATTACCGTATAAGATAAGCGAACAGTTCGCCAGTGGTGGTCCAACAAGAGACATCTGGTTTGTTGGTGCAGACATTGCACATTAGAAGAGCAATAAGAACATACACAAGTCGATGCTGACTAAGAACAAAATGAACTTGGGTGCCACCATAGCAGCAGTTTTCTCAGAACTGCGCAACATGTCAACCTTAAAATAACTGAGCAACAGCACACAAAAACATGAGAGGCACAACGAATCATGGACAAAACAACAACAACAAAAAACGCACATGTTTTTTTTCTGTAGGAGTATTCACAGAGAACCCTAGTACGGTAAGCAACTGGCTTTCATACTCAGTGCTCAATAATTCAGTCCTTTGATGTCTCAGACTGTTCACTGTGAAATGTTCATTGGCCAACCCCATGAATTTTCAGCAGTGTTAGAGTGTGAGAACGTCCCTCGCCGGAATTCATGCGTGCGACAAAAGTGAAAGAGCACCAAAGCAATTAGATTGCGTTGGAGACAAATATGAGAAGTAACATGCCTCTCAGTCCCCAACATTGGGGGTACTTGTGACACATAGCATGCTCATTAGTTGCAGATTGGTCATGGGAGCTAAAAGCATCACATCGCTGTTCCACAATCTTTGCCGTTGTAAAGAGCAGCCATTCTTCAATTCAAAGGCTATTCTGCTCTAATCTCATTGGGGTCTCATAATGTTCTACGGCCTTTTATTGATGGTCTTAAAAGCACCTGGCAGGTTGTTTAGAGGGGAGCTTGTAAATGTCTGTGGTTAAAATGGGCCCTGGGGTTCAAACACAAGCCATCCACTGCACGCAGGCAGAAGGAGGGGCACCGATTTGCTTGTCAAGTTCGGTTTGTGTTTTGCTTTTTCAACAGAATGGGGATAGTGACACACTTCTCGCACCAACCTGTTGCTTGAGGTCTCTCACTCACATTGTCTTCTTGCTTTGGGAAAACCACACTCCATGCTTTGCACAACTGGTCAGCACACTTGCTGAAATATGCTAAAGGTTGTTTTTTTTAACATTTTTATTTTAGAAAGCATTTTTCTCTCTACCATTCTACAGTGGCATCATTATAAAGATGAAGCAAATAACACGTGTGAGGCTCTATATTCATGTCCAGTCTAATGTGAAGTGTAGCCCTGAGTGAGTTTTGATATTTTCGCAAATGTATGCAGTTAATAACAGGCATTTTGCGCCATTGTGGGTGTGAACAAAGCTGACTTGATTCACTGCCAATTGTAGGGCCTTCTCTCGTTCCCTTTAAAATGGTTGCATGAGAGGCGCAGTCCTTGACATAGTGGAAGAAGGAAATGATTTGCTGGAGTCAACGCAGGCGGTTGAAGCGTACAAGTACGCTTAGAAGGTAATGCAAGCAGACCTCCACAGGGGGATGATGTAAACTTGGCCAAGAAGACCACGCATCTGTGAAGTGGGCACTTGGAGACCGCTGTCCCACCCCGTTGTTCTTGTCCGCATCCATGACTGTCGTGGGTAGATGGCTGGTTTTTAAAAATAAAATAAAGATGATGATCCATCCATCCATCCATCCATCCATTTTCCGAACCGCTTGATCCTCACTAGGGTCGCGGGGGGTGCTGGAGCCTATCCCAGCTGTCCTCGGGCAGTAGGCGGGGGACACCCTGAATCGGTTGCCAGCCAATCGCAGGGCACACAGAGACGAACAACCATCCACGCTCACATTCACACCTAGGGACAATCTAGAGCGTTCAATCAGCCTGCCATGCATGTTTTTGGAATGTGGGAGGAAACCGGAGTACCCGGAGAAAACCCACGCAGGCCCGGGGAGAACATGCAAACTCCACACAGGGAGGCCGGAGCTGGAATTGAACCCGGTACCTCTGCACTGTGAAGTCGACGTGCTAACCACTGGACTACCGGGCCGCCCTAAGATGATGATGATGATCATAATAATAAGAATAATAATGCATTCAATGAATACATTTCTTCAGTGATTCTGAGGTTTTGATGCACGTCATTGTCATATTTATGAAAGAAATGCAATCACATCCAATGCGCATGTCGGCGGAGTGCAGAATATGTCAGCCTGCACCTCAATCAAATTTAGCAAACTCATCTTACATTAGGGGGTGTCACGGTGTGGACCACTGGTTTGCACGTCCACCTCACAGTGTGGAGGTCATGGGTTCAATTCTGGCCCAAGGCCTTCCTGTGTGGAGTTTGCATGTTCTCCCCGGGCCTGCGTGGGTTTTCTCCGGGTAGTCTGGTTTCCTTCCACATTCCAAAAACATGTGTGGCAGGTTAATAGAACACTCAAAATTGTCCCTAGGTGTGAGTATGAGCGCGGATGGTTGTATGAATCTGTGTGCCCTGCGATTGGCTAGCAACTGGTTCAGGGTGTCCCCCGCTGACTGCCCGAAGACAGCTTGGATCGGCTCCAGCGACCGTCGTGAAAAGAAGTGGATTCGAAAATGGATCGATGGGTGTTACATTACAACTACCTAGACATGGTTCCAGCAGGAGAAAAGTTTAGTTTATTTTCAGTTCCCAAATTGTCAAGTGCGCCGGACGCATGTCAAAGGACACACCTTCGGAATGCTTAAATGCCCACCATGGTGCATTGGTCTGCCAAATTCCCAAACAAGCAAAAGGAGGCTTGCGTCGGCATGAAAAATAGTGGGGTCATTTGACATCTTGCAGGAGAACCGTTTAAAATATTTTGGCCTCCAATGGCCAACGACCAGTCAAATGTTCTTAAAAATGCATGGATGATAGATAACATTGATATTGTACCTCGAAGAAATGTTGAATTGAACAACTTAATTTTTTTTTTTATCAGTACCAAAGTTCAAAAGTATATTGTAAGATAGGATAAGATAAGAAGACCTTTATTTGTCTCACAATGGAGAAATTCCCATTTTATATTTGCTGTACTGTATAAATAAAGGTTCATCCTAAGTGTGATAACTTAATTTATTTCTGTAGTTCAATACAAAAAGGAAATTTATAATATAGATTTATTAACCATGTAGGGATTTACCTTTCAGAATATTTCCTAGCATATTTCTGCATTAAAAATCATTTTTATTGTTTCTTATTTAGTCTTCAAATTTCTTGAGATGGTGAATTTGGGTGTCTTTTATTCATCCATCTTCCGAACCGCTTTATCCTCACAAGGGCCGCGGGGGGTGCTGGAGCCTATCCCAGCCATCTCCGGGCAGTAGGCGGGGGACACCCTGAATCGGTTGCCAGCCAATCGCAGGGCACACAGAGACGAACAACCACGCCCACACTCACAGCGAGGGACAATTTAGAGTGATCAATCAGCCTGCCATGCATGTTTTTGCAATGTGGGAGGAAACCGGAGCACCCGGAGAAAGTCCACGCAGGCCCGGGAGAACATGCAAACTCCACACAGGGAGGCCGGAGCTGGAATTGAACCTCTGCACTGTGAAGTCGATGTGCTAACCACTGGACTGCCGGGCCGCCTGTCATTTATTGTTCCAAGATTATCATATATATGAAATAATTCTGTCTGCAGTGAGTGTCCCTTTTCGAATGAACTACTGAAACGATATTCTCCACCCACATATGATGAAACAGCCCCGGCAGTGATAGAACCAACATTTATGTTCTCTAATGAGCAGCCATATTTTGGCCATATATCCACGTACAAAGCCCGGGAGCACTCAGGGCCACACAACACAGAACAGATTTTGGTCTCAGAATGTAAATGGATTTCTAAACACAGACGATTCTTTTCTCCTTCCTTTTTTTTTTTTTTGTATATATATTTATATCAGTGGCCATTCATTTTGACGGCAGCATAGTCCTTTTGATTACTTGAGAGGGAACTTTCTTTCACTGTTAGAGTTTGAGTGAGCCAGGGGAAGCAAATAGTCCCGTCCCCAAAAGGCCTTTATTCGGCTGAGTTGAGCTTAGAGTGGAGGGCAGAGACTCCGAGCTAGCCGAGGTGAAGAGACAGAAAGGTTAGCAAGAGGCTTGACGCTGAATGGAAAACGCAGTCTAATTTCTGAGGCTGAATACAAGGACGCCAGTGCAACTCTGCATGACTACCAGGTATTGAAGCGGACCACGCCACATAATTGGATTGAACGCTGGCTACGGTATTTATGTCACTTCTTGTCTTGTCAATCCCATAACAGGCATGGCAACAGCGTGGGGATCTCCCATGGTGACGGAGCTTTGCCTTATTCAAACAGAATGGGGAGAAAAGAGCCAAGCCTCATTTAATTCACGTTTAATTCTCACTCAAAACATTTTAAGGGCTGACGTTATTTGCATAACAGGGAGAAGGGACTCTGCCTTTTCAGTGTCCCTGCGTGTGTGTGCGTGCGTGTGTGTGCGTGTGTGTGTGTGCGTGCGTGCGTGTGTGTGGGAGAGAACAGGAACAGTGTTGTAACTGAAAGTGTATAGCAGGCTTATATATGCATATGCCGAGGAACACGCTTTCTCACACGGATCAGCAAACAGAGAGATTCTGTTGCAATACGCTCATGCGTGCTGCTGTTTCGTGACTGATTCACATCTTTGTTGGGAAGGCATTTCAAGAAAGTATTTCCCATTTCCCACACAAAAGGTTTTGTGAAACATATGATAGCAAATTAAACACACACAATAGTGGCATTCCTCAACGATTCTGTTTCACAAATCTGTTCACATGAGAAAGACGCGCAGGAAAAATCATTCCTTATTTTTGTGCCAACCAACAAACACAGACTTCAATGATCATAGTTTGATGTTTGAAGGCAACATTCGTCACACAATGAGGGAAAAAAAAAGTAGTTAAATTCCAAGAATAATGACTAGCACAAACCTGAATGCAACCATAGCATCAGCAGATGGAACAGCATCTTGTTCAAGTGACCTGCCATATCAATATTTTTTTGAAAATACCTCTGGTTTATAGATAAACCCAATAAAAAAATCATTTTTTTTCCCTTTCCTGGCTCTAATTCTAAGAATAAATACCAAAAGATGATGTTCAGCTGTAGACTACAGTCACCTTGTGTGCTGCTGTATCTGAGCTGTATAGTGAGACAAACATGATCAAGAATAGGAAGCTATTATATGATATACGCTTCAGACAACAACTTGACACATACGCAAACCTGATGGCTGGAAGATCAGTCAGATTGGCTCAGGCAGATGTTAGGCGTCCCCCTCACCAGCAGGGCGGTATCAAAGCCATCCATCCATTTCAACACCGCTTATCCTGAACAGGATCACGGGGGGTTGCTGGAGCCTATCCCAGCTGACTATGGCAACGAAAGGCTCACTACGCCCCGAAGTGGTCGGCAGTCAGTCACAGGGCACATATAGAGACAAATGACCATTCACACTCACATCCACACCGTCACCGAGTGGGAACCGATCCCGCGCTGCCCGCACACAAGTCAGGCGAGTGGCCTACGACGCCATCAGGGACGCTGGCTGTATCAAAGCCTCATCACCTAAGTTGAACCTTGTCTCATCAAATCTTGTCAGTCTCACAGCATTTTTTTTAGAGTGAGTGCCAAACACTGACTGACTGCAGCTCTATTTTAAGTATGTAAATGATATTTTCCATCTGTAATGGGAATTTGACATAACAGCGCTAAATGGAAGTAACTGTTCGTACTATTGAATGCTAACCAGTTATTTTGCGGATAAGCAAAGTTGCCTGCAGATGCACTCGTCTGTACTCTGTGTAGCTGCTCAAAATGCTCATTGCGCTGACCTTCACCACCTCCCAGCATGAAGAAATGAGAGCGCAAGACGCGGAGGGGGAGAAGGCTCCCTTGACAGATCTGTGAACGGTGTCCCTCCATGTTTTTTTCTTTTTTTAAATAATTCTCATCATTTTTTATAAATAATTTCGTTGTCTTGGTTTCCCTGGACAAGACACATCAAACAATACTTAGCAAATGGCTGACTAAGACGAGAACACCCAATACGAATTAAATATAACAACAAGGGGAATTTGGAGCCTAATCGCGTTGCCTGTTTCCTAACCCTTTTTAGGGAGTTTGTTTTGCCTCTAAATATCCGCAACTAACCCTTTCAGGGACAGCGGTTACTACCGTGGACAGCTTATGATGTTATCAGGTTACAGGGTGCATGAAAGGGTAAATTTGACATCTAAGTGTCAAAGTCCCCACGTTGTGGTTGGCCCATGTTGCACAGAACCTGTCTTTATATGTGCCCCGTGAGTGAGTGGCGACCAGTCCAGTGTGCCCTGCTGCTGCCCCAGGTCAGCTGGAATCGGCTCCAGATGACACTAATGAGGAGCACAAAATGGATGGATGCATGTTACCAGTCATCATTTGCTCAGAAGACAATCTCAAGTAGTCAATTCAAAAGGCAATCATTTAGTTGTATGTTCCATAAGCCCTTATCTCACTGAAATGCGAACAATTGCGAGTGTTTTTGAAGGTTCGCCATCAGTTTTTGTAGGGTTTTTATCAAATTCCCTTGCGACAAGAAAAGTACAAGCAACCGTCTGACGACCGTTTGGCAAGCATTTGTGACCTTGAACGGTTTCTGACGAGTCCACAACATTCGCTACCTTCATAAACACTCACAATTGATCGCAGTTCAGTGGCATCGGGATTTTGAGCAACAATGTTTAAAAAAAAAAAAGATTGCATTCTTGCATTTGTTGTATCCCATTAGAAAAAATCGGTGACTGTCTTTTGTATTTGAGAACCCTTTCAGGGAGAGTGGTGACCAGCCAATCACAGGGCACGCAGAGATGACCAATGATCCGCGCTCGCACTCACTCCTTGAGACAATTTCAAGTGTTCCGTTAACCTGACATGCATGTTTTTGGAATGTGGGAGAAAACCGGAGTACCCGCAGAATACCCACGCAGGAGAACATGCAAACTCCACACAGGAAGGCCAGAGCTGGAATCGAACCTGGTACCTCTGCACTGTGAAGTCGACACGCCTACCACTGGGCCACCGAGCCGCCTAATATTTTCATTAAATTCAAAAATAGGCAAAATCCTGAACAATGGTGACGCTGGCCCTCAATCTTGGGGGATTTCTGTGATGTGTTTGGAAGTATTAACCATTTGGAAATGGATTTCAGCTCTGTAACGCGTCTCTCAGTATTCAGGGTGGATTCAATGAAGTTTCCAATTCCGTACCGTGTCAGTTTTCCGACGCACAGACAGACAATCTAATCTCGTTTTCGCTGCAAGTCATCCTCTCTCAGTGCCTCTGCGACTCTTTTAGCCCAAACCTTCCTTCAGAATCACCCCTCCCCCTCTCTACCCGAGGCTAATCCCTGGTTTAGCCTTTGATTTTAAACTTCAACTTTCTCCCTTCATCTCACCGTCTGCTTTAGCAAGGAGAGATGGCTGGGATAGAGTGACTAGTCAGTTTCCTGCTGCTCCTCTCTTCTTGATCTTTGTTGGCTTTCGGCCCTTTAGCCTGCCTCTTTGCTCCCAGCGAGCGCACACACAAATCCGTGCGGGCACACGTATATGAGTATGTGTGGTTTGATCTGGTTTCCTAGTGGACCCTATTGTGTCGGGGCAGGAAAGAGCTAATCCAGTCGGATCTAACCCCAGTCAGGGGCCCGATGCTCTTATTATCATCATCATCTTGGCTTTGGCACAGCTTTTTATCAAAGGAATAAATACAAATCCTCGTCCGACAGGGTTTCTGTACCTGTTGATTATAAAGTAGATATCACTCAATTTGATGAAGTTTGAAAGACTGTGGAATTTCCCACTTGAAATGAACGCTGTCCACTGTCAGATTAAAATACGTTAACATCACGAATGAGAAATGCAGTGAAGACTGAAGTCTTGATTCAAAATTGGTGTGATTCAAATTACAACTGAAAATAGGCAAAGAGCGATAACTGCACACTTGGCTGTGCATTACATTAGATGAGTTAAAAAGTATTTTTTGAGCACATTATACAGTCGCACAGTATACTTACGAACGTCTCTTCATACGAAATGTTCTAGTTACGAAACGCCTCAACAGGAAAATAATGCCTCTAGTTACGAAAGAAATTTCAAGATACGAAAGGGAAAAATACCGTTTGGGCTGCTAGTCGCAGCGCTGCGTTTCCTGAACGCAACATACTTATAGCTCCTCTGCCATTGGCTACTACCGAGCATCATCCTGGCATCCTGTCGGCTAAGAGGGACCTCTAATCGTACGCGTCTATACGTGTAGATAGATGCATATGTGTCTATGCAGCGTCCTCGTCGTTCGCCCCTCGCGCCATGTTCCGATAGTTTTACATAAATGTGAATCACCCAGGAACAGATTAGGGCATTGACCGTATTTTCCAGAATATAAATCACAGTTTTTTTCCTAGTTTGGCTGGGGGTGCGATTTATACTCTGGAGGGATTTATGAGTGAAATTATGAACACATTATTATATCATTTCACATGTTATTTTCACATTAAACCGCCGCTCTAGACCTGTGTTGGCCTGTGTTGATAAAACCACGATGAGTCTGACGTAAGCGACGTAGAAGAGGAGTTGGTCGAGTTGCTTTAAAGTGACACAGAGGGTGAAGATTCCATTGGATTTAGTGATTTGGAGTAACATTGATGGTTTGGTGAACGTGTTAGCATGTTCTTTATGCTATAGTTATCTGAATAACTCTTAATATGTTACTTGAACAGAGCAGGC
This sequence comes from Hippocampus guttulatus, assembly GCF_054856545.1. Classification (NCBI taxonomy): domain Eukaryota; kingdom Metazoa; phylum Chordata; class Actinopteri; order Syngnathiformes; family Syngnathidae; genus Hippocampus; species Hippocampus guttulatus. The sequence continues at coordinate 5,584,466 of NC_141264.1, forward strand.
ACGTTCTCAGTTTGTTGTTTATGCGTCATGTAAGGTTAGCATATCATACACTTATTCAGCATGTTGTTTTCTATTTTATTTTAATTTTAAATTGCCTTTGAAGATGGCATGTACGTTCTTGGTGTTGGATTTTTTCAAATAAATTTCCCCCCAAAATGCGACTTATATATGTTTTTTTTCTTCTTTATTATGCATTTTATGGCTGGTGCGACTTATACTCAGGAGCGACTTATAGTCCGGAAAATACGGTACATGGAAAACGCGTCGCTACTTACAAAATGTTCTACTTCAGAAATGTCTTCCAGAACCAATTAATTTCATAAGTAGAGGAACCACTGTAGTAGGTACAGCATTTCTTATTCGGCATGAAAGTAGTGTATGCTTATTAAACCAATGCACCACAATTAGCTTCTGTTGATATTCACACGCAAACAGTATTTAGTTTTGCAGAGTTAAACAAGGCATGTCTGGGAAGGGATTACTTAGTGACTAACTGATCCCAAACCCATTGTGGGTTTTTCTGTTGTGGGGGAGGTTTGGGGGGGGAAGTCCATAAACTAAATTTTTTGTTAGAATGAAAACACAAACTGTCTAATGAATGTTGAATTAAAAACAGGGGTGGAGCTGGAAATGTTTGAGCGGAGAGGCCAGTGTGACACAATAGTTAAGTGAGGGGTGGCCTGGGGTAGGCAGACCTGCGTGCATGTGCGTACACCATTCTTTATCACACCATCCACAGTCAGGTTTTCATGAAATAAAATTCACATATCGCCAGAACAATGCCAATCAGGAACGAGTCTAAGGAAATAGCAACATTTTGCTAGCTGTATTTACTAGATAATGCCATTTTATCGGCAGTTGCTTTGCTTTTGTGTATCACCATCTACTTGTATCTCATACACAAATTCACAAACAAATAGTCCATCAGAGGGGTAAATTGCCACCAACGTCTGACACTATTTTGCTTCGAGCGATCAATGGATCATTCATTCAAATCAAATCTGGAAAGCACAGACAATTAATTAATTAATTAATTAATTAATTAATTAATTAATTAATTACTTGATTGATTGATTAAAACACAAACAGTTAATGAATTCTTCCCAATTGTAAAAATGGTGATTTTTGTTTTTAAATACTTTTGTTCCATTTGTTCCTGCTTGTAATATAAGGATCTGTGCAAGATTGGAAAATGTGTACATTTTAATTCATGAATCCATGAATGTGGCTGGTATGATAAACCATGACCTCTCTCGTCCACGTTGTTTGCTTGCTATGGTGCGAAAGTTATTTTGATTGACAGACAGATTGTTCTAGAGTTAGAGTTTAAATATGCATTTAATAAAAAAAAAATAGAGGCAGAACATTGAGGGGTCTAAGAATACTACATCCATGTAAAAATAGCAGAAAAATTACGGAGATCAAAATTTTCCCCTTGGTGTGGGGGTGACCAAATAGAGTGACACCATGTAACTCCGCCCCTAACTGGAATCCAACAGAGTATCTGTGACTGTGAAAAGTAACCTATGTGTGGGCTACCTTGAAGAAGAAACATTTCCTTGCTAAGAATGAAGCAAACACGAAGGGCATCAGAAAGATCACTGATCCAAAGTGACTTCAGCTAGATTTCAAGTCTTGCTTGTGTGCTTTGAGGCAAGGTTATTTTGGTTAACGAAAACTAAGCGCATTTGCATCACACTTTACAAGTCAAATTTGCATTTAGCATTTTTCTAGCGAAGAAGGTTGACAGGAAAGGCGAAATAGGTCAGATACGATTGATCATCCCACCACCCACACACTTTTGCATGGCTAGCTTATCCTCTGCTGGTGGCAACAATAAAAAATAGGTAAAAACTCAGAATATCAAAAGCAAACATACCTAAGTGCACTTTAAGAGACAAATTCCTTTTATACAACCAACTTTCATTTTGTAGAATCATTTTTGCAAGACTCCAGTTGATTCGAGGCATCAAAACTGTTAAATCGCAGACTTGAATATCCATTCTGGAGAAACACAATGTTTTCAATTGACAAACAGAAAAAAACTTCACTGAACAAATGATGCCCATCATTTTTCAATAGAAGTGTGAAAAGAAGGTCTGTTTTTTTTCTCCATTTCAAAGGAATTTCTCCATTGTGAGACAAATAAAGGTTTTCTTGTCTTATCTTATCTCTTTGATCCTCTCCTCTTTCATGTATAACTGTTTCAAACAACAAAGTGTATGCAGGAAAAGTTGTGTTATTTTGTTATTTTGACTTCAAGATGGTGCCGCGAGAGTGGCTGCCTTTACAGCAGCTCCGATATTTTCTTCTTCTACTTCTTCCTTTCATAACTTTGCTGCTGTGAATTCAGGATTTCTCCATTGCGAGACTAATAAAGGTTTTCTTATCGTATCTTATCTTATCTAATCGAGGCTGCATACCACAAAAGAAAAACAGAAAGAACAATATATAACATTTTGATTTACTGGAGAACGCAGTCAAGACATTCTCATGCAGCAAATTTGGACAGACACACACACATGCACACACACACACACACACACACGCATACACGCACGCACACACACACGCACACACTCCACATTATGCTGTGGTTATGGTGCCCGGCATGACTCCATTCATTTGACTTCCTACTTCAGCTTTGTTTGATAATTTCACAAGCACCAAAGTCAGCAGCCCATACCAGACATCCTGCATGTGCATGCAGCCACACATTGACTGACACCCCAGAGAAGAAAGGAACAGCTAGGAAGGATATCCTCATTTCTTCCATATCAGGGCTCCTTTGAAAGCTTTGACTCCGAGCTGAATGAGAGGTTTCACTGAAGCCATTCACATCAATGATCTGCTCTGATCCACTCACAATCGACCATATCTGTTATACATGGCTAGGCCTTTCAGTGACACCAACAAGGGAACTGGACCGGGGGAAAGAAAGAAGGAAAGAAAGAAAGAAAGAAAGAAAGGGAAAAAATCACAAAAGAGAAAAGAAAGAACAGTCGGGAAAGCAGAGCTCAACTAATTAATTAATATCAATTTACTATGCAAATTACCAGCAGTTTTTTTTTTTTTTTTTTTTTACACACACAGTAAATGATCATTTAACAACAAAAAAGCCTGCATACCCTCCTAGAACTCAGGATGCTGCTGCCGACAGATTTTACCAATCACATTGAAACAAGTTACATGCAAAGCACCTATAATTAACCTCAAATAAAGTTCTGATGTTCTAGAAGGCTTTCTATGACATTTCTGAGAGCTTTCAAGGCGTCAAAGGGATCTCTTTGTCCAAAAGAATCAGTCAGCATAAGGGTACAACAAAGGTTTAAAGGCAGTGAAGACACCATGGAACACAGTGAAGCGAGGACTCATCAAATGAAGAAAATATGGCACATCAGTGCATTTACCAGGACCTGGATAGCCTTTCAAAATTGATGAAAAGACAAGAAGAAAACTTGTCAGGGAGGCTGTTAAGATACTGACAGAAAAAATTGAAGGAGCTGCAGGAATTTGTGGCAAGTACGTTCTCTTCAGTACTACAGACAATTTATGTTCAATTAACAAACCAAAACAAACAATCTCCCATTCTTCTTCATATGTTCGGGCTCTGGGTGACAAGCGGAACGCAACTCAGTTCAACTGCATTTAAGTCGCACTGAAAACAATCACTGCTGCATGAGTGCTGTACATGGAATAAAAATTAATTAAAAAATGTACAGGGAGCCAGTGAAGGGAGGACACTTGATGTGCTCCATTCTACTCGGGGCTGCTGCTCCCTATACAGAAATAACAGGTCGTCCATTTGGGGCCTCGATTTGCACGAGGGGACGCTTTGCGACATCACCGAGTGCGCACATCATGCGTGAACATGTCATTTCAAGGCGACTAAATTTTATGATGTGGCGACTGAAGAAAACTGACAGATTGTACACATACACCCAGAAAAAGTCTCCTTGACTCTAAAAACAATGTTTGTTATCATTGAAACTTGGGCTAAAATTTTTCGTAAGCTCGCGCACCGGTTGCTGGGTCCCATTCACTTGAATGAGAGCCGCAACCAAAGTGGTCCTGCTCTGTTAAATTCAATAACGTCCACTACACACATCCACAAAGCACCAAATTTGTCTGCCTGTGCCTTGATCGAATACACCCACATCGCGTTACACCACCTGCACACAGAGTCTGACCTGCTTTGAGCAAGTCTAAAATCTATTCTACTTTTTGTAACTACATTTGGAGATGCACTGGGGGGGTCTGGCAGGAACGGCCAATGATGCGTAGTGCATCTACCAAATTTACAAACAGGCTGAACTAGAACATTGCCCTGGCACAAAAATGACAATGCACCCATTTTTATACCAAGCGCAGATTACTTTCTGCTACCAAATTTTCGGATTATTGGGGGCGAGACAACTCTGTACACCACAACGTCCAGAGAGGCGCAACACGGTCTTAAACGCAGAACTAGATTTGCACCATCACCAAAATGAAGTTATGCCCATTTTTACGCCAAGCGCATGGTTGTCACAATAAGACCCAATCAGATTTTTGCTGGAATGTAAACAGTGTCAGGAAAAGCCTACAAGATGATCTGAAATGTATTAAATTGGAGTTACTTTAAATGGTAGCAGGTGTATGCCGACTTCAGCTGCTGTTATTGTTGTGGTTAATAAACTTGAAAGGTAATGTGTTTCTTTTATTTGGTAAGTACTTTTCTGGATGTGAAATCCCATTTATTCAATTAAATGTACATTGAAAGTAGATCCATCCATCCATTTTCCGATCCGCTTATCCTCACAAGGGTCGGGGGGCGTGCTGGAGCCTATCCCAGCCGTCTTCGGGCAAGACGCGAGGGACACAGAGACGAACAACCATCCACGCTCACACTCACACCTAGGGACAATGTAGAGTGTTTAATCAGCCTGCCATGTATGTTTTTGGAATGTGGGAGGAAACCGGAGTACCCGGACAAAAGCCACGCAGGCCCGGGGAGAACATGCAAACTCCACACAGGGAGGCCGCAGCTGGAATTGAACCCGGTACCTCTGCACTGTGAGGTCGACGCGCTAACCACTGGACAGAAAGTAGATCAACATTAAAATTTGTATACTGTAGATACTTTGATAGCACCTACCCAGAAAAGCGTATTTTAAAACTCTAATAAGTAACTAATCTCAAAGACAAAAGATTGACCGCTTGAAATATGAAATCAAGTACAACTTTGTAGAATTTACTTGGAAATGTACATTTTATTCATTGAAATACTGGTGTTGTTGAAACATTTTTTTTAAAACTACTTGATGGTTTGACACAATTACTGGCTTTACATTGTCTACGTAGCTCCAATATATATATTTTTGAACTTGAGTTGGAATATGATTAGTTAATTCTGAACACTTATCCTGTCAAAGATGTCATTTGAGTTAGAGGTCATCGTGAATCAGAATCTGAATCGTCTTTATTGGCCAAGTATGTGGAACACACAAGGAATTTATCTCCGGGTAGTACAGGCTACACTCGTATTATCAGTAACAAGCAACTATGATAAACTGAAATGATTTATCTTGGTCTCGTTTTTTCCCCCCTCACTAAAATGTGGCATTTGAACAAGGTCCCAAAGACTTTTTCTTGCTGCTGTCATCAAAGACCGGGACGAGAAGGTTTTGTAATGTTTTATCAGTACTGCTCACCATGTATACACTGATGGAACGGATATTTTCCTACTGCTTCCAAATGTCTTCAAAATAATATAGATTGTCAGTCCTTGTTCTCGATGCGTTTAGCTGTAGGACGTATGAGAGTCAGGAAAGTGTGTGTGCATGTGCGTGTGTGGGCTAGCTGCCAATATCCTTAATACCTTTAATTGAGTGGAGCTCAAGAATTGTCCTCAAGTCTTCCAGCGTGCTCCACTTCACCATGTGTCCGATAAACGCTGCCGCTCAAGACAATTTCTCCTTCTCGTTTCTACTCAAACGCCAGACTCTCTTTGACTCCTTTTCTCTCGTCCGTCCACATCTTTTTGTGTCAAGATAATTGTTGCTTTTCAGCTTGTAAAAGGTGCAGGCAACAAGGGCCAACCATACGTGCGTAAGTAGGTCGTCGTCTGCATTTGAGTCAAAGACTGACCAATAGCGTGAGAGGTTTGCTAAATATCCAGTTTAATCCCAAGCAGAAAGACCTATTTTGAAGAGTTGGCTAGCATGCATTTTTAGCTTTGGTGTCGCTGGATTTTGCTTTCATATACCACCACAAAGAATTTGGAATGAAATAATGAACAATTCTATTGATGGGGAGATTTGCACCTTAAATTGAAGATTCTCAAAAATATGTCATTTCCACCTATTGTCAAAATGGTTGGTTCTCTTGAAACCATTTTTCCATTGTAGTAAATTGACAAGTCACAAAGCTTCTGGGAGAATTTTATTTGGTTTTGTCTTAGATGTGCCAAAATGGAGAATATTATTTTATTTTATTTTGGGGTTTTTTTGCAGGTTACATCAACTCTCTGTTTCCAGGTGGAAATGAAACGTACTAAGAAAATAAAACTGTGAAAAATAGGAGGCCTTAATTATATTGTGGGGCTGTTTTGCTGCATCCAGCAGAGGATTTCTTGAATCTTAAGACTGTAAAGGAATTCTGGAACCAGCGTTGGGAAAATGTTGAAGTTCATTTCACAAATTTTACAATAAAGTAAATCCGTTCATAGTTCATCATTTAAATGTTTAAACTCCATGTTCACCGTATGCGGGTGTGAATGGTCATTTGTCTCCATATGTGCCCTGCGACTGACTGGCGATCAGTTCAGGGAGTAATCTGCCTTCCGCCCAAAGTCAGCTGGGATAGGCTCCAGCAAGTCCCTGCGACCCTCTTCAGGATAAGCGGTGTTGAAAATGGATGGATGGAGTCATGAAGTAAAAAATGAAGTGGTTCATTGTTGTTGTTGTTTTAACAGTATGTTACTATGCGTCATGACCCTCAAAATACTGGCATTTCAACATTGTTACCACCCATTCGGTCCACACAAGTAGACAGCTGCAACTTTTACCCTACAATCTCATGTGGAAGAACTTCTTGTTCGCATGCTCCTTTTAAAATGCAGAATTCAAACAAAAACAAGATTGTAGTCTTTCATTTGAGAGCACAAATACAATCTAAGGTTAGAAATGTCACACGTTCCAATTCAACACAATCTGAGTCCCCCGTTCTCGTTAGGCGACCTTAAAAGATTGACCCACCTGCGATTTCTTGATAACCTCACCAGCGCCCTCCCTGAGCTCATTTAGTCTAATGCCAGGGCCTAACAAACAATAACTTACCTTACTATTTGTCTGTCGCTAAACAATACAGATTTCAAAAGTGTTAACGCCATTGTCTAGTTATATTTCTTCCCCCTCCAAGTGGCCATCATGCTTTACATTTGATGACACATGCAACCAGGGTTCTAAATCAAAACCCGCCGACACACCGAATGCGGGTTAAAATTCATTTAGGCGGGTGAAGATAAAAACGTACCCGCCAGTTTGGCCAGTGACTCGTCAGGGAGTTGTGTCAGTCAGATATGATGAGTGCCTCTAAGTTTTGAGACGTGCACGTCGCTTGGGCATTCTCCTGCAATCGTTTGCATTTTAATTTTCCGGATCCCCATAATGGTGTCTCATCCTCCATCACGAAGAAGAAGAGGCCCAAAGAAGAAGTGCATTGGGCGCACGTTTGCACCCAATGCCGACCACAATTGTGGCTTAACTTTGTTAATCTAAATGAAGAGTTTTCAAGACTTACAGTAAACTATTACGCAAAGGAGGTTTCATGATGCGTTTATGCTGAGAAGAAATGTCCGGTTTCGCTTTTTTTGTTGTTTTTTTTGTTTACTTGCATCTTAACTATTGAGCATATAAACTATGAAAGCCATATCCAACCAGTTACTAGACATATACGGATCTCCTGCAATTAGATGTTGGCGGATTCTTCCCTTTAAGTGCTACTATTTGAACTGTACTTTGAAGTTCAACATTCATCTAGCTCGGGGGTCGGCAACCCGCGGCTCCAGAGCCACATGCCCAAAGTCTCCCCAAAGCTTTTTCAAAAATGTTTGAAAATGGAAAAAGATGGGGGAGGGAAATATATATTTTGTTTTAATTTGGTTTATGTAGGAGGAAAAACATGACACACACATTCTTAACATTTTCTAAAGCTGTAAAAATGTGTAGAATAAAATTTAAATTTCAACATTTCTGTCTACGAAGATTTGCGTCATAGCCTGCAACACGTTTCTATTGCAGGGTGGGATGCCAGGCAGATGTCTGTTGCAAAAAAAAAATAATAATACTAATAAAAAAAAAAAAATATATATATATATATATATATATATATACATATATAACGGGCTTTCATGTACAATTCACTGAGGATACTGTCAAAGAATGGGAATCTGGAGGGCCGATAGAAGCACTTTAAAATGGTACACGTGCGCTACGTAGTTAACATGCTGCAAAAGTGCGTCTAATGCCTCCGCGTCTGGTCTCAACGAAGGTAGGTAGGCATGCGTGTGTAAGTGCGTGCGTGTGCGGTAACGGGTCGATTGCGGGAGGTTGGTTGGTCGAAAAGTAGATCTTCGGTCAAAAAAGTTAGGCACCCCTGCTGTACAGGATGCAGTGCAGGGAAAAATATAGTATTTGTAGCCAACTTAGTCATTTTAATAGTAGGCTAATACAGATACATATAGCATGTGTTGCCTTCATTACAAGGCTGATAGAAGGCTTTTTTTTTTTGTCCAATATGGCTTCTTCAACATTTTGGGTTGTCGACCCCTGATCTAGCTCATCCCATCCATTCTCTCACTCTTCAGTAATTGGGTATTACATAAAAATGACATCAAGAGACAGCGGAGGAAGACGTTTTAATTTGAACACCATCTCACTTTCTCCCTCGCTGCATGTAATGTCTCTTATTGTGAGAGCTGTCTGGCAACAAGGACCCTCTGAAGGCACAATGAGGCAATTCTTATGCCACTTGGGCGAGCGCATGAAGGAATAAGTGGTGATAAAGGGAAGAAAAAGTTAGGGTGGTTGTAGTGGAGCAAGACCAAAAGAAAAAGAAGTGGAGAAAGGGCTGCCTTGGACTCTAATTAAAATCACCGGAGGAATTCTAAACAACTCTCTCCTTTCTTTCGGTGAGGGCACAGCTTAATGTGTTGGAAAACTTGTTGGGGCTGCAAAGGAAGAGGGATGAGAGAGTCGTTGATCGGTGTAGGCACTGAAAGCAAATGAGAGGATGTTTATAGATAATGCCATTGCCGGTGATCGTTAATCAATTAACTCATTCAAGGCGAATGAAAAGTCTAATTAACTTTAGGTTAAAGGCCATGGGAGGTTTTTGAAGGAAAATTGTTGCAGAATTGGACGAATGCTATTTGTTACAAGAAAGAAAAACAGTCTTTGAATAACCAATGCAATGCTTATATGGTTTGCTCATTAAACTGTAATAAACAGGTTCTCAAAATACTTAAAAGATACAGAAAAGTGAATGAAAATATATATTTTTGTAAATCTGTTGGAATGTGCTGAAAATGTGCAAAGACTAACAACAATTGAGTAGCTGCTCAGCGATGGAGATTTCGGATAAAACGAAAGTTACAAGTAACTACGATACGAAGATTCATGAACGATCGCCAGAACATCCTGTCACACGGAATCATCGTTTTCACGTGAGAAGAAAAGAAGGAAACAGATGTCAGGTAACACCGGATCTTATACCCATCCAAGGCAATTCAGGGGTCACAGGTGACTATTTTGGTATGCATACTCAAACTCCGCATGCGCGAAGGGAACATTCACCGTTTTAAGCAGTGCCTTTGGCGGTCAGTAATGGATGGCATAGAACTGTTTTTCACCATTTTTGGGGATGGAGCCAAAATGGTACCCGGTGACATCCAACATGTTTTGCCCTGCACACACTATATAAGAATTGAGCATCTTTGCATCAGCCTTTCTTGTCATACTCAATAGTTTTTTTTTTTTTTTTTTTTTGCTTCCGCCTTTTAATTCTCCAATCTTTTGATTGGCTTTTACTATTGGGATTGTTTCTTGGTAGTTAAAGAAACTGTATACTGATATTTTTCATTTCACTATAGACATGCTGGAGGCTTGAATTTTATCCTGGCCCCAGATGTGGTTCTTGATTGATGGAATGGCGACCGGATTGGTTGTCTGTTTATGCTTCTGCTTCCCCGCCTACATATTTCCTAACTACTGTTCTACTTCCTGTTTTGATGCTTTTTGGGTACCACCCTCCCTTTTTTGTGGGCAGGAGTGAGCCTACAAAACTTGTTGGAATCTTTGAAAATAAAAACATTGTCTTGATTGTTCTTTGTTTCTTCTTGATTTCTGCAGGTTCTCTACTTGTGTCAAGTTTGCGAGAATGTTGATGCCCTCTTTCTCAGTTTCACGAGCCAATTTCCTCTTGGATTTGCTGGTCAATCTCTTTTGGGTGTCGGGATGTTTTGGTGCATAATAATAATAATAATAATAATAATAATAATAATAATAATAATAATAGTAATAATAATAATAGGGTGGCTCGCCATGCGTTTTTGTTCTCACAAAGTCCTCTATTTGAAGACCTGAAAGTTCTGGATGGCTCATAAGTTAAAAGCGTTTCTGATACATAAGCAATAAATTCCGATCAGAAATGACGTTTGTTGGAGTGAGAATCCAGACCTTGTTTAGTCAGAGACTATAAAAGAGGCGCTGAGGCATACCAGAGGATATAGACCGACACGTCTTTCTCTACCTGAGAGAAAAAACACACACACATGAATGCACGTACGCACGCACACACAGACCCCAAAGGAAAGAGCTGTCAACTGCAGCTTAGAGAGGCTGCGAGTGGGGCAGTAACAATTGGCTCATGGGGTTACTGGGTGACCCCTCGGAGTCTATAATTCAGAATGGGGTTAGTCTATCATTCACACGCTCAGACCACCACACACAAACATACACGCACACACACAGCTTCACGGGATAAAGACAGAGGAGTTCATTTCGAGAGCGAGTAGGCAAACAAAACAAAAGACACAGTGAAGGAGACGAGCAGCACGTGGGAGCATGTATCAGAATGACTGTGATTGAATCACACGTCATGTCAAGCCAATAACATATCTGCCTAACTCATCTTTACTTTTTGAGATCGCATTTTTTCAACATCTGCATTGGATCCACGCAGACTCATTTTCTGCGAAAATCTGACGAAGGCAGTTGGGTTATTAGCATGGTGATAAGCAAATTTGGAGAGCAAAGATCAGGTCTGGAGTGACCACAGTATTTAGGGCTCTTATGGACTCCTTTATAGGGACACATAAACATTTGACCTCAGACTTGAAACTCCTGCAGAAGAACTTGTATTTAGATATTCAGTACATACTGTACATACATACTGCACTTTTTTGGAATCAAGTAAGACCAGTATATCACCAAGCCACTGGTCTTGGTTGTAGTTCATTCTGTATACTATTACTTATTTCTTTCGATAAAATGCACATTTTATAACTTTTATAAAATGCATTTTTTAACCATTGACTTATGGTCGATCTATTGGCATAAACTATCAGAATTATCCATCCATCCTTTATCTGAACCGCTCATCCTCACAAGGGTGCTGGGCCTGTTGGAGCCTATCCCAGCCGTCTTCGGGCAGCAGGCGGGGGACACCCTGAACCGGTTGCCAGCCAATCGCAGGGCACACACAGACGAACAACCATCCATGCTCACAATCACACCTAGGAATAATTTCGAGTGTTCAATCAGCCTGCCTTGCATGCTTTTGCAATGTGGGAGGAAACCGGAGTACCCGGAGAAAACCCACACAGGCACGGGGAGAATATGCAAACCCCCACAACCCGTAATCAAACCGCGGACTTCTGTACTCTGAGGCATATATGCTAAATGGCCTCCCACCGTGCTGCCACATATAACAGTCAGAGTCTGTCATATTCTTTGTGAGTAAACTTACAAATTGCAAATATAATTGTTTTTATCTTCATTAGGCATTCATTTAGTTCAAATTCAAATCTTTCCAACCCCCCCCCCCCCCCCCCCCCCCCAAATCTTTCCAAACACACTTGTTTAGCCACGGTTAAAATAATTAGGGATTTTTCATTGTATTTAGTTTTCATTTCAGTTCGACTTGTGCATTTTGAATTTAGTTATTTTTAATGTGAAATGTTTTGTTAGTTTGGTTTTTATTAGTTTAAGTATTAGTTATAGTTTAAAAAAAAAGTCTGTTTCTCAAGTTTTCATTTATTTTTACTTTCCACGGATACAGTCCATTGACATTGCGATCAAGTGGGGTGATGGCCAACCGGATTGAGTGCATGGAGCTGCGCATACAGGACTGAAGTGGAACCGAATGGCCATACAGACGTAATTGTTTTGGTTCTGCATTCCTGCTTCTGCAGTGTTCTGTAACAACAACGAAAAATACATTTCCTGCACTTTTTTGGAATCAACTTTAAACGACGTGTTATCTATTTGTAGCGGATTAAAAAGTGAAACACAGCTCAGATTCTGAGGTTGATCGAAGAATTCAGTTAATGATGTCTTTGGAGAACGCATTAACCGCATCGTGCCGGCATATGGTGACTAGTGTATGTGCGTGTTTGCATGTGTGTTTGCGTGTTAGGAGATGCCACACAGAGGTGTGACGAAAGAAGCAAAATACAGACATTTCACACACACACATACACATTGATACACACACACAGAGGAGTTTTTCAGCTCATTAGGCAGAGGGTAGCGTGTCAAATCAGGTTTTGTATAGAGGCTGCAGGGTCATTATGATCTAATTTACCTTTAGTGGTTATTCAGCTGGGCAGACAAGGAGAGGAAGGAGGAGGGAATGGAAGCAGGAAAAGATGAGAGATGAGACTCAAAAGGTAAGGAGGGAGTGACATTTGCAAAAGCATCAATTAGGGTCACTGACTTTTTCTGGTATCATTCAGTGTCATTGATATTTGTTTATTAAAAAAAAGTACAATTATATGAGGAATACAACTAACAATTATTTTAATAATCGATTCATCTTGTCGGGCGGCCCGGTGGGCCAGTGGTTAGCGCGTTGACCTCACAGTGCACAGGTCATTTCCATCCCACCTCCAGCCTCCATGTGTGGAGTTTGCATGTTCTCCCCGGGCCTGCGCGGGTTTTGTCCGGGTATTCCAGTTTCCTCCCACTTTCCAAAAACATGCATGGCAGGCTGATTGAACACTCAAAATTGTCCCGGGGTGTGAGTGTGAGTGCAGATGGTTGTTCGTCTCTGTGTGCCCTGCGATTGGTTGGCAACCAGTTCAGGGTGTCCCCTGCCTACTGCCCGAAGATGGCTGGGATAGACTCCAGCACCCCGCGACCCTTGTGAGGATCAAGCGGATCTGAAAATGAATGAATGAATTAATGAATGATTCATCTGTCAGCTATTTTGTTGGTTAATGAATGATGGTTATGAATGAATGAATTATGATTCAATTACTGTGTGGGTCCGTAACAATGTCTACTTTCAGAGAGAACTACAGAAATCGGATAATATTTAATGCTGAGAAGCTGGAATTCCAAGGATTTGGACAACAATCTGAAATTAAAATTTGTATCCAAATTATTTTATGAGGCGGCCCGGTGATCGAGTAGTTAGCGCGTTGACCTCACAGCGCAGAGGTCGTGGGCTCGATCTCGGCTCCGGCCTCCCTGTGTGGAGTTTGCATGTTCTGCGTGGGTTTTCTCTGGGTACTCCGGTTTTCCTCCCACATTCCAAAAACGCGCATGACAGGCTGATTGAACACTCTGAAATTGTCCCGGGGTGTGAGTTTGAGTGCAGATGGTTGTTCGTGTGAGTGTGAGCGTGGATGGTTGTTTGTCGCTGTGTGCCCTCCGATTGGCTGGGAACCGGTTCAGGGTGTCCGCCGCCTACTGCCCGAAGACGGCTGGGATAGGCTCCAACCTTTGTGAGAATAAGCGGATTAGAAAATAGATGGATGGATGGATACATAGCTACTTTAAAAACATACATAAAATTACAATGTCTGTAATACGTTAGTTGGAGGAACCATTTTGTGAAGTGGAGCACTGACAGTGTATAGTCGTCATTTTAAAGGTGGACATAGGACTAGTGGAATAGTTGTATTGAGTTTTATTTGTTCAACAAAGGTAATTTCCACAACTTTAAAACTGTACAGTTTTGGCCAATACAATGGAGTTAAGGGAGTTCCGCTCTCTAAAGTAAGTGTGGGGGAGGGGGGGGGGAACCCCAAAAATTCTTAAACTTAAAATTCGATATGATGATACATCACCAATTTGAGGTACTGTAATTTGCCGCATGGTGCCACAAAGGAAAAGCGGTTCGGGTATTGATTAGTAGACTACACTCTGGAATGCTCGCCCATCAATCATAGGGTACAAATAAAAGGAGACAACCAGTGACACTCATTTACACGCCACTGAGTGAAATCTGAACTCACGCTGCCTGCACTTCACGGCCTCGTAAACTGATCAGAGGGGAAACGTATTCCTGTTTCAAGAGAAGCAAGACTGTCACATTATAACCAGACCTAACTTTTGATTCCAGGTGCTGACTGAATTCTGCACTGTTCTTTGTGGCCAGAACATGCATACATGGGGGTCCCCTGCCTTTGTGTGAGTGTGTTAAATGGGTTAAACTGCGGTGTCCAGAAGCAGCAGTGTGTGTCGTGGCCAGCGTGCACAGATAAAGGTCTCCATATTGTGCTGGTCACTCAGCTCCAGTAGCCAGCCAGAGGGAGTGTCCAGCTGCCAATCAAACCGACCTCAGGCAACAATGGGAAAGTCACCCTGAGCCTACACATACGTGCACACACACACACTGATAAGTAGATTTACATTTCCAAATAGTGTGGATGATTAACATGATATCAATCATACCAGTTATTTCATTTGAAAATACTGTATATGTATGTACAAAATATGCATGTAATTTAATTGGAACATGGTTGGTCCTTTCTATGTAAATTGTACATATTCAGGTTCTCACCAGATACTCCATGTCCACAAATATGTGCGTATGTGAAATGTTCAGATGCAACAGTAGGTATAAATGTGAGTGTGAATGGTTGTCCGCCTCAATGGGCTTTATTTTCATAGACAGCGCTTGTGCGGAAAGAAAAGAAAAGAGGAAAAAAAGCTTGGAATCTTGATTTTCATGCAGGTGCAAGTTTCCTTGAGCGTATTTGGGAATTTGGCAGACCGCATTGCGCCATGCTGGGCTTTTCAGGAGATGACCGAGGGCGTTTTCTTTCACGCGCACCTGGAAATTTGGTAGCTGAAGTAGACTAAACATTAAGCTTGCTGTAAGCAGGTTTAAGTGGAGGCGCGGGTGGTGTAATGCAGGGGTCGCGGCCCATTTGGTACCAGCCGCACAGAGACGGACACGATCTTTTTTTTGTTTGTTTGTTGGTTTTTGTTTTTCGTGGGCATCAGTCAAACATACCACCCCCCTCCAACATCACCCAGTCCATCGATGACCTTCCAAAGGGCAATATAAATAAGGATGGGTGATGGGTGAGCGGCGAGCTGTATTAGCAATGACAACAGCGTGCATCAAACTTTCTGAATCATTTTAGAAATCAATCTATTGACCACATTGTTCTTATTGTTATCCATCCATCCAGTTTCCGATCCGCTTTATCCTCACAAGGGTCGCGGGGGGTGCTGGAGCCTATCCCAGCTGTCTTCGGGCAGTAGGTAGGGGACACCTTGAACCGGTTGCCAGCTAATCACAGGGCACACACAGACGAACAACCATCCGCGTTCACACTCACACCCCGGGACAATTCAGAGTGTTCAATCAGCCTGCTGTGCATGTTTTTGGAATGTGGGAGGAAACCGGAGTATCCGGAGAAAACCCACACAGGCCGGGGAGAACATGCAAACGCCACACAGGGAGGCCGGAGCTGAAATTGAACAGGGTACATCTGCACTGTGAGATCAACGCGGTAACTACTGGACCACTATTATTATTACTGTATTATTATTGCTTTATTCTATTTTTGAAAATCACCCCCTTGATCGCAGCACAGTTATTGGGGTGGGGTAGGGTTGTTAAGAGTTTATGCCCCTAAAAACGCCCTTCTCCTGAAATGTATTCCTGACATTCTGAAAGATATTTAGCTTCTTTTTTCCCCCGTAGATTCAAATAACTGTATGCTTGTCTTTTTAGGACAAGTTGGAAGGCTATTGGATTCTTTTTTTTTTTTTTTTCAAAAAGATCAAAGCTGATATGTAGAATTTAAAAGCAGTGCAGTTGTGTAGCCAGCAGAACATTTTAATATCATCTCTTCAAAGAAATTTGAGGGTCGTGCTTGGTCACGGTATCACGGGGTTTTACAGTCTCTGATGTAATAGTAATGGTTTATTCATTTGACATATACATTTGCTAGGCTCTGATAGCACGACCAGGTTCTACCAGTTCAAGTCCTGAGCATTTTCGAACCTTCAAGGCCACCATGGATCTTGCACAGGGATGTGGATGTCACAGTCGGTGTGTCCAAAAATCCAGATGACATATGCTGTACACGCGTTATGCAGACATTAATAAAGCGATCCTGGATGGATGGATTTCTGTAGCACCTTAATAGGTTCTCACAATTGGCCATGATAGGGGGAGAGCCAAGTGGCAGCCAGGCAGCTGATGCCATTGCCGAATGATGCAACCCCGACAATGATTAAAAAAAAAAAAAATACCGTAAGAAATGTTGAAAACTATTGCTCCTACTTCGACTCATATTGTTTTCCAATTATGTGTTCTCCATTTTACTGATGTCATGTATATATTGTGCATCGCTTTTAGGGTCACTTAAGTGGACTGTACAGTTGTGGCCGGCCAGGGCCAGCGAGGCCTTCTGTGTTGAACTTAACACTTCCAGAAACAATGCTAAATTCTAGTATGTGTTCCATTTTCTTTTTCTTTCTTTATTTTTCTGGTTTTTAAAAGTGGATCAAGTTGCATCAAAATCCCCACTGATCTTGTATGTCTCAATAGTTTGTTACTTCGGCATTCTAACAAGCCATCATTCATTATCTCTCAGTATTGATATTCACACACCATTTCTGAAAGAATTGTAATTTTTTGTTATGCTGTTGAATTGAAAAGAATCTCATTAAAATATCTGTCCCCAGTTGTCATTACCAGTGCAAAATACCTTATGTAGAGTGCAAGCTGTTGGAAGTGCCGCAGTGAATTCTCAGCAGCAGCACTCAGTGCACGACCCTGCTTTAGTTCCATTTCCAAGGCTCTGCATTAATCTTTTGTAATAACACTTGAAGCCTTTCGCTTGTCCATGAGCTTTGGAATTGTGTTTATCTTTTCAAATGCTTTGAGAAGTCATTCAGTGACAACCATTCACTGCAACTACCCTGCCACAATGCAGCCCCACTACAAATCACAGCCTCTTAATGACCCCATTCTTTTGACGCTGAATTTCAACCAATAGTAATTCCCGGCGAAGCTGTCGGCACATTTGATTAGAAGATTAGAAAAAACATAACATTCGTAGCAAGATTTAAAAAAAAAAAAAACCCCGCGGCTTTGCAAGGTGTTTCTAAATTTCAATTGTGTCAGCGGACAGAGGGCAGGGTGTGTGGTCGAGGTCTTCAAGTGCTACTTCACATCTTTGGAAGGATTGGTTCTGCTTGGATCAGTAAGAAAAAAAGAGACCACGTTTAAAATCCAGGGCACTGATTTTATAACGGCTCACGAGATGAGCTCATAGAACAGGAATTCAAAAGGGTCACAACAAGCAACTAGGACTACTATTAATTTTGATGATTTTAGCTTAGAAATAACTAAAACCCCAAATTCACCATATCAAAAAATAAGAATACTACATTACAATCAAAATTTTCATTCAGGAGGAATTTGGACTTCTGAGAAGAATTTCCAGATTGGTGTTGTCAATGAAACGCATACTCATAAATACAGGTAAGTGATATGAGAGTCGCTGATGGTACACTCGCCGGACTTGTGTGCGAGCAGCGTGGGATCGGTTTCCACTCTGTGATAGTGTGGATGCCACATTCATTATTGGCTAGTTCGCTACTAAGTTTCAGTCATTGAATTCCATGTTTGAAAATGACCAAACAAAACGTTCCTTTTTTTTTTAATTGAAACATTTTATTTTCAGTATACAGAGCAGTGTCTGTCAAACGTACAGTGGATACAAAGAGTTTACACATTTCAGTTCAAATACCAAGTTTTTTGTAATATAAAAAAATAGACTCAGTCATTATTTCAAAATCGTATTCATGAAATGCGTCGCTTTAAGGGGCCTTGGTCGGGAGTGAGTGGGTGACGCCAGAAACACTGACTCTGGCTCCTGCCTTTTACCACATGGTTATTCAGTGTTCGAGTCTTCTCCATGCTCGCTGCGAGTGTCTTCATTTTGATTGGTGTGTTTGTCCCATTCAATAAACTGCTAAATTCCTGGACAGGCAATGACTATAAAAGCTTTTCAGCATCATGACTTTCACTTTGCCACATCCTATTCTGCACTGCCTTGTATGATGTCCCTAATTTTTTGCGTGTCGACCTGCAGTGCTTCATTGCTCGGGTCAATCTTTAAAGCAGTTTGGTATTCTTGTAGTCCTGTGGAAAGAGTTAGCTGCGTTCATCTCACTGATAGTCAAGCAAAAACAAGTGGTCATAATGTTATAGCTCACTATGAAGGTGTCAACAAAAAACAATTTCATTCGGACAATTGGTTTTGATTTAACAAACTGAATCGAATTGTTATATTTCTAAATGCTTATGTCCTTGAATTGTATAACACCCCATGTATTGATATATGTATAGAATGTTCTTTGATCAGAGTGGTGTCTCTCGTCTGTCTCTATTTGTTTTATTTGGTTGTTCACCTCATGTTGCATGAGATTTTTGTTGAGATAAATGTTGTAATATCTGCTTTTTATATGTGCTTGCTTTGGAATCCACCATCAGCATTCTTTGGCCACCCCCTGATAACCCTGTAGCTCAGCCCCTGGGTATATTATCCCATTCGCATTCATGTCAATTCCTTTTGCTCTTTTGTTACACACTTTCAAGAAGCCTAAAAGCGATTCTCCCTTCTAGGCTTCTGACATACCCAACTGTATAACTGGTGAAAACTCGCGCATCCACTGAAGAGTTGTATTACCCATTGAATTCCGAGGATGCCTGTAAGTCCCGGATTGTGGAATTTTCCTGAGACGTGAATATCCTCAAGATCCATTTGGAATATATTTCACACTTTAAATGTGAAATGAGCTTGCAAAATTATATATTGATTGCCCCCAGTGATATGGGCGGCTCATCTCAGAGGCTTCTTTGAAGGTGCATGTGTATTTATTAAATACAGTAAAAGTAATTTAATCAGACGACTGCACTCATGACAACATTTATATTTGGAACTGTTCTATTAGTTGAAAGGTGAGTAAGGTGAGCAACGCTTCCCGTCGCTAGGCACGTCTATGCATTTTACGCCCTATATACAATACGTCTTCATTTATATGGTGCTTTCACAACAGCTGTAGCTTTAACAAAGCACTTGACAGAATATTTAACATAAAATAACAATATAACAGAAATTCAACATAAAACCCTCGACAAATACACGATCGTAACAAGTATTCCTCGGTCCCCCTTGTTAGAAGCAGTTATAGATGAAAGAGGAGAGAATCTACGTCCCCTTTCACCAGTGGGTCAGAGACGTCATGATCACAGTGAACATGACGACACACGTCTGCTACAAGCTAACACACGTCTGATACAAGCTCAGTCAAAAAGACCAAGACAGAGATTGGTTTTCAGTTCTCCAATGTCACTGAGATCCGCGACAATTCCAAATTCCTAGCGCCGACACTCAGTTCCAAATACAGGTCCGCGCTGGGTTAAATTATCCATCCATCCATTTTCCGAACCGCCTGATCCTCACTAGGGTCGCGGGGGGTGCTGGAGCCTATCCCAGCTGTCTTCGGGCAGTAGGCGGGGGACACCCTGAATCGGTTGCCAGCCAATCGCAGGGCACACAGAGACGAACAACCATCCACGCTCACATTCACACCTAGGGACAATTTAGAGTGTTCAATCAGCCTGCCACGCATGTTTTTGGAATGTGGGAGGAAACCGGAGTACCCGGAGAAAACCCACGCAGGCCCGGGGAGAACATGCAAACTCCACACAGGGAGGCCGGAGCTGGAATTGAACCCGGTACCTCTGCACTGTGAAGTCGACGTGCTAACCACTGGACTACCGGGCCTGGGTTAAATTAAATTAAATTAAATTAAAATAAATGATTCAAAATCGAACACACCATTGCAACCATTAGATTGACTATAGTTGTGAGCGGTGCTTTCAGACAAACTCCAAACCCCCAGCACGAGTTAGCAGCCACTCGGTCACACACTGCCATCACCAGCGGAGCATGGAGGCAGTTCCTTGACTCAAAACGTGCAATATGATGTTTCACCTTCAAAAGGTGCTAGTCCAGTGGTTCTTAACCTGGGTTCGATCGAACCTCAGGGGTTCGACGGAGCCTCTGCCATGGAGGTTAAGACACACCCGACTCAACATGTCAATTAGTTATGACACGCCCGCTTGGCCCTCACTGGCTGCAGATGATCACATGACATTGCTTGTCCAATCAGTGCTGCGGGAAATTTAGTTCGCTCAGTCGTCAAAGCGTGATAGTACGTCATGCATGGTTCATTTTGTGCACAATTTAAAAAACGTATACTTATGTCTGGAAATTTTATTTCCTTTGTTTCAGTTTTTAATAAATGTGTTTTTATGTGTTGAATTTATTACAAATATATGTATATATATTTTTTTCACTCATGAAGGGTTCAATGAATGTGCATATGAACTGTCTGGGTTGAGTACCCCTAACAAGGTTAAGGACCACTGCGCTAGTCCTTAGGACAGCTTTCTGAGCACGCAAGAGGAAAGACGCTTATGCGCCACCACATTTGCCAGGGGACACCCTCATTTAAATGTCACTCCACACAGAGTGCGTAGGTATCATGAAGATGCCTGAGTGACTTGTTTAAATCGAAGGGAGAATCTGTGCATCCCGAAAAGAACAGCCTTTTCAGACTTATGCACACAGGAGAATATGCCCCACATTGAAGTTTCATTTGGACATAAATAGAGCTTTGCTGCCATCATGTGGCATATTTTGTTAATTCTAAAATTTATTGGTGGTGGTGTGGGGGGGGGGGGGGGGGGGTTGGCGTTCACTGATAGACTCCGGTGTGTTCCAACCTACCGTCAGTATAAAATATGGAGTTAGGAAAAGAACTTTTGTCGCCAACGGAGGACCCTCACTAAGATCCTTGATATTGTACTGACGCAGCTACAGACTTTTAACTGATCACTCACCAGAATTTAGTAGAATTTATTTGACACTGATTGCCCTATTATTAATGGCAATTAATTTAGTAGGGACCAGACAGTAGATACTTTGGATATTTAAATTTTGTATTTTAAAAACATATAGAACTTTCATGGTAATCCACAGTTTTTGCAGTGTTTTGCTGTGTGATAAGACCATAAGCCGATTGTCCATAAATGACCAATAATAGTCCAGTTTGAGCATATTATGCAATAGTCCTTGGCTTTGTCTCCATTTCCCTACTAAAGTCTGATGAGAAGAATTGCTGTTTAGTGAGCATCTTGTTAATTTGAGTGCTTTCATCAGTCTCAGTGTGGTGCATTTCAGACCTTCCGCATAGAGCTCCAGCTGGCAGAAAGCAGAGCCTCGACGCACATGAGCTCTCGCCCGGGCAGCTGCATTGGCAGAAACGGCTGGAGTCAGCAGTTCAAGGGCCTGCAGAGAAAGATCCAGTTGAGTGTTAACCACCACCCTCTATTTTGAAATACAGCATGATCATAAAACCTGGATTGGGCATAAATTTAATCAGAGACTATTTTCAAATGTCAGACAAGTTTGGTGCGGTACTTGACTGCAGGAGCCTGAGGCAGATTACTATGGTGCTGTTTTTCCTGTCCATATTAAAATACTATTTCATGTAGAATGATTCAGTATGCGCTGCTAGCGACCAATCTGCGTATACCTCTCACAGTGATCTGGGATAGGATTCGATTCCGCTCGATCCTAATGCGGACAAGCGGAATAGAAAAAGGGGCATCTAATCATAAACACTGGCACTTTTTTGGCCACCTATATCATCATCAGCTTGATGTCTATTTGGGTGTAGAATTATACTATTGTACAGTGAGTATAGTACAGTATTCTCCCAGTACACTATTTCCCATGATTACTTCAAACTGGCGGTATATACAGTATTTTTCGGACTTGTATCGATGTTTCACATGCAGAAATATGTCGACCGCCAGTATGTGGGCCTCTTAGTGATATTCCTGCGCCGTGCTTCACGACATGTCACTCCTAAAAGTCTCTGCTGTGCATCTGGCTGTGAGGGGCTTTTTGTAAATTAGGGAAGGATGGATGATCTCAACCCAAAGTGTGTTAAAATCTCCAGAAGCCATTTTTAATGACTGATTCCGTGCCACTTTCATTTGGCACTTATCTAGCATCTGCTCACCCAGAGGTGGGAGGGAGTCACTTATGAGTATCAAGTTTTAACGTTCATATTTCAAGCAAATCTCAAGTTGCTGCGGCATTAAATCAAGCCAACTTGAGCCCCCACTAAATTTCAAGCAAGTCGAGTCAATGGCGGCTTGTCACTAGAGGGCGCTAGAGTGACGCACTCCCGGCCAGCTGAGTTCCACTGATGGAATACATCCATCCATCCATCCATTTTCCGAACCGCTTGATCCTCACTAGGGTCGCGGGGGGTGCTGGAGCCTATCCCAGCCGTCTCCGGGCAGTAGGCGGGGGACACCCTGAATCAGTTGCCAGCCAATCGCAGGGCACACAGAGACGAACAACCATCCACGCCCACACTCACACCTAGGGACAATTTAGAGCGTCCAATCAGCCTGACATGCATGTTTTTGGAATGTGGGAGGAAACCGGAGCCCCCGGAGAAAACCCACGCAGGCCCGGGGAGAACATGCAAACTCCACACAGGGAGGCCGGAGCTGGAATCGAACCCGGTACCTCTGCACTGTGAAGCCGACGTGCTAACCACTGGACTACCGGGCCGCCTGATGGAATACAATGGAAGGCAATACAGATGAGTATTGTGTGGGGGAAATGAGTAAAAGTGATTTGTTTATCTCTGGTGTCTTGGGCACTCAGCAACTTAAAAGTATTACGCGTGCAGTCAGTCCTCGGGCAATATGCATGTACTGGGCACCATTGGGTCCCTGATTCTACTGTCCAGACCTAATAATGTTTAAATGGAGTTACGATTGAAGCCAAAGTCACTTATGAGCCTCTGAGTAGCTTCTACAGGACTTTTGAAGGGAACTTGGCATATCCAAGATGGCCCCCACATCTACGTGGGGGCCATCTTGAGTAAGACTCAGCCAGGCTTCCTGCAGCATATCTTCATTTTCAACTCAGTGAAGTTCCTTCAACATATTTCCAGTGAAGCCCAGGCGGCATTGGATCAGAACAGGTATACTACTCTGATTCTCAAAAATGAACAGGCAAGCCTCGTCAAGTCATATGGTTTGAGTCACACCAAATCTCATTAATACCAAGTCAAAAAGTCCCATCGTTCATGAATGGAGTCTTTCATATTTTTAAACAAAGATAAGTGTCAAGTAGGAAAATTGGGGACTTAAGTCTGACCTCTGGCAGATATCACAACATGCCTGTCAAAATTCCCTTGTCCACAAACAAGAACATAAGCCAGACTTTCCAAAGGCCTGAATGTTAAGTTTGGTGTTGACTTGTTACTGGTCAACCTACTAAAACCGCACTGAATTCGTCAAGCAATCCGTATGGCATTCTGACCACTCTGACCTGAGAGGAGTCCTCAATGGCTTTGTGAAAGTTCCGTAACTTGAGATGACATGCCGCCCTGTTTGAATACAAAGCTGGGATCTTTCTGTTGAGTCGGATAGCCAGGTTGTAGGCATTCAAAGCACTCAGGTAGTTTCCGGCTGCAAAACATTTGCTTGGAGAAAGAAATAATGGATCGAGTAGTCGCATTCAGCACAAGTCAGGACCGAGTTCGCAAGGCTGATGGGGGCAGACTTCACATACTTGCCTTTCTCCTTCAACCAGTCGGGATTCCTCTCCTCCTCCCTTAAGTCATTGAGCTCTTCGATATCTGCGCTGACGACACGTCTGGCCTCCGCTTGCTTTTTCAGCCACTGCGGTGAGAAGAGGGGCACAGGTGTTGGATGCCCTTTTTGAAATTCTTTCTTTAGTGTGTGCTTGCATGAATTGCCGGACTTCGGACAGTCTTCAAGTCTGGACTAACAGGTTACCTCTTCTTCCTCCTCAACTCGCGATTCTCGGAGGGCTGTGGGGAAAACCCGAGGAGTGAAGGAGACCTGAATGTTTCCTGCAACTCTTGGAGCAGGAAGATCCACTTGCTTTTTCTTCCTCTCTGCTTCACTCACACTTGTTTGATCTAAATGCAAGAATAACATTCGGAACTATTATGTACATTGCTCAATTTATTGATAAGCACGCTGCAACACGTAGTGGTTGGAAAGACAACCGTGAGGTTTTTGAGAATCAGAATTTTCTGCGGCTTTCTATTCCACTAACACAAAACACTTCCAAAAATTTGGATCATCGCTTGCAAATTTGAATGTGCACAAATGCAAATGACAACTTTCAGCATGTGAATTTCAACTTCCATCAACATTCTGAAAGCTGCTGTTCTGTTCCGTCATGATGCGTTTTCGACTTGTGTTTTCCTTGTGTCCAATTTGTGATGCCTTGTCTTATTCATTCGCTTTCTGTTTCCGCCTCTTCTCATCAGTGTCTGTCCGTGTGTTTACCAATCTGCGCAAGCTATTTACCGCTTGGGCATTTCTTATACATTTAGACGGCGTTTAGGAACCTGAAAACGATCATTTTTATAATGGACAAAAAGCTTTTCGAAGCGGGTGTATTCATTGTTTAGCACTGTACAATAGCAAACATCATACTCAACATGGCACCTGGACTTTACTCACCAAATATGAGCTTGCTTCCTCCTGATCCGTCACTCTCACTCTTGTGCTTCACCGCTCTTACTTTACTCAATTGATTGGACTGACTTTGGAGTTTGAGTCGCGCTTCTTCCTCAGTTTTTTTGTTCTCCTTCAGCTGCCATGCTTCGAGTTCGGCTGTGGTTCTCTCTCGTTCCTCATCCTTCATTTTCTGGATTATTTCTCGTTCCTCACTTTCAATCTATCACCAGATAATACACGTGGTTATACGTGGCTATGCGAAGACTCAGACCTGTTCAACCTTTATTTTATTTCTGGAGGACAGACCCTCCGTGCTGCTAAATCGGCGCAGCACCCTCTTCACCACGACGGACCGATACAGAGTCCGCACGACTGCAAATGCTGCACCGATCGGCCTGTCGATCTCCAGCTCCATCTTGCCCTCACGCGTGAACAAGAACCCCAGGATACTTGAGCTCCTCCATTTGTGGCACTCCACCTTTAACCGATTGATTACCAATGGTCTCAGATTTGGAGGTACACCCAAAAGTGAACTGCTCCAGTGAGAGTATTTGAAGCTTTTTTTTTTTAAAAGCAGTCACAACTGTTAAATAAAGGGTAAATAGCAAAGATACAGCAATGAAAAAAAAAGCGCAATACTTTTGCTGTTTTTCAACTGGCTATTTAGGCTGGTATCGCAATTACGTATTCCTGTCTTGCTGCTTTGTGTGTAAAACAGCAATGCAGGTTAGAAAGTGACCATGAGATTTTGTTACCTCTTATATCCCTGTTTGTGTGTTTGTGTTTGAGGTGTAACTCAGGTGGAATGTCAAGTTTAACACCTGCTTTATCTTGAAAACAATTGTCACCGTTGTGCTGATTTTGCCACACAACGAGTTGTCTGATTGTGTGAAGCTGCAACAGCTCAATGGCAATAAATTATGGATAGGTTTGGCCGAGAAAGTACAGGGTGACCAAAAAAAACGGATGACAACTCTAATTAGGCCCCGTTTCTTAGTGTTTTGTCCGAATGAAATGAAACTTTGGCCATAACTAGTTTATTATATTCAAAACATCACATCAAAACACTAGGGTCTTTGGCCTTTTTTTCTCCGTTCTGCAGCAGACCAGAACTTGCTCATGAGTGACGGGTAGATGGTCTGGAGCTCATTCTTTAAGGTTTTGAGGACCTCCACGTACCGCTCCTTGGTGACTGTCACTGCTGCGCCAGATTCTTCGATGAAGATTGGGCCAATGATGCCTCTGGCCGAGATTTCTGGTTCCAGCAAGACGGAGCAAGTTCTCACGCCTCAAACCTGTCCCGAGATTGGCTGAAAGAGAGCTTCGGAGGCCGAGTGATCAGTCTCAAGACTGATTTTGAGTGGGCACCCCATAGCCCGGACCTAAACCCCCCAGATTTTTTTCTTTGGGGCTATCTTAAGGACAGAGTCTACGCAGGGAAACCCAGAACCATCACGGAACTCAAGAAAGCCATCAGGGAGGAGATGAGAGCCATTACCAATTCAGTCTGTAAGAACGTCATGGACAACTTTGTGCTGCGCCTCAAGAAATGCACGGAGCTCAATGGAGGCCATCTAGAACATATGCTGTAGAACGGAGAAAAAAAGGCCAAAGACCCTAGTGTTTTGATGTGATGCTTTGAATATAATAAACTAGTTATAGCCAAAGTTTCATTTCATTCGGACAAAACACTAAGAAACGGGGCCTAATTAGAGTTGGGGCCCGTTTTTTTTTGGGTCACCCTGTAGTGCGAAAGTGACTTTTGTTGGTGGGTGGCACAAGACATACATTTGGATGAGATCAAAATGAAGGCACATTCAATTCTCTCCCACTACTAATAGTAGGGCAAGTGCACATTTTTTAACTGAAGCCCCTCAAGTCACTTCAATATGGTTCCTTGGCATCAAGACGGCGCAAGTTGGAAGTCCCTCATCTCACTTTAGTATAATTCCCTTATTACAGTACCAAAGCATTACTATTATGGCATTGCATAAGCACAATAACAGCGAATAACAAGAGTTAAAAAATAAAATAAAATAATGTAGGTTCAAAAAACAAAAATATGTGGGGTTCACATTATTCTGAGTGTCATCAGTGGAGATAAAATAAATATTTTAGACAACCAAAGGGGTTTCTTACATTCATCATTTTCTTCAGAGTATATTTCTTCTCATTATGCTTTTTCTCTGATCTGTTTTTGGCCTCTGCAGCAAGCCTTTCCTGCATTTTGGAAAGAGCTCTTTCTCGGACTTCTCTTTTTGTTTCCTTATCATCTGAAACAAACAGACAGAAAATGATCTCACGAGTAAATTTCAATAATGGCTCAATAGTGCAATGGACGATAGATCTGAACATTCTAGGTTTGACTCCCGGCTGCCACAATGTTTCCCTTTTTGCAATGAATAAATTAACCATCTATCTAATTTGGGTACTAACTTACATTCAGATCAAAACGTATGAAAATCAGTGAGTCTTACATGTACTTATTGATAAATGTTCCCACAGTTTGTTGGTCCTCTTGGTCAAACTGATGACTGCAACTCCGTTTCCAATCTTTGCTGAGCTTTGCTCATCATCAACAAGCTCAGAAGGGAAAACTTCCAACAGGAATGGTGGGAAATGAACCTAATGCAAATAAAACACACATCTCATATTATATCTCTATTACTCCATCATTTTAGTTTTATGTTACTGGTCTCTCTCTCTCTCTCTCTCTCTCTCTCTCTCTCTCTCTCTCGCATGCCAATTAAATTGATTATAAAGTGTTTTAAAGTGTATGTGAGTATATGTAACGTGTGTGTTCATCAGTTACTGAGACTGAGAAACCAATACAATGTGTTATGATGTGTTACTTTGGCTCAATATTACCTTGAGGTACTCGTCTGACGATACTATGTCCACTTTCTTGGCTCCTTTCAGAGGCACGCTGATGAAAACCATTGACTCTGTCTGCGTCCACGAGTGGTCTGTAACAAGCAGTGGCATCTCGTTCGGGGTCCTACAAGTACAATACAGTGCACAGACAAAACTCAAACGCTTTCATTGACTTCGAAAACAACGACCGAAAGAAAGACTTGACTTTTGTTACCTGGCACTTTAGTACGACGTCCTTCACAAGTATTTTATACACGTTTATTGGTTTGGTGATATGTCTGGTTATTTATTCGTTATTACTGTCGAATTAAACTTGTGAGGCTTAATTTAGGATTGAGTGCTTCCTTCGTGTCAGAAGCAAAGGCTAACGGAGATCATGCAGAAGCGGCTTGTCGCTATGGAGACCATGGAGCCTGAATGCTGCCTTCAGCTCTGCCGGAAATACGAGAATCTTAAAATGCACCATAATAAACTAACTTTTCATTCTCACGTGAAATGGATGACAGCAGCTACAAACAGGGAAAAGGTGTTTAGATAAGCCACATTTTACTGTTGGACTATTTAAATGTCTCCCACCGCATTAGTGAAGAACAGTAAACCTCAAACCGCTCAGCAGTTACGTCATAAATGGAGTATGACGGAAAGATCGAGGAAGGCGATTCCGCAGTCGCCGTTGAAATATACCTGAACGTATTATATGTTGGTATCCTTAATTTCTCTCCTAAAAAATGCGCTTAACACTGCACACCAACGGTCGGGAATATATCTCTTTCTGTGATTTTTAAAAAGCTTTCATTTACCTTTACCTTAAAAAAAAAAAAAAAAAGATTTTAGCAAGTCGCAGTCAGCCGCAAACATATGATTCTAACCTTGAGATGCATTTCATAATGCTGTTTAAAAGCAATTTCATTGGCTATAGGCTATATACAGCATCCCTGGAAAAAAAGATTTTGGGCAGTGGTAAATACTTACATGTTTTCATGGATAATATTTACCAAATATTACCCATGAAAGTTATGGACAATTTATCTCATTATTTGAGTGGTGGCATGGTGGACAAGTGGTTCGCATGTCCGCCTCACAGTGCCCTGGCCCTCCTGTGTGGAGTTTGCATGTTCTCTCTGTGCCTGTGTGGGTTTTCTCCAGGTACTCCAGTTTCCTCCCACATTCCAAAAAAAAACATGCGTGGTAAGTTCAGTGAGCACTCTAAATTACCTTTGGTGTGATTGTGCGCGCGGCTGGTTGTTTGTCTATGTGTGCCCTGTGATTGGCTGGCAACTAGTTCAGGGTGTACCTTGTGTCCTGCCTGAAGTCAGGTGGGCTAGGCTTCAGCACGTGCGTTGAACTCGTGAGGATCAGCGGTTCAGATAATGGATGGATGGCTGGATGTCAGGCAGTTGCAAAAAGGAATTATAAAATAAAGGGTAACTTATACCAACACAACTTATTTTATGAGTAGCAAGCGTTACCTCGAAATACTTAATACATAATATCACCCTAAAAGAAACGACGAGCATAAAATCTACTCACTAAATGTAGGGTAATAATTAGCAACCTCTTTAATTTATAAATGTAGATCAAATATTATGGGTAATATATCAGTACCTTAATTAAAAAGAAGTGAAGTACAGTACTTACATAAATTTAGTAAAGTTTACCGTCCATCTCTACTGACACTCGTATATTTACTGCAATATAATCAGGCAAAACATGAGCGTATCCACACCGCATGGCTCACGTGGTAGAACGGTCGATTCTGAAGGCTAAGGTTGTGGGTTCAGCCCTCGGCTGTTGTGACCATGTCATTGTGTCCTTAAGCAAGACGCTGATCTCCCAGTTTCTCCTCATGCTCTGAAAAAAAACAAATGGTGTGTTGAATTGACTCAATTTTGTTTCATCAAGGGGTTGCACAAAATAAAATCATCTGATGATTCATCCGGGTGATTGTGTGTGCAGCCACTTGACAAATAACACTGAATAAATTCAACCCACCGTTTTATTCAGTGTGAACAAGAAGACTGTTAAAGAGCTTTCCATAGTGAGGAAAAGCCCATTGAGCATTCTACTCATATTTTTTAATTTTGAGTAATAATTATTACTTGATCGTAGTATAAGGACAAAAAATCATGAGTAGTTTTGCATCAATTTCAGGGAGTAATTAAGTTGTACAAGTTAGAATGTCATAAAGGTGGGGGAAACTTTACTCACTCGGTTTTGAGTGAAGGTACTCTTCAATTAAAGTGGCCTCAAATGACCCTAGATTTATCGGGTAGATTCTAAAATTTTCTGTGTACTTGCACCTCATTAAATATGACTGAAAGAGCTTACATAATATGAACCTTTGCATCCAGTTTATACTATCATTGTCTCCTTAACAGGTTCCAATTATCCATTCTGAAGAGGCCGATCGTCATTTTATATTGCATTCCAAGGTTGTGTTGTGCATGAGAAACATTTTCCGTAAATGCTCGCAACCTTGTTGTCGGTGTAATCAGATGGAGATAAGTCTTCAAAAATTGCTTATCCATCGAACATCACTATTGTATGGGCAAAAGTAAATGATTCATTTCAACTTGTATCTTTATTGTCTGAATATCACAACAGGTGACCTCTGCTGTCCTTTACTTGTGGGTTGTTATACAAAGGATATTATCAACCCCACTGTAGTGGAGTTTATTTTATTGCACTTTTATTGACTCGGAAACCATTCCGTCATATCCTTTAAGAGAGCGGCGATAGTGCTCATACTGCTACCGACAAGCATTCAGGTAGAGGATGAAGCATCTCAAAATGCATGTTCAGCACCTCAAAATGAAAGCCCTATTCTCCAAACTAAATAGACTTCATCTGAGTTTTTGGAATTCAATTTGTTCTAAGAGAGAATTTGACTTGTGTCAAACTCTGTCTAACTGCATCTGCACGCTGCGCTTTGATAGGCTATGCTATACTTTGATGGGATAGCTTGTTAGATAGTATTATCACTATTGGTGCTGTTAGTCTATCTGCACCGGATTTGATAGAGACTGAATGTTAATATTTGAAATGCTTATTCAAAAAGTGCTTATTTTGCAATGGACATCTCAATTTTATTGGTCGAATGCCAAACAAAAAGGAAAAAAAACCACGAACCACAAGAAGCACGACCTTTATAGATTATTATTTCGCGCCATTATATATATAAAAAAAGATGACTGGACTGCGAGTTTTTTTTAAACATTAAAAATTGTTTTATGAGCCTTATTTATGTAGATTTTTGGGCATTTTGGACTTCGTACTACGGTTCACTTACATTACAAAATGTCCTTCCATACTTAATTTTTCCATACTTATTTGTCATGTCCTTGTTTATGATGATACTAATGCAGCGTGTTATACCGGAGACAAATTCCTTGTGTGTTCTACATACTTGACCAATAAAGATGATTCTGATTCTGGTAACATTTCTGAAAAATACCTAAGCTTTTTCTTATCTTTGTATCGTATCACATTTTTTATTTCACTCTTATTTACAAATGGGGAAATCCGACTTCCTGTGAGGTGATCCACACCAGACTGAAAAAGTCATATGGTATGACATCACTTTTACAATTGGTCAGTGGTAACAAATTTTGCAAATTGCTACTAATTGTTGTTGTAATGAAGTCCTTCTTGCCCAGAAAAAAAAAACAATCATTTGGGTTTACTTAATTCAAACATGTACGGTACATTGGTTGCAATAGATTAAAATGGGATCAAGCAATGTTTTCCTCAAAAATAAACAAATGACCTCTTACTTTAACACATTTTAGTCATGTGTAGCTGAATATTCAAGTACTTTTTTTCAATGTGGGTGCATGTAATTAAACGTCCCAGTTAATCCTTCACCTGCGACAGCAAAAAGGGAGGAGAAATGCTGTGCAGGGCCACATATAAAAGTTGACCTCTTCTCTATTGCATGCACTGTTTCAGAGTGGAATTCAGCTTCAGGCAGAGAAATGGGGAAAGGGTTCTTTATCAGTAAAGGTGTTGGGGTAGTCTGCATTATTCTTGGAGCTGGGGCTGTGGCCACTATTATAGCTTTGAGTGTTGTTTATTCCCAGGAAAAGGCAAAAAATGATGATCATGTGTCCCCAACAAATGGAGCAACGACTCCAACCACATCCAAGCCGCCTACCACGACAACTACCCCCTCCAACAACCCTTGGGACAAGTATCGACTGCCCAAAAGCCTGGTACCAGAAATCTACAACATCACACTGTGGCCTCGGCTTACTCCAGATCCAAAGACTGGGCTCTATATTTTTACAGGTAACGTCTTTATTTATCAAACTTTCACAAGACTGCTCCTGTGCAACAGGTTGCATTTTTAGACTAGGCAACATCTATCTCATCATCCAAAAACTATTCAGTGCTGTGATTAAATTTGGCCACAGAGAATATATAGTTGAGCGCAATTTTCAAAAAAGTGATATTTATTTGGGACAATAATGTCTTTTATCAGGCCGTGAATGGTATTTAAAGTATTCAAAATAAATTTCAATGTTTTTATTTTTGATAATTAGGTTGACCTAAATGTCCAAAATTGTTCATATTCTTGATATGCCCATATCTAAATTTCCAATTTTAGAGTTGATTAGAATTTTTGAGAGTACAGCTAGTCAAGAAGCACAATTCAGAAATGTGCTCCAAATTTGTTTCCTCTTATAGTAGGGGTAGGGAATTGTGGTCCCTCGAGATCCATATCCTGCCTGTTTTAGATTTCTCTCTCCTCCAACATACCTGATTCAATTGATCTTGATCGTTTCAGGCTTCTCCAGAGCTTGCTGATGAACTAATCGTTTGAATCAGGTGTGTTGAAGTAGAGAGAAATCTAAAGCAGGCAGGATACGGCTCTCAAGGAACCGGAGTTGCCTACCCCCCCCCCCCCCCCCCCCCCGTCCTATAGATAAGCTTCAAAATACCAAGATGATGAAAAGGGCAAACGTTTTTCTTTCATCCCTTTAAACATAACTTCCTCAAGTGATATGCCATATGATGTCATCAATCAATACAAACATGCTTCAATTCAAAATTTGCTCAGAGTATGAGTAATTGTCACCCTAAATATATATTTAAGATAAGATAAGATGTCCTTTATTTGTCCCACACTGGGGAAATTTACAGTCTACAGCAGCAAGATTGTGGGTAGAAGGAAGAAAAACAAAGTGTTTGCATTCACAAAATAAATGTTACAGTTTCAGTGTACACCGTTCAATTGAGTGCAATATAAATATAGATATAGATAAGGAGGCTGTGCTATTTACAATTGTTTTTCACATCATTTGATTTTTTATTCAGCAGCCTGACAGCAGTCGGTAGGAACGAGCGGCGGTATCTCTCCTTCTTGCAGCGCGGGTGTAACAGTCTCTGGCTGAAGGAGCTACCTAGTGCTGTCAGGGCGGGCTGGAGGGGGTGGGAGGGACTGTCCATCATAGATTTTAGCTTAGCTAGCATTTACAGTAGATTTGAAATTTGTTGTGCCTATTCTTTGTTTATAAAAATGTGAATGTGTTGGATTCACAAAAGCATTGGCTGCTTGAAGTACTTACTGTATTACTGCCATATTGCGACACATATAACTTCTGGATAATAGCTTCTGGTTTAGAAAAAGACACAATTTGACACATTATCCATCTGCCTGCCCGTCCATCCATCCATTCGTCCGTCCATCAATCCATCCATCCCTCTGTCCGTCCATCCGTCCATCCATTCTCTCCCGCTTATCCAGGGTTGGGTTGCAGGGGAAGCTGCTTTAACAGGGAAGCCCAACCTTCCATCTCCTTAGCTACTTCTCCCAACTCTTCAGAGGGTATCCCAAGGTGTTCCCTGGACAGCCAGGAGACATGGCCTTGTCGTCCTCAGGGCCTCCTGCCAATGGGAAATACCCAGATCAAGTCGCCAGGGAGGTATCCAAGAGGCATACTAACCTGATGCCCAGGCCACCTCATCTGACTCCTCTCAATGCAGCGGCTTCACTCTGAGACCAAGCTTCTCATCCTATCTCTAACCGGATACCCTGAGGAGGAAACTCATTTCGACCGCTTGTATCCAGGATCTCGATCTTTCAAACACAACCCTCAGCTCGCGACAAGAAGTGAGGGTAGGAAAGTAGATCACCCGGTAAATTGAGAGCACCACCTTCTGGCTCAACTCCATCTTCACCACGACAGAGTGATACAGAGTATGCATAAAGAGGGGACCCACGTTGCCTTTTCGGTTTTGTCCCACTCCATGCCTGGCTACAGAAGGTCGCCGCCCCTGTGACCCACGTCCAGGCAAGGGAAAACGTGATCCTATTATAATGCTCATCATAAGGCTCCTGTGAGCCGTGCTTTGTCTGGTCCCTCACCTTGGACCTGTTTGCTATGGATGACCCTGTCAGGTGCATGAACCCTCAGACAACTTAGCGCCTAGGATCATTGGGACACTTGTACCCCTTCACTAGGTAAGGTGACAGCTCACGGAAGGGTGACACATTTGTATGTTATCGCAGTTATTTAACATTGTTTTGTTGGATGTATCATGATCATTTAACCACTTTTTCATCATATTATGCTCAATGTAATTCTAGGTGATTCCAGTGTAGAGTTTAAGTGTGCTGAGGAGACAAATCTGATTCTCATCCACTCCAATAAGCTGAACTACACCAAATATGAGAATAACCACATGGCAATGCTCATTCCGCTGGATAGTGGATCCAAAGCTCCCTCAATAGTATCCTCCTGGCTCCAGAATGAAACTCAGTACCTAGTCTTAACGCTGGACAGTAAGCTGATGAAGGACCACCGGTACAGGCTTCACACCATGTTCACTGGAGAACTGGCTGATGACCTTGGAGGCTTCTATAGAAGTGAATACACGGGAGATGCAGGGAAAAAGTATGTGCACTTGTTTCTATTTATGTTTGTCAAATATAGTGAAAAAAGAAATGCATGACCCTTTGTGAAGCATTCACGTGTGCAAGATAACAATATGCTGATATGTTTCCTTATCTATATGACTCTTTATTGTGCTTGGCTCGTTTGATCTTGTAAAACAATCCCTCAACTGTCAAGCAGCATGTGAGCATGAAATGTGGACATAGTCTCCTCATTAGTTCTTCTCAATCCAATGTGCTGGGAATAAATAACCCGGCTCAGTCCCTTTTGAACTTAGGGATGGGCTCGCTATTTCACCCACTTTGGTTTACTTTTAACCCAGAAATTTTAAGAGTGTCGCAGGAGTTTTCCAGAATATTGTATTTCATGCTGTGATTGTTTTTGTTATTTTTCAGGATTGTGGCAACAACTCAGATGCAGCCAACAGATGCAAGGAAAGCCTTCCCTTGTTTCGATGAGCCGGCTATGAAAGCAGTTTTCCACATCACTCTGATTCATGACCACGGAACTGTGGCACTCTCGAATGGCGAAGAAAAAGGTTAAGACACAGGGCAGTGATCATTCATCACGATTATTGTTACGTTTTGGTTTATTGTTATTTTTAAGATCTTATTTTTTAAATAATCCATCATATTGTTTTCTGCAGAAACACGCAATGTTTACATCGCTGGTCAGTCTCTACTGCTGACAGATTTTGAACCAACTGAGAAAATGTCCACCTATCTTTTGGCGTTTATTGTCAGTGACTTTGACTATATCAACAGCACGATTGATAACGTCATGGTAATGTATTTAATTCAGCAATACCAACAATTGTTTTACTCTTCACATGTTTAATGTTGATCTTACTAAAGTATAATGTTCTAAATGATTTTTTGCTAGTATGTAACAACAGTGAGTGTCCATCATGAACAAAACACAAACCCAATTCCAATGAAGTTGGGATGTGATGTTAAACATAAACAAACGGAATACAATGATTTACAAATCACGTTTAATTGAATACACAACAAAGACATGATAGTTAATGTTCAAACTGATGAACTTGAATGTGTTTACAAAATAATCAGGAACTTAGAATTTTATGGCTGCAAGACATTCCAAAAAAGTTGGGATAGGTGGTAAAAAAAGATAGAGAACCAACATTGAGTGCCCGTGACCTTTGATCCCTCAGGCGGCACTACATCAAAAGCAAGCACGTCAAGCAGTGGCCCCCAACCTTTTTTATGTCACGGACCAGTTGAGACAAGTACTGTATTTTCTGCACTATAAGGCACACCTTCAATGAATGGCCTATTTTAAAACTGTTTTCATATATAGGGCGCACCGCGTCATAAGGCGCACAGAATAAAAACTACAATAGTGGCTGCGGTTGCATTATGCACCCACTAGATGAAGCTATACTAAAGGGAATACAATACAATACAGCTTTATTTATATGGAGCCTTCACAACCGCTGCAGCTGTAACAATGAGAATTGGTTACAAACACAGATGTGAAAAATATAAATACAAATGGCATAACAAAACATTAAATGAAAGACAAAAGTGATGAAGACAAACCACAAAGGGCTAAATGTTCTTAGAAGTCTTGCTTGTCTCCTTCCTTTGTTTAGTCAGTAGTTAACTATGCTTGTTGTATTATCTTCGTTTCATAATGGCTACGCAGAGCTCACAAAGTTGTTGTCTGTTTGAGTGTCTGTTGGTGAATGCACATGTCAATTAGTGTCAGGCTTTTACAATTGGTTCCTGCTAATG
This sequence comes from Hippocampus guttulatus, assembly GCF_054856545.1. Taxonomy (NCBI): domain Eukaryota; kingdom Metazoa; phylum Chordata; class Actinopteri; order Syngnathiformes; family Syngnathidae; genus Hippocampus; species Hippocampus guttulatus. The sequence goes on from NC_141264.1 coordinate 5,621,106, forward strand.
ATCACCACTAGATGCCATAGGAACACTAACAGGGAAACAACTCAATGGAGAATAGAAAGAGAGTTACAGTCTCTTCATATTAGGCATCAAATTATAGGGCGCTTTTGAGAAAATGCTCTTAGATGCGCCTTATAGTGTGGAAAATACGGTACAAGCTGTTTGCGGACCGGCAACCATTGTTTTTCATCGCTTTTAAATTGCCAATTTTAAAGCAATGATACTGACAACAAAGATTGAAGAATATTACTATAAGAATAATAGAGTAATTAAACAATTTATGAACAGATTTTTTCATTAATTTCAAATAGCGTTCTTCTGTTGTGCAACAAATGTAGAACAAAATAAAATAACACCGTGAACTACTCAGAAATGGACGAATCAGGAATAAAATTACACCTTCTAATGTAAACATAATAATTTTTAAGTTATGTTGCTACATATGGCACTAGCATCATTGCTACTTGCAAATGTAACAGATCAAAAGATGACACGACTGATTGCTCTTTACATCCGGTGGCTGTCGCTTAGTTATTAGTGACTAAACTGCAAAGAATTACGTGGGCAGGCTGTGCAAACTCTGCTTGCTTTTTCATGCTTTACACTTGATCACGTCGGTGCTACTTGTTCAAATGATTCCACAGGTTTCTTGTATTTGTCTTGTTTTTTGACACACAGACCGTGCACAACTGCTTCGTCCTCCTTAAAAGAAATGTATGGTCAGTATTGACTGTCATCCATCTTTTGGAATACAAACTTCCAAAGAAAACATAAAACTCCTGCACAGAGCAGATGTAAAATGAGTGGTAATGGCGTCTCATGTGACATGCACACTTCCGCTGCTAAAATTGTAGTTGAATTTTGAATTGCACAATCACCAGGGTTTCACTTTAAAAAAAAAAGGCAGACTGTTTTTCAAAATTCCTGCTAGGAGCATTGAGGCTAGCACAGGGCTGGCCGCGGTTCCTGATCCGCATGTAACTTGGTCTGGTTTCTCGCGGCTCTTACAGCCCTTGTCACTTTCCACACTAAACTTAGCTGGGTTGGCTGCTAGCATGACAGAGATATACGAACGCAAAACATTAGTTTTGTGTAAAGTCTTACACAAATATATCATCAAGCTTTGAGTGTTAGCATCGAAAAACAATTGTAGACTTCACTTCTATGAGATCCATTTCATTTGTGCGTTAGCTTCTGTTCTATGTTTTGTGGATGTAGATCCGGATCTTTGCCCGCAAATCTGCTATTGAGGCTGGCCAAGGAGCGTATGCTCTTAACATAACTGGACCAATCCTGAAGTTTTTTGAGAAGTATTACAATTCCACGTACCCACTGCCTAAATCAGGTATGTCAAATGCACTGCTTCTGCTTTAAAGCGAAGAGAGTTAAACAACCTGTAAATGCATTTTCTTCTTGGGGCTGATGATGTTATGTTAATACTTTATATTTATACAGAGCTAAGGTCGATTGGTGACAACTTCAACAAATTTGTAATCAGAATGATCTTCAAAACAAAGGAAGCCATTAACTGAACAAGAAGTCAGCGTTTCTGTGATTTCACCAACATGGCCAGCGGTTTCTCTTGCAAACGTCAACATTTGCTGTATTCTGCCTTAATACAGATCAGATAGCACTGCCCGACTTTAATGCTGGAGCCATGGAGAACTGGGGACTAATCACCTACAGGGAGACAGCGCTCCTCTACGATGAAGCCTTCTCCTCCAACGGCAACAAGGAGAGGATTGCTACCATTATCAGTCATGAATTGGCTCATATGGTTGGTTTATATAATGGTTAACATCACACTCTTTTTGAGAAAGGCCTAAAAGTGTACATTTTAAACCAGCGTGGTGGATGCAAATATATGACCAGTTGGCCGATTCAAAATAAAAGAAGAACAATCTGTAATGATGAGAAAATTGAATGTACAGTACACCCCTTGTATGACGATGCTACTTTCGCATAAGGATAGCGATGCACTCCAAGCAGATAGGGATTCAGTTTCTTGGTGGGTACTTCACATGAACCGGATCCAAAGGAGTACACCCCCTGTTATCAAACCAAGTTATGACAACTCCAGTTCAGACAGGTTTTTTTTTTCAGCAAGGATTAAGATCTGGCCAGTAACTTGGAATATTTGCCTTTAAAATGTCTTCAAATTATTTTGTTGTATGTTCAGGATAATTATTCATCTGCACTGTGTGCGTCATTCTTTTTTTATCTTTAGTGGTTTGGGAATCTGGTCACCCTGAGATGGTGGAATGACTTGTGGCTGAATGAAGGTTTTGCCTCATATGTTGAGTATCTTGGAGCACATGACGCTGAACCTGAGTGGAATGTGGTGAGCTTTGCTTTCCAACCCACAGCCTCCGGAATCACTCTCACGTTAGATGATGATGATTTTGATCAAGCACTGTGGCAGTTGGTTACAAGTAGTAATATTTCTTTTAACAGAAAGATCTTATTGTGCTGAATGATGTGCACCGGGTGTTTGCCATTGACGCTTTGGCCTCCTCTCACCCTTTGTCGTCGAAAGAAGAAGATATCCAGAAACCGGCACAAATCAGTGAGCTGTTTGATGCCATTTCATACAGCAAGGTAACATCCTCCACACCCGTCTTTCACACCCGCCGTACCTCTGAACTTTTTACATCTCTCAAACTGGAACAAAATAGCACGTTTCTATGAAGTAATCGCCAGATTAGCAATTTGACCTTGACATTTTTCCTTTATTTTAAGGGAGCATCTGTCCTGAGGATGTTGTCAGATTTTCTCTCTGAAGGTGTCTTCACAATGGGCCTCAGGGTAAGGATTGTTTGCACCGATATGAAGAATACTCCCGAAATGCTCGAATTTTTTTTTAAACTCTGACAGTTTGCATACTCATGACCTGGAAAAATGCTGTATAATAATAACAGTTGGGCTACCACAAAGGTTTCTTTCTTTTGCTCGTCAACTAATCACCGATAATGGTCGCGTTCTGAAAGATGAGGAGGAATGTATTTTTGGGCACTCGAACGTAGTATATTATTATGTGTGTTTTATCGTTATGTCGTTGTGGCAAACAAATCATGTTCTGTTACTTTGAATGCTGCTGTTCGCGAGTGTGGGAACGAGAGCGAGAGCCAGAGAGAGTGAGGAGTGTGTGCACTGTTTGTGTTTTGGCTACGGCCATACAGTAGCTCTCTATAGGTTGTTAATAAACATAAAACAAAACGTAAAAAAACCAAAACAAACCTATGTCGACTACTAAATTAATTGTTGATGTTGTCGTGACTAGCTGACAAATTTTGGCAATTCATTAAACTATTTGAAAGTCTCTGTTAAATAGGAAACAATATACCGGTATATACAGTGATCCCTCGCTATTTCCCAGTTCGTTTATCGCGGCTTTAGTGCATCGCGGATTTTTTCAAACACATTCATAATTTTTTTTTAAATTAATATACATGGAGTACAGTACTGTATATGTTGCTCTATGTGACTCACTGTTGTTTTGCAGCTTCTCGCGGACCGTTCGCGGACTTTTTGCGCACTTAAAAAAATTCCATGTTTATTGGTCGCTACTTTGTGGATTTTCGTTTATCGCGGGTGGTTTTGGTCCCCATTAACCGCGATAAATGAGAGATTACTGTATATAATATGCAGAGGTGCAGGATTCGATTCGGGCTCTGGACTTCCTGTGTGGATTTTGCATGTTCTCCCCATGTCTGTGTGGGATTTCTCTGGGTACTCCAGTTTTCTCCCACATTCCATAAACATGTGTGGCAGGCAAATAGAACACTCTGAATTGTACCTGCAGGTAAGTGTGAGTGTGAGCGCGGATGGTTGTTCGTCTTTGTGTGCCCTGCGATTGGCTGGTGACCAGTTCAGGGTGTCCCCCGCCTACTGCCCGAAGTCAGCTGGGATAGGCTCCAGCATGCCCGCAACTATCGTGAAAAGCGGTTCGGACAATGGATGGATGGATAATATACTGTAATATAACATAATTGTTGATTTGAAACTTGTTAAAAGTTAAAGAGGGTGAATCTGCACTTTTCCAAAAATTAAAATTCAAACTGGGGCGGTATTTTTTTGGATATCAAATTAGATGCACAAGATGAGGTCAAAGATGGCAGATTTTTTTTTTCACAGAGTGTACGGATTGTGTGTAAATTGCTAATTTATATTTGGGGGTGTTAGTAAAACCTCACTCCTCAGAGCCTTTAAAAGACGCTGTTGGCCACTCAGTTAGTGGGCTGAGCTTTTAGTTCAGCAGTCTGTGTTCTCCACTTACAACCGGTTACACTGAGGTGGCACAGGGTTGCAGCCCGAGTAGGGGTGGCTTGGACGGCGCAGTATTGCCAACGTTCTATTATGCTCTACTCTTCAGTCATCATAACCTTTTCAAATATGACCAAAAGTGATTTTTGGGAAATGTTTAAACTTGCTCTTTTAAAAAGTAGGTTTCTGAACTTAGCCAACATGTCACTCCACACAACTATATAAAGGGAAACAATGCTAAGCTTGTAAGGAAAAAAAAAAAACATTTACAGGATTTATCCACTTTTACCCAATTTTTTTTTTTTTTGTCCATGTCTCCTTAGACGTACCTGGCTGAATTTGCATATGGAAATGCGGTTTATACAGACCTGTGGAAACATCTGCAAATGGCAAGTATTTTTTTATGTATCAAATATATGAAAAAAAAATACCCTGGAACTTCAAATTGTGGCTACCTCTCAACTAGGCGCTGTGTCCAAATTAACGACTGTGTGTGTTGTCTACATTAAGACTCTCACCATATGAGCGCCTCCTTTTTTCCCCTTGAGCAAAGCCAGCTGTGTAATAACCTTTACTACAACGACATTCCATCTAATTTCTTGGCTTGGTTCATGTGGGGACAGTTGTTTTGCTGAGTTCATGCACCATGGGTGTGTTTCCTAATCTTTACTAAGCCAAGGCATGTATTTTACATTCCAAATATCACATGGTGCACCCCACTCCCAAAAAATAAAAAATAAAATAAAAACAGTCTCAAAAAGTATATACTGTATATTTATACCACATATTGATTGTTCTGCAGATTAGTTGTACCTTCTGCCATGTAGCGGAAGAATATTTGCAGGACGGTAACTTGCGAATCAATAAAACAAAGAAGAAACCAATTTCTGTCTCTGCAGGCTGTTGACAATGTTGGCTCCGGCGATCTTCCTGAAACGGTCCATAATATCATGAACACATGGGTGCTGCAAATGGGCTTTCCCGTGGTTACAATCAACACAACGACTGGAGTTATAAGCCAGAAACATTTCCTCCTGGATCCGGACTCCGAAGTTACTGCTCCATCCCCTTTTAAGTATGAACTGTGATCAATTATAATTGTTTTTAGAATTTCTCCATCCAAATGCAAGCATATCATTGTCATTCTTTTTTTTTTTTTAATCCAAGTGAATCACGATGATTTGCTCTTGATCAACAAATAATAGTTATGTGGAAATTGTGCAGTCAAAATTGACCAAATAACACAACTATATTTCAGAAATCAAAATCACTTAAGAGCCATTCCCCATTGGTGTCATTAACTAAAAAGAAAGACGGAAAAGATTTTGGCAGGTAGGTTCAACAAAATTGTATAATTAATTTAGTTAATTAATTTAATCTTTTGCAGTTATGAATGGATTATACCCATCAATTGGATGAAGACTGGAGACACCCAAATTCGACGATGGCTATCGGGCAAAACAGGTAATTTGTATGAGCATTTTAAAACGTAAATTTCGAAACACCCACGGCAAAAGTGATTTTCGTCTGTCAGCTGAACCGTCATGAACCTGAAGTAAATCATAATTGTGACGCACGTTGGCGCGTTAAGTTATCCGTAGCGAGCTTGCCGCTTTTATGGTGCTGAGGGCCAGCATCCAGGATTGGAAGCCCCAGCAGGAACCCTGGGCTCTCTTCCTCAAGGGGCACAATGTACAGTTACTTGTTGAGTACCTTTGGGGAGTCCTGTGGTGGTAGAAACCAGTTTTGTTGAATGGACAATATGTGCGGCATGTGCTGTTTAGGGTCGTCTTGGCAATCTTTCTCTAACCTGGAGGTGGCTAACTGCAGCTGTCTTTGGTGGTGATAGGTGTGTCTCTTTGCATGATTGATAGTAAAGGTATTTTGCGATGTTTGATGAGTAACTGGCGGCCCTGTGGTCAACTGGTTAGCGCGTCGGCCTCACAGTGCAGAGGTGCAGGCTTCGATTCCGGCTCTGGCCTTCCTGTGTGGGGTTTGCATGTTCTCCCCGTGCCTGCGTGGGTTTTCTCCTGGTTCTCGGGTTTCTTCCCTACGTTTCCAAAAACATGCGTGGCAGGTTGATGGAACCCTCAAAATTGTCCCTTGGTGTGAGTGTGAGCACGAATGGTTGTTTGTCTGTGTGCCCTGCGATTAGCTGGCGCCAGTTCAGGGTGTACCCCGTCTACTGCCCGAAGACAGCCGGGATAAGCTCCAGCACGCCTCGCGACCCTTGTGAGGATAAGTGGATGAGAAAATTGATGGATGGATGGATGGATGGATGGATGATGAATAACTGTAGTCTGATTACTTGACTCGTCAAAGTAACACGTTAAATTAGTCGTTACTGGAAATTGTGCATGATATTCAGAGGGCATTACTGTCAAAATACTAGCATATGCTGTACCTGCATGAGATCCACAAATAGTAACATCTCAAATGTGTTCAGTTGTAGCCGGGAAATGTATTTTTACCTTCAGTATCAAGTTACGGTCTTTCGACAGCCCCACTGCCAATCCCTCGATCAGCCTTGCACATTTACTGTCGTGACGAACCTATGTTGCATTTTCCCTCTCTAGATACAGTCGAGTCCATGAAGTTAACGGGGTCCAACTGGCTCCTGGCCAATCTCAATGTGGTGGGTTACTACAGAGTTAACTATGACCAAGGTAACTGGGACAGGCTGCTGGAGGTTCTGAGCACCGCTCACGCCGTAAGAGATTTTGTGACACCATCACACTTTCTCTCCATCTTTTGACTGGTTTACGTCTTAAGGTTTAAGACTTTTGTTGTGTTTTCTCAAGAACATACCAGTGATCAACAGGGCTCAGTTAGTGGATGACGCCTTCAACTTGGCAAGGTACACATCATTCATAAACATTGACATCATCTGCTCGTAAATTCAATATTGATACAACAATGATTGATCATGAAATGATGATGATTAAACAAATAGTCCATTTGAGTTAGTGCTCGTAATAATTGAGATGTTTGGGGGGAAAGCCACTTATTGTGTGTAAAGCGGGAAACTCTGGCCCGAATTCACTGAAGGATTGCCACGCGGGGGTTTTGCGTGCTGCTAACTGGTAAAAACTGAGCAAAAGGCTTCACGAACTGCGATGCCAAGCAGAATGTGACTCGGTGCGCATGCGGTATTTGCAAGAATTTAAATGAGGTCATATGCATATATTTGGTGGAGAAATTGCCCACCTCCATGCTAATGAGCCTCATTGACAAGCAACGTTGAATTCACGAACACCAGCGTTAATAGCCTCACATAGTTTGTGTGAAGCGATAGAAAAGCTGGTGTAAAATAGGCGCTCCCCTGTAGAAGGAAGCACGGAGCAGGCGTCTTTTGGCCAGGCAGAGCCACCGCCCCCTACATGCAAATCACGCACTGTGCATGGGGCCCCATTCGGTGCAAGGGGACGCATCGTGACCTGCGACATCGCTCAGACATGTATATGGCATGTCATCCTGAATAATGTACATCCCTCCCTGTCAACAAAATAATGGACCCATAATTCACCCTTTCATGCACCTTTCATGTGAACTGACAACATCATAAGCTGTCCACTGTAGTAACCGCTGCCCCTCAAAGAGTTCAAGCTTGTGTGGGGCAACAATTTCATCAAGAGCGCCTCCTCCTCGATCTGATCGTTTTGGCTTTCTCTTGTCTGCCTTGTGTGGCAAACAGGGTGAAACCAGGTGCAAAGTGCACTCAGCGGCCAAACTTTGTGGGCATGTTTGTGCCAGTTTAATTTCAGCACAATATCTTTTATGAATAAGAAACTGTGGGTACAAATGAAGTGCAATTCAAGGTGCCATCAGCGGCCGCAGGTCATTTCTTGTGGATTCAGGCCTCACTCTTTAAGACTACTAACTAACTAACTAACTAACTAACTAACTACCACACATTTATACATGCGTGCATACTGTACATTCATACAGAACACACATACATGGATTTTCACCAAAGATCATGACAATGCAATCCGTGTTTACACAAAGATTAACTTCCTGTGTTACACAGCTAATGACTTACTAGTAAAGTAGACAGTTCATACCATTCGATGGATAAAACAGTTTAACAACCACAGAGCAGCTCATCATGTACACAACTGATCTGATCATGTATTAAATATAATCCATGTAAAAAACAAAACAAAACAACGGTATCATGTTGTACTCATCTTCACAACTTGCTTCACCCCAAAAGGGCAAAGCTCATCCCCACGGTGCTGGCTCTTAAGACCACCAAGTATCTGGCTAAAGAAACGGAATATATGCCCTGGGAGTCGGCCCTGAACAACCTGGACTTCTTCTACATCATGTTTGATCGTAGCGAGGTGTACGGTCCCATGCAGGTGGGGGTTCTTCCTTTCGCCAAAATATACAAGAAATGCACTACATTGATTCAAATTCGGAAGGGACACCTCTTAATCACCCAATCAGTGATGAGTTGCCTCTGAATAAACATGTTGGAAGTGAGATTTATGGGGAAAATTTGGTGAAGGCTTCAAGGCAGGGCCCAAGAAGGCATGGATGGCGCTTGATGATGAAGGCCTTGACTGGCCCACGCACAGACACACGCAACTTCTGGATGAAACAGAGCAGAGATTGTGATATGGCACCAGTGATCGCTGATTTAAGATAAGATAAGATAAGATAAGAAAGCCTTTATTAGTCTCGCAATGGAGAAATTCCCAATTCACAGCAGCAAAGTTATGAAAGGAAGAAGTAGAACAACAAAATTTCACCTACAGTGGTACCTCTAATTAGGAACGTCTCTTCATGCGAAGTTTTCAAGTTATGAAACGTCTCAACAGGAAAATATTGCTTCGTTACAAAAAAATGTCACGATGCGAAAGTTAAAAATACAGCATGGCCGAAAACTCGCAGCTCCGAGTTTCCTGAACGCAACATACTTGTAGCCGTACATCTTCCTGGCATCCCATTGGCCAGCAATGGCCATACGTGTACATGCGTATAGATCAGTGGTTCTTAACCTTGTCAGAGGTACAGAACCCAACCAGTTCCTATGCACATTCACTGAACCCTTCATTAGCGAAAAATAAAAATGTTTTTTTTTAAAATACAAATTCAAGACATAAGAAATTCTTTGTTTTTTATGTTATGCACAACTCTCATTTATTGCGCAATAATTAAATACTAGTCGTAATATAATTTGATGCATTTTTATGCTTTAGGAAACATTGATGACAATGAATTTTTTTTTTGGGGGGGAGGGCTTGTAAAACGCGTCGCTACTGACAACATTTTCTACTGAAGGAATTTCTTCCAGAACCTATTAATTTCGCAAGTGCCACTGTACTGTAATGTTCTCCTTCAGAACAACTGATTTAAGCACCTTCTTGTTTGTTTTAGGATTATTTGAGGAAGCAGGTCATCCCACTCTTCAACCATTATAAGAAAATTACAGACAACTGGACCAAAGTACCAAAAGGACACATGGACCAGTGAGTAAAATTTAAAGCAAACATTTGTTTGTGCCCCTGGGGCCCAATGATTGAATCTGTCACACTGCATTTGGCGAGACTCATGAATCTCGAAGTAAATCGGCACCTTTATTCTTTAAAACTCCAGTAAGGTATTGCCGGCCACGCCAGTGCACATGTTCATCCAACTTCCTGTTTTCAATCGCAGCGACTGTTGTTATCCATGCACACGTGCCCAGCATGCATGACTGATCTTTTGACCAAGGCAGATGTTGTACCTCCAACACAGCCCATGTTGATAACTTTGGTTTGGCATTCAGGTACAATCAGGTGAATGCCATCAGTGTGGCTTGCAGGACAGGCCATCAGGAATGCCAAAATCTGACTCAGGCCTGGTTCAAGCAATGGATGGACGAGAAAAGGAACCCGTAAGTGAACAGTAAAATGTGTCCATTTTGTATTCTCTTTGTGGTTTGTTTCTGAATGACTCAAACGCTATCCATTTCCAGAATACACCCCAACCTCCGTTCCACTGCATACTGCAATGCCATCGCAGCAGGGGGCGCTAAAGAGTGGGAGTTTGCTTGGTCTGAATTTCAAAACGCCACCGTTGCTAGTGAAGCGGAAAAACTCCGCGCTGCATTGGCCTGCACAAAGCAGCCTTGGCTGCTCAATAGGTACGATCAGCCGACATCGCTCAGTCGTTGTGCGTTGTAGCATACGTTTACTTAAATGACAAAAATGAATTTGGGGGGCGGGGGGGTTCTCAGGTACCTGGAATATACACTGAATTCCAAGTTGATCCGAAAGCAGGATGCCACCTCCACCATTGTCTACATTGCCAACAATGTGATCGGTCAGTCCTTGGCTTGGGACTTCATCAGGGCACATTGGTCATACATTTTCACCCAGTGAGTATAATGTAATCCTTTTTCATTCCTCCTTTTGACAAATGAAGCCTGCCCATCATCATCATCAGTGTGACAGTTTAAGAGTGCTGAAAATGACTTCACACCCAAAGAGTAAAAGATTGTCATAATTGCAGCTCCTTCAGTATATGGTAGGTCAGGAAACTTATTTCCATAACGCTTGACCAAAAGAGCCGGAAATAATGAAATGTTCTCACAAACTTCCGACTCATGTGACATAACAAAACTGAATGGCAGTTTCACAGACACAAGGTCATTGTGACAGTTGTAATTCAAACTCTGTTGTGCTGACTGTTGCGCTCAAGCCAAGTGTGGGAGGTTCAAGTTAACAATCAATCCATTGCTTAAAACACAACAAGCTGAAAATGCAATGTGAACTTTTGAACTCTTGATTCAAGGGTTCAGTTTGTATTCATAACACAAGTCCTATGTAAAAAGGGCCTTGAACATAGTTGGACTAATTGATTTTGAAAAACGACTTCCTTATATCAATGTCTTTAGTTTATATTGTATGACATGAATTTATTTGCTGTTTGGTTCAATGAGGTGTACAGGGTCCACAATTTTTGATCAGTCCGACCGGGATCGGGGTGGGGTGTGTCACATAGGACCACGGACTTCCGAACTATATTTGTGACAAAAATGCTATTTTTACATAAAGAGAAAATGTGCATACGTACAAACTATGTGCTCTTCATATCGTTCAATTTTGATACTACGTTTTTCAATGTATGAATAAAAGACCAACTATCCCAAATCAGCAACAAACAAACTAACTGCATCCTATGATTTATATATATATTTTTTACCAGTGCAAAGGGCTCTCTCACCTAAAAGTGACCATTCAAGGACTGCATAAAACCGCTGCGAAAGACACCAACATTGAGTGCAAGAACTTGTTTTCACAAAAATACGCATACTAAAATACAGTATTTCCAATTATTGACAAACTGTTTTTCCTGTAGGTCATTCCAAATCCGCAAACAAATTAGTACGCTTACTCATTTAATTAAGGGCAGTGTAAGACACAGGGTAGGCAAACTAAGACCTGTCTGCCATCTAGTTTTAATTGGTTTTATAACCACTTAAAATGACTGTCGACTCCTGCATATTCGCAGTTCAGTACCTGCAGATTTGCATATTCGCAGATTTGATCAATTATTTTCTTTTTCTCCCCAATATACAGTATTCCATATTTTGTGTGTGTGTGTGTGTATACATATATATATATATACTGTATATATACTGTATATATACAGTATATATATATATATATATATATATATTTTTTTTTTTTTACCAACTTCCAACCACATCTCAGTAACATTCGCAGAACCCCGTTCTTCATGGAAATTGTGAATATTTATTTGTGTTTTCTGAAGAATTCTCTGGGTATGAAAAATACAATAATTTCCCCGCCCATCTTTGTTTTTTTCATAAACTTTTTTTTTTTCTCCAAGGGGCCACTCAGAGTGTGGGCGCCAGTTCCCCACCCCTCAGTTAGAGTGTGTTACAAGTATGATTCCCGCTGTTAAAATGGAGAACTTAAAAAAAAAAGATTATCAATGATTGAAAGTCCCGAATGGTGTTTTAACAATTTATTTTAGGGTTGTACTAAAAAAAATAGTACAAGAAAAGACAACATTTATGTACATGTTTATTTAATTGTGAGTTAACATTTTACAAAATCACTTTTTTTAATATGACTTCATTTTTAAGTGTACTTTTTTTTAAAATCAACCCTCCCTCCCCCACCCCTTAAATAATATTAACTACATTCCTGACAACACACCGATTTCCTTGTACTGTTACTATTACTGCTCGATTGATAGCCAATGTAAAGGTATAACAATATCATGTTAAGTTCTTGTCTTTCTTCACTTGCAGGTATGGCGGTGGATCTTTTTCCTTTTCCAACCTCATCAATGGAGTCACCAAACGGTTTTCCAGTGATTTTGAACTTAAACAGGTGAAATTTTCTACATTATCTAACAGCTTGTAGCAGTCATTTTACCAGTTGTCAGTCACCATTCCGTCCTGTAGACGTTTAGCCACAACCTGATATCTCTCCTCAACCCTGTCATAATAATGATGAAGGAGTTCTGTTCGTGTCACACACATATTCATATGTTCACGACTTACAAATATTTGAATGGCACCGTCACTAATTCATCTCTTTCGGTGGCAAACAAGCAGTCCTGTGAATTATTGTTATTTTGCCCAAGATAATTTCAAATGCATGATCATCTTTTCGAATAATAATGCATCCTTTCTTTGCCATTGCAGCTAAAGCAATTCAAAGCAAATAATGCGGAGGTTGGTTTTGGCTCTGGGACCCTGGCTGTGGATCAGTCCATCGAGAGAACCATCGCCAACATGAAGTGGATAGCAGACAACAAGAATAGTGTCCAAAGTTGGTTCGAAGCTGAAGCTAAACTGTTATGATGCCTTCACTTGCCACCGAATTAAAAAAAAAGTCTCTTGTTTAACAAATTCATTTTTTTTATGTTGATCCTTTCTGCTTGACAGAGTAAGCATATTTTTTTGTATTTTTCCCCTTGAAAATATAATCTTAAAAATGAAAGATTTGTTTTGACTTTTTTGCCAGTCAAAAGGAAGATTCCTCTGGCAAATGAATCAACAGATGTTTCGACATTTTCGTTCGAAAGGACAACTTTTGCGAAACATGCATTTTTGTTTTTTCAGAATTGCATTATTCTATTACATGATTTGAATTAACAGACAAAGAAACAAACAAATGTACTTTCTGTTTGAGACAAGTGCTTGGAATAACAATTTGCATACTGTAATTGCCTTATTTATTTTTCTAGCATTTATCATGTACTAAAGCTTTATTGGTTTTGTCAAAGGTGACTCCATCAACATTCTTTCATAAATGTGTCAATGTTCACTCACTTTGTCGCTGATTACTTTTTTTCATACTGAATACTTCATAAGTGCATATTTCATGTGAAACAAACCAAGAAATGTACCAATTTATGTGTATATGTTGACTGGTTTTTTTTATAATCAATTTTGCTTCGGTTGAAGATTGCCTCAACTTTCAACTCATTTAAAGGGACTTTAATTATAGGTTTTGTTGCGTTGAACAAAAGTTTCAAGTTGCTGTCATTTTACAGCCATTTACTGTGCAACATGAAAAATGCTTGACGATACTAAATGTGATAGTACTATTTAAGTGGGCTCTTCCACTGGATGTGCATATTTAATGTTAGCATTTAACCCCCCCGCGCCCCCCAACCCGCCCCTCCAATTATATCAGTGTTTCTCAAATAGGGGGGCACAAGGCTCCGTCAAGGGGGGCGCGTCTGTCCTCGGGGAACATGCTTTTTTATTTTTTTACTGTCCTAAAATAACGTGCAGTGGCACTCTCATTGGCAGACTTTGCGCAGGGAGCATTCTATGTATTATGTAGCGCTTGGCTTCACTGTGACTACGGCGGCAGACGAGGAAAGATCAGTGAGCTTACTGTGTCTAAAAATGTTTGTTACAGACAGCATGAAGCGAAATAAATTAAAGCGCCACTTAAAGACATTACACCCCAATCACGCTGGTAAGCTGCTAGAGTTTTTTTCCAGCGAAAACGTGCCGAATATTGCCAACAATCATCCCGCTTTGTGACTGCTACCTCAGTCAACTGAAATACAGATCCCAGGTACACTTTGAGCAGGAGCCGAGTTGCTGAGTCCTGCTTCAAACCTCGCTTTGAAAAGCTGTGCATTGCAAAACGTGCTCATTGTAGCCATTAATCCAGCAGAGATGAAAGTCCTCTGGATTTTCCCGGAATTACGGATTTTCAAATTTTAATGAAAATTTCTCCGGAGAATTCAGGAAAAATTGCCTAAAATTAATCCGGATGTTAGTTGACAACATTGAACGAACACGCGTTTGAGTTCATTGTTTTGCTTTCACGAGTGTAGCCATGTTGAGGCACTAACACTAGTAACAGTAAAGAGATTTTCATCTCTTTTTGTCTCACACTTGCTAAACCCCAGTGGAATGAATAAAAGACGCCGTGGACAAGACAGTTGTTGTCGTAAAAAATATATTTGGACAAAAAGGGAAACACACGGAATGACAGAAAAACGTGTCCGTCCGACTTCGAGTGTTGTCTCGGCTAACTTAGCTTAGCTGTTGTCGTGTGTGACGTCGGTTGCGTTGGCGAGAACGGAAGACACAAAGGGTGCATGAGCCCGATCACTTAACTTGATTCGCAGGCCCGAGCCTGAAGCAAACCCGAGATTTCACATTTTATTTGTGAGGACTCGGGAGGAGGAGGGGTGATTTCTGATAACACAGCCTGTCTTTTGGAACAAAATCTAAGTTAAACAAGACTGGATAAACATGGCATGACATGACAACAGGGGGGACGCGAGATGTTTTCCTCTTCCGAGGGGGGCATGACAGAAAATAATTGAGAACCACTGAATTATATACACAGTAATAATGTAGGCCACAAGTGTTAAATCCTCCTTCACTTTAGCCGTTAACTTGGATGTTACAACCTTACTATCGTATATTGGTTTGAATTTGGGAAACGTTTCCAAAACGACAAAGGTTAATATCTTGGACACTGAAACACTGCTCATGTTTATTTGAAACCAGTTTACGGTAGGGATGATGAAAGATTGAGTTATGATCATTGCGATGAAGGAAACACATCTTTGTGTTTTATGAAGCCGTGGGAACATGCACTGGACATTAAAAAAAGAGAACATTGTAAACTCCTCTTATCACTCCCTTTGAGCCAGTGGTGATCAGCTGCTTATGTCACTTCTCTGTCCGAATACATAATCCGTTGTCTTGCAATAGTGAGAGAACCGAATTAAGAAGGAATAAGGGAGTAAAATTTGGGGAGCGCTGACACTCGAGTTTGTCATTTCGGAGTTGAAGCCTTGGAAAGTAAGTGTGCTTTGGCTATAATAGCCTTTTGTGTTAATGCCATTGGGACTGGACATTGGGAGGAATCATTTTTTTTGGTTGGGTCCTTTTGGCCTTTGAACATCCCGTTTGTGTTGGTTTATAGGCGATGGAGAAAAGACATCGAGTCAGCAAGTTGTGTATTCTGCGTGTGCTCTTAAGCCTTGCCTCGGTTGCGACAATTATCACGCTTTGGACTATTGCCCTGACAGGAGGAGATGAAGGTGATGATGTTGCTGCTCCTTGGGACAGGTACGTAACAGTTTAGTGATGCTGACGGGAGCATTTTTATCTGGCTTGGTCTTTAATCCTCATATGTAGTTCCTGTACAAACAAAACCAATATCAGGTTTTGAACATTTTAAATGAGAGAACACCCTGCACCGTTTGACAGCATCAACCAAGCCCCTAATATCCCAAATTTTTATATTGGGCGCCACGGTGGTCGACTGGTTAGCAGGTTAGAAAATGAGAGTGAGGAAAAAAAACCCTTTTACTGCCTCTATTTTCCATAAAGCCGTGTGTGTGTGTGTGCGCGTGTGCGTGTTATCCCCTCAGGTACCGACTCCCCACTTCACTGATCCCTCTCTCCTACAACATTACCCTGTGGCCTCATCTAAGCCCTGACCCCGACTCTGGTCTCTACCTCTTCACGGGTGAGTCACAGCATTCAATAGTCGTATCATAGGAAACACTGGGACACTCTGCACAATATATGCGCTATGCAAAAATCAGGAGATGCTCGTTTTTCTGCAAAAGCGGAGCTGCGCTGTCTGAAAATATAAAGCCCAAAATGTAATCTTGTTGACCAAAGTTCACGAAAATGTTTGCTGTATACCGGTAGTCTCCTCTTTTCTCCCATTAGGTACTTCTACTGTGGTGTTTGGGTGTGCAACAGGAACCGATCTGATCCTGATCCACTCTTACAGGCTCAACTACACTTTGCTGGAGAACAAACACATTGCTCTGCTTCTTGCTTCAGGTGCATTCAACATACACACCGACAAATACTCACAGAGAGGGATTACTGTACACCAAG
This sequence comes from Hippocampus guttulatus, assembly GCF_054856545.1. Classification (NCBI taxonomy): domain Eukaryota; kingdom Metazoa; phylum Chordata; class Actinopteri; order Syngnathiformes; family Syngnathidae; genus Hippocampus; species Hippocampus guttulatus. The sequence continues at coordinate 5,637,730 of NC_141264.1, forward strand.
TGTGTTCTAATTTGCAGCTCAAGAAACACTATATTAAGCCGTTCACGCACCCTGTAACCTGACAACGTGATAAGCTGTCCATTGTGGTAAACACTGTCCCTGAAAGGGTGAATCATGATTGTTTTGACCATTTATGTGAAGTTAAACATGTCTGGAAAACCATTGACGTGAGCCGAATGTCATTTGGTGATCAGTCCAGGCTTGGATGCAAGCGTGCATACTGCATTTCACTTTGTATTTTCATGCAGGCGATGGTTTTGTTCCAAGTATTACGGCCACCTGGTTGCAGCCAAAGCAACAGTATCTGGTGGTGCAGCTAAATGGCGTTTTAACTCAAGGAGAGACATACCTTCTGTACACCGAGTTCACTGGAGAGCTGGCTGATGACTTAGCTGGCCTTTACAGAAGTGAATATGAGGAGGATGGAGTCAGAAGGTAAGTTGTATTGTATATTTCAGTGCAGTCTTTGCATATCAGTTTTGCACGAGGTAATTCCAGGCGCTCCGAATGACGGTGACTTGTTCACAGGATTGTTGCTAGCTCTCAAATGCATCCAACTCACGCAAGAAAAACCTTTCCTTGTTTTGATGAACCAGCAATGAAAGCCGTTTTCAATATAACCCTCATCCACTCACCTGAAACTGCAGCCCTGTCCAATGGTGATAAAACAGGTCAGTTTGAACCGCACTATTCATTCCGATTGTAGATAGGCCCTCTGCTTCTTTTGTTTTAGCCTTGAATACATTCAAACATTTGAAATCTTCTCTTCAAATCTTTTCTTTGTAATATAATCACGTCCCCAAATGTTATCGACCGAGTAAGGTTGGGAAAAATGTGATGTGTCAATTAAAATCATCATAATTCAGGAGTTCCGGCTCCGACCCTCCTGTGTGGAGTTTGCATGCTCTGCCCGTGCCTGCGTGGGTTTTCTCCGGGTACCCCGGTTTCCTCGCACATTCCAAAAACATGCGTGGCAGGTTGTTGGAACACTCCAAATTGTCCCTAGGTGTGACTTTGACCGCGGATGGTTGTACGTCAATGTGTGCTCGGCGATTGGCTGGCCAGTTCAGGGTGCCCCCCGCCTACTGCCTGGGATAGGCTCCAGCACCCCCTGCAAGCAACCCTTGTGAGGAGAAGCGATTCAGAAAATGGATGGATGGATAATCCAGGAGCAAAACATTTTTCTTCATGAAGAAAAATGCACTTTTGCGATTTCAAGTAACCACACACCACAACTAAGTATTATAATTTTTGCATGCCGTGGGTGGAGGATGAAATACAACAACTGGCTGCTAGGATGACGTTCACTCCCTTCCCGGTCCTCTGCAACGAATGTGTCTCCCATTGATTTGTGGAACAATCTTTTGTGTTTGCGGTTATTTCAGATGCAGTCAACACAACTATTGATGGCATCGCTGTGACAAGGACCACATTTGAGCCAACTAAGAAAATGTCAACATATCTGTTGGCCATTGTCATTTCAGACTACACACACCTCACTGATACACAAGGCGACATCTTGGTAATATTTGATTTGTGGCAATTTCTTTTTTTATATTGTAATATGTTCTCCTCCAAATATGCTTATCATTTGTGTCACCAGGCTTGAGACCCTCATATTAATATATACAGTATATATGCCCATTTTAATCACATTGTACATGCTGACTCGAATTGCTGTATAATTCCACACACTTAAAATGTGAATATCAAAGTACTTGTGTTATTTTCTTCTCTTTCGAAAACTTACATTAAGAACTGATGATGTGCAATCAAAACATGTGTGTTTTCAGTTACGCATCTGGGCTCGGAAGAAGGCCCTGGAGCAAGGACAAGGAAGCTATGCGCGTAGTGTGACGAGACCCGTATTGGAATTTCTTCAATTCTATTACAACATCTCCTATCCTCTAAGGAAGTTGGGTGGGCCTCATTCATAATTACAATTTTCCCCTGATATTTGCACTCATATTTCATCAAGAAAAATAATTCTGGAGTTACTCAATTGTTGAAGTGTGTTCAACTGCCAGTCATTCTCAAAAACAACAGCAAAATGCTCTTTTATACATGCTTGTCTGTGAAAACATTCGAGGCTGCCTCCAAAGGCCGTCCAATTACTTTTTCTCCTGCTCTCTCATCCAATAGATCAAATCGCTCTGCCAGACTTCTATTATGGGGCGATGGAGAATTGGGGTTTGGTGACATACAGAGAAAACAAACTGCTCTACAGCCCCTTGACCTCCTCCAGTCGAAATAAACAGAGCACAGCCACCATCATCGCTCATGAACTAGCGCACATGGTCTGCTGATGATTTCATTCTCGTACTTAAAAAGGAGTCCTTCGGCTGAGTGATTCACAAAATATGGTGCTGCGTGATGTCATTCTCTCATGCAGTGGTTTGGTAACCTGGTGACCCTGCGGTGGTGGAATGAGGTGTGGCTCAATGAGGGCTTTGCTTCTTATGTGTCTTATCTGGCAGCTGACCGTTTTCAGCCAACTTGGGGCATGGTGAGGACCTCATTTCGTTCTTTATAGTTTCAATATTTCTCCATATATGCAGCTAAGCAGCTTCTCTTCTTTTCTTGGCAAAACATTTTCAATTTTTTTTTCTGATGGTTGTTTAAGATGTTCCAGTCCCACTTGGGAAATGATGCTAATGTTACTCTTTTGAGTGGTGTGCAGACAGTTTTGTTTTGTTTGCCTACCTACGTAAATCTCGTGAAACTGACTCAAGATATCACTGTTTCTTTGTTCTAGAAAGATCAGTTTGTGCTCCAAAAAATCCACAGAGCGTTTGCAGTCGATGCCTTCACCTCGTCTCATCCTTTGTCTTCGAATGAAGACAGCATTTTACTGCCTGAGCAGATCAGTCAGCAGTTTGATACCATCTCATACAGCAAGGTTTAACACATGCATACATAACTCAAACACCCAACCACATCCACACACACTGGTTTCCATGTGGGCCGGGGACCAATTATTTATCATTTCTTGGGAATGGTAAGGAGGCTGGGCCGTCACTGCTGCAATGGCAGCGGTGCAGGCAGGTTGTCTGGTGGAAGTCTGATCGAGGGAGAATGTCCCCGGTCAGGTGCATGCAACACATGGGGCTCGTCTCTTTCATAATTGCCACTGGCCCTTCCCGGTTGTCTGCCCTCAGGGTGTGACGATGGCAATGTGTGGTGGCGCCGGACCCTTGTCTCGGTCAGCTTCAGTTGCTAAAATAAGAATACAGTATCACCAATTTCTCTGAATAGAACTTTTATTGACTTTAGTTTCACATTATTCTCAGAACATTTTGCTTTTCTTAGCCAGATGTGGACATTTTTTCAGTCTCTTGCTTTAAATGTTTCTCACAGTCATGCTTTGCAAGTGGTGAATAAACCACAGGTGGGCATTCCGTCACTGGGACGGAAGGGTCCGACCATCTGTCCAAGATGGACGCCCATTTGGGGGACGGAGGATGTGAAGTTTTTTTTTTTTTTTTTTTTAACGACGGACAAAGCAAGGATGGCAGTGGATTTTCATCCATCCCCGTAATCATCCCTAACCGGGTCAAGTACCAACAGATTCTCGTTTCATAAACGACTGACAGAAACACGCCCAGCCTGTTTTGCGTGCGTCATCCACCACGACTTCAAAGTGGACTGAATGTGAAATATCACGACGTGCCGCTTGTCTCGTGCGTGTTCACAGTGTTTGCTTCAAGCGGACAAGACGAGGAGTGTACTCGTCCTCCGTCCAAAAAATGTTTACACATCTCCAGTGAGTCTGGTTGTGTTCACAGCTAAATGCTATTGTTCAGTTAATTCCGTTTTTCACGGCCCTCTGAATAGGGATCGTCGGTCAGCATGGAAGGATCACTCGTTCTGTACTTTTTTTGATCATTTATTAGAGCGCTTTGCAGTAGTAGTAGTTGTAACAGAAGTAGTAGCAGAAGCAGGTAATAACCTAAAGCACACATACTGTACATGATGTAAAAAATAAATACCGGTACATCTATCTTTCTGCATCACGATGTAAATATGTATATAATTGACATTAATTAAGACCTTTATTTTAACAATACGTTTAATACTTTAATCAACCATGATTTCACTATGTATTATTATCGTCATCATTATTCATTATTTTAAACGTAAGAAACCATACAACACAAACATATCAAGTCGAATCGAACAAAAGAACTTCAAGTCCCAACGGTCCAACCCGGAAGTGGAGCGCCGGCATGATTAACCCCAGCTGCAACGCAATTTGCTTCATTTAAACATCAAATTGCAGCCGGACAAACATTACAACTATGCAAAAAAGAACTAAATGGACACCACTGTTACAGCAACACTTTAGCCCACGCTGTTTAAAATGCCGATTGCGAACGGTAACTGACTGTGATTGCACAGCGATGCGGCTAACATAAAGCACAACGGACACAATGCAAAGCAGACAAACAAAGCAACCGATCATGATCGAATCTAAAAGGTAACTTTACATATCTGGTAAAGAAAAGCGGACACACACGTAGCTTACCATTGGGCCATGCCGACGACGAAGTACTAACGAAACAAACTGAGATGCCGCTTTTTATACGTCGTGCGAACGGTCACCTGTCAGTGGCAGCCCCGCCCCTCTTAAAGCGCCAGGTGAATCCAACAGCTATCTTGACACTTAAACAGTTGTAAACAATTCAATCGAGCCGGTGAAGAAAGCTGGCTGTGTTGTAGGCCTCTCCGTCCCCTCCCACACCATATCTGTGTGTATGTTGGGGGTTTTTTCGGCTCCATCTACTTATTCATGCGCATGTTCTACCGTATTGGCCCGAATATAAGATGGTGTTTTTTGCTTTGAAATAAGACTGAAAAAGTGGGGGTCGTCTTATATTCGGGGTCTAGACATTATACCCATTTACGACGCTAGATAGCGCCAGATATCATTGAAGCGAATGCTGAACTTGACTCCCCAGGCCAAAGTGAACCCCTGTCACGAAGAATAAAAATAAAAATAGCGGTAGCACGAAGAAGACAAATAAAAAATAGCGGTAAGAAAGAAAAGAGAAGAAAATAATAGAAGAGATGACAGAAAATGGAGAAACGTAGCGGCAATCTAGAGAAAAGTGGCTCGAAGATCGGCCAGGTTAACCAGCAGCTGAGGAGAAGTTAGGATGTAATTTACATTTCAAAAACCAGAAGCCATTCATTTACGAATGGGATTGTACTTTAGTTTACATATTTAAATGTTCCGATATTAAGATTTGAATGAGGCAAAATAACAGGCTTTTTCTCTCAAATATATTGTTAGAATCATTTGTTTCAGATGTACTGTAATTATTTTCTGTATAAAAATTAGTTTGGTGTTCAAAAAGTCTTTTTTCAAACTTGAGTCTTGAAAAACAGGGGGTCGTCTTATAATCAGGGCCATCTTATATTCGGGCCAATACGGTACATTTTTAATGATGTGAGGCAGCCAAAAAGTTCTTTTCAACCTACTCGGGTGAAATGGGCTCAGGACAAAAATTGCCTGGGAACGCTTCAAACGCGCCACTGGTCACCCAACCGCACGTACTGCATTAGAACGCGCCGGCAGAGCACAGTGAGGCGTGGGTGGACTTATTTATTAATTGCAACACTGGAGATTTTTTTTTCCAGGGCAGTTGTCCGGCCAAAGAGGACTGCCCTGGCCAGTACCAGCTTTGAAAAGCTTGAGTCAAGGGGAACATGTCCCTATTGGGTCCTCCATCTACCTTACTTTGAGGAGGAGAAGCAGCAGGGGGCTGAACATGGGGAAAAAAAAGGAATCAAATACTTTTTTTGCGTGTCAAGTTGTTCACGCTGTTCATAATGTATAGTTTTTGTGAGTAAAGTGGTCCATACTGTTTCACAATTGTGAAAAAATCACTTTTTTTTAATTGTTTTTTTTTTTACTGCCGGTATTAAAATAGTCATGACTCAAATGGGGATTTTTTTTGGGGGGGGGGGGGTGTAAGAACAGAGGCGCTTTAAAAGGACAATGACGGACAGGGTTGAAGTACCATTATTTTATGAATAAGGACAGGGGGACAATAACGGAAGGACGCCCAGGTTGTGGACTGAAGACGGAACGGCAAAATAGTGTTAAGTGCCCATCGATGGATTAAACGACTCATGCTTTTTCACTGTCTGTGAATGACACGGCCGCCACACCCTAAGCGATACGGCGGAACTCCACTGCACACTAATGCGGTGTGTGGGGTTTTGCCACAAGATTTCATAAGTGGCTGAGACTCGATCCCTGGTTTTGAGGCAATTCAAAATTTTGATTGCAGTTCCACAATGTGGCAACATCACAAATTATAGACAGAATGCACAGGAGCATTCACACAGGGGAACTATCCATTTCTGTGTTTTCGCAAATGAGGCACAGCCGCCCACTGCCAAATCGTAAAAATAAACAACATATAAAATACACATATTGTGCTTTACACCAATATATTCTCTGAGGGAGTTTTGTGTTGCTTGACTGCGATTATACCCTGTTCCATTGATTGTGCAAATGATGTTTTATTCCAGCTTTTCTGATATAGTCTTCGATGCAAATGACAGTCAAAATAATTTTCAAATCATAGACCACCAGAGTATTAATCTAATGTTTTTGAGGAAAACTCCCAACGATAACAGTATGTTTTTCCCCCTCAAAAATATATATCTGAAATGAATTGTTTCAAACTATGCACAACTGAGTTTCAAAACGTTTGATCCATTGTCAAGAACTGAAAATTGGGATTTGTTCAATTTACAATTTGGAGGAAAGATATCTGAACTGTTCACGTGATGTTTTAATACAGGACCACTTTTTTCACAAACTCTCTCTCTTTCTCTCTCTCTCTCTCTCTCTCTCTCTCTCTCTCTCTCTCTCTCTCTCTCTCTCTCAAACCCACGAGAATACATCTGGTCCCAAATCTGCTGATTTGAACTGAGCCAAACCCATTTTTCAGAGACAGGAAAAATTGAATTTAGGAAACTTTTAGGTTTCCTCCCTTTTGTGTTCAGACCAGCCAATGCTGCAGAGTAATTCCTTCCAGCATGAGATGAAAATCACATTTTTTGTTTTTGTACCAAGGCAGAAAGTGGTAGGTCAGAAAATCAGAGGTCTTTTTCACACATTGAAGGCAGAGACTTTTCAAGTGCCAATCGGCTGTCTTCCCCACGATTCTGGCCCAACACATGACTCCCATTACCTTCTTGCGACCTTGCACCCTTGCTGGGACATGGTGCCCCAAATTTTAAAGGATGCAAGAATTTTAAATTTGTTATGAAATAAGGGGTCTTCTGTTAAATTGTAACATGACCTGTTAAAGATGTTTACTGGAAATACCTTTTTAGTTTGATATGAGCTCCTCAAGCTGAAAATTTAACAAATAATTTTTTCTTTACAATCTAGACCAGGGGTACCTAATACGTCGATCGCAGACTCGTCCCAAGTTGATCGCGAGTGTTGTAGAAGAAAAACAAACATTTGTGTGTCTCTGCATGTTAGTGTTGCAGCTCCGAAAAAAGAGAGCAGTGGTGTTGGTTTTTAAAACGTATACCGGAAATGCTTTTCACAGTCTCAATAAATACAGGCACGTCCTTCTCCGACTCCGTGCCTTCTCTTTTGTCATTCGACTCGAGAGGCGTTCAAGGACCTCCTCTGAAAAACATAAATTAATGATTTTCTTCAATGACACAAAGAAAATCGAAAATAATCCACAGAAAATCAAGATAGGAAATCACAAAATAAATTCTGGGGGGGGGGGGGGGGGGTGAACACACAACAAAGGAATAAATAACATAAACAATTCTGAGACAGTCCAGTCTCCTACATTAGTAATATATTTTTGTTTTAATACACACTGACCCTAATCATCCTATCAGTCTCACTTTCACAAAAAGTATTTTAAAAATAAAATAAAATAAAGCAGGTCATCTACGGTGGCACGTGACTTGCGTCACTGAAAGTTGTTCGCACTCAGCAGTCTGCAATTGCAGGTTGTGATCAGAGCTGTTGTGCTATATCTTTTGTTGTTATCATTATTCTCATTCAGAGTTTGTTTCATGTACAATTCACCGAGGGCATGGGCAAAGAATGTGAATCTGGATGTCAAGGTGGTAGTGGACCCCAAATAAGCAGGCACGAGGGAGGAGCAGGGTGTACTTGACGAATTGTATTAAAACAGAGAAAAAAACTAAATCCTAAACAAACAAAGTCCTGAAAACAAAAAGAATCCAAAGTAGCAAACAAAAACCATGACTGAAACAAAAACTATCAATAACCGAAACATGACCGGAACAAACACACAAACACCCACAATGACCTGGCACTGAGTGGTCGTGCCGGGAGTCCTTTTATACGATCTGTACTAATCACATAACGACCAACAGGTGTGCAGCTGCAGGGAGAACCCTACACTGCCACTTGTTGGTCACAAACAGAATCATGACACTAGAAGGCCGAGAGAAGCATTTTAAAACGGTACGCGTGAGCTACAATAGTTAAGAGGCTGCAAAAGTCTCGTCGCATGCTTCCGCGTCAGGCTGTTGCTCTTCTTGGCATGCGTGTGTAAGTACGTACTTATGCGCATGCGCGGTAACGGGTCGATCGCGGAAGGTTGGTTGATCGAAAAGTAGATCTTCGGTCATAAAAGTTTGGGCACCCCTGATCTTGACGATGTTGGGAACAGGCTGTTGAACATGATATTTTGGAGCAGATATATTATTTTATTGTATGTATTAGACTGTTATCATTGGGAACTTTGTTCAAAAACATCTGAACCATAATGTAACGGGTGATCACGTGAACAGTAGGTTGATGGATGACTGTCATTTTCATTGACTATTTAGTTTGTAGGAACGTGAGCATAATATCATTTGCATAATCACTTGATCGGTATCTGTATTGTGTCATTGATTTTTGCTGTTGCTTTCTGGTCCCTCAGGGTGCAGCAGTTTTGAGAATGCTGTCTGGTTTCCTGTCAGAGCCTGTCTTTGTCCAAGGACTCAATGTATGCGGTCTTGTTGAAACACATTTTTATTCATTAGTTTTGCTTCACCAATTTTATTGATAAATCATAATTAGCAATATTGTCCACAACCCACAAACTAATTGCAAATCTAATGCAGCATCATCTGCTTGTCTTTTTTTCCCAGAAATATTTGAACCACTTTGCCTACAGTAACACAATAGGAAATGACCTATGGGACAATTTACAAACGGTAATGAGTTTACATTCCTTTTATTACAGAGATTTGATTAAATCTGCTGCTGCTTATTGGTCACCGGAGATGAAAATATCATTCAAATCTCAGGTCTTCAACTAAAGGTTGATGTCAAAATGCACAAGTGAATGTATGGATTGTATTAGAAATAGTGTGAAATGCATGAAAAATTACACAAATACAAAACTTTTAATATGTGACTTTGTTAAAGCTTCTGTAATTCTATCATATGACAAGGTGAATGCAAACAAATATATTAATAGAGAACTGATTCTTAAAAAAAATCTGATAAATGCTTAGGGCTCTAGTTTCATGCCTGACGTAAATCCGGCGTGGCATTTTTGTGTGTCAGATGTGTCAGAACGGTAGCCTCATCAGATATCTGTTGAGTTAAGCCCATTTTATTGGAATGAGAATAACAATAATAATTTGCTCGATCAACTGATTCCTACAATGGTTTTGAGCAGTATTTCCTAGGGATATGAGAGCACATTGTAAGGGGTACAGGGAAACGTAATTTATTTCCACAATGATATTTAAATAGTCCTTCCATAAGCCGATCAATAAAATGGTATGGGTGCGCTACAACTTGTTTCCTTGGGGAGACAATAATGTGTAGCTCAGCCACACTGATGAATAAAAAAAAGGAAAACTATTTTTGTGGGCCTAAATCATATTCAGTATTGTGTTGTGTTCTACATTGTGAGGGATGGAGTTCTCATGGCCTGACAAAAGTGTACATAAAGCAACAATGGTGGGAAACCACTGATTTAGAGGGTTTGATGCCCACTGTTCACGTTTTTATGATTAAAATACATGTGACATCCACCACTCATGTTCACAGAGCCCAGAAACTGCCTGCCTCTGCCCCAGTCAAATTGACCAAAGTCGCGTTAGACTGCTTGTAGTAGTATTTCGACATGGTACGAGCAAGTGTAAATTAACTTTCTCCCACCGGGCCTTCATGCAAAGGCACACCTTTGTTAGGGCCAGTAAGTCCAGCTTGGCGTAGACCGGTCTGCCAAATTGAAGCCTTGTGCCTGTATGAAAATCAGGGTGTGCTGGGTTTTGCGCTCTATCGCACGTGCGCTAAAATAGTATAACATTAATGCAGCCTTTCTCAACAGGCTGTGGAAGCCAACAATCTGTATCTTCCTCATCGAGTTCATGACATCATGAATCGTTGGGTGCTCCAGATGGGCTTCCCTGTCGTAATGATCGATACTGCCACAGGAAAAGTGACTCAGAAGCATTTTTTGCTGGACGCTGAGTCCAAAGTCTCAGTGGAATCACCATATAAGTATGCATTGTTTTTAATAAATAAAATTGTATTTTGATGGAAAAAATAGGATTTTTGATGCAAATTATTTTATGCTATCCAATTTGCTTTTATCATGAATTTGACAGCTACGAGTGGCTGATTCCAATTCAATGGATGAAGTTTGGCGAGGTCCAAAGACCTATCTGGTGGCTGATGAAAAAAACAGGTATTGAACAAACGGACGACCGGTAATTTAATATATGTATTAAAAATGCACAAACAGGTGCTTATAGGATTGATGACATGCTCTTGTTCCATAACACGACTTCACTTCATAGAACACAACCATAATGTGTCGTTCTTCCATTCATTCTCTATTCTTCCATCCATTCTCTGTCGCCCTTGTTCTCATTCGGCATGCAGCTGACTTATGGCGAGAGGCTGGGTACGGCCTGGACCGCTCACCAGTAGAGACAAAGAACCAGTCACACCAATTCACACTATTTTTGTGCCCAGAACAAGTCTAGCACAATGTGTGTGGGCAAGGGTGGAGTTTTCTTTCTATTGTTATATATTTGTACGTGGATGTAGGTACAAAGTGGGATTTGCGCCATTATGGCGATGAACACACAGCCTACTCTCTGGACCATACCATGGTTCGCATTGCCGGCAGTAAGTGGGAGCTGAGCCGAAAAACAAAGCTTTCGATTTAGTAGTCAATCAAGGTTCCTATCATCACCTATGGTCACAAGCTGTCGGTCATGACTGAAAGAACGAGATCCCGGATATTAGCGGCTGAAAAGTTACCTCTGTAGTCCCGGCTTTCCCTTCGAGATAGGGTGAAAAGGCCAGTCATCCGGGACGGACTCAGATGAGGTGGCTCAGGCATCTGGGCAGGATGCCTCCTAGACGCCTCCCTGGTGAGGTGTTTCACGCACGTCCCACCGGCAGGAGACACGGGGGATGACCCAGGAGATGCTGGAGAGACTATTGTCTCCTGGCCGGCCTGGGAATGACAAAGGAGCCTTTGGGAAGATTTGGAAGAAGTGGCTGGGGAGAGGAAAGTCTGGGCTACCCTACTAAAGCTGTTGCGTTCTCATTACAAAATGGATGGATGGATGGAAACCATTGGGTAGCATGTCCGCCTCACATTACAGTGATCTCGGATTCTATTCCAGACTCCCACTTTCCTGTGTAGGCTTTGGATGTTCTCCCCATGCCTGCGTGCGATTTCTCCAGTTTCCTCCCACATTCCAAAAACATGCATGGAAGGTTAATGGAATGCTCTAAATTGTTCCTAGGTATGATTATTAGCGCAAAGGTTTGTGTGTGTGTGCCCTGCAATTGGCTGTCAACTATTTCAGGGAGTACCCCTCCTCCTGCCCGAAGACTGCTGAGATAGGCTCTAGTATGCCTGGAACTCTCATGAGGATAAGTGGTTTGGATAATGGATGAATGGAAACAGACACGCTGAAGTCTTTGCAGAAGATTGAAGCACAAAGTATGCTTATAAAGAATTACAATCCTACCTTCATGGGTGGATGATGTCATGTTGGGTCAGTGCATCACAAATCACCACTGTGAAGTGGGCAATTGGAGACTGCCTTCCACATAGATCGTTTGTGTGCTTGTCTCCCACGCATACCTGTACTGCGACCCAGGGGTGTTGTTTTAATAAACAAAGATGATGAAAACAATAATAATCCGCTAGCAGGCCCAACATGACGCAGCACGGTCTGCTCAATTCCCAAACATGGTAACCTAGACTTGCCCAGGGATGAAAATGACAATGGTTTGAAGTTAGATTTTACCTTGAGTGCATGTGTGCTTGTCTACATGGAGTCCTACCAGTCCATTTAGAGTGTTCAATAACCTATATGACGTTTTGTTAAAGCGAGAGGAAGAAAGTATATTGTGATAAGCCACACAAGTAGTCTGGAAGTGAAATTCAAACCTAAAACCTCATATCCCTGGTTGATTGCCTGGCCTACATTGAAGGGGAAATGAAATCTCTTAGTTTGTAACTTGAAAGATTTTTTTCATCACACCTGGAGCCTTTCTGACAAAGCTGGCAAATCATGTACCGTGCTGTATATCCTCTCCTGCCTTGCCTCTTTTAGAAGTAAACTTGGAGATGAGGAGTGGCGGCTTGTGGATTCTTGCTAATATCAACGTCACAGGTTATTATCGGGTAAATTATGATCCAGGAAACTGGGAAAGACTTCTGGCTCAGCTTATCAGAGATCATCAGGTACAGTACTTAGCCATTATTTTGTGGTCCTGTCTTACTTTTTAGTGGAATAAATAGAATTGCTATCATGTTGTATGTGCGAACATTAAAATGTTTTGCGCAGGTTATACCGCTAGCAAACAGAGCCCAGCTTGTGGATGATGCCTTCAATCTGGCCAGGTAGAACATTCAAGTGTGTCTATGATTTTCTTCTCCATTTTCAACCTGTTACAGGTCATTTGCTGTTACACGTGACAACACTAAGTGGACTATTTCCTTTACTTCTATTCAGTTTACCAATGAAAATCAAGGCGAACATTCACTTTTTCCCAGCAAAACAAAACAAAATACAGAAACCAAAATTATGCCAAAACGTCATCCAAAAACAGCAACTCTGAATAGGGTGAAACGCTACAAAGAAGATTCATTATTTTTCAACAAGGTTTTAAATTAAATAGTCTATAAACAAGTCACATTGAAGCATTTGTGTTTACTTTGCAGAGCTCGGCTCGTCTCTGCCTCGCTTGCTCTGAGAACCACATCTTATTTATATGCTGAGACTGAGTACATACCTTGGCAGACCACTTTGAATAACTTTCAGTATTATTACCTAATGTTGGACCAAACTGAGGTCTATCATCCTATGCAGGTACGTATAAAGTAACTTTTAATCAAAAGTGAGACACGTCATGTTTCGACCTCGTAGCTATGGAAAACAACATTTACAGAATGTACTTCACTCACTTTTCTGAAACACTTCCAGGAGTACATGAAGAAGTTGGTCACCCCTCTTTACCTGTATTTTAAAAACATGACATCAGACTGGATCCAGATTCCACAGAGACACACAGACCAGTGAGTATATCACGATAATTGGAGTGTATTGTGGCAGGAAAACACACTTTCAAGAACAACACAAAAGACGGCAAGATATTTTTAGGTTGTACTGTGCTGAGGCTTTCGGACCATGTATTAAGTACGCATGGAGTACTTGGTGAGCCCATATCAATGCTGAGCCACAGACAGTACTGTTGATGTTTGACATTTGTTGGTTGCTGTGAGTTGTGGGAAATTGTTCAGCCATCAAGGTATACAGCGTGTGTTGACTGTTCAAGAGCTTAAAAGTAAAAATCCAATGTGCATTAGTTATATGTGTCGCTTGCTTGATCGATATCATTTAGTGCTTCTTAGAGGTGAACCGTGTAAAATTATGTTAATTTAAGAAAAGATACTATACATTTTCTCACGATTCAAAGCCGTTCCCAGAATTCTTCCTAACATGTACAGTATGTGTCATGCTTTTGTCAAATCAAAATCAAATATATGCTGCTTAACAGAATTCAATCGTCTCGCATTAACTGACGCTAATCTATGCATCCCCCCCAAAAATTCAGTGCCACTCTGCTGACCTTTTGGCTTTGAAATGACAGTGTTTGAAACAGCAGTCGTCATGATGATGTGATGAGGAGATAACACTGAATGATTTTTCAAACTTAAATAACTTTAAAACGTATTGCAATCCAAGCCACCTTCAGGGAGGATGAACAGAGGGTATTCCAAGGCACACACAATAAATGGACCAATGACAGATCCTGCTAATGGCCATGCTGTTTCTGTCCTGCAGGTACAATCAGGTGAATGCCATCCAAATGGCCTGCAGGACTGGAATAACACATTGCCAAAAGTTGACTAGCACCTGGTTCAAGCAATGGATGGACAACCCTCAACATAACTTGTGTGTGTGTGTGTGTGTGTGTGTGTGTGTGTGTGTGTGTGTGTGTGTGTGTGTGTGCGTGTGCGTGTGCGTGTGCGTGTGTGATACATGATATTAAATTTTTTGGAACATATGACCATCGTGTATTTCTCTTGACAGAATCCATCCACACCTGCGGGATGCAGTATACTGCAGCGCCATAGCGTCTGGTAACAAGGCAGAGTGGGAGTTTGGCTGGGCCCAGTTCAAGAACACATCTGTCGCCAGCGAGGCAAATCAGCTCATGTCTGCCCTTGCCTGTACCGGCAACACACAATTGCTGAAGAGGTGAGCGCATTCTACTCATTCACGCTTTGCATACAAATGATCTCAATTGGAATCTATCTGTCTTCAACAGCTGTCATCCCTGATTTCACAGGTATCTTTCGTACACCTTAGAGCCATCTATGATTCGCAGGCAGGACGCCGCTTTCGTAATTGGGGCTGTGGCCAGCAAGAGTTTGGGTCAGGAATTAGCATGGAACTTTGTTAGGCTACAATGGGACTACATGTTCACTCAGTAAGTACTCTACAATGATGCATAATTCTGTGGTAAATGGATAGGAACGAATGTGTGTGAAATTTGATTTTGATTTGTCTTTTGTTCATCATCTGGTTTCTGGTTTAACGTTACATTTGGACAGGTCATTTTAGTTTCCCGTCTTGTAATTTCATATTTATATGTGCCGTACAACTTCAACAGAGCAATGATAAAATGAATCAGAAACAAAGAGTGTTGGGGAACTCGTTCAAAATTCAATTCAAAAAGCTTTTTTTATTGAATGAACGTATTCAGTTCATCCATCCATTCATCCATTTTCAACACCGCTTATCCTGAACAGGGCCATGGTGTGTTGCTGGAGTTTATCCCAGCTGATTTAGGGCGGAAAGCAGACTGCACCCTGAACTGGTCGCCAGTCAGTCGCAGGGCACATACAAAGACAAACGACCATTCACACCCGCATTCACACCGTCACTGAGTGGGAACTGATCCCAGGCTGGCTGCACACAAGCCTGGCGTGTGTACCACGGCGTCGTGCGTAGTTCGTAGTTCATATATTTGTATTCAATGATTTATTATAATTACTTTTTACACTACATTACAGTGTGCCATTACCCTGAAAATACTGGCATTTACCCATTTTTGCCACCCATTCATCCTTACGAATAGACAGCTGCAAGTTACTCATGAGGAAAAACTTGTGTCAATGCTCCTTTTTGTCATGAGGAATTCGAACAAAACACGACTGGACTCTTTAATGTGCAAGCACAAATATAATCAAAGGTAGAAATCAGGCTGATGTAGATAATGAGCGATGATAGGCACACACCAAGTAAACTCACTCATGTTCAGGTTACCATAAAACAATGACACACCTGTGACTTCTGGTGACTCCCACCCCCTTCCCCCTCGCAAAATCCAAGTGCTTCGAGATGGTCTAATCACGAGGCCCAAGGGCAGACCTTGAACATGCTGTCGGGAATATTTCTTGCAGTTGGCCTGAGAACGCTCATGACCATGATAAGTGGAATAAAGTGGAAACTGTTTCTGGTTAACATGTTCTTTTTTCTAGATATAGTATGGGCTCCTTCAATTTTGCCTTGATAATTGATGAAGTCACAGCAAGGTTTTCCACACCTGCCCACTTACAACAGGTCGGTCAATGTTAAGAATAGTTATGTGTTTTATGGATGTTTCTGAAATATTTTTCATGCCTCTTCTGGTAGCTGGAGGATTTTGTGAGCGAGCACCATGCTACTGGCTTTGGTTCAGCAACTCTGGCAGTGGAACAGGCCCTGGAGAGGACAAGAGCCAATATCAAATGGCTACAGCAGAACAAACAGGAGATCTTAGACTGGTTCACCAGCCAGACAGACCAGTGAAGTATCAGAAAGTAAATGTTAGTCACTTGCTTGTTTAAAAAAAACTTCTGGGGCTGTGGAGGGAAATTAAAGTCTGGGATGCAATATTACAAGGTAAACATATAGTCAATATAAAAAGTGTACGACTTTGTTTAAATGACCAAAATAAATAATTGAACAATATTTTTTCCACCGTTATTGTGACCAGTGGCATGTAGGTAGTGTTAATTGTATCAGCTATTTTAAAATTTTCACTCAGTTTTAGTCCAGTGTCAATTGTGCTTGGGGTGTGTGTGTGTGTGTGTGTGTGTCTATGTATACAGTATATATATTATTAATCACAATGGTCACGGGGGATGCTGGAGCCTATCCCAGCTGTCTTCGCCCAGTAGGCGGGGGACACCCTGAACCGGTTGCCAGCCAATCGCAGAGCACACATTGATGGACAACCATCCGCGCTCAAACTCACACCTCGGGACAATGTAGAGTGTTCCATCAACCTGCCACGCATGTTTTTGGAATTGGGGAGGAAACGCACGCAGGCCCGGGGAGAACATGCAAACTCCATACAGGGAGGCCGGGGCTGGGATTGAACCTGGTAGCTCTGCACTGTGAGGTCAACGCGCTAACCACTGGTCAACCGGGCCGCCAAAATATAAATATATGTGTGTGTGTGTGTGTGTGTGTGTGTGTGTGTGTGTATATATATATATATATATATATATATATGTATCCACATATTTAGTGTTGAAGCTGGTCTGTATAATAATTTGTGAACATTTAAATATTTGGTTCCAAATTGCCATCCAACTTATTTTTGGGTGTCCTATAAGTAACAGTACTGTACAAATGCATCATAATTCTAAGATTAGAATGACAAGAGTTTATGTAGAAAATATGATTGTGAATGGGTTGTGTTTCGGTCAATGAATAATTAAATCTAGTTCACAGACTGCAAGAAAACCGACAGTTTTGCTTTAATGATCAGATTTGTCATTGCCACCAACACACACGTAATAAATAGAAATAAAATCAAACCATGAGCAACCAATGAAATGCAAGACAATAATTTCAATTACAAGCACTTGGAACAAACAGTGGGCTTTGCTTTCACTTGGACCAGACACAACTAATGACACGGGAAAATTAGAAATATGGTAAGCCATACATACTGTATGTGACTATTTCATTGTCAGAAGCAATTTGGTTATTGGTGTTATGACATTAAAAAAAACAATGAAAACAAGATACTCTCAGCATGTGCTGATTTTCCCTTTTTTTGCCACACGCCAAAAATATTATGATTGAATATTTCACAGTTTGTAAAACAATCTGCAGTAAAATATGCGCAATAGTATAAAATATGAAAATCAGTAAGATAAAAGAAAAATTCACACAACCAAAACAAAATTTGCACTTGATTGGCTTGCTTCATGTCTGGCTACACTGTGGAACCCTTCCAAGAGGACACACTTTGTAGTAACACCGTTCTGGCTACTTTTCTGAAACCCCAAAGAAAATAGTCTAACGAGAGTCAACATACCGTATTTTCACGACTATAAGGCGCCATTAAAAGTCTTAAATTTTCTCCAAAATGGACAGGATGCCTTATGATGCAGAGCGTCTTGTGTATGCGCGGAGTTCCAAAACCTCACTGACAGCCGACACGGTTTATATAGAGAAAAGGCGGAAGTGACTGTGGACAGGCATGCGGCAAAGAAGTCGGCCAATCAGTGAAGGGTGGGCGTGTATATATACATATATGGAGAGAGAGAGAGAGAGAGAGAGAGAGAGAGAAAAGGCAGACGTGAGTGACAGGCATGCGGGGAAGAAGTCCGCCAATGAGTGAAGGGTGGGCGTGTAAGTGGACGCTAAAGGGATGCTACAAGCAGGTACCAACACCTGTATAGAGTGTGGCTATGTGCATTGTTGCAAAACAACTTCGGTTTTGGTTTCTAAGAACCCCCGAAAATAAATTCTACAAAGAGACACGCCTACGAAGCTCAGTTCAAACTTCAAGCCATCGGTTATACTTTTGGCATGCGTGCCCATCTCACAGCAGCGGTGAAAAACCAAGTCAAGCAAATGAACTCTGAGCTTGCCGTTATTCCCGGAGGCTTGACTAAAGAACTCCAACCGCTGGACATCGGCATCAACCGGGCGTTCAAAGTAAAGTTGCGAGCGGCATGGGAACAATGAATGATCGATGGCAAACACAACTTTACAAAGAGTGAGAGGCAGCGCCGGGCGAGTTACGCCACAATTTGCGAATGGATTGTGGCTGCTTGGACGAACGTGTCTGCTTGCACTGTTGTTCGAGTTTTTGGCAAAGCTGGCATCATTTCTGTGGAGCCACATGGCAATGAGAGTGACTGACAACGAGAGGGAACACTGCGTTTTTGATGGATTACCGGTACTTGCACAATTGTTCAATTCTGATATAGAGGATGAGGACTTTGATGGATTTCTGGGTGATGATTGATCGAAAAACGTGAGTACATTGTACGATGGCTAAATAAAATACAACGGAACTCAGTTTTGCTTCCGTTGCCTTTTTAAAAACGTGTTTTTAGCTTGTATCTGTATGTCTTGGCATGCTACCGTATGCTACAAGCTAACGTGTTTTTAGCGTGCGCGCATGCATGCCGTATGTTTAAGCTGCCGTATGTTTTACCACTTTAAAATTGCGCCCAATAATACAGTGTGTTTTGTCTATGTGTCAAATACAGAAATAGCACCCATTAATGAGACTGCGCCCAACCATACGGTGCGCCGAATGGTCGTGAAAATACGGTAACTAGTCCCAAAATTGCATTTTATAGCAACAGCAATTATAGCGCACGTAAGGTATTGCTCTGAGTGTTTTGAATATTTTCCGGTTCTGAGAAGCCCCTCTGACACAGTGGGGATTTCGCTGCTGCGATGTTATGTCATATGTTGTTGAGTGTGTCCCGCATGCTGCGGTGGCCAAGCCAACATACAGACGTGGCTGGGAACCAAGACATCATGTGGCGGCTGGAACTTATTTTGTATTATTACGATATGTTATGCTCACTATTACCTTATGTTCACTGAATTTAAGCAAAGCGATGTAATGGCATTGATTCCATAGCTGTATCCCCCGTGTGCACGTTTTGGTTTGGTAACAGCTCGTGTATGTTGTTTTAATAAAGCTCGTATATCTGATGGCGCAAGACAACAACTCTTCATCAGATACCGTCCTTGAAGCTCCACAAGCGGAAGTAAACCAGGAAGTAGACTGAAATCTTGAAATTATCTGCCCTTTCTCTTTGAAGAATGCTGAGCGAATGTAAGTGATTTGAGTCATGCGCAGAGAAGTGAATAATTTGGACTTTAGAGGAAGCACAGAGCAGGTGAGGACATTTTTGAAGATACACACGGCATACATACAAGGTACAACATGAGACAAACATGCAGTTAGTCACTGAGACGACCAATTGCAGCACGGAACCACTTGCGACAAGTTCACGTCAACATCAAATTTTACAAGGAAAATAAAACATTTAGCTCCATCACCCACACATGTTTCTATGTGTGTATTTAGTGTGTTTCGCCTCATCAGTTGTAGGAGCGGCTTGGAATGCAATAATCATGCGCCCGTTGAGGGACACTTTATATATATTAGACTCAGCCGCACATGTTAAAGAGTTCTCAAATTGTAATACAAATCATACCTTGGTTTTCGACCATGATCCGTTCCAGAAGGCTGTTCGAAAAGTGATTTGTTCGAAATCCGAAACTATTTTATGAGCCCATGATTCAGGGCTAAAACGCTATGTATAAATAACATAAAAACAGATTTGCGTAAATCACAACAAACACGTCTGCTCACAATGAACTAAGGAAGGCGAGAGGAGTCAAGTAGCGTATTCTGGTTTGCTCAGTTTGGTCGAAAACAGGTTTTCGGTTGTAATCCGAGGCATAAAAATATCAAATTTTCTGGTCGAAATCTGATTTGGTCAATAACAGAGACGTTCGAAAACTGAGGTTTGACTGTAGTTGTTTCGCCTTTACAGAGGTACGGTATTTTTCACTGACACGATTAGAGATTCACTTTAATTTTCAAATGTTTGGACTGCAAATGGGTGCATTTGATTTGAGGTCAATTCATTTCTTTGCTGCTGCCACAAAAATGAACATGTCCCTACACATTCACTGTGATTGATTAACTACAAGTCCAGAGTGTAGTCTACCTGTGTAGATAATAATAACGATGCGTGTGTGTGTGTGTGTATATATATATATATAAAATGATTACCGCCCAGTCGCACTCACCCCCATTCTTATGAAGTGCTTTGAGCAGTTAGTCATGCGGCACATTAAGTCTGCCCTCCCCCCCACCCTGGACCCTTACCAGTTCGCATATCGGCCTAATCGATCAACTGCAGCTGCCATCTCCATTGCCCTCCACTCAGCCCTCACCCACCTGGAGACCAAAGACTCACACGTCAGAATGCTGTTCATCAACTTCAGCTCAGCATTCAACACCATCATCCCGCAGTGGCTCATCCACAAACTGGACCATCTGGGCCTCAACACCTCCATGCGTAACTGGCTGCTGGACTTTTTGACGGGGAGGCCACAGGCAATTCGGGTAGGCAGAAATACCTCCCGCACCATCATGATGAACACGGGGGCCCCCCGAGGATGTGTGCTGGGCACGCTCCTCTTCACTCTGCTGACCCACGACTGCACTCCCTCATCCTGCTCCAACCTCTTCATTAAGTTTGCAGACGACACGACTGTGGTGGGTCTCATCAATAACACCGATGAGACAATCTACAGGAGTGAGGTGAGCAGGCTGGCCATGTGGTGCAAAGACAACAATATCCACCCGAATGTGGAAAAAACGAAGGAGATTGTTGTGGACTTCAGAACACCCAGCATGCTCTGCTGACCATCGACGGTGCCGCAGTGGAGAGGGTGAGTAGTCCCAAGTTCCTTGGTGTGCACATCTCTGAAGACCTGACCTGGAGCCTAAATACTACCTCACTGGTCAAAAAAGCCCACCACAGCCTGTACTTCCACCGCAAACTGAGGAGAGCAAGAGTCCCGCCCCCCATGATGCAGACTTTCTATAGAGGCACCATTGAGAGCATCTTTACCAGCTGCATCACCGTGTGGTACGGCGCTTGCACCGTGTCCTGCAGAAAGAGTGCAGCGCATTGTGAGAGCGGCTGAGAAGATCATTGGTGTCTCCCTTCCTCTACTCGCGGACACTTACAACTCTCGTCTGACCCGCCAAGCCACCCAGATCGCAGGAGACCCCACCCACCCGTCTCACAGCCTCTTCGACGTGCTGCCGTCAGGGAGGAGGCTGGGATGTCTCTCTGCTAAATCCACCAGGCTTAAGAACAATTTATTCCACCAGGCGGTCAGGAGACTAAACTCCCTCCATGTTCTGCCCGCACCCCCCGCCCCCGTCTACCCCTGCCTCCTGCCACAATCGGTGTCCCTCCTCCAGCATCTGACATCCGATTATTGCACTTAAAACAAGTCACAACGAATATGCAATAATCACAAGTGCCCTGGTTGTCTGTTGTTGCTATTTATTTTATTTATTTTTATTAACATATTTATGTATTTATGTCTTATGACATTTTTATGTAAATTTTATCTGTGTGTCTTCAATGCACTACATGTTTGCACTGTGGTTGAGAGAGCAAAGTCATTTCATCTGTGCTGTATGTTACACATAAATCATATTTGACAATAAAAGCTGACTTGACTTGACTTGACTTCTTCATCAACGGGATAATAGGAAATACCTGGATGAATATTTATCAAATTAACACCTCTCTAATAGTGTCAGCAAGAAAATAAACATCAACAGTGTAAAGCAGCTCTGAATAATAATACATAACGATAGTTATAAAAACGAGTTGTTTGGCAAATCTTTGGCCAAAGGCGTAGGTGCGATTTAGCCGTTAATTTAAGGAGACTTAAAAATGTGGCCTATTGATTTAATTTTCACAGTTTATTCTCCCTTAAATGTACCAGTCTATAGAACTGACACAGGTAAACATTTAACAAGGACACAAATGGCCTTTAGACAAGCTGGATGTTAGCTCATCATAACTGTAGTGTCATTTTTCCAAAACAATAACCATTGACTCTTGTTTTGTTTCCGGAGACAATTCCAAACTTTTGTCGTCACTTTGTAAGGTCAATTGACATGATATATTCAACACAGAGCACATCATGTGACCGGTGTCTTCTTATTGAATGTGACTGCCCGCAATTTTAATGAGTGTAAACTAAATGTATCTCATTCTCATCACACGCTGCCTGATCAACCTCTCAAAACACACATTGTCAAAATAAAACAATTAACATTAGAACATGGCATTTTGCATTGGAAAAGTGTTAGTTGCTTCCATCCTTGCAATGGGGGGAAAAAGTGCAGTGAAAGTCAATTGGTGCTGCCAAGACTTCAACATCAACATCATGTCTTAAACGCTCGCACGACCGGACCTCAAGTGACCTCACTGGAGAATTTTCTCTCGCGTGTCAGGCAGTTTGAGGGCCACCACGCCGCCGCAGACCAGCGCAGCAAATGACAGCAGGATGGGGATGGCTTTGGTGATGCCCACAAAACTGGCGAAGATAGAGCTGCCAAGAACCGCCGCCAGCTTACAGAGAGCATTCAGGACGCCAAAGGCTGTTGCCCTGGGATACAGACAGATGTAAGAAGTTTTTATTTGATCCCCCCCAAAGCTGAAAATATCTTGATGCGCCATTTTTGGCAGAAAGTAGAAATTGTAACCCCCAGCCCGAATTACTGTGGTCAAAATGTGATGCCAGATTGACAAATTGAGCACTCCCGGTTAAACAAGAATGTAACACATATCAAATAAGTTCCACAGATGTGGAGGTAAACAGTTTTAATGACGACACAAGATCAATCTGATTGGATGCTGATGCGAAGGTTTTTTTTTGGAGAGATTCATTGATGTAATTTCATTATTTTTCTGTTTTTCACCTTGCAGGAAAAAAAAATCAAATGAAGTATTCAAAGAAAAAAAAAGCTGTGCATGATTTTAGAGTTTGAATCCTCTGAGCGCTGCGATTACAGTCAAGCCCATAAATATTAGGAAACAATGGACACAATCTTGTTGGCTCTTAATACCACCACAATGGATTTCGTGCCAACTATTGTTAACTGCTGAGGCAGGTTAAGAAAGACATAAAGAACAAATGCCGGGGTCATCAGTCAGAAGGAGTCATCTTGCATCATGACAACGCAAGGCCTCACACAGCAGCCCAAATGGTGCAGACCACCAACAAGCTAGGCTGGGAACTGCTTCCTCATCCCTCTTACAGCCCAGACTTTGCCCCTTCGAGGCACCAAGTTTGAAAGTGACGATGAAATCAAAAGTATTGTGAGCCTGGCTGAGACATCAATCCAAAGATTTTTACGCTGGGGGATTATGGAAGCTTGTGCACAGATGGGAAAAGTGTGTAACACTGCCGGGAGACTATGTGGATTTTTTTTTCTTCACTAAGCGTCTATCTGTATTAGAAGTCCTTATACCAAAAAAAAAATCACCTAATTTATTGAATGACCCTCGTAATATTACTTGTCGTCATACAGTTCTATGTATGAATTATTGTTTGTATCCCCACTCCCGATGTCTTTTCTGTCGTGCTGTCTGTCCCCTCAAACCCTTTTCTGTCAGGCTGCTTTTTCAGTTAACATTTCATCAATACAAACAAGCACGGAAGGAGTTTTTCACACTCCCCTTGTTGCACAGCAAAACTGGTGTTGCATTAAAAAAAATCTGCATGACCATGAAAATGAACAGGGCAGGTTAAAAATGAATCAATAAAACAAATCATAGTGTTGGGACCAAACCAAGTACGTACCTTTTAGAAGCAGGGTACAGCTCTACTGTCACCACCTCAATGCCGTTCCATGCAGCCACACTGACGCCACAGAAGAGACACTGGAGAGCGATAATCGCAGACTGACTGAAGCTCAGAAACAGGAAAAAGGTACAGCCTGCTGAGATCAGCATGGAGCCACCTGAGGAGACGATAATTCCAATTCAAATGGCAAAATCCTCCTTCAAAGGCTTGACTGTTCTACCCACAATGTTGGCTCTATTTTCGTGGTTCACAGCATATCTCTGCGCGAAGGCAGATTCGACCTGTCGTTGGTAATTTCACAGACGAGTGCAAGATTGTATGTTTGTCATGCATGTATACAAACCATGCAACATTGACGTGACGTCTTCGGTAGTTTTTCTATTTAGCAATTCCGAACATACAAACACAGTAAGCCAGAGTGACCAACCATAAAGGAAAATACTGTAACTATATAATAGAAATATATTAGAAAGCAACTGTCAGAGTGATTGGATATGAGAAGACCAGCTGGTTACTATTCGCGGCTTTGAAGTGAGGTTAACAGCCTCTGTTAAAGAAGAAGAACTGTAAAGATCCCAAGCCTATGACGCGTCAACATCTGCAATCACAAATACTGACCTCCAGCATGACCCCTCTAACCACTCAGGAATGCATTGTGTGTATGTGCCTCCACCTCTCTGTAAATTCCCTAAAGAGAATAAAAGCGAGGCGACAGCGCAGTTTCTTCAGAGCTGACCCGAGACTATCACGGTTTACACATCTCGGCTCCAGAGCTGTTCTGAGATTATAAAGCGAGACACGTCTTAGCGCAACTCTAATTTCAAGAAAGACAACTCTGCTTGACTTTGAGTCGCTCTTTTGTTTAGAAGTTTGTCTTAAGTCTGATTGCCTGTGATCGACCTGACAGCAACAGTGTCACTGATGGTACACTCGCTTGACTTGTATGCAGGCAGCTTGGGATCAGTTCAGGATGAATGTTATTGAGGAATACGATTAAGAACTCATCTCAAGCACCTATAGGTACCTCTGCTAAGGGTGAGTAAAAAAAATTGGGGAGCTCTTGATGGATTTATGGATCAAAAAGGGGTTATGATGTATTGAAACATGTCTCCAGATGCCGAATCTCGAGCCTCACTGAGCCTTTCGGGTATATACAGTAAATCAGCCAATCCCAGCAGAGAAATCAGCAAAGTAAAATACACATCACCTATAATCTTGACTCTGCCAATCTTCTCCATGAAGAGGGCGGAAATTATGTTGCCAGGCAACACGGCCAGACTGCCAAGGAAGCTGACCAGATATATGAGGATATCATTCTCTTCACCGGTGTCCAGGTGGCAGCCATGTTTGTCGTGCTCAAAGGTGTTGTTTTCCATTTTACAGTCAATGAACTTCTCCTTCAGATCTACAGAGACAAAGAACATCATGGTTAACGGAGGTACAGGCTGTTGTCCCTCTCTGTATTGGGACGTTGAGAGGAAATGAAAAGTAAAGAGGTGGCTCAATCAAATCCAAAATCCAAACTAGAAGTTTCCCCATCAAAGTAAACCCTCTGGAGTCGAATGCACTTTACAAGCCTTCTCTGCTAAGCTTTCATGCACTCCTGGAAGGATGTTTCTGGGATCTTCGTTTTGGATCATCTGATTTCAAAATGGGTCCTCTTAATGACCCCCTGAGTTCGGGAGGCAGGAATTGAAAAAAAAAAAGTAAAAACACAGAGCCAGGTTGAGTACTTGGGGAGATTGCTCCAGCACGGCTCTTCTCACCAACTAAACGAATCAAACCGCAGAATTTCTTTTGTGGTCACCAACACAGTGAAAATGGAAAGTCATAGTTTGGAGGTTAAGTTTGAAACATTTCTTTTCTAATCTATTTCAGATCATTTCTGTTACACCTCGCGTCTGGAGCTGCAAAGAAGGTGGTCGACCTGATGAAGTGATTTTTTTTTTCTTCCTGCCTCAAACCATAACACTGAGAAAATATATCGGCCCAATCGCTGAGCCTCACTAACAATGAGCTGCTTCACCCGAACCTACCTGTATCTGTGAAGACAGTGTTGCGTATGGTGCAGTTCTCAAACACCGTGTCAGTGGACTTGATGTCCTCAAAGAGACAGTCTTCAAACAACGAGTCCTCAAACTTCACAGACTTCAGTTCTATTTTGATGAACCTATGAGTATGGGATGGGACACACAGACAAGCCAATAGACAAAGAAAACATGGACTCGGACTTCTATTGCTGGGGCATTGCAGAATGAGCAGAATGGTCTCAGTAATACAAACTGGAGCAGTCAATCACAACTGCTATGCAAACAAGCTTTGCCGCACGCATAAATATGGACACCATACAGTGCATACGTGTATGCGCACATGATGTGCTCCATGGTAGTATCCCGTTTTAAGCGGAAAACTTGTTATTGTATTGAAGTCCCATTCTGTCCTTTTGTTTTGTTTGAATTCTGCAATAGCATAGAAGTCAAGTATTATACAGCAGTAGTAGTCACATACTGTATACTCAAAACTTTGTTTTATGTCCTTTCATGTGATCATGTACAGATGATTTGAAGCCTATCAGCAGCTACAAAATTCAAATTTGTCACTTTGGAGAAATGAGAATGTTTCGTCTGTGAACAAACAGCAGGACACACATTTGGTGATGTAGCTTTCAATGAATGAAAATCGATTAGTTCCTGGATTAATTTCTGATTCCATTTTATGTCTGTGAAATGAAAATCTCCACTGATTTTACATGATTCATTCATTAACATGCACAGCCCATTTAAAATAAGTAGACAAACAACCAATAAAAACATTTCAGAACGGCACGTCGAGAACAAATATTTTCATCGGCTGCCAAAACTGTCTTTCAAGCAGCTTAGGCTTTACACACATCCCTCATTTACTTTGTAATGGAAAGGAACAACAGCACACAACGCGCTGAAGAGTATCGCCGATCACCGTCACTCTCTGTCATGCTAATTTGTGTTTCCGGCGGCTGCGTCAATCACATTTCAGGCCACCGGAGACAAAATGCAATGGACTGGAAACATCGCAAGGGGGAAGGTGGGATGGGCAATTGTGAAAGGCCGCGATTGGCCTAGATGCCGGGCCAGATTTTTAAATTGACAAAACATTAGCCGCAGCAGTCGTGGTGCTGAAGAGAAAGCTAGTCAGCCGGCATGTCCCACAGGGAGGAGGGCCCCGGGGACGACCAGCACACGCTGGAGAGACATTGTTTCTTGGCTGGGCTGGGAACACCTTGGGATTCCCCTTGAAAAGCAGAACAAAGTGGCTGGGGAGAGGGAAGTTCGGGTTTCCCTGTTGAAGCTTCTGCCCCCACAACCCAACCCCGGATAAGCGGAAGTAAACGGATGGATGGGCATGCCCTTGCAAGCTGAAACCAAGAGGAACGGAATGATTCAAAATTACAGTACCAGCAAAAGCTGTTTTTAAGTAGATATTTTTTTTCTGTATCAAAATACAGTAACAAAACATAAAAACTATAACTGCGTCAGGTCTTAGCCTAACCTCACATTTCGATTTCAACTTAGTTGTATGACAAAAACAGTGACCCCAACTATTGCTCTTCAACAAGGCATTATGAGTAACTTTTTGCCTTCACCTCTATTAAACACTTCATTTAAAACACCAAGACTGACCAGAGCAAATCTTTCGACCCAGTGGATGCTTTATAAGGTCAGTAGCAGTTACCCGCATTTTATCGATCAGCATCCAGCAATCAAATGATGCTGAGCCGTCAACCTCCTGAGGTTTATAATCTTCCAAACTTAAGCATTCGGACATGAATACACGCAAGAGCAAAATGATTGATCACTAACGAATAGCGAATGTTTCACACAGAGCAAAGCATGACCTTTGTGGTAACAACAAATGAAATGAATGATAATCTGCATTCAATCTTGTGTACTTGGCACAAGGTGCTCATGATGCTTTTGAAATCGCAATGCATAGAATCCTGACCATATTCACAATACAGAAGCTGTACGCTTCCCATCAAGATGATTTATAATAACTTCACTGAGCAGGACTGAGTAGAGAAGGTGAAGTAATTAAAACTGTACAACAATATTTTGATATCAGTTCAGTAACCTCCTGATTTTATTTAAATGTCAATTAAGTAACTGAAGAGAATGGGAAAGTGGCACTTACTTGTCATGGATATATTCCCCTTCTTTATGGACCTGGTTCTCTAAAGAAAAGTTGAAATGAAAGTTCTCCACTTTCTCTTTATGGAATACCTGAAGACAGCAACAACTTCAGTCAGATGCAAATATGCTTGAAATGGTCTAATTACATCCAAACTAATCAATGGGACTGTGTCAGGGTGAAGTATTACAAGTTGATAAATCACCAGGACAAAATTAACATTTCACAGATGGGATGAGGGATTTGTATAAATCAAGTGCTAAAGGGATGCAATAGTATATATGGTACATGCCACCATACACAAAAAAGTTTGGTCTGATAAAAGTAATAGATGAGGATGTTGAGATGTTGAAAATTCTTTCACCCCTAGCGATGCAACATCTGGTTTGCGAGGGGTCCCGCAGAAGAGATACAACAAAAAGATCAATGAATGCAATGTAATGCTTTACATTACCTTGACTCTCGACTCATACTCCTCATATTGAAGGTGCTTGATCATGTCTGGAAACCACACAGATAGGCCATAATAGCTGAAACAAAGCAGTATGACCAAAGGGGGGGAAAAATGCAAATGTTTAAAATGCAATGACCGGAAAGTTTTATATCCAGTGGGTGAGACTGTGGGCAAACCTGAAAGCCATGCAGAACCAGATGATGGCCATGAAGAGAGTAGCAAACCTCAGCTCGGCAGAAAAGAGAGATGCTACGTTCTTTAGTACCTGGGACCAAACACAAATCCATATTACAGAAAATCTACATCGAACTAACCTTTCTTATTGGTTTCATCCGTCCACCCGATTTCATACAGTGTACTGAATATTCTGTTCAGCGCTATAGGGGAAGCTGCAATCTATCCCAGATAACAGAGTGAGAGATAAGTGATCACTTATCACTAGTTGATAGAGAAATCTATGAGCAAAATGATATCATGTTTAAAGTTTCAATTTCGATTTAATTTGGGCATGTCTTGACGTTTGGGTGCGTATTCAGCGCAGAGGCGTCGGCCGTTTGGGTCGGAGGGCTTTTTGAGTAATCACGTCAAAGCAAGGGAGGCGAACAGATGGAAGAAGGCTAGACTCAATCACAGAGTGGGAATAAAGAAATTGGAAACAAAGTGTTGTTGAATATCAAAAGACGGTTTGGGAACAGCTGTTGCGCCCAGGCGGACATTTGTCATCAGCAAAGTCTGTGACTTGTGTGTTCGGGTAGACCGGACTGTGAGGTGTTAGCGTATAAGATCACTACCGAGGGGCCGGACCGGGGGCGTGGTATGCAAATCTCGAGGGCAGTGTTTTTCTTGTATTTTGCAAATGTTAACAATAAAAGTCCGACAGGAGGACAAGGGACTCTGAGTGCGATCACGGAGTAACTCCCCGTCGTTCGCTCTCAGAGATCCACTTCAGGCGAGAAAGACAATCTTCCCTGTGTGTCGAGTCATTTGTTGAACTTTGTCCGAGTAAAAAACTCTGACACTAGTCCACCATAGGGCTCCATTTTCGTAGACGCCAAATGCTAGTTTTTGCACAGGAGTCAGGTTCACTGCACTTGTTGCCCAATTCATTCATTTGTCAAAATTCTTTCTATATTCAATCACGATAGTAACCCTTTCAGGGACAGCCTATCATGTTATCAGGTTACAGGTTATCATTAGTGGTGCAAGAAAGGGTTCATATGCTATTATTAATTTCCAAGAAAAAATATTAGGAAAACCGGTTGTCAGTTTTATGTTGAGGTGGCATTTGCAGCTGCTGAATTAAATAAATAATGTAACTTGTAATTTTACTTACTTTCAAACCAAATCATCATGAACGTAACTCGTTTGTTTTCAATGTCAAATAATCTGTCGAGCCCGGGGGCCAGATCTGGACCAACACATCATTTTATGTGGCCCGCGAAAGCAAATCATCAACTTCCATGATCCTTGCTTAAATCTGGACTGAAATCTCAAATTGTCATACGTAATAAAAAAACAGTTACATTTTGCAAGAATTTTGTTACCCCGTTTATACGCACTTGAGCAATAATTGAACAAATACTTGACTGATTTCAACACTAGTGAGCCATCTTTTTTTTTTGTGTACATGTAATAATACGATGCGATGATTCAACATTTATTCGGTTTCACTGTCTTAACAGCCTTCCGAGTGAAGCTGTAACTCCAAAGTGGCCCATGACGAAAAATGAGTTTGACACACCTGCTGGAGAGTAACATTGTTACTTTTTCAATTTAATTTTGGAAACTAGATGCTAGTGAATGAGGCCTACAGTCTGTTTGGGATTAACATTACACCAGAGCAGCAATGCAAGAATTGTGAGACGTGATGCATTTGTCATTGGAATCTGTACTCTTAATTACATTTAGTAATATCTATCTATCTATCTATCTATCTATCTATCTATCTATCTATCTATCTATCTATCTATCCCTCTCTCCCTCTATATATATATATATATATATATATATATATATATACACACACACACACACACACACACACACACACACACACACACACACACACACACAATGGAATCTGGACTGTGTGTGATATACTTACCAGTTTACAGAGTGTAAGTGAACGGACAGCCCAGCGTTGTGCAGCTGTTCCTGTAGCACTTTGAATCTCAATTAACTCATCCTCTGCGGTCTTTGGAGCCTTGATGTGTGTCACCTAAAGAATGAAAAGGAGAACGGATATACTGATCTTGCTGTATCTTTGTCCCACTACCAATGAAAATCTACAACATCTCAAATGGTGTAATTTAACATTTCTTCAATTAAAAGCAACTTTCAAAGAAGGAACTAAATTTTTAAGGGTGTTCACGGTATCATCAACTCTGAATCTTGAACATATCTTCTTGGTCTTGTTTCTTCACTTCTTTAACACAACCCCGAGGCTAATTTTATGTAAATGCTACAATGATATCCATTTAAAATAAAACTCTTCTAAATTTTGCCCTCCAGATGTGTCAGAATATTCAAAGCTATCCTGAGAATATTAATGCCTGATGCAAATTTTTCCAACAAAAAGGGTTCCGTTTCATCATTAAAATGATCTGAAAACTTCAACCTAGTTGAATGTGACTATGAATGTGATCTAACTTTTGAAAAATATTGAATATGATTCATCCATCCATCCATTATCCGAGACGCTCATAGGAGGGTCGTGGGAATGCCGGAGCCTATCCCAGCTGTCTTTGAGCAGCAGACAGGGTACACCCTAAACTGGTTGCCAGACTATCCATCCATCTGTCCGCCCCCCCCCCCCCTCTCTCATCCACCTGAGAGTGCGGATGTGCAGGGGTCAATTTCAGGCCATGGCCTTCTTGTGTGGAGTTTGCATGTTCTCTCTGTGCCTGCGTGGGGTTTATCCGGGTACTCCCACATTCCAAAAACTGTAGATTAATTGGACACTCTAATTGTCCCTAGGTGTGCTTATGAGTGAGAATGGTTGTTTGTCTCTAAATGTCCCCTGCGAATGACTGGCGACCAATTCGAGGTGTCGTCTGCCTTCCGCTCGAAGTCAGCTGGGATAAGCTCCAGCAACCTGTTCAGAATAAGTGGTGTTGAAAATGGATGGTTGGAGTGATGTAAACTAGCACTGAGGGGGGTCCAGTTTAGTCATTCGCTTCCAGCTAAATTTGGATTCATCTGCTAGGGTCCGTACGTGTAGCTTCCACAATTACATATTGCGTCACCAGGGCCACCGCACGATTGACACGGTTTAAGTATTTTTGCTAGTTTTCAACTTGTTTTGGGAATGTGACCCATGTTTTTTTGTTGTCGGTGTGCTCAGATATCAACAAAATGTCTATGTTTAAAATGATCATCAAGATTGTAGACATCAAAAGTACATGTGGTATCGATTACTTTGTATCGGTGAGAACTCAAGAGATTTGTACTCACAGTGGTATTGGTCTGAAAAAACATGGTATTGAAGATGGAAAACCAATTTAAGAATCTGCACTTGGCTGAGTAAGAATTTGCAATGTTGGAACTTTAATGTTGTTTGAACTAAAAGTAAAGTTGACTTTTTGTATATTTTGCATATGCAATACTGTCCACATGGAGACCTCGATTGATAATTACGAAAGGCTCTAATCCAAAGTGTTTACTCACAGTGAAGACTTTTTCCGGCTGACCTTTGGCTCTCCAGTTGGTGTCATGGACCCGCTTCAGAATCATCCATGCTTCATCGTGCTTGGCATTCTGCTCCGAAAGAGATCCCAATTTTAGCATCAATTCCACACATGACATCCACAGTTAGATTATTCGCGTTTGTTGCTCAATACAACAAAAAGATGTCTGGACATATTCAATGCACATTCTGTATTTAAAGTTATTTGACACACTATTAATGTCTATTACCAAGTTGCGTAATGAATGCTGTTTGTTGAATTTTTAAGTCATGCAGATGGCTGCATTGAAAAAACACAACATCTATATCCTAATATACAAATGTAGGCATCAAGCCCAAACATGAGGGCAGTCTCACCTCAAGCAAGAAGCGGGGACTCTCAGGCATGAATGTTAGCCCGACCAGAGAGGCGATGGCAGGAAGAGCTGCAACCAAAACAAATAACCTCCAACTGTGGAACTGGAACTCTGTGCCCATACTGAACCCCCAACCTACACAAAATACAAGTGCAAATGTAAATTATTAAGCTTAAGATTGTATGGCAAGTTTTACTACGCATGTTGCTATGATCACATTTAGACAGATATATGAGGATCTTACCATATCTGGGAATGATTCCCCAGGCAGTGAAAGAGGCATAAATCCCACCAATCATCCAAAACATACATAACCAGGAAAGATGCTCTCCTCGCTTGTCCATCTGGAGGAACTCAGAGAAGTACGAGTAGACAATCGGCACTGTGCCACCGATACTGAAAAATAGATGAACTCTTTTAACTACAGCTGTTTGCTTCAAAGAATTATTGGCATAGAACTGTTTTTCCTATATAATAATTGCATGATGTAGACACGAGCTGTGATTAAAAATAATAATGGAAATAAAAGTCATGCAAACAAGAGCAAAGTCCACTTGGACCACGAAAAAACAGTTATCTGCATGTAAACAAAAACACATGTAGGTTTATATCTGACTAGAATGCATACCGCATACTTGCATTACTCATTTTAATTTGCATTTGCAAATGGCATAATTTTTTAAAAACACAATTTATCTTGCTCACATACTTTGTCTTGCATGGCCAACGTGAACGTTGCGAGTGGCAGGATATGAGGATATGTTCAGAAATCGGATATAAGTTACTGTTACAATACGCTAGCTACCTTGCTTCTTTATTATCTTTATATTTATTTTCAATTAGTTATGAATTATTATTCAATATCAGTAGTGGGGAGCAGGGTGGCCCGTTGGTTAGCACATCTTCCCCCCCAGTCGAGAGGTTATGGCTTTGATTCTCGGCTCGACATGCCTTTCCGTGATGAGTTTAAAGGTTGCTCCTTTGCTTGTGTGCGGTTGTACTGCATTCCTCGGCTTCCTCCCCAAAAGAGTAACATTAGACCGGGGGTCGGCAACATGTGGCTCCGGGGCCCGAATGCGGCTCTTTAGCGCCGCCTAGTGGCTCCCTGGAGCTTTTTAAAATGTTTGAAACTGGAAAAAGATGGGGAAGTGAAAATATATGTTTTGTTTGAATATGGTTCGTGTCGGAGGGCAAACATTCTTGACATTTTCCAATGCTGTAAAAATATGTCAAATAAATATTACATTTCTGTCAACGAAGATTTGCGTCGTAGCCTGCGACACACATTTCTATGAGCAGAGCGGGATGCCAGGCAGGAGGCTGTTGTAAGAAGAAACGGCATTTCATGTCCAACTCACCGAGGCAACTTTGGAGTTACGTCTTCCCTCGGAGGGCCGTAATGAGAGTGAAACTGAATAAATGTTTTCGGAATCATCTCATCGTATTATTACTTGTACACAAACAAATTGATGGATTACTAGTTTTATAATCACTCAAGTCAACTATCTGTGCAATCAATTAGGTTTAAAGGTTCATTGTTTTCCAAACAATGGTCTCTTTTGGTGAAGAAAAAAACTCTAACCGAGCTGACAGTTTCGGTTGTCACTTCAGCCTTCGTCGAACCTGTCACTGCTTCCTGGTGACGTGTCTTAAAAACAGCTATTCGTTTGTTGTTTGTTCCATTATTGTTCAAGTGAATGAAAACAGGGTAACAAAATAATTGCAAAATGTCAACGTTATTTATCACACAATCACATTTCGGTACAGACTTTAGCAAGGATCATGGAAGTTGACACATGATTTGCTTTTGCGGGCCACATAAAATTATGTGGCGGGCCGGATCTGGCCCCCAGGCCTTGACTTTAACACCGGTGCATTAGACTAAATTTCTAAATTTCACATAGGTGTCAATGTGAAGGTGAATGATTGTCTGCAAGTGAATACGCCCTCTGATCTAGTGGTGACCAGTCCAGTGTACACTCTGCCTCTTGCCCAGAGTCATCTGGTAGTGAAGATAAGCAGTATAAAAATTGGATGGATGAAAGTAGTAGTAGTAGTATATAGCTCCAAAGTAAGTCAGAAGTAAGACAAAGCCAGCCTGCAACGCATACCACCACACAGGTGTGTACATATAAAAAAACCATGAGTCATATCCATCCACCATGCTAAATGTATGACAAAACTTGATGTTTGTACAGCCACATAAAGGTCCATGGTTATTACACACATACAATGAGGCAGGACATGGCAGGCAAGCTACACCTACAAGACATTTATTGATGTGGTGCAAGCTGTTTGTGGATGGGATCATTTATGCACTGCCGTGACCTGATTTCTGAGTGTGTGTGAATCCCAGCGGATTGGAGTTATTCTGAGCTTAAACATTGCGCTTGGTCTCTGCAATGAACCAGCAGACTGCATACACACTGTGCTGTAAATGTGAGTCACTGTACAAGAAATAAATAATTGAATGTTTAATGTCATACATCAGATGATGATAAAGTGAATCTTGATTAAATGCTATTAATTAATTTTACTACTTCGTTGAAACTCTCACCTGCAGCGACCACAGACAACTTTCGTAGTTCAAACAGGTAATATTTTTTACCTCTATATCATGGTCAAACATAATCATGCATGACAAGCGTGGAATAAAAGAATAAAAGGTATTTTCCAAACACAAAAAAATGTGCGAAGACAACAACACAAATATTAACAAAGACAAATGTTGCAATGTATGCGTGCGGTTATGCGCGAGTTACCCGATGCCTGAGAGCAGCCTGAAGAAGAGGAAAAAGCCATAGCTCTGGGTGAAGGAGGACAGGAAGACGAAGACACAGTCTATAGCTAAGGCGACAACCAAACAGCATCGGCGTCCAACTTTGTCTGCGAGACCACCCCATATGAATGCTCCCACCATCATACTCAGGAAGACAATCAGACCTGCAGAAGAAAAACAGGAGTCTTATAGACCTGAGTAGGAGTCAGTTTTTCCTTTCCTCTGTTGCCAAGTGTTTACATATGCGGGGTTCATGGTTTTTGTGAGGAGCATCCTTCTAGTCCTAATTCAAATGGAAAGTGCCGTATGAGAACATTTGGTTTGACTTTGCGTTTTGTAAATAAAATGTCAATGACTTTGCTGTCTTTAGATGCATTTTTGCAAGCTACATTCACCGTGTTAACTATTGCATCACATACTCATGGCATATGCAACAAGACAACCAAGGGTAACTTATTTATTTGAATTGAATTGGGGTATGGCATTTACCCTTTTTAGTGGATGGCTCTGAGATTACGTATCTTTTTTCTTTTTGTTTTTCCTGCTTGGCTCTGCTTCTGCACCCCCCAAAAAACAAACCATGGAATTAGTCTGTTGGAATCTTAGCAGTATGGATGAAATTTTTTCAATGGAAAGGGCAGGCAGTAGGGAGCCATCTGGCCCCTCTGAGGTGTTTGCTGCTGGGTATACTTTAGATCCTTAGCAGAAGTGGAATTTGGTTTGCTTGGCAATACTGTCCGTAGAGGATGTGGAAGACATCTTCGTGATTGGCCTTCTGAGAACAGGTATCCTGCTGTTTGGTGTTGGAAGGTTCCTGATCTATTGTGAAATTCAGCTGGTGAGAGGAGCTTCATTAGAAAGGAATAAGCTGACGGCCTGAATGGAGGGTGTGAGACGGGTGATCAACAGTCAGACTCATGTGTTGACCAAACTCAATTGAAAAGTCAATGCGGTGTTGGTGTTGCTTCACCAAATGGAAAAGAACGAGGAGTAGTTGGGCCAGTCTGGAAAATTGACTGATTGCAAATTGGCGCCGCTGAGAGTCAAGCTAAAAGACCTTCAAGGCTGTGTGAAATTGTGGACGGCCTGTTTCCAAAACAATTGTTATTTGGAGTTTCCCCTGGATGAAAAAATACGCTTGGTCATGAGCATTCCTACCAGCCCCCTTACACTTCCCAAGCCTGCGACCGAAAAGGCCTGTCCTTGCAGCTCTCACGGGTTGCCAAGGAATAGACGCTGTATTTTTATGGACTTCGTGTCATGCTTCATGCTACATCCTGAGGGATCTACATATGGATCAATATTCTGATTTCCTGCACATAGTGGACTCATTGATTTTGTTTTCTTATCTTGGTCTTTTGTTTGTTTGTGTTTGTTTATGTTGTTGCTGGTGTTTGTTTTGTTTTCTTATTTGAGTATGATTGAAACTGTAAATTAAATTCCAGTAATGATTGTGTATGTGTGTTGTGTATGTGTTTTAATAAATTAAAAAAAAAACATTCATTCGTTCATCTGAAAGTTGAGACAAGGTTGCTTGACTGTGGTGGGTGGAATTAGAGCATTTCCTCAAATAGTTGTGTGGTGCAAGTAATGCACTTGATGTCCCGTATCTGTTGCAACACGACTAACTGCGACACAACGTCAGTGTGCAGATGGTCATGCAACAGGGGGTGGGGGAGCTCTGGCTGTGAAAATACATATTATGATCCCTACTTATGCTGCATATACAGTATATTACGTGACTATATGACAACACATCAGAACACTTAATAGCGTTGGTGTCCAGAATCCACTTTAGAACATCTAATCGAAAACAGAAATGGCTTTTGGTGGCTGCACTGCAGCACCGTATTTACTCCGCCCATATTTGTTCGAGTCACATTTTCATTTCCCTTTCACATCCACTGCCCTGCTTATTCATTTACAAACACTCAAGTCTGCATTTGACTGCTGTTTGTGTTTTGTTTCTGCTACTGTTTACAGTTATTTGTCACTTGACTCCCAGTGAAGTTTGGTTGCTTCGCCTTGATCTCATTAAATATTTGTTCTCACAGTTCTACGAACATCAGCAGTGTGCGATGCCATTTGTAACCCAGCCCCGTTTAACCTATAGAATACAAATAAGCGACTCGAGTGAGTCCTGAATATGCAGCGCAACGAAGACGCCGCACGCAATCCCAGCAAGCTGATTCATTTCTGCATCCTCAACGCTCACCAACTAACCTGGTTTGAGAGGTAGTTTGAGGATTTACTGCATAAACAATACTCGATTAGTGACACTCATTCATATGGATGTGTCCCCAGCGTCATTTAATGAATTTCGAATAATAAAATTTGAATGGCCGTTTACGGGTACTCATACTTTGTACACTACTATTCTGTTGTGAAGACATTTTGAGATGGTAATGGAGTCAGTGAGAGTATGAAAATTGAGGCTGCATGGGTTCCCGTACATCGCCTGACTTGGTTCAGTTTCAATGCGGATAGTGTGGGTTTAGTTCTCACTCAGTGAAGGAGTGAAAGTAAGTGCGAATGGTTGCTCGTCTCAATATGTGTCCTGCTCTGACTGGCGGCAAGCAGTCCGCCTTTCGCCTAAAGTCAGTTCCATCACCCGTGACGCTGAACAGGAGCGGTGTGCAACATAAATGGATATTGTAATGGAAGATAAACAGCTGAACTATTTTCAACACCGGGCACTGTAGCTACTGGCTTCCCAGAATTACAAGCCACTCAGCATTTTCACCTGACAGAATCTCAGATGCACTTTAAGTTCTTTTGGTGATGAGCAAAATTTCTACACATTCAAGTACTTTTGCCGAGCGCTATGTATGTGTCAATATACAGGATAACACACACCTGGAATGGAGCAACATATTGAATCGTGGATGTAGACAAACTCAAAGAGCATACATAACCAGGAAGCCAGTATCAAATCAGTCAGCCAGTCAGCCTTACCCAGCATCCCTTTCTCTGCATTGGACAGGCACAGGTCCTTTTCGGCAGATGGCAAAACAAAGGCAACCACAAAACATTCGACGCCATCAGCCATGAGAGCGAGGCCCAGCACCACGAAGAGCGTCCATTGGAACTTCCCATGGCCACAATCTTCCATGATATCCTCATACTGTTCAGATAACTCCTGAAGTTCCGAGAGTGCAGCGCCAGCTCGAGATTTCGCCCTGAGATTGCACGGGAAAGAAATCAAGTCTTGAGGTTGAGTCACTCCCGATTGGGCTCACATTAATATGAAAAGGATTTTAAAAAAAAAGGGGATGATGTCAATTGGACAGAATGAACATATAAACTACGAACAACACTCAAAATTAGTTCTCGTTCTACTTTGTAGTCCCAGATATCATTTATAAATAATTTCAAAATGTTGTCCTTCTGACTATCTCGATTTTATTTTTGTAATTCATACTCCCTTAGTTGAATCGGAATGTATTTATAGTGCTTCACTTTTTCAACATTGAGCTCTATATAAGACAGCCTTACTTCAAAACTGATTCAATTAATTCCCCTTATTGATACAAACAACATCTCAAAATGACAGTGTTTTGGGAGATTAATGTAGAATTTTAATTGTACTCGCTGGAATTATTCTCAGCCTTTGACTTTTATTTAAAAGTACCATATTGAGCAAATGCATACAGTAGTTGCATACAGTATTTGTCAGCAATTAGCCTCATGTCATTTTCAAAATGATGCCACAAGCTTTCGATGTTGCCATTATAGCGTGTTGAGTACAATTTTGAGGTAAAAATTAATTTATTCCCTTTGGAATGAAGCGTTAACATAAAATATGGACAACGTGGGCCATGAATACGGATTTACTTTAAGTGTTCACTGAAGCAGAGTGACCAGATTGACGTTAGATTTGATTATTTTTTCTTTTTTTGCAACACCGTACAGTATTCTTAAAGTTCCATAAATCAATTTGCAGGACACATTTTGTACTTCAGGAGGAAAAGAATTGTGCCGCGGGCAGTTTTGTGAAGTCCAACATGAACATTGACTCAAAGTTAAGATATTAGCAATGTGTTTATGACCTGTTGTATATCATTTGTTTTGTTGGTAAGCGTTTCTAATATTTCCCCGCTAAGATTTCTACTCTTTTTAAAATTCAGAACCTTTTTAATCCCAAGTACATGAATACATGAAATATGACTGTTGCTTTAGTTAATTAATTTCCAAAGTGATTTTATTTGTGAATCTAATTCAAATCAAATGCCAATTTCCCCCAACCCCCACTGCTGATTCATAAACGCAATGCCAAAATATTAGAAACAAGGAGAAATAGCCTGTCCTACAGCACAATCGAACACAGTACTGTTACAGGACAAGGTAAGGCAGGACAGCTTTATTTATATAGCGCATTTCATACACAATGTTCTTTTTGCGCTGAGATTGGCATCTTTTTCAATTTGCGTGCAGTATAACAGTTCAATGCTTCTTCACCATATTTGCCTTGAACTCTAAAGGCAGGTGGACTTCAATGTTTAGTGGAAACCATTGCATTGATCTATTCAGAGAAGTTCTGGCGCAATTTGATTTGGGGAATTAGAGTTTATTAACGCTAACAAACAGTGTGCAGTGAATGTATCTTTAAAGTCCTTACCAATGATTTCAGAAGTGTTATGATGTAGCCTTTACTAATTTTGACAGTCACGTTTTACATTGGTAAAATGTAACATGATCTTGGCATCAAAAGATATTTGGTCCAAATGTTTTTGCCCTGGGAGTGCGTCATCGATGTGTCTCACCTTGCAGCTCTCTGTGCGGCCTTCAACTCATCAGGATGTGGTATACCTTGGTATTCTCCTTCATACATTTGCTCTTCTTCGTCATGACCTTCAGTTACGTCACTGGCAGCGTCCTCTTCCTGGGGAGGGTATTCGGCCTGGTAACCATATCCATCGTGACCACCTCCATCACCTTCTCCGTAAGTCCCGTAGCTGTCGCCGTCACTTTGGTGGTATATGTTGTTTTGGTAGCGCTCGGCCATCCTGTCTGGTTCTATGTTCTCTCTATGTGGGCAAACTAATTGGAACAAGTGAATCGTGTCTGCTTTTGTGATGAGTGGAAATAATCAGCTGCCTGTTTGAACTTCTAAGGGTATAAACTGTGAAACCTCAGTGATAGCATTGCTTGAAAATATCTGATCCGTTAGTCACAGTTACTGCACCTGTTGCTTTCTTGTAATGAGTGTGTAATAATGCATGCCTGAACGTCTTAAGATCTGATTTCAGTTGCTGCAGTGGTGCAGAGATGACTTCAGAGAACTGGAAAATGTGTCGCCAACATCCAAACCTAAAGACAGGAAAACAAATCTTCCGTTAACTGTCAAACCACAATGAGCTTTTCCATATTTTGAGGTTACATATACATTAAATTCCTGGGTTTAGCAACAACGAAGTGTGCTGTGGGAATTTCAACTTTTTTTCCCCCTCCGTATTCAAGTCTGGCTGTGTTTTCTTACATCAAGCTATCATGGGTTGTGGGAGGATGGGTCTACTTGGTCTAGGAGGCTCAAAGGCGCAATACAATTTGGGCCGTGGTTAACCACAGATTCCAGAACCTTTCCTATTTACTGACCCTTCATGTCAGTAAATAGAACCGGTTGCGAGCCAATCGCAAGGCAAACACAGACGAACAACCAGCCGCGCTCACACTCACACCTAGGGACAATTTAGAGCAGGGGTCCCCAACCTCCGATCTGCGGACTGGTACCGGTCCGCAGGGCATTTGGTACCGGGCCGCACAGAAAGAACTTGTCTTAATTCCATTTTATTTATTTCGGAATACGAAAGATGTTTTATTTTGAAAAATTACCGGATTCTCCGTTACATCCGTCTGTGTCACGCTTGACACACGTCAAATCACGCTTCTCCGTCACGTGACCGATAAAAACAAAACACCGGAACTCGCAAAATGAGTAAATAAAACTACTGGAGATCGCAAATGACGGCGGCCTCAAAAGTACATTTGAGACAACTGGATTAAAGTTATGGCTGAATACTCTGAGATCGCCACAATAGCACTGTTGCTATTTCCGACATCCTACCTGTGTGAGGCGGGGGGTTTCTGCAGCAACGGCGACTAAAACAAAATTACGAAGTAGACTGGACATAAACCACACACTTGAGGTGTCATTGTCTCCTATTTCCTCGAGATGGGACCGTCTGGTTGCAGAAAAGCAAGCTCGGGGCTGTGGTGAGTCGTCATTTTCATGCACTTTGAATTTGCGTTGTATCGGATTTTGAAGGCATTAAACATTACCATAGCGATCAGAGTGTTGCGGCCAGATTAGACGCTCCTTGTGTTTATTATTAGATTTCGAAAACACCTCAGTTTTCATGCAGCTCATACCAGATTATTTTGTTGTATTATTTCCGCCACACCTTAAATGCTGGTCCCTGAAAATATTGTCTGACATAAACCGGTCTGTGGGGCAAAAAAGGTCGGGGATTTAGAGTGTTCCATTAACCTGCCATGCATGTTTATGGAATGTGGGAGGAAACCACAGAACCCGAAGAAAGCGCACGGAGGTACGGGGAGAATATGCAAACTCCACACAGGGAGGCCAGAGCCGGAATTGAACCTCACACCTCTGCACTGTGAGGTCAACGCGCTCACCATTGGACCACCGGGCCACTCTCACTGATCAACATTTTCAATAATAATCTTCCTTAACAGGTATGCAGTGGGTATTGTGGGTACGTAAATTAAAACATGGCTTAGCTTTCAAAGTGTTCTAGGTGGTTAAGGTGAGATGCTGGGGAATACAATGCTTACCTCACAGTTGTGCTATGTCCTATTACTGATTCTCAGTTTTAATTAACATACTTGCTTGCACCCGGTACTAAAAGTGATGAGGAGTCTCATCCGCACGGTGCTGCTGTGGCCTGTCACTATTGCCTATCCTGTCCCCTCCCATGCTCTCTCATGACCATCGATGACCACTGGGGATACCAGAGTACATGGGGATATAAGTTGCATATGTTCTGAATGGACATACTCCCAATCATAACGTTCACCTACAGCAAAGGTCTCAAACGCCTGTCCCTGAACGTCGCTTTCCTCCTTTTTTTCCGTCTCTCCCTGCTGCAACACACCTGATTCAAATGATCAGCTCATCAGCAAGCTCTGCAGAGGCCTGATAATGGCCCTGATCATTTTTGCTGCTGTAAATTGCGAATTTCTCCATTGTGAGACAAATAAAGGTTTTCTTCTTCTTCTTCTTCTCCTTCTTCTTATCTTCAGGAGGATTGCAGGCATGCTGGAGCCAATCGCAGGGCACACATAGATGAACAACCATCCGCCCTCACAATCACACCTAGGGACAATTTAGAGTGTTCCATTAACCTGCCATGCATGTTTTTGGAATGTGGGAGGAAACCAGAGTACATGGAGAAAACCCACGCAGGCACGGTGAGTACATGCATACTCCACACAGGGAGGCTAGAGCCAGAATCGAACCCTGCACTGTGAGGTGGACGTGCTAATCACTCGACCACTGTGCTGCCAGTGTTTCAAAATTTACCTGAAAATTTGATGTTCTGGTACTATACTCCACGCTTTATAAACTGGTATGAAGAGAAGCCAATATTAACACATATTGTATCGACGTGACCATATGATCCAGCTATAAAAGCTTGAATGATCATAAATTGTAAACAGGAGGACAAATGAAAAGAAAAAGATGGCAAATGTATGATAAAACAACTAAAAAGAAAAAGATGTTAATCAAACGACAAATAAGAGGAGGGGGCAACAAAAAAATGGACAAACACTGCTATTGGCATTTCTAAAAAGGAATATTAAGATTTATTTACACTCAACATGATAAATGGATGGCTGTATGTTTTTGCCTAACATATTCTTCAAACAATTGATCAGTCGGTCACTTATTTATAGAACATCTTTCGTACAGGGATTTAAAAATATCGCAACACAGTGCTTCACAAAAAGACAACAAAACAATCTCTCCCACTTGCAAGAAGTCGCTGACCAAACAGACTAAAGGCTGCTTGTGTGAAAGCACCGATTCACAAGAAATGAGATGGTCTGCAAGTATATTTGCTACATCGCTGGTGGTTGCAAATAAGATAGGATACAGCCCATGATAAGTGTAGTTGAAAGACTTTCCACTTTGTTTAGAAAATTAATGTCACGCATAATGAAATGGCTCGTTTGTATGTGGGGATTTTTTTCTGTTTTTTGTTTCATCACTGAGTGTTT
Source organism: Hippocampus guttulatus (assembly GCF_054856545.1). Taxonomy (NCBI): domain Eukaryota; kingdom Metazoa; phylum Chordata; class Actinopteri; order Syngnathiformes; family Syngnathidae; genus Hippocampus; species Hippocampus guttulatus. Next base: position 5,681,634 of record NC_141264.1, read on the forward strand.
GTTATATTATTGTGCTTTCTATTGTGTAATATCTGATTGAATATTGGTTATACTTTTTGCCCAATATAAAATCATCACATCAATATTCTACAGTAGTTAACACCATTTGTGGCTTGTTTGATCCCCAATGTATATTGTGGTCAACGTTAACATTTGCTTTGGCACAGTTTCTTCAACAGCCACAGCACAGTAGTATCTACCGATTGTCTTTCGCTTACAGTAACAGGGGTTGGGTTGTGGGGGAAAAAGCTTTTGCAGCGATGCCCAGACTTCCCTCTCCCCAACCCCTTCACCCAAGTCTTTTGGGGGGGGGGGGAATTCTGAGGCCCCCATGAGTGAAGGCCCGCTCCCCATCAAACCCAGCCTTCAGGCCTGACTCCAGAAGACAGGCCCGGTGACCCACATTCAGGCAAGGGCAAATGTTTTATGGTAATCACAATGAGAATCAGAGCGGTTCTTTGTCTGGGCACTCTCCTTGAACCTGTTTGTGATGGATGATAAATGCCCAGACAACAAGACAACTCGTAGGATCAGTGGGAACTGCAATCTGAATCAGAATCAATGGAGACTGGTGGGGACAAATTGGGGGGCAGGACGGGCAAACATGACAAGACACGATTGCCCTGAATGCTCAGTGAGATCTTTAAATTGCCAAAACATTTGGCACGGCAGTCACCATGAAGAAGAACCCCTCCACCATGATAAAGTGATGGTTCAGGGAGGAGCATACAGCAGCGGCGGAGTGGCCATCAGACATTGCTGGGGTTATTTATTTATTTATTTGTTTTAAAGGACCACCCCACAATTTAGAGTGGGTGGACCCTTTCTCCATCATTAATAGAAACAACAGACCAAACCAATCAGTAATGACAATGAAAGTGGCTACAACTTCCATGTACTGTCTGGTATCACTCTAGTGCAGAAGTCAGAAGTGAGAATCATGTTGCGACATGATAAAACAAAAATGAAAAAAGGGAGATGTGTGAGGGACTTGTGTGACATAGAAGAATGTTGCCGGAGGTGTCCCAAATTGTATAAAAATCATTCAATTTGCTCCAAACGACTATAGCCTCCATGCCTCTGACAGCAATGCACCAACAACAGACTAAAGAGATTCAGACCCATTTCACTGATCTCAACAATGGGAAAGGTCATGGAACGCCAACTGACAAACCGTCTGAGGTATTTGGCCGAAAAGATGAACCTCCTTGACCAATGACAAGCAAGCTGATACAGGCTTGGCTCTCCTTCGATGGTGAAAAGCCCATGGCGGTCATTTTAAAGCAAGACGTCCCACAGGGGTAGGTACTCTGACCTCTCCTGTTTCTCTTCTATATCAGCGATTTGCCCACCTTCATCGAAGGCCCACAGGTTAGGCTGACATTTATACCACTAATTGAATGTAGTGCATATATTCTAACTCAGTAATCCAGAAAGGTGCAGAATTGTATTTAATAGAATTAAAAGTTCACTAAAAATGGAAAGAAATATGAAATTTGAAAGCCTGAATGTGTGTCATCATTCTTACAACACTGGATTTGACATCATTTCCTTCGTGTCTGTATTTGGGATTAAATGTGCATGCAAGATTAAATCTGGACCCAATTGGAAAATGTACCAGATGAATGAATGTGAAAAATAATTCTGTAAAAACAACAAAATACTGTCGATGTGTTGTAGTTTACAGGCCACATTTTTGTTTGTTGTTGACTTACTTATTTTCTTTCTTCAAATCATATAATAATAAAAAGCACAGAAAATAAAACACAATGTTTATTTATTCGGGTGACACTTGACGAGCATTGATCCAACCTTCCACCATGTATAGGCTATTTGCTACTGACAGAAGGGCAGCAGGAAATTAAATTCTTGCAGCATTATCAGTTCGCCATTGTTACACAGCCAGGCCTTACCTGCCCTCCATCTTTGAATAACAAGCGTAATTATTCTGATAAAGTCAACAGCATGCACTGTGTATTTCAACAACTTGTAAAAATATAATCAGATTATTTCTGATTCCAAGAATGTCTCATTCCCAAATGCATGTTTTCGTATGTTAGCAATCTAATGTATTTAAAACGGCAATAAGCAATTATACTGCTAAACGATACTGCCATTCAATACGCCAACCAAACAGCAGTGCAGGGTTTGATTCCAGTTCTGCCCTTCCTGGGTGGAGTTTGCATGTTCTACCCCGTGCGTGGCAACTGGTTCAGAGTGTGTGTGTGTATATATATATATACTGTACTGCGATTGGCTGGCAACCAGTTCAGGGTGTCCCCCGCCTACTGCCCGAAGACAGCTGGGATAGGCTCCAGCACCCCCGCGACCCTAGTGAGGATAAAAGCGGTTCGGAAAATGAATGAATGAATATATACTGTATATATATATATATATATATATATATATATATATAACTAGATGAGTGGTTGCAACAGATCCCGGGAACAACATCGGACATCTCAGTCCAGAAATGTGCAGTGCTGGGAACAGCAAGGAGACTGCGCAGGACCCTCAAGCTTCCTGGCCTCTGGTCGAGGACCCGAGCTGAATGAGGGACGGACACCACCCGAGGGGTGAGACGAGGATTTTTTTTTTACACTGAATATTTTTAAAAATACATGGAAAAATTATGTGAATACAAAGAATCAGGATTAAATAAAGAACATTCAATTCTTACAATCAATGTAAAACAAATTGGTTTCTTTCACACGTGGGCAAACAATCTGGCCGAGAAATACTTGTGTATCATATCATTCACAGTCATGATTACATGAAATAAACTCTATTCAAGTGAACTTTATTTACAGAGCACTTTAAATAACCACCGTTACTGTACAAAGAGTAAAACTAAAAACTCTTAAACTGGTAATAATGCGAATGTAATTGACACACTATAAGTTCGTGAGGTGCACTGGAGTAAAAACAAAAATATATATATATATATATACCTGTATATGAATTGAAAATTAGTGGACTATCAAAAGATTCATATGTGGAAAATCAAACAAGCACAACTTCTGCTCATGTTGACCAGCCTCAAGCTGTTCCTAACCTCCTAGGGAAAGAATGTGGTTTGTGAAATAACCTCCAGCCAGGTTCCACCTATTTCGCATAAAGAAACTCCTATAGACAGTTAAAACAACTTTGTGGGTCGAACAGCTACTGTATGTGTATGTGGAGTATCAACACAAGTCTATTGTTTATTCTTTATGTGTTCTTCTGCTTCATCCTTTAATTAGCTTGGCTCAATAGATGAGTTTTGTCTGGAACAGATGCTCAGTCAGGTTGGAATCTGATGGTTAATTAGTTTTTAACTCGGTTAAGGACTGCACACAAGAACATGTGCAAAACGCACATGCACGCAAGCGCTCACATTCACTGTCAAAACTAGTAAGGACTCAGTGAGCCTGATTTACGGAAGATTTGCCAGTGCAGCAAAATGTGTGTGTGTGGGTTGGTTTTGTTTTGGTAGTTTGTGGTAAATACTGCAAATGCTGTTTACCCTTGCTGCAAATAATCTCCTAAACTATTCACCGCACACACTATATGGCCAGCGTCAGTTTGCCTTCTGTCACCGGAAATGCCAGGAATACAGAGAAAGTCGAGCAAGACAATAACGTACCAGTTGCCAATCTTCGAGGAAGACTGATATCCGATGTCTGTTGTCGTTCATCTCGACAATGACGGACGGCGTTTGATGTTGGAGCTGTGCTTGAGACAGTCATGGTCTTTTCACACCAAACTCACCACACCATGCCTTTTAAGAGCCTTATTTTGTGTGCCAGGGTACCGTTAGGCTAGAACAAAAAGGGCCTTCTTTGTCTTGAAGAGAAGAAGATTCACTTGTGAATAATTAATTCTACTGAATGAATTCTGAAGGGTGGAGCATGTTCTGCCTCACATTTCAAGATTTTGGGTTTGAACACAGGTTTTGACCTTTCTGTGTGGTGTTGCAAGTTCATCCTCATTAGGTACAACTACAAGACTTCTTGACGTGCCACTGACAGCTAAGACAATATTCCACAAAAAAACAGTCAATAGACCCCTCCCCCAAATCTATTTCCTTCCACGCTCGCTGGTTATAAATGTTGCAGGTGCCTTCATGTATATTCTATGAACCTTTGGTTTCCTCCCAGGCTTGTTGTTCAACCAATGGTGCATCCACTCTGGTCTCACATCAGTCTTAACCCTTGAAGACTCTTATTAACATGTACAGTAGTATAGAAATATGCTCTTAGTTTTCCTGTCTTTAGGCTTCCCTATGGATTGCTTACAAAGACCTGAAACCACAGTCTTCCTATTCCAATAGCTTCATGAGAAAAGATTTAAGTTAAAACAAAAAAAAAACATGATGTCAATACCAAGAACTTTTAACCTCTGAAAAATATTAGCACTTACTTTAGCAAACTCAAGAGCACAGAACAAAAACAGCCAGCTTGAAACCATTTCTTATGTTGTCGTGAGAACTTTGAAAAAAATGATAAGACCCAACAAATGAACTTGACAGTGCGTTTGGCATGAGCAGACTATTGTTTTAATAATTTCCAGTTGATAATTTAGGTTTTTCACAATTCTACCCAATTTCAAAATATGGAGCAGCATCACGAAAACATTACATATATGCATTTCTTTTTGAGGGCCGAATATCTTATATACCTATGGCCAAAAAAAAAAACCCCATCCCGTTTATTGTCATCTTTCCACATACATGGAATTTGACCTCATTTAAACCAACACCGATGTGAGCACAGCAAACACACACTTTTAGTGTGATTGTATTGCACACAAGAAAGCTTTCCAGGGTACCCAAGCAGCTTGACGATTGATACTATCATCCATCCATCCATTTTCTGAACCGCTTTATCCTCACAAGGGTCGCGGGGGTGCTGGAGCCTATCCCAGCCATCTTCGGGCAGTAGGCGGGGACACCCTGAACCGATTTGCCAGCCAATCGCAGGGCACATAGAGACGAACAACCAACCACGCTCACAGTCACACCTAGGGACAATTTAGAGTGTTCAATCAGCCTGCCATGCTTGTTTTTGGAATGTGGGAGGAAACTTGAGCACCCGAAGAAAACCCACGTAGGCCCGGGGAGAACATGCAAACTCCACACAGGAAGGCCGGAGCCGGGATCGAACCCTGCACCTCTGCACTGTGAGGTTGACGTGCTATCCACTGGCTCACTAGGCCTATCATGGCAAACAAAATAACACGATATCTATCAAACATGCATATTATATTGTTGCAATATTTCAAAGCTCAACGAAAGCCTCATTTGTGAGACACATTTTTGCCACAAGTAGATGTTTCAAGTCGATCAATCCTCCCACCATCTATGCACACAATCTTGAACCCGCTCGCTCACAGTCAGGACCAAACACTTTCCATGGGCCTCTAACATCATTCATAAATTCATAAACCATGGATATATGAGGGCATAAAACTCGCACCCAGACCTCTGCAACAAGGGTTTTTCAATCGGAACCTAAATGCAAATGTGAACGATTTGTGAGGGAAATAATTATTTTGAGAAAAATTCCACAATACAGACAAAAGGTAACATATTTACGGCTTAATGTGACACTTGCACCTTAATTTACATTTCAACTGGAATATCCAATTACATCTGTGATATATTTCCAAGAAAATACATGCAAATGTGATCTCAGTCCTTCACAAAACAATTTATAAAAAAGTAATCAGGCAATGAACAGAAATCGTTTGCATACAGGAATCTATGCTCAAGTGTGAGTCCTTTTACCCTGCGATGTTCATTGAGGTATGGATAGGTTTTACAATTGGTCAATTGGTCATTTCAAATAAAACAGGACGACACCTGCCATGGTTTGATATGCTGCTTGTGACACAATGCCGTGGTGGCGGAGGGCACTTCCCAGGTATAGTTTGGCTTTGAAAAGATTCAAAAATGACTGCCTTTCCACTTCAATGTGGGTAAGAAATAGCCAATACTGTATTTCCCCTCACTACTTTCAGGTCCCAAAGATCCTCCATATCTGCTCTGTTAAAACCATTTCGGGTTGATTTGACTGGATCTTGACTGCAGGTTCACGTAGTACGGAGGAACACAAGAATGCTATTCATACAGCACTGTACAAACTTAGCAAGGAACAACACAATTAAAAAGGACTTTGTAGAATTGGACCACTTGGACTCATTCAAAAAAAAAAAGTGGAGTATGTCCCAAAACAGGCGACTGCAGCTGTTCTACTGTCATGCAGCTTTCACTGAGCAGCCTTTGTGAGACTCCACTGAACGCTGGCGGGATGCGGTTCGTTGCGGGGGCTACTGTTTATATAATACTTTGACTGCGCAAAGTGCAAAACCTTTCGAGACACGCGTCATATGGCAACCTTTAAACACAACAACAATTCCTAGCTGATAGTTTGTTTTGAATTGAAAAACTTGTTCTCATGGGGCTGTCAGTTTTGAAAATTGCAAATGATGCGATCAGAGAGAGAGAAAAAAAACAACACTGCTTAGGGCTGTGATGGATGCGAGGAGGAGTAGCTGAAGCCTCAGCCGAGTCATTTAGACACAATTAATAATGCATCGTGTTCCTATCTACAGCAGGAAGACACTCTCTCTCTCTCTCTCTTGTTCCCTCTCTAAGTCAAACACACACACACACACACACACACACTTTTGCATTAGTGCAGTCTACTGAATCAAATTGGAGCTGAAGCAACCTGCTCGATGTCATAGCAGCAAGACTAGATCTGAGGCCAGCTGGATTTGAAGGACAATGGAAGTTTCTTCAGTTGCTATTGCATTTAGTGTGTACATTTTTCCCCAAAAATTGAGTCATGGTCATTAGTAGAGCTCCTTCACTGTTGGTCTATTGTCCACGCCCATCACGCAACTTAACAGGATGGGAGCGAAAGCCTTCTGCCTCACTCACAATGTTGCGTATCACTGTTTTAACCACTTAAACATGAGGTCAGTTGCACGCCTCTCTTTAATCAAAGATTTGGGAAGGTAACGAAAATAATAAAAATATTGAATCCCATCCATCCATTTTCGAAAGAGCTTGTCCTCATTTGGGTCAATGCATCAGCTGGGTGTCTGAGCGAACGCTGGACATGTCACTACTCAGTGACAGGGCATATTGACAATCATTTATGCTCAAATTCATTTTGACAATTCAGAGACTTTAAATCTTTCAGATTAATAATTATTTTTTAAATGAAAGTGATCAAGAGATATAAAGCATACAAATGATCTTTGAAAGGGTTAAATTGTGTTTGGAGAGTCAGTACAAAAATAAATTCCTGCATGTTACCTTCTGACAAGGAAAAGGTTTCGATGAATACAGGCTTTCATTAAAATGCAAGACTTCAAATACGAGTGTACCTTTTGGTGTGAGAGGAGACTCACGGTAGGTTCAAAGAAACAATAAAGTTCCATTAAATACAAAGCCTTGTTATCAGATGCATGATGTAAAAGAAGGACGAAAAATATGTTTTGTTGGTCTACATTGCTTATATAACAGTGGCACACAATCTTTGCCTCTTGTGCTTTCTGCCAACACGTTTGACTTATTGTCTTACTTCAACACGATATGAAATGGCCTAAATGATTTGACTTGTTTCCAAATGATTGTATATAGTGATGTGCAGAATATAGCTGTGTGTTTTTTTTTAGTTCATCACATTAAATAAAATAAGAAGTATATTGCATGCATCAGCATTTCAACAATATTTGCATTGATTTCATCCTTTGGACAGAACAAAATACTTGAAATTTTTGTTTTGCATTCCATACAACTTTGAACTCCAATAATGCTTCAATAAAGACACATCACATGCCTTTCAAATTAAACACGTTCCAAAATAGTTGACTTACCAGAAAGGAGTCAAACAGAAGTTTACGAGTGTTCAGTGGTGTCACGATGTCACAATAAATCTATCTCATAGTTCAGTAATCACCCTAAAATGGGAATAATGTACATAAAGGGAGCATCACTTTGACTACACAGGCAGCACGCAAACAAGAGCTGAGGGATTAGAAAAGCAAAGGATGGATCTAGCCTCTCTCTCTTTCTCTCTCTCACTCTCACTCGCTCTCTCTCTTTGCAGCAGTCCTCTGTGCTGCATCCTTCCTATCTGAACCGCAGTGGTACAGTCTGCCTCTCTCCTGTATTATGTGCATGACTATTCCATTTGTCTTGCTGCAGGGGGAGTCCAGGAGTGAGGAAGGAGGGCGTGTAAGGGGGAGGTGGTGGTTTGAGAGAAGCAGATGGGTGACTTGTGGGAGGGGGGAAGGGGATGGTTGGAAGCGGGGAGGGATGAATAGAAGAGGAGGTGGAATAAGCGAGTGGGGCTGCCCAGTGACAGATGTGTTGACTTAGGGTGAGATGCTTTCTGCACATTGATGGGGAAAGTCCTGCAGATTTGCACAGATATAAGTCTTTTACTCCTATGTGCGTATGAATACAAAACTGCTAATATGCATTTTCCGTATTTGGGTTCCCAAGTTTTACAACATACGAAAATGACACTCGCTGAGCACAGAGCTCCAAACAAGGGCCGACAATCCTGATTCATCAATTAATCATACTTATTATGAAACTAAAATGGAAATTGTTATTCTTACTATATGAATGAAGATGATGGTGATGATAATCTTCATCATCATTACCGTCAATCATCATTTAGACGGGATAATCCTACACATCCTACTTTATTTTGTTTCTGTCGCTTCTGTGTTTTCATTTTAAAAAACTGTTTTTATTTGGTCTTAGGAAACATTTTTTATCATGTTTGCATTTTTATTTATTGATCTGTACCACACTTTGGCTCTCTATAACAAAGTACCTACGGATACCCATTTCACTAATGTTCAATCTGGCCCATTAAAAATACTGGCTGTGTTGTATGTCTCTGCTTATGCCATCTCAGTCTATAAAAGTAAGGTTTATTTGTATTATTATTGTTATTATTATTATTATTCATTCATTCATTTTCCGACCAGCTTTATCCTCACAAGGGTCGCGGGGGGTGCTGGAGCCTATCCCAGCTGTCTTCGGGCAGTAGGCGGGGGACACCCTGAACCAGTTGCCAGCCAATCGCAGGGCACACAAAGACGAACAACCATCCACGCTCACATTCACACTTACATCCAGGGACAATTTTGAGTCTTCAATCAGCCTGCCATGCATGTTTTTGGAATGTGGGAGGAAACCGGAGTACCCAGAGAAAACCCACGCAGGCCCAAACTCCACACAGGGAGGACAGAGCGCGGATTGAACCCAAGACCTCTGCACTGTGAGGTCGACGCACTAACCACTGGGCCACTGGGCTGCCCATATTCTTCTTCTTCTTCTTCTTCTTCTTATTATTATTATCATAGTAGCTATTTTTGTGTTGGGAAATGACAATGTTGAGTTGCTTATCACGAAGACATTAAAATATGAATACACACTGATGTCATTTTGGTTTGATTGATGCACAGTCTTTCTTGCACATGAGGCCACGTCTAGATTCCTACATAACGGATTTAGACTGTCATGTTGCATCACTGTACGGCACGTGAGAATGGACATATTACATTAATGTGGGCAACTAAAGAGGCATTCGAACCGTTTAATACAAGAGTCCATTGGAGAAATCTAAAATGAATAGAAATATGCTTTTCCTTTCTGTTTTCAATTCTGTAGTTGTTGAATCTGGTCGAAGCGCTTTGTCAGGCCATCCACCATATTGTATATGGCTTTAATATTAGCCATAAATTCAGCCAATAACATCATAAAACTGAACTTGGATGACATGATACAATCAAGAGCAATAATTCCATATTGCACTTTTTGCTTGATGATACTTCCCCGAGGAGGAAAAATCTTCAAAGCCATCTGACACTTTTTTTTCGGGGGATAGTCGAACTGGGATGGAGCCGCTTTAAAGGAGCGAGGACGGACGGGGACGGAGGACGATTATTATATGAATAAAGGATGGAGGGACGATGACTGCAGGGTACCCAGGTCACTGATGGCAAAATAGGGTAAAGTGTCCATATCTGGTAACAACATACTCAAGTACGGTATGCCACAATGGAAACAATAAGGTCACAGGGCTGTTGTTGCATCTATGCTTCTCGAGCATCTTCAGCCAAGTGTGAATGTGTGTAAAAGGATGAGGAATCATCAGCACAGAGGGCATGAACACGAAGAATTATTGTGTGCTAATTACAACTATTTTCACGCAAGTATGAAACGTACACATACAACCACGTGTATTCATGTACATGCATACGCGCTCACACACACACACACACACACACGTGACACATGTGACTAATGTGCTGTTCACTTCGCCTTTGGGATGCAAAAGTGTTTTAATAATTGCAAAACATGTAGAGTCTACATGTTCCGCAATTAGGGTCTACATTGATGTTCAGAAGGAGTCTGTTTGTATTAAATTCTGCAATTTGCAAATGTTCTTATAATTATGTTCCAGTACACTAAGACCAAATAAAAAATGTAGTAAAAAAGTAAAGTAAAAATTTGACAAGGTCCTTTTTGGCATATGTATAGTTAGAGTTCTTTAAAAATGCTGCATATCTTTTTGATATACAGTAGTAGAAAATGTAGGGCACATTAAAATCTTACTGCTTTGAATGTTTGAATGTGTCTCTTTTTAATAAAAGGTTTATTCTCTTTTCCTTCACAATCTTGTAATTTAAAGACCCCTTGTTGAGGTTTGAGCCTTTAAAAAAAAAAGCTTTGCTCAACACCACAAAAATAGCTTAAGCAAAAATAGTGTTTTAATTTTAAATGACAAAGTATTTCGGGCTGTCCAAGAATTCATCTCTCAAAACCATTCTGATTTCATTTTGCTTCTGGGATTAAAGCCATCAAATAAAGCAGACAGTGCAACCCTTGATGACCCGTGAAACATGATGAATTTCGTATTTGTGACATTATACTGAGCTCAATCTCCGACCACACTGTCCCAATGACACCATTCCTTTGAGACAGTGTGGAGTCAGTCAATTATTTGAAGGAGAAAGCTGTGTGTGTAACCAAGCACACACATGCAAAGAAGGGAGGGAGAGATCCTTCATTAATCCCAGTGGCAGAACAGCACAAAGCTGGTGGCACAGGATTAATCAGTGTCATCAGTCTGCCGGTCAACCGAACATTCAGCCGATGTGAAAATGAAATGCAAATGAAAATCAAACACCCAATTTCATTTTCTGTGAATTCTGTCGAATAGGGGTGTCCAAACTTGGTCCCCCTCCTCCAACACCCCTCATTCAAATGATCAGGATCATTATCAGGCATCTTCAGAGCTTGCTGATGAGCTGATCATTTGAATCAGGTGTGTTGGAGGAGGGGGACATACTTTGGATAAAACGTGCAGGACAGCTGCCCTCGCGGACCGGAGTTGGACATGCCTGCTCTCGAACGCCATATAGCCCATTCAGTCTTTTGTTGTCAGATAGCGATGGTAAAATGATTCATGTGGATGTTTTATTGAAATCAGTGACAAATTTGACATTACCTTATTCACCCAATGATGATTGCAAGCATCCATGGAGGGAAAGTGAACAGCTCATTCACACATGGATGTACATATCATGACCAAGGGAACAAAAAAAAAGAGCCTCATTAAGTTAACTTTACAATCTTTGTTAGCTGGCAATTAATCACACATTTGCATCGTTGCCAAAGCCATTGACAAAGGTGAAGGAGGTGGTCATTGCCAGACTAGAATGCTAATCTTTTCTTAAGGTTTTCATGATAGAAGTTACACATACTTCACCACTACTTTATACATACAATACATGCCGATTTATATAGCGCTTTCACAACAGCGGCAGCTGTAACAAAGCGCTGAACAAAACAGTTCACATAAAGTAAAATTATAAACACAACACATAACATAAAACACGGACAGTCGTGCAGTCCTAACCACTTTTCCGTCACACGCTTTGTTGTTTGAAGCAGTTTGAGATGAAAGAGGAGAGAATCAAAGTGTCCTTTAACCAGTGGATCAGAGACGTCATGCTCAAAATGTGCACACGTCGGCTACAAGCCAAGTTTCAAAGTCAACAAGAAGCTGTAGCATCCATTGACGAAAAAAGAGATTGGTTCACTTCTCCTGTCCCATTGAAATCCATTTCAATTCCAAGCGGCGACTCTCGGTTCCAAATACGCATCGGCGCTCTGCGCCAACGCTCCTCTCTCCTCATCCTCAACTTCAGCAGCCATCCATCCAGCCGCACCAACGCCGACTGTCCAACAGCGCTGACATCTCCACTGAACAAAACGGGGTTGTGAAAAATGCTGCCCATTACTGGCGCAAAAAACACATACTCAAAACCACACTGTTACACAATGTTCAATGAAAGCACAGTATTGTAGTAAATCAGTACCAAACTTACCATTTTTACGCAAAATATTACAAACAAGTTTTTAATCAAGTTGCTGACTTTGTAGCCAATTTCAATATTTTCGAAAAGTATCAGTCAGTTTTAAGTTAAACCATAGCAAGGCTGCCCTTGTTAAGATTTTAAATGATTTTAGGTGTAATCTTGATTGACACACCATTGGTTTAAATAGACTGAAAATATCTGGCTGCTCTCTTGGGTGCTGTATACAAATGTTTTTTATCCTACTTCACTGAGAGAAGTTTCATGGTAAGTTAAGATCAGTGGTTCTTAACCTGGATTTGATCAACCCCCAGGGGTTCATTGTTAACCTTTGCAATTATTTCTTGATCTTTCTTGTGAATTTCTTGATCTTGTGAGGCCATTTAAATTTGTCCATGTATCCAAACCTTTGACTGGTGCTGTGTGTGTGTGTGTGTGTGTGTGTGTGTGTGTGTGTGTGTGTATACATTGTACCGTATGTGTGTATATATATATATATATATATATATATATAAAATTCCTCGTCTCACCCCTCGGGTGGTGTCCGTCCCTCCATTCAACTCGGGTCCTCTACCAGAGGCCAGGAAGCTTGAGGGTTCTGCGCAGGATCCTTGCTGTTCCCAGCACTGCGCTTTTCTGGACTGAGATGTCCGATGTTGTTCCCGGGATCTGTTGCAACCACTCATCTCGTTTGGGAGTCACTGCCCCGAGTGCTCCGACCACCACAGGCACGACTGTCACCTTTACCTTCCAGGCTCTCTCCAGCTCCTCTCTGAGCCCTTGGTATTTCTCGAGTTTCTCATGTTCCTTCTTTCTGATGTTTCCATCACTTGGGACCGCTACATCCACTACAACGGCTTTCCTCTGCCCTTTATCTATGATCACGATATCTGGTTGGTTCGCCATTACCATCTTGTCAGTCTGGATCTGGAAGTCCCACAGGATCTTCGCTCTGTCATTCTCCACCACCTTCGGAGGTGTTTCCCATTTTGACCTTGGGCTTTCCAGTCCATACTCTGCACAGATGTTTCGGTAGACTGTGCCAGCCACTTGGTTATGGCGTTCCATGTAGGCTTTCCCTGCCAGCATCTTACACCCTGCAGTTATGCTTTGGATCGTCTCAGGTGCCTCTTTGCACAACCTACACCTTGGGTCTTGTCTGGTGTGGTATATCTGGGCCTCGATGGCTCAGGTGCTCAGGGCCTGCTCCTGAGCAGCCAGGATGAGTGCCTCTGTGTGGTCCTTCAGGCCAGCCCTCTCTAGCCACTGATAAGACTTCTTGAGATCAGCCACTTCACTTATGGTCCGGTGGTACATATCGCAGAGGCGAGATGTGATATATATACAGTATATATATATATATATATATATATATAGTGTGTAAAATTCATATAATTGTAAAAAGTAATTTCAGTACAGTACAATTAAAAAGCTTAGAATACAGGGAGTGTGCTTATTTTGCCAGATTCATTTATTCATTTTTTAAAATTTGTTTCTTTCATTGTATAAAAAATTAATTCCTTGAGTATACATGTTAAATCCATCCGTCTATTTTCCGATCCACTTATCCTAATGAGGGTCGCGGGGCGTGCTGGAGCCTATCCCAGCTGTCTTCGGGCAGTCGGCGGGGGCGCCCTGAACCGGTTGCCAGCCAATCACAAGGCATACAGAAACAAACAACTATTCGCAATCACACTCACACCTCGACACAATTTAGACAGTGTTCCATTAACCTGCAATGCATGTTTTTTGGAATGTGGGAGGAAACCGGAGTGGCCGGAGAAAACCCACGGCGTCATGGTTGATTTCTTTGGGACCAACAGGTGGCTCTGTAGGGCTCCTCCGACAGCGGTAAACCTGTTGGTCATCATGTCATTCGTAGGTTTTCTGTTGAAAGGACTCCCAGCTCGACCACTCAGTGTCGGATCATTGTTGCTGTTTCTGTTGCTTATTCTGTTCCTGTTAGTGTTTTGCTTCTGCCATGGGTTTTGTTTGTTACTTGGGATTATTTTTGTTTTCAGGACTTTGTTTGTTCCGGATTTAGTTTTCTCAGTGTTTTCTTCATACAGTTTGCCAAGTTCACCCTGCTCCTCCCTCTTGCCTGATTTTTGGGGTCCTCTACCACCGACCATGACACACACAGGCACGGGGAGAACGTGCAAACTCCACAGAGGGAGGCTGGTGCCGGAATCGAACCCTGCACCTCTGCACTGTGAGGTCAAACGCGCTAACCACTGGATCACCGGTACATGTTCAAGACATCAATTATATAAATTGTGCAGTATTCAACAGCCATATCGCATATTACATGTTTTCCCAACACCATGAACCCCTAATTTTCACATGATTTCAGAATAAAACTTTTATGGCTAATATGATGGTCACATTCAATATGGCCAGCACGCTGATGTTCATACGGAAGGGGCCATCCCGCTTATAATGACAAAGAGCAAAGAAAAGAGAAACAATATTTATTTTAGATCTCAAAAGGTTTTAGTGACGCTCTGTGTTTTTATTTTGGTATGAAACCGTTTCGAATGAGTAATGTGTCCTTCCTCGATTGGTGTACTGTTGTGGGGTCATTCTACCCAGGTTCCTTGTTCACATCTCGTGATTTACAAAAACATACGGGTCATACGTGTCATACAATTACACAATACCACAAAAACCAAACAAAAAAATTACTCACAGATTCACCTTAAAAAAATGTGCAGAACTCTTGCATACCAACATTGACGCATTCCTCACAAAAGCATGCAAACCAAATATTATTTGCACTCAGGTCATTGCAGATTAAACTGGCCATCAATCAAACACAATCACACTATTCTTTTTTATATTTTGAATATTTTAATAACAAACCTCACACAAAATAGCGACTACGATGACTCAAGATTTTTTTTAAAAAAAATACATTTTAAAAACTGTTTATTTTTAAATTTCTGTGTCTCAAGTGGAGGGCACACAAATATCTTGGTGGGTGGGCATGGCCCCCGATTGCCCGTCCATGGCGACAGGTGTGACGAGTAGTAACTGCAGTTGTCAGATAGCTAACAGATTGCACACATGTCAGTAAGCGTGTTTAGTGTGTTCTACTAAGACTGGGCCACAACTGGCAATGGGCACCTACTGCATAAAAGTAGTGGAAAATGCCCCACTTTTCTGCTTAACACTCTCATGGTTTTCACCATGCAAAGTTTGGGAGCGAACCACAAGCGCAAAATGAAGTCTGAATGATTGAATGAATGATTTACTGTCAGTGTTCGTGGAAGAGAAAGACGAACCATGTATATTTCACCACCACATTTGTTATGGCCCTTTTTGCACACCTCTTGCAAATTTAAAGGAAGTGTGAGCTTACAAAAGCAGAATATAAATACTCTGTCTATGGGGTCAACAAGTTACATACGAGGCCATTAACTATGCCATGAAATATTTGACGATGACTCAAGGTCCTCCCATCGATAATCACTCCCTGCTTAGTTCTTAAATGATCATAGAAATTGAGTGCTTGGCATCATGAATACCTGCACAGTCATTGTTGTCTAAAAGATAAATCTGCCAAGAACCTCACAACGCAACCTTCATAATCGCAAATGAGCCACTGATTTACCACTGAAACGTAAAAGTCAATGCTAATCAGCTAATGCAAGAGTGAAAATCTTCCTTTGACTGATTTTACTGACATCGTGCTCACTGCGCTGTTAGACTTTTGCTTCACCACCAGTATTGTGGTGCACAGAGAACATCGATTTAAATCATACAATGTTCAGCCATCACTGAGGAAAAAAAAAAGTAATTTTCAAAAGACTTTTTGTCAAGGATCCAAAAGCATTGCTTTTTTGAGATTGATGTCTCGTCTGGCTCACTGCAGTGATGCAGTTATAGATTGGATGAGAGGAGTATGCCAAATGGCAACGCTTTTCTCTTTCACTAGCGAGCCGACTAAAGCAAATGCTTAAAAAAAGCGACATTTTTCTTAACTCTTAACTCAATAAATGGCACAAAATACATTCATTCATTCATTTTCAAATCCGCTTTACCCTTACAAGGGTCACGGGGGGTGCTGGAGCCTATCTCAGCCGTTTTTGGGCAGGAGGCGGGGGACACCCTGAACCGGTTGCCAGCCAATCGCAGGGCACACAGAGACGAACAACCACCCACACCTAGGGACAATTTTAGAGTGTTCAATCAGCCTGCCATGCATGTTTTTGGAATGTGGGAGGAAACCGGAGTACCTGGAGAAAACCCACGCGGGCCCGGGGAGAACATGCAAACTCCACACAGGGAGGCCGGAGCTGGAATTGAACCCGGTACCTCTGCACTGTGAGGCCACTGGACCACCGGGCCGCCCTAAATGGCACAATATTGTCCATGAAAATGGAATTAAAGAGTGAACTAAAATGATGTTTTTCCTTTTCAGTACCATTTGTCTTCATTGAAAAAAAACATTTATATATACAGTATATATATATATATATCCATCCATCCATCCATTTTCCGAACCGCTTGATCCTCACTAGGGTCGCGGGGGGTGCTGGAGCCTATCCCAGCCGTCTTCGGGCAGTAGGCGGGGGACACCCTGAATCAGTTGCCAGCCAATCGCAGGGCACACAGAGACGAACAACCATCCACGCCCACACTCACACCTAGGGACAATTTAGAGCATCCAATCAGCCTGCCATGCATGTTCTTGGAATGTGGGAGGAAACCGGAGCACCCGGAGAAAACCCACGCAGGCCCGGGGAGAACATGCAAACTCCACACAGGGAGGCCGGAGCTGGAATCGAACCCGGTACCTCTGCACTGTGAAGCCGACGTGCTAACCACTGGACTACCGGGCCGCCCCTATATATATATATATATATATATAATAAATTCTTCATAATCTATATCCATAATCTACCGACTGCTGTCAGGCTGCTGAATAAACATACGTGAAAACCTGTAACCATTGTAAATAGCACAGCCACCTTATGCTGTGTTTTCTATGCTATTGCTAATTTATTATAGTGTATTTATTCTATAAATATATTGCTAATGCTATATTTTATATTGCATTTATATTGAACTGTGTACAGTTCTTTTCCGAAACATTTATTTTGTGCAATGAAACACTTTGATTCCCCCCCCCCCCACCCCCCAATTTTGCTGCTGTGGACTGCAAATTTCCCCAGTGTGGGACAAATAAAGGTTATCTTATCTTATCTTATAAAGTGACAATAGATAGATAGATAAATATAATTGATTTATTTCTTTTTAACTGATAGTAATATCCTAGTGGCATGGTGGACGACTGGTTAGCACATCTGCCTCACAGTGCAGAGGTGCAGGGTTCGATTCCGGCTCCGGCCCTCCTATGTGGAATTCTCCCCATGCCTGCGTGGGTTTTCTCCGGGAACTCCAATTTCCTCCCACATTCCAAAAGCATGCACGCTAGGTTAACTGATCACTCGAAATTGTATGTATGTGCGATTATGAGTGTGAATGGTTGTTTGTCGATATGCACCCTGCGACTGACTGGTTCAGGGTGTACCCTGCCTGCTGCCTGAAGACAGATGGGATTGGCACCAACACGCCCCTGACCCTCGTGAGGATAAAGCGGTTCAGATAATGGATCGATGGATGAATGATATCGTAAATATTTTACATTTTATCATCCATCCATTCTTTGTTTTGCTTATCCTCACCAAGGTCATGGTGTACGAGAACCTATCGTAGCTGACTTCAGGCAAAAGGCGGGGTACACCCTGAACTGGTCTCCAGCCAATTACTGGACACATAAAGCCAGACAACCATTTGCACTCACATTCACAATTAAGGGCAATTTAGAGTCAATGAAGTTACCATGAATGTTTTTGGAGTGTGGGCGTGCTGCCCAGATTTGATTATATTCACTGCAATTCTAATACTTCACTTGAACAAATTCAGAAGAATCTGAGTGAAGCTCATATTTACTCTCAGCAAAATAATGTAACAAGTGAAGATTTTACAGGGAAATTGTTTTATTATCTAGCTCAATGAATCAGGAAGCAAACTATGTACCAGCTGGAGATCAACCATCAGGTTAAAAAAATAAATCAAAAGACAACATGCTTTTCGCTGTTCCAATGACTTTGTATGAGGATAGTTATACATAATGTTTGTTGTACAGTCACATATTTAACATGTACATCATTCTTAGTTAAAGCAGTTTATACTTAAAATGTAAAGAGCTGTTTGGAATTTAGATTAGCTCCTCATTAGGGATTTTAGTTTGCTGAGAAAAGGATAACTGACAATGTTTAAATGTTACAGAGTTAATTCATGAAAATGAAAAAGGGAGAAAACGATAGATTGATGAAGCTGGTTACTTGCCTTTTCCTTTACATCGAATGTAGGTGATTGGGGTTTCCCCTTGCTGGATTCTGGATATCCCAAAGAGATGATGCAGGGAAAAACGAGGCGGGACAGAGAGTGAGGAGGAGGAGGTTGCTTGATGCAGTCGAGACAAGGTCTGAATACATATCAGCTGTGTAGGCTTGGGGATGGAGTTTTCATACCGTCATCGTCAGGGGGACAGAATTATTCTTATTTTCTGTTGCTCATCACATTGACACATGTAGAAACACATTTTTTCCTCAGTTATAAGGCAAACTCTGACTTTTTCACTGTTAGAATCCACTTCATTTGAAAGCTTTGTCACATGGTATACTATACACACTTATCCATTTCCTATTCATTATCCTGTTTAGGGTCATGTGGAGCTGGAGCTCACCTCAACTGAGCGAAAGGCTGACACCACCCGTCACTGGTCGCCAGTCAACCATAAAGCACATACAACCATTCGTGGTATAGGAAGGTATCTGCAGTGCATTTTGGTGACACATCAGCCACAGCAAGAAGGTCCTGGATTTGGCTCTGAGAGGTCTGTGTGGAATTGACACAAATGCCGGTGTTTGTATGGGCTTTCTCTGAGTAGTGTGGTTTCCTCTCACAGTCTAAAATATTCGTTTGAGGACGAAGTGAAGAGTGGGGTTCTCACAAAATTCATAATGTCACGGTATGAAGAAGCACCTCGATTGTCGTGGTCTTGTCTCTGTACAAAATTGCTTTTGTGTTTGAAGCTTAGTTTAGGGTTGGCTTTAGATGCAGACCTTCCCATACACTGCTCCAACACTCTCTCCAGTTCATTACAGTATAAAGGCATCCAAACTGGCCACGTAACTCAGGTGATCGCATTACAAGAAATACACTGATGATTGGCCGATTGGCCCACGTGGCGCGGATGTAATGTGAACAAAACACGTGTCCACGCTGGCTGTAACTGAGTTACGTAAGGCGCCCGAAAAAGACGACTAATATTTGCATTCTTCCCCGCAAGTGCAAGCCGTGGCCCCGTTGGGCCCAAACTGCCAATGAACCTTCGCTTTAAGCAAGGTTACGTTTTGCCTTGCGAGATGTGAACCTCGGTAAATATGGTGCGCCACTTTTGTGATGTCTGACTACATTAAGCTTGAAGGGACAAAGTCGTCATGAATTCTATGTGTGTGGATGGGAAGAACACCACAAGTAAGATGGATGCAGGAACATTGTGCTGCATAGTTGTGTAAAACGTACAAATTCAACAAGAGAACTGGGAATAACCTTAATCTTTTTTTAAATTTTCCGTATTGTTAGCACGTTTTGACATTGACAAAAAGTAAACTAAATGAAAATCGGTTGAGAACTGAGCGAAATGAGACATATTTTTAATGTACATGCATTGCCTTTTTATGGCAAACTCGCCACTGTCAACATGGCCGCAACATAGGCACAGCGGTTAGCAGAGTTGTTATCTGTGGGGCTGTGCCTCCTTCACCTTCAACCAAAGGTCAGACAAGGTCCTTTCAGTGGCGTAGCCAGAAATTTTTCATTGGAGTGGACAGGGGGAACCCATGACTCAAATATGGGTGGCCATGAGTTCATACCTGAAACGTCTGAATCAGTGATTCTTAAGTGCACCGCTCATAGGCATTACATCTTGAGTCGCCATGTACTTACTAAATTATTTTTAATACCATTCTCATTGTATTGGATGTATGTCATTGTGAACATGAATTCTTGTTTGTGTGAGTCGTTTTGAGTATCGTGACTGGTCATCAGTCCAGGGTGTGCCCAACCTCTTGCCTTATAAATGAGCTGGAATAGCCTTCAGAGAAGCAGAATACTGTTTAAACATATCGGGCCCTATTTTTGTGCAGAGTGCAAGTCTAGTGCAAAGCGCAGTCTAACGCTGCACATGGGTGGAGTTTTCTTTCTTTTGGTAATTTGCTTCACCGGTGGAAAAAGAATATGACTGTGTGCTGCTGTGGGTTAGAACGCAGCCGACTACTGGCCAATTGAAGTCTCCTCCCATCCATCCATCCATCCATCATCTACCGCTTATCCGGGGCCGGGTCGCGGGGGCAACAGCTTTAGCAGGGAAGCCCAGACTTCCCTCTCCCTAGCTACTTCTTCCAGCTCTCCCCGGGGGATCCCGAGACGTTCCCAGGCCAGCTGGGTGACATAGTCTCTCCAGCGTGTCCTGGGTCTTCCTCGGGGTCTCCTCCCGGTGGGACATGCCCGGAACACCTCACCAGGGAGGCGCTCAGGGGGCATCCGAATCAGATGCCCAAGCCACCTCATCTGGCTCCTCTCGATGTGGAGGAGAAGCGGCTCAACTCTGAGCCCCTCCCGGATGACCGAGCTTCTCACCTTATCTCTAAGGGAGAGCCCGGACACCCTGCGGAGAAAACTCATTTCGGCCGCTTGTAACCAGGATCTCGTTCTTTCGGTCACGACCCATAGCTCGTGACCATAGATGAGGGTTGGAACGTAGATCGACCGGTAAATTGAGAGCTTCGCCCTTTGGCTCAGCTCCTTCTTCACCACGACAGACCGATACAACGTCCGCATCACAGCAGATGC
Source organism: Hippocampus guttulatus (assembly GCF_054856545.1). NCBI lineage: Eukaryota > Metazoa > Chordata > Actinopteri > Syngnathiformes > Syngnathidae > Hippocampus > Hippocampus guttulatus. Next base: position 5,702,958 of record NC_141264.1, read on the forward strand.
TGCACCGATCCGCCTGTCGATCTCCCGCTCCCTCCTGCCCCCACTTGTGAACAAGACCCCAAGATACTTGAACTCCTCCACTTGGGGCAAGATCTCCTCCCCGACCCGGAGGGGACACTCCACCCTTTTCCGACTGAGGACCATGGTTTCAGATTTGGAGGTGCTGATCTTCATCCCAACCGCTTCACACTCGGCTGCGAAACGCTCCAGTGAGAGTTGGAGAGACCCGTTTGAAGGAGCCAACAGCACCACATCATCTGCAAAAAGCAGGGATGCAATACTGAGGCCCCCAAAACGGATCCCCTCAACGCTTCGGCTGCGCCTAGAAATTCTGTCCATAAAGGTTATGAACAGAATCGGCGACAAAGGGCAGCCTTGGCGGAGTCCTACCCCCACTGGAAACTATTCCGACTTACTGCCGGCAATGCGAACCAAACTCTGACATCGGTGGTATAGTGACCGAACAGCCCGTATCAGGGGGTTCGGTACCCCATACCCACGAAGCACCCCCCACAGAACTCCCCGAGGGACACGGTCAAACGCCTTCTCCAAGTCCACAAAACACATGTAGACTGGTTGGGCGAATTCCCACATACCCTCGAGGACCCTGCTAAGGGTGTAGAGCTGGTCCACTGTTCCACGGCCGGGACGAAAACCACACTGCTCCTCCTCAATCTGAGGCTCGACTTCCTGACGGACCCTCCTCTCCAGCACCCCTGAATAGACCTTACCAGGGAGGCTGAGGAGTGTGATCCCTCTGTAGTTGGAACACACCCTCCGGTCCCCCTTTTTAAAAAGAGGGACTACCACCCCGGTCTGCCAATCCAGAGGCACTCTCCCTGTTGACCACGCGATGTTGCAGAGGCGTGTCAACCAGGACAGCCCCACAACATCCAGAGCCTTGAGGAACTCCGGCCGGATCTCATCCACCCCCGGGGCCTTGCCACCGAGGAGCTTTTTAACCACATCGGTGACTTCAACCACAGAGATAGGAGAGCCCACCTCAGAGTCCCCAGGCTCTGCTTCCTCCAAGGAAGGCGTGTTGGTGGAGTTGAGGAGGTCTTCGAAGTACTCTGCCCACCGATTCACAACGTCCCGAGTCGAAGTCAGCAGCGCCCCATCCCCACTGTACACAGTGTTAGTGGTGCACTGCTTCCCCCTCCTGAGACGTCGGATGGTGGACCCGTCAGCTGCCTCTGGGGTCCCACAGGCCATAAAGGCTCGATAGGACTTCAGCTTGACGGCATCCCTTACTGCTGGTGTCCACCAGCGAGTACGGGGGTTGCCGCCACGACAGGCACCAACCACCTTACGGCCACAACTCAGATTGGCCGCCTCAACAATAGAGGCACGGAACATGGTCCACTCGGGCTCAATGTCCCCCGCCTCCCCCGGAACATGGGAAAAGCTCTGTCGGAGGTGGGAGTTGAAACTCCTTCTGACAGGGGATTCCGCCAGACGCTCCCAACAAACCCTCACAATACGTTTGGGTCTGCCAGGACGGACCGGCATCTTCCCCCACCATCGGAGCCTACTCACCACCAGGTGGTGATCAGTTGACAGCTCCACCCCTCTCTTCACCCGAGTGTCCAGAACATGCGGCCGCAAATCCGATGATACAACTACAAAGTCGATCATCGAACTGCGGCCTAGGGTGTCCTGGTGCCAAGTGCACATATGGACACCCTTATGCTTGAACAAGGTGTTCGTTATGGACAATCCGTGGCGAGCACAGAAGTCCAATAACAAAACACCACTCGAGTTCTGATCGGGGGGCCGTTCCTCCCAATCACGCCCCTCCAGGTCTCACTGTCATTGCCCACGTGAGCATTGAAGTCCCCCAGCAGAACAAGGGAGTCCCCAGCAGGAGTACTCTCCAGCACACCCTCCAAGGACTCCAAAAAGGGTGGGTATGCTGAGCTGCTGTTTGGTGCATATGCACAAACAACAGTCAGGACCCGTCCGCCCACCCGAAGGCGGAGGGAGGCAACCCTCTCGTCTACCGGTGTGAACCCCAATGTACAGGCACTGAGCCGGGGGGCAATGAGTATGCCCACACCTGCTCTGCGCCTCTCACCTTGAGCAACTCCAGAGTGGAAGAGAGTCCAACCCCTCTCGAGAGAACTGGTACCAGAACCCAGGCTGTGTGTGGAGGCAAGTCCGACTATATCCAGTCGGAAATTCTCTGCCTCACACACCAGCTCGGGCTCCTTCCCTGCCAGAGAGGTGACATTCCATGTCCCAAGAGCTAGCTTCTGCAGCCGAGGATCGGACCGCCAGGGTCCCCGCCTTTGGCTGCCGCCCAGCTCACATTGCACCCGACCCCTTTGGCCCCTCTCATGGGTGGTGAGCCCATGGGAAGGGGGACCCACGTTGCCTCTTCGGGCTGTGCCCGGCCGGGCCCCATGGGTGTAGGCCCGGCCACCAGGCGCTTGCCAACGAGCCCCACCTCCAGGCCTGGCTCCAGAGGGGGGCCCCGGTGACCCGCGTCCGGGCAAGGGAAACCTTGGTCCATATATTTTTGTCATCATAAGGGGTCTTTGAGCCGTGCTTTGTCTGGCCCCTCACCTAGAACCTGTTTGCCATGGGTGACCCTGCCAGGGGCATAAAGCCCCAGACAACTTAGCTCCTAGGATCATTGGGACACACAAACCCCTCCACCACGGTAAGGTGACGACTCACGGAGGGGAAGTCTCCTCCCATTCCCTTTCAAATTAGGGCAGTCGAAGCTCACAGTGCTTGATATCGCGGAAGCAGAAATTGACTCATTGGGCACAGATTCGCACACGCAAAGTGCATCTATAAATTATAAATGCACTTTGCGTGTGCATTTATAAATTATATATAATTTACTTTACTAGTAACCTTATGGAAACTTAATTGGCAGTATTTAAAGAACAGGGCATTGTTTCATACTGAAACATCAGGACCTTCTGCTGAAAAGTGGTAACTAGAAGAATTTGCATGTGCAGAAGAGACATTGGAACAATACCAGGCTTGAAAAAATAAGCAAAGTTTAATTTGTCCATTTGATTTTTAAATTTACATGAATCTTCCCAAAAATAACAAAAAGCAAAACATTAAAAATGGGGATTCCTAATCACCTACAAACAAAATTCTACACAAACAATATTCCAACAGGAAAACTACCAAATGCAGTTAATCCTGTGGACGCTTCCCCAATTATTCAAGGATGCTCCTCATTTTGTCTGCTTTTGTGACTCTAACAGTCTTTATGATGCTCAACTCTTGGAGGAACCTTGAGTGGATCATCAAATTTCTTGTCGTAACACCATTAGGTAGCAACATTTCAAGTGACAATATCAGCTGGTTATTTAATGATGCCCGTAGATGTCCAATGCTTAACTACTTGTCACTGAGGTGGCTTGTCAATACCTGCCTAAGCATCACATTATATCTGCATCCGTATCCTCTTTGCAATGATCTGTTGGGGGACTTCAGGGTGCACGGAGTGGCATGACTCAGAACCAGTCTAGTTTGTCAAAATTACTCTCGATGCTGTGTCAGTACTCACCATTACTTGGTGAGTACCATGGAGGTAGAAAGGCACGATAGAATACTGTAAATGGAGTGTGCACTCTCGCAATATATGTTGCACTTGAAAGTGACAGGTGCAATGGTCTTGGAGCCGACTTCCTGTTGTTTCAGCATTGAGCTGTTGACAGCCATCAGCAGGCTGTTTTCCCATATGATGCCATGTTCTCTAGTATCCATTTGTGGGGCACTGAGACGTAGGCATTCTCTCAGTCAGTTCGGGGATTCCTTATGCAGGTGTGCAGAGCCTTAAGAGTCTTGGGAGTCATGGCTTTTCAAACTGGTAGTGGGGGGCTTCGGCCTCTTGCCATTGCTTTCTCTCTAAACTCTACAACTGACTCAGCCAACTTTGCTGTTGTGATTCACTAAATGTTTGCATACATGCATGTGTTTTCATATATACACGTACAATGCCAGTGTCCAAGGGTTCAAATGTCACTATTTCTGTGGTACCAATGGCTGCAACAGTGGTGGTGCAATTTTATCTCTCTTTAGCAAGCTGGTTTTGGCTGCTTTCACACCTGTGCGGGGGTGGAAAAAAAAAAGAGAAATTATTTTCAGTCTTTTTAAATGCAACAAAGCAGGCTGTGTGGACACAAATCCACTCAGTACAAATTATCATGTGTCATCAGAGAAGTGGTGGTTTCACACCTGGGGCTCTATTCTTGTACGCAGCGTATACGTGCTCGAGCATAAAAACTGGTGCATCTTGATTTTTGTGACGACTCAAGCCTAGAAGAGCATGTTTTTTAGATAATTTGGCAGAACATGCTGTGCCATGCTGGGTTTTCAGTGAACCAAGGGCGTTTTTGTTTTTTGTTGTTGTTTTTTTTTTCTTCAAGCGGCTGAAATGACTGTTTCTTAAATATAGGTTGGGAAACTGCCATCTGCGAGGGGCTCAGAAGAGAACAACTGCTCCTCAACGTCGAGAGGAGCTAGATGTGGCGGCTCAGGCATCTGGTTAGGATGTCACCTCGATGCCTTCCTGATGTGGTGTTAAGAGACACATCGCAGTGAGAGGAAGGCACGGGCAAGACACAATGGGTAAACAGTTCGCCAGCTGTCTGGGGACCGCCTTGGGATCCTCCTGGAAGAGCTGGACAAAGTGGCTGGGGAGAGGGATGTCTGGGCTTTACTGCCAAATCTGCGGCCCCCAGAGAGAACTGTGTATATCTATCTATCTATCTATCCGTCCGTCCGTCCGTCCGATCAGGGGTGCCCAAACCTTTTGGACCGAAGATCTACTTTTTGATCAACTAACCTCAACTACCCTTACCGGCACGCGCGCGCGCACACACACACACACACACACACACACACACACACACACACACACACACACACCATGATGAGAAACAGCCTGAAACTGAGGCATGCGATGCACTTTTGCAGCCTGTTAACTATCGTAGCTCACACGTACCGTTTTAAAGTGCTTCCCTGGGCCCTCCTAGGTTCCTATTCTTTGCTCGTACCCTCGGTGAATTGTACACAAAGCAAACTCTGAATGAGAATAATGTCGATAAAAGATAGAGCGCAACAGCTCTGATCACAAGCTGCAATTGCAGGCTGCTGAGCGCAAACAACTTCCGGTGATGTCATCACGCGCCACCATAAATTCAAGATTTACCTGCTTTATTTTATTTTTTAAATATTTATTTTGTGAAAAGGAGACTGATAGGATGATTATGGTGCAGTGTACATTAACACAAAAAAATATATTACTAACATGTACAAAGACACACAAATGGTTGTTTGTTTTTTTTCTCCTCGACACTCTTCGGATCTACTTGGGACCTGTTTTAGATCTACCGGTAGATCAGGATCGACTTAATGGGCACCCCTGATCTATATGACATAGATAGATAGATTTCTCTCTTTCTCTCTCTCTCTCTCTCTCTCTCTCTCTCGCTATATATATATAAATGAACCAGCTGCTGAGGGATGGGGCTCACCCAGGATGGCTAACCGAAGGGTGAACGATCCTGATCATGAAGGATCCCTCAAAGGGTGCAGTCCCATCCAACTATCGGCCAATAACCTGTCTCTCCACAACATGGAAGCTCATGTCAGGCATCATTGCGGCTGAGATAAGTGGACACATGGATCAATACATGAGCGAAGCACAGAAGGGCATTGGTAGAGATACCAGAGGAGCCAAACATCAGCTCCTGGTTGACAGAACAGTCGCACAGGACTGCAGGTCGCGACGTACCAACCTGTGCACAGCCTGGATTGATTACAAGAAAGCCTATGACTCGATGCCACATACATGGATCACTGAATGCATGGAGTTGTATAAGGTGAACAGGACCCTAAGAGCCTTCGTTGTGAACTCGATGAGGATGTGGAAAACCACACTTGAAGCCAATGGCAAGCCACTTACCCAAGCGTCCATCAAATGTGGCATATACCAAGGTGATGCACTCACCCCACTGCTGTTCTGCATAGGACTGAACCCCCTAAGCCAGGCATGTCCAAAGTCCGGCCCGCGGTCGAATTTCATCCGGCCCTCGGCCTCTGTCATAAAATCAGTGCCGTCTGGCCCGCAGGTCGGGCGCAATGGGACACGTTTTGCATTGAGTGAGGTCTCGTAGACTGGTGAGTGATGTTTCATAGAGTGCTGCTTCCCTCTAGTGGCTAAATGAGTAATAGCATTCACTAAATGAGTAATAGCATTTAGACACTAGAGGGCAGTAGCACTCTACGAGACATCACTCACGAGTCAACGAGACATCACTCCGTGCACATATTAACCTCCCAGTTTACTAATATGGCGACAATCAACAGAAAAAGGAAAGTTGACTGCGAGGGACGACGATTCAAGGATGGATGGAAATTGGACTATTTCTTCAATGAAATACGCAACAACTGTGTCTGCCTCATTTGCCAAGAGACAGTGGCTGTTTTTAAAGATTATAATGTCAAGCGACATTACCAAACAAGACACGCTGACATGTACGACATGATTACAGGCAAGGAACGCATCGAGAAATTGAAGCAGTTTGAAGCTCGTTTAATCTCACAGCAGCAGTATTTTGCAAGAGCTCGAGAGTCAAACGAGAACACCACAGCGGCGAGTTACGCGGTAGCAACGCTGATCGCAAAACGTTCCAAACCTTTCAACGAAGGTGAAAGCTCCTAACCATGCATGGAGGGTTCCATCCCAAATCCAGCACCCTGAGACTGTACGCAAGCCGAAAGGAAGGAGGCCGGGGACTAGTGAGTGTGAGAGCCACTGTCCAGGATGAAACATCCAAGCTCCATGAATACATCAAGGAGAAGGCTCCAACGGATGACGTACTCAGAGAATGTCTCAGACAATGGGGAACAGAAGATGAGGCGCTGGAAGAGGGACCATCATGGGAGGACAAGCCCCTACACGGGATGTACCACCAGACCATAACTGAAGTGGCCGATCTCAAGAAGTCCTATCAGTGGCTAGAGAGGGCTGGCCTGAAGGACAGCACAGAGGCACTCATCCTGGCTGCTCAGGAGCAGGCCCTGAGCACCAGAGCCATTGAGAACCAGATACCACACCAGAAAAGACCCAAGGTGTAGGTTGTGCAAAGAGGCACCTGAGACGATCCAACACATAACTGCAGGGTGTAAGATGCTGGCAGGGAAAGCCTACATGGAACGCCATAACCAGGTGGCTGGCATAGTCTACCGAAACATCTGTGCGGAGTATGGACTGGAAACCCCAAGGTCAAAATGGGAAACACCTCCGAAGGTGGCGGAGAATGACAGAGCAAAGATCCTGTGGGACTTCCAGATCCAGATTGACAAAATGGTAATGGCGAACCAACCAGATATCGTGATCATACATAAAGGGCAGAGGAAAGCCGTTGTAGTGGATGTAGCGGTCCCAAGTGATGGAAACATCAGAAAGAAGGAACACGAGAAACTCGAGAAATACCAAGGGCTCAGAGAGGAGCTGGAGAGAGCCTGGAAGGTAAAGGTGACAGTCGTGTCTGTGGTGGTCGGAGCACTCGGGGCAGTGACCCCCAAACGAGATGAGTGGTTGCAACAGATCCCGGGAACAACATCGGACATCTCAGTCCAGAAAAGCGCAGTGCTGGGAACAGCAAGGATCCTGCGCAGAACCCTCAAGCTTCCTGGCCTCTGGTAGAGGACCCGAGCTGAATGAGGGACGGACACCACCCGAGGGGGGGTGAGACGAGGAATTTTTTATATATAGTAGTTAAGGAGGAAACCGGAGTGCCCGGAAATATATATATATATATATGGCGGCCCTTTCTCCTTTTATATATATATATATATATATATATATATATATATATTTTCTCCCCGGGCCTGCGTGCGTTTCCTCCCCAATTCCAAAAAACATGCCTGGCAGGTTAATGGAACATTCAAATTTGTCCCTAGGTGTGAGGGTTAGTATGGATGGTTATTTGTCTCTGTGTGCCCTGCAATTGGCTGGCAACCGGTTCAGGGTGTCTCCCGCCCACTGCCCGAAGACAGCTGGGATAGGCTCCAGCATCCCCTGTGACCCTTGTGAGGATAAAGCGGATAGAATAGAACATGCATGGAGAGAACATGCAAACTCCACATGGGAAGGCCAGAGCTGAGATCGAACCCCCAATCTCTGCACTGTGCCCAATGTGCTACACATGGAACGTGATTTTGGTGGATGTATGGGGTTCCTGTCATCGGATTTCATTCACAAATTTCCAATGACATCATCCACAAGCTAAGACCTAGCAGTTTGCCTGCCAATATCACGGAGTCTATTTCTGTTTCCGCAACGTCAAACACATGGCGTACTACCCTGATTTTAACGCAAATGAGGGGTGGTGCTAGGCTACGTAAGGCCCGATTCTACCTGTGCAAAGTCCAGCAAAATACCAAAAGTAAACTCCACCCATGCACACAGTTAAGACTGCACTTTGCGGTAAACTTGCACTGGGAACAAAAGTAGAGCCCATTGTGTTCAATCAAAACATGGAAACACTGTTGTGTGGCAAGTTTTAAGAAACCATGTGCAGTTGTGATGCAGGCAAAAATCTGATCACTTTCTAATGATAATTTGATGAAATGTATGGATTCCAGTTAATTCCAAAGGGTTTACTTTGGTTTCAACTGAAAAGATCACCAAATACTACCACGTCATGGAACTCCAGTGTTCATCGAGATATTTCAGTCTGTTCCAAAGTGGTATGAAACTTGTAATTAATACTAAATTTCAAACGCTGTTGTATAGCATTAGTGTTGACTCACTCATTTTAATCGTTGTCTTCATTGGTTTGGCTGCATCTGTGTTTAGGATCCATGGATGACGCAAAGCCTGTTCTGGCGTTAGGCGTTTCTTTGTATCATATCTGATAAACAATATTCATTCACTGAATGGACATTCATAAACATCTATGCTTTGATGATATAGCGTATTTTCCGCACAATAAAACATACCTAAAAGCATTAATTTTTTCCAAAAGCCGACAGTGCCCTTTATAATCCAATGGGCCTTATATATGGTGTTGCAGTCTCTTTATATTCCCCATTGAGTTGTTTCACTGTTAGTGTTCCTCTGCCATCTAGTGCTAATTATTTGCAGGAACAAATTGTAACCTATAACCTGTAACCTATAACACTAATTGCCAAAACACACTCAAACAGATCACTAATTGCTGAGCTCTGGGTAGCCATAATGAAACAAAGATAATACTAAAAGCATAGTTAACTACTGACCAAATGAAGGAAGAAGGAGACAAGCAACACTTCTAAGGATGTTTAGCCCCTTGTGGATGTGAGCCCACGAGGTTTCTGTGTCTTTTTGTTGAATCAATTTGTCTTCATCACTTTTGTCTTTCATTTCTTGTTTTTCAATGCCGTTTGTATTTATGTTTCATGTCCGTGTTTTTGACCAGTTCTCATGGCTTTGTTGCAGCTGCAGCAGTTGTTAAGGCTTTATACTGTATAAATAAAGTTGTATTGTATTCCGTTTAGCTCCATCTAGTGAATGCATAGTGCAACGGCAGCCACAATTGTAGCTTCTATTCTTTGCGCCTTAAAATGCAGTGCGCCCTATATATAAATAGTCTTAAAATAGGCCATTCATTGAAGGTGCGCCTTAAAATCCTATGCTGCTTATAGTACAGAAAATACGGTAAGTATGTCATTATATGTACGCTTACTCTAAACAGTATGAAATGAAATCCAGAAACTTTGGATTGCTTGATCTTATCCTCACGGCCAGTGTATTTTTTTGCTGTTTTGTCGATTCAATGTCTGGGCTACCTGCACAAAAAAAAGTAAGGGAAAAGGTAACAAAAAGCAATGCAAGTCACGATGCTGTTGTGCTTCATTCATCAGTAACTGTTACAAACAAATGTGCTCTTAAAGTCTAAACACAGCTTGAATATGCGTTTGTGGAATATGACTTAAACAGCAAAATCCACTTGTTTTTAGCCATCTCAGGGGTCAATCATTTTCCCACTTGCTGTTGACTGAAAATGACATCACAGTTGCTCAAGACTCAGGTGACAAACAATCATGGCTCAACTTCAGAAAACCAGTGAGCTCTCTGAGATGGATACGTGTGGAGTTTGCTGCTTAATTCATAGTTCACAAATGCAATAACAATCAGAATGCCATGTTTGGAGTGGTGGGAGCGCATAGAACATATTACTGTAAAGATCACTTTTGGGTTGCTGTCCCCTTTAAGTCATAATTCAAGATCTTTTAAGATGAATATGCTAAAAAAAACATTGTATGTGTTCTTATGTAACAGCTTATACAGGTACTTATCCAAATTGTGTGTGCATGCAACAAAGTGTGTGGTTTTTTTTTTTTTTTTTTTTTGTGAACTGCAGTTGATCCGGTGATATTTATGACCCACCAGGTCAGGGCTCAGGCAACGACCAATCATGGCCAGAGGTGTCAAACGCATTCATATTCATTTCTCAAGCAGAAGTATAGATATTTGAATTTGTTTTAAATTCAGTAGAGTTTGAGGTATCAATTCAAGTTTTTACTGTAGTAGAAAAAGGAATGATTCAAAATTACTTACTGTGAAAAAGTAAATGTAATGCGAGGGAGGGAAATGCATCCGAGCAGAAGTCAAAAATGTTCTTTTCAATATCTTGTGCCCTGATAGTGTAAATATTTTTCAGATGAATCTAGTTTAATAGAATAATCATCAGATGAATCCACCCCAGCCCAAAGTTTTTGACTTGACTTTAAGGACCGGGCCACATCACAGAAATCTATTGTGCACTATCCCACCAACACACCCAAAAACTGTTTTCAAAAGGCTATAAGGTTCCTTAAAAATGTTACATTGAAGTCTACTGCGACTTTAATTGCAACCCATTAAAAATGGTCCCTTCGAATAGTCCTAAAATGCAAAAAGTCTCATGTAGTACTGAGCATTCATGTGTGTTACATGAAGCAAAAAATAGGACCATTGGTAGTTTGACGGTCAGTTTTTGAAAGTGCTTTTGAAAGGAATTGTTTTAGAATAACGTTTCCAAGTACGACCATGAATGTGTGATGGCGGCCTGGCTTTTCAATCTATGAACCTACTCGGTGCCCGTGGGTGGTTGGGACACGGACATCTTACCGGGAAAGCTATATGTCTGCACTATAGTTTGAGTGTGGCAAGTTGTTATTGATTTGTGATTTGTGTCACACGCAGGTGCAATGTATCACATACAAACCAATAGAGTGTCGAAATGGTCTATGTTTATACGGCTCATCAAAATCACTCGATCTATCATGGGGCAATCCGGATCGGTGTTTTGAACATTTATGTACTAGAATGAACACAATCAATCTTAAACGAAATAGTAAGGTGGCTTTTTGTGTGTAAGGAGTAAAAACTAGGTATTTGCGTGAACATGTAATGAATAGAAATGCAAAGTAGGCTTAAAAATAGCTACTCCCTAAAGTAGAGATAAGTATTTTTACTTCATTACTTGACACCTCTGATCACGGCTCACCTGTTTTCTGAGTTTTGTCGTGATTGGTCATTACCTGAGCCGTGAGCAACTGTGATGTCATTTTCAATCAACAGCAAGTGGCAAAATGGATAAAAACGGGTGGAATTTGACACTTAATTCATATTCTGCAAACACAATATCAATCAGAATACCGCATTTAGTCAAGTGGGGCCACAGCAACATGTTATTGTCAAGAAAATATTTCACTTGGCTTCCCCTTTAAGAGAAGAAAGGCCAATAACTGCCAGAATCATGAAGACAAGTATTCTGAGTGTACTTTGCTGACCAATGCGGAACTTTTTTTCATTCGCTTCAACCTGCATTTCCATTGGTGGGAGGCCAAGCACCTGAAATGAATTGATATCCAAAATTTTAGCTCAAACAAGACAAGTATTAAACTGGAGGGGCTTGTGGTTTGATTTTGTGATGAATCAGTCTTACTCTTGTGATCGAGTAGAACATGTCCGCTTTGGTATGGCCACCAAAGAGAGCATAGCCTCTGTCGAGTTCGGCCAACATACAGCCCAGGCTCCACATATCAGTTGCTGGCGTCGAAATTTTGCCGAGGAGCAGCTCTGGAGACATGTACGGTAGAGTGTAAATCGTTGGTCTATCTGTGGTAGATCATATAGAAGACATACATAAGCTACTAATTGTTTGCAATGCTTACGTTTCCTATATGATGGAATTTTATGTCCTGGTATTATTTGTCTCCACTGTGAAGTAATTTGGAAAAAACACACATGCACACACACACACGCACGTACACATTTTGCCTTAATTAATAAAATCATAATTTAAAGAGTTCATTTTATGCTTACTTATGTTGTCTTTGTTTTATATTTACATTTTCATGCCTCTATGCCCCATGCGTGTGTGTGTGTCTCTCTCTCTCTGTATACTGTATATATATATATATAATCTATCTGTATAAATATATTCTCTATCTATCGATAGAGAGAGAGATACATATGTATATACATATGCATATCACATACATATCTATCTATCTATATCTATATATATATATATATATATATATATATATATATATATATATATATATCCATCCATCCATTTTCCGAACCGCTTGATCCTCACTAGGGTCGCGGGGGGTGCTGGAGCCCATCCCAGCCATCTCCGGGCAGTAGGCGGGGGACACCCTGAATCAGTTGCCAGCCAATCGCAGGGCACACAGAGACGAACAACCATCCACGCCCACACTCACACCTAGGGACAATTTAGAGCGTCCAATCAGCCTGACATGCATGTTTTTGGAATGTGGGAGGAAACCGGAGCACCCGGAGAAAACCCACGCAGGCCCGGGGAGAACATGCAAACTCCACACAGGGAGGCCGGAGCCGGAATCGAACCCGGTACCTCTGCACTGTGAAGCCGACGTGCTAACCACTGGACTACCGGGCCGGCCTATATATATATACTGTATGTATATATATATATATATATATATATATATTAGAGCTGTCAGTTTAGCGCGTTTTTATCGGCATTAATTTAAATGAATTTTAACGGGATAAAAATTTTTCTCGCGAGATTAACGCGGCACATGTCACAACGGATGTTACGTTGCTCTATAAATAAACCAGAAACAAAACAAGCGCGCTGCACAGGTCCACGCCCATGCCTGTTTGACCAGCCACGCAGCGCGAGACACCAAAAACGGATACTTAAAGAGTTTACGAATGGAAAGTTTACTTTTAAAAAGTTGCCAGATGGTTCCACTGACAAGACCAAAGTTACCTGTATGTTTTGCAGTCGTAAACTGAGCTATCATCGTAGCACGTCGAGTCTGAAATGCCACTTAATGGCCAAGCATAGAGCTGATGTGAGTACTCCGCCCCCTCGTCTAAGACAGACAGCTATGGATAATTTCAAAGCGAAGAAAATGGATGACACGACGAAGAACAAATTTGCTGAAGCCATAGCGAAATGTATGGCTACTGCATGCAAGCCTGTCAACATTGTCCAGAGCTCGACTCAAGCTGAAATCATTCGCATTGCATCTAACGACTCCACTACGGATTGCCAGCGAGAGCCTCCATTACAAGCTGTGTTCAGAGATTGTACGTAGCGGAGAAGGCTGAGGTACACCAAGCGGGAGAAAACACTGTTTCGGGAGAGAAATAAGAGACTAGGTTGATGAGCCTCTGGTGAATAAAGAGCAGGTAGCTTGTCGAATACGATGTATGCCATTGACGCGATTGTTACTTGTTTGGAACTATTTTGTGTGGAAGGTTACAGTGTTCCGTGGCCATATAAATAAAGCGGGTGGAGCTTCTCTGTGTGTTCGTCTGACAGCGACGGTGCGCTGAGGTATGTCGAGAGTTCAGCGTGCAGTGGTAGCGACCTAGCGAACACACTGAATATAAAACGTCTCCAATGTTGTCATCTAACCAAGTGTAGTCATCCAAAATGATGTCTACACAAAACCGTAGAGAGACTTCCGAGCCAAATTTGTTCAAAGCAAATTTGAGAAAAACTATGTATGCAGTATGCAATCATGGCTTAAATCCACTATAGGCTGAGTACTAGTTTACCTTATTGTTCTGTTTTGATTCCATAAAAAGAGCTGTTAAAGGAGCTGTTGTGTGACTAAATATTTTTTTCACTGTTGTTGATTGACAGTAATATTGTGTGAGAGATTATGTGTGAATAACTGCTCCAAGTGAAAAATGTTCATGTAAAATTGAAAATCGAAATTGTTATTTCAGTAAATATTTGCATTTTGCACATAGAAAACTGATTTATGATTCCATGTTGATGAGAGCATTAAAATGGGGAAAATAGGACAAAAAATATAAAAGGAAAATCAGAAACGATAAAAAATGCGTGAGTAATCACGATGAATTTTTAGTTCATTTGAGTTAATTATGAGTTGCGTTTTTAATTAGATTAAATATTTTAATCGTTTGACAGCTCTAATATACAGTATATATATATATATATATAGAGAGAGAGAGAGAGAGAGAGAGAGATACATACTGTATGTATATGTATATATGCATAAACATATACATATGTATCTTGCATACATATCTCTCTATCTAAAGATAGCTAGATAGATCGATATTTATGGTAGTTCTGAGAATGTATGGTCCAACCGGAAGGTCAAACGCTTTCTTCCCTTTGCAATCACCAGATTTCACTGCTTCCAATATTCGAGACATACGACAGAGATTAAATTAACAATTTGCCCATTTCTGCTGTCATTTGTATTCAGAGTACAGCGACCAGTTCCTCTTCATGACATGCCAAATAACATGCCCTTTATATTCCCTTAAAAAAACCCATCAGTTTCAAAAACAGTTGTTACCAATAAACTGGCAGAAGCTCAATACTATACAATACTGCTTAATCGGGTCAAACTTTTGTACATAATGGAAGAAAAACATGAAGATTTGTTTCATCGTGTGTCCACAAGGTGCCATAGACGATCAACAACTGTAATACTGTAAAATTAATGAATACCTTATCAGGTCATTTGACCAGCAGTCTGGCCATTCTTGTTCTGTGCAATTATTGTTGACATCACTAGGAAAAAGTCAATTGGCTGGCTGCTCTTCACTTGCAAGATTAATGTGTGTCATCATCTTGGACCATACCTTCTGTGAACCATAAACACCAACGAGCCAAAGAACGATATCAACTAAGCGGCCTTTAACAAAATGATATGGAGAATATATGATCCTGAGGTTATACTGACAGTCAGAGAGGTATTACTTGATATCCTCATCACTGTGGTTGCCATAATGAAAAATAAATCCTGTTAAGGCCTCTCTGACAATATCAACAGTGAGTTGCATTACCTTTGAAAATACATTTTTTAAATACGGTCCATATTTGAAATACCAAAACGTATTTAATCAAGAACAATGAAGCATAATGAACTTCTTCAATACGGGCAGAGGTTCAGTGAGTTCTTGGCATTTTATCATCTGTGGAATGAAGAATTTCAAGCTGAATTCAGCCTTTTATAGCCAAATCAGAACTTAAGCATAACATTCAATCACTCTTACGCTCAGTAATGCAAGCAGTCATATCTTGGTTTTCGACCATAATCCGTTCCAGAAGGCTGTTTGAAAAGCGATTTGTTCGAAATCCGAAACTATTTTATTAGACCATCATTAGTGTCTAATACACTATGCAGAAATACCCCCCCCCCAAAAAAACAGTCAGATTTGCATAAATCACAACAAACACATCTGCTCACAATGAACGTCACACGAGGAAACCTCGTGTAAGGAAGCCGAGAGGAGTCAAGTGGCGTATTCGGGTTTGCTCAATTTGGTCGAAATCCGGTTTGCGGTCGTAATCTGAGGCGTAAAAACCTCAAATTTTCTGGTCGAAATCCGATTTGGTCGATAACAGAGACATTCGAAAACCGAGGTTTGACTGAACTCATTTGAAACTTACATCAGTGTATGAAACTTGCTTTTTTTTTTTTTTTGGTTGTCACATTTCTCATCTTTCACTTTGCTATTGAGTGCTTTATTTTACAGGGACTCTAAATGTTCACCTGTGACATTAGTTGAAAAAGATACACTTGCCATTGTCTTTCAAAAATATGCAGCCTCCAAAATCGCTCACTGCAGCATTGTTTTCCTTGTCTAATAGAATGTTTTCCTGCAAAAAGAAAGATTGGATAGAATTTTACCAATAGTTGAGCTACTGTAATAAGGACTTCATTACAATTTTTCTTATTTTTCAAAAGAATCACGGTAAGGATCACATCTTTGTGAAAAGATCGTCATTCACACGCAACTGCAGCGATGTATGCTGCTATTAACGTACAAATGACGGCAACACTTTGTGAAGAATAAGGATACAGAGTACGCATCAAGCTACTCCCTGTAAGATATGATTCATTCTAATTCCCATTTTGTGTTCTTTTCCTTATTGCATAACACACATATCTAACCAATGCCGAAGAAAAAAAATGCACTTTCATATGAGCAATTAAGGAATCTGTCACAGATAACCTGTTAAGAACTGATGTGAAATGTGCAGCATTGGAGGGCACAATCAAAAGGTGTCTTTGGTTTTGACCAATTGAATGGCGCACTGATGCATGTTAATGGATTAGCAAACAGAATTTTTTTGCTCAAATATGCTCAGCTGCTCACGGGTGCTGATGGAAAAAATAATATTAAAATCAGTCTGCTTAAATATTGTTATGCAAGATGAAGCAATACAGTGGCTAGCAAAGACACACTATCTGTGTTAGCATTCGACAATGCAGTATAAGAGGTGTGTTAGAAAAGTTGCAGTTCATATTTCAATTCTGTGTTTATTTTATTTTATTTTTTTTATTTTACTACAATGTTGTTTAAGGGAGAAGCTCACCAGAAAATGAAATACCGGTAATATTGAGCCCAAATGTTGGAATGAACTTCAAGCCACCTTAAATCCAGAATCTCTCCTACCACTTGGCACGAGCATGAAGGTATAATGCCCTTTTTCTTTTTGCATAAGGGCTTATTTTATCTGTTCTTGTATTAGCTAGCCTGTGTAATGTCTACTGCTCTGTGTGGGGACTGTGTTGTCAAGTGTGTGTTTGTTGTGTCTCATGTCTATTGTGCAATTTTCTGCCTAGTGTCTTGGCCAGGACAGAAGACATGTATTGAAACTCAATAGGACCAATTAAATAAAGTGAGAATATAGGTGAGAGTTGTGGCAGGACACCTTGTGGCTGCCTAACCATAAGCAATACAAACAATACCCTGAGCATCTGCTGTCAATTCATGACCAAGAAGAACATCAGCCTGTTAGGGAGTATTGCGAAGGTGTGTTGGATCGTAGGAGAATTACTTCAAAGAGAAAAACTTGTAGTTTGGATGAGAAAAATATGTTTTCAATCAGTCCTGAAACTCTTCTGACACACCTCGTATGCACATTTTGCTGGAGAAGGATGGACAAATCCAATCCCTTCAGCAGCAAAAGCACAACAATGCTGTGGTCCTCCATTGTTTTGGTTTTGATGCCTTTGCGCATGATTTGATGGAAAGCTACATGCGTGTGCCTTTCACAGATGATCTTTTTCTCATCTCATGAAAACTTCTTCTCTTTAATCTACACGTGTACATGTGGGTGTCTTAGTTAAATCAAGTTAAAGGTAAATAACAAATATAACATGTCCCTTACCGGTTTCAGGTCACCATGAACAATCTTCATGCCTTTGAGTATTTGAAGACACTTAAGCACATCTGTGGCATATTTTCTAATGTCCCCGTCGTGGAGTCGTCGCATCTTGCTCTGCATTAAGGCTTTAAAGAGGTCCTTTCTGAAAATAAATCTTAATTGAATTCTCAGAAGTTCTCTTGCTGCACAAATCAGAAGTTCCGGTATATAAAAATGTCAACTTACTCAAAAAGGTCAAACGTGATGCACAAATGGCTGCGGAAGTAAAAGTATTCCTTCATGTGAACTATATTGGCTTTGTTGCTCTTGTCTAACTTTTGCAGGGTTTTCAAGACTTTTAATTCTGCCTCTGCGAACCCATGACCCCTAGAAGCAAAAACATGTCTAGGGTCATTCTTTTTTTGGTGTATGTGTGATGAATTTCATATAAAATGTGCAGTACTCAGTGCAAATTTTCACAAACGTTAAGAGGTAGTGATGTTCCAACGTAACACAAAGTTGAATTGAAGTCGAATCTTGGCATTATCTATTATTAACGCTTATTAATGTGAACTATGCTAAGCATGCTAACGAAGCAGTCAAGTCATAGTTACGCCAAATATTTGCATAAAGACAAATACAGTGGTACCTCTACTTATGAAATTGATTCCGGAAGAAATTTCTTTACAAGAAGATTTTGTAAGTAGACGTGTTTTTCCATGTAAAAGCCCTAATCCGTTTCAAGCCCCCCCCCCCTCCCCAAATTCAGACATAAATGTTTTCTAAAACATAAAAATGCATCAAAATATGTGAAATACTTGTTACAAATTAGATTATTGCGCAATAAATGAGAGTTGTGCATAATGTAAAAAACAAAGAATAAATAAAAATGGTGGTCGTTTAACTTTTAACTGTGTCCTCATCGTATTTTGCCCTCTTTAGTTCATGTTCTCTCTCTGAGGTGGTGTTTGCCTGGCGTTTTGTAAAGAACTGAGCAAAGGACGTCTGCTTTTATCGGCTTTTAACAATCCTTTGAAAATGTCCCAGGCAAACATCAGCAGAGTGAGCGATCACCCGACTGGCGAACACTTTTTATTGGGATTCACATTTACGTAAAACTATCGGAACACCTCATGGCCCGAAAGGCAAATGATGAGGACGTTGCATAGACACATATCTATCTATCTACACACATTCAAATACGGTAGAGGTCCCTCTTAGCCAGTGGGATGCCAGGAAGCTGGTAGGTAATAGCCAATGGCAGAGCAGCTTGTTGCGTTCAGGAAACTCCAAGCTGCGAGTAGCAATCCATACTGCATTTTTACCTTTCGTATCTTCAAATTTCTTTTGTAACTAGAGGCAATATTTTGCTGTGGAGGCATTTCGTAACTTGCAATTTTCGTATGAAGAGACGTTCCTAAGTAGAGGTACCACTGTAAATGGAAAACATTCAGTAGGCTTCAGCAGTAAAGTGAGCCTGGCGAATGACAACACATCTTAATGCTACTGTGCAAACGAGTTCATTGTGCAACTTTCGTAACCTCAAAATGTTATTGACTATTCATTTATCAATCAAAGTTTTGGACACGTTCTCATAGAATACAAATTCTGTGCTTAAACCAGTTTAGTTATTTATTAATTTATTTTTACCGAACTAACTAGTCTTTTTTCTACGCATTGGTTTGGTGACATCTTACTCGGTCGTGTTTCGAAAGACCTTGACTGCCACCAGCATTGTTGTCTTGTGGTCCTTGCACTTTAGGACTTTTCCAGCAAATCCTGATCCTATCACCCTCAATATTTCAAAGCGGTAAGCCAGGTGATCGCCAATCCTCTGTTGATGAAAAAGTCATTGAGCAATGAATTGATGAGAAATATGTCAAGCAGTGTTTCACAATACACACTACAGATGTGCAGAAAACATTTATAAAGAGTGCCTGTGAAGTGGTGCAGATAGGGCAGTCACTCCAATGTACATACTTTTGGGATCCAAAAGAAAAAGATTTGTAGCAGGGGAATTCAATTCAATTTTATTGACACAAAGAGTGAATGACAAAAATTGACAAATGTCATATTACAAGACCGTCCAGGTATACCATATTTAAACTTAATTTTTGTCTTTTTTTTTTTTAACAAGTCTTAATAATGTCATTAAGCTTTCCATTGAAATCGCAGGAAACCTGAATCTAAAACATTGGCAATGCCAGTTATGAAAAAGCACTTCGATTATAAACCGGGTTTGATTGCGGAAATATGAAAAAAAATAGTAAAATACACTAAGCTATAATTCATGTGGTTTCTATTGAGAAACCACTCATCTCATTACCGTCACACAATGTTACAATGTTATCATTTTGTTATCAAATCTCCACTTCCAGTCTAAAAAAATGAAAATAGACCGCTGCTTATGTTAAATGTATTTTTCTTTTCACCCTGTGCTGGCAATACACAATAAACTGCTGTATGAACTTTTCACCAATTCACCAGTAGAGAGTGCTAACAGACGTCCATCCATCCATCCATTTTCTGATGCGCTTATCCTCACAAGAGGCGTGCTGGAGCCTATCCCAGCTGTCTTTGGGCAGTAGACAGGATACACCCTGAACATGTTGCCAGCCAATCGCAGGGCACACATAAACAAACAACCATTGGCGCTTACACCTTGGAACAATTTTGAGTGCTCCAATAGCCTGCCATGCATGCTTTGTGGGGGGAATGTGGGAGGAAACCGGAGTACCCGGTGAAAAGCCAAGCAGGCACAGGGAGACCATGCAAACGCCACAGAGGAAGGCCAGAACTGGAATTGAAACCTGCACCTCTGCACTGTGAAGTCGACGAGCTAACCAGGTGCCCACAGTGCTGCCCACTAAAAGACAGATAACTGTAATCATGCGCCAAAGAGGCATACTGCTTGCAAGACGTGTGTCGCACGGTTACCATGACATGTGAATTTTCTAAATATGGTGTACATAATGGAACAACTTTCAAGTTAAACTAAAGTGATTATTTATATTATGTAATTAATCCAATTTCATTGAATTAGGACAGCCTAACACAATTGAGTGCTTTGCCTAAATAAAGAACATAATTTGAAGGTAAAACTTTAAGACAACACTATTTTTTTAATCAAATAAAGCCTGAACATTGACTGTGACAGATGACTTTTTTTTACACTCCTTAAAGGTTTCATTTTCTTCATTGTATTAATTTTGATTGCTAAAACGCAAATTGAGCATTACTGTTGTTATTACATTGTAACATGAAATGTATCACGTTAAATGATATATAATAATAATAATAATAATAATATATATTACAACATGGTGGGGAACCTTTTTCTGGCATGGCAGCAATACACTTCCGGAAAAATATATATTTTGTGAAGACAAAAAAAAAGTAGTTCTACACTTACTGATTTGTAGAATCCTTGGTCATCATCAAATGACTTGGCCTCCTCAGAAGTGGTTTGCACCCGAATTTTACTATCCTTTTTTCCTACGTACCAGACTTTTCTGTATTCTTTAATTTCAATTTGCTCATACGGTGTCAAATATCGTCTGTTATCTCTAAGTATACCTGTGCACAGATTGAGATACTGTATTATGTTTTACATATTTGTCATTTAAAAAAAAACATTTGAAAGGCTAGTGCCGTGAAGTTCTTACTTTCATATGTCATACTTGGTAAATTGAAAGTGAAGATTTTGTTCTTGATGGTTGTTTTGTATGCCTGAATAGAAACAGAAACTGAAAACATTTACAATAAAACTTGACAAACTTCGAAATAGTGATAAAACTGCAACACCGTATTCGAACATACCTGGATAGGTTTAGAAATGCCTTCTTGGTGCATCTGGTTTTGTGGGTAGCTGATCTTTTGACATATTAAACCAAATTCAGTCATCTGAGGAGGATTCGATGGTGGTGATATTTGTTTTTTGTCAGCACATTTTATTGACTTCCGGTGGTCCTTAATGTTTCTTGAAGTTGGGGAGATCTATAAATTTAAAAGGTAATGGAAATAAATATGTAGGCTGCTGTGAACAAAATCATCTGCATTCTTATTGACAATTCCATCATCATGCATGCAAGTACCGCTGAAAACTTTGGCTTCATGTATGCATTCTACATAGTGTCGTCTCGACTTCATTGTGTCACCAAATGCACCGGTAATAATGTTACTTAAAAGTAAACTTTTTCTATACAGCGCTTGTATGGAGATTTATACAGTAATGCAATATATAATATATGCGAATTGTGTGGAAAATAGAAATTGGCCTAAAAACAAATCAATCTATCGATCTATCTACACACGGACGTGTGCGCGTGTATGTGCGCACGCGCGCACACACACACACACGCTGTATTCGCGGGATTCCATTCGTATTTTGGGTTTCCCATTTGTCCCAATGAAGTGACGTCCATGCATTTATTTCAGTGGCAAGTCCTTTTTTAACCCATATAGCCAACTTATGCATGTATGAACATAATAATCATAAAAATCACACACTGCAATAAAACGTCTTAAAAGAAAACGTACCTTGTTGGGTTGTAACATTGCTCTGTAAATACATTGTCGCTTTGGGAATCTCCTCCCGTGTGCTGTCTTTTCAAGTCCCAAGCACCTGTGCTTGAAGACTTGACCAATTTCAAGATGGTTGAAAGTAAACATTTCATGCGGTAGCTGCACAGACGGTGGTGGTGTAATACGATTTTATCAGAAGACCTCGTTTGGCCACGGGGCCGTTCTTTGAATTAAAGGCTGCCTGACATCGTCATGGGTTAACTAAAGACTCGTTTAGTCAACCAGACAAGAACTAATGTGGGCGTCACCAGAAAACCGGCGTCACAATTTGTGTTGAAGAGCAATTTAGCGCCTTCCAAACTCCGTCCATAGCGCAGCGTGCCTCTCTATAAACGAGTCCCAATATTTCAATGTCATATGTCACACAATACTCATTTTACTTGATCGGCATTCTTCATCCTCGAAAATATGTCTATTTAATGTACAATTCCTTTATGATGTATCTTGCGTCATTCTACCTAATCTTCAATTGGAATATTATAAGGACAAATGTTGATCGTCTGTCACAGCAGTTTTTTGCCACCTGAGGGCAGAAGAGGACAAAACATGTTAGGCATCGTGAATCGAAAAACGTACACTGGATGCATGAAGGTTTCACAAACAGATGAAATGTTATTACTAAGCATTTCATCACTCCAAAAGCACTTATTCGTTGAAAATGATTCTGGCTTTTTTTCACCAACATTGCAACAGAACAAAGCTCTCAATACACACACACACACACACCTCCATCCATCCATCCATCCAAAAAAATGAAAAAAATGGATGGATGGTTTGTCCTCTATGCACATATAGAGGAAAAACCATCCACATCCTCTATATGTGCATAGAGGAAACCCCATCCACACTCACAATCACACCTTGGTATAATTTAGACTCTAAATTGTGTTCCATTAACCTGCTACGCGTGTTATTGGAATGTGGGAGGAAACTGGAGTACCTGGAGAAAACCCACGCAGGCAAGGGGAGAAATGCAAACTCCAGACAGGAATGCAGGAACTGGAATCGAACCCATTTTGTAACAGGGAGACTGAGGTCTAGATTCAAAACCCTGACCAGAGAACTGTGAGCAGGTGGGATAAGCACTCAGTTACCGTGTTGCCAGTGGGTTGCTTTGGTTTATTTTTACAGAGACCATGTTCAAATGACATTTGAACAAAAAAAATATGCTTCGCACCTGAGAGTAGCTCCCTGAGCTAATGTCACTGCAGTACTTCCTGCATTTTCTGCCTCAGTTACGAAATTCTGGGTTCAAATAGACCCTATTTGCATGGTCTCCTCATGTTTGCTTGGGTTTTCTTGAGGTAATCTGGCCTCCTCCTTGAACTAAATTGTCTAAAAGTGTGCACGTGGTATTTTATGTTATGAGTTGTGTTTATTTATTTAACTTTATGTTCATTGTTTTGTTAAGCGCTTTGTTACAACTGCCGCTGTTGTGAAAGCGCTATATAAATCATTGTATTGTATTGTATTGTATCTGTAAACATGCCCTGTGATAGAATGGTGACTAGTCTAGTGCACCCAAAACTCAGCAGGGCTAGGCTAAAATAGTCTGTGACCCAAATGAGGACAAGACATAGAGATCATGGATAGATGGGGGCCCCAAATACCTGGTGGTACCCTTGGCAACCTCACCTTTCAGCGGTCAGTATCGTAAAATAAAAGGTGACTATAAAAAAAAAAATCCCTGACTATACGGTCTCTTTCAAGTTGGTGTAAATAGCGGAATGAGACATTATATTATTTTTAATAGTACAATTAAACTGTGGAATACCTTATATGTAGTACAAAGTGCACCTTTACTTTGGAATGTATTACTGACCTATTCATCCAGTTCTGTCGGACGCTTTCCTATTTTCCTTTGACTGGTTAGTTTTCATCACTATATATTTTGTTTATCAGCTGGAGGCAAATTTAAGTGTCAGTTATTGTGTCCACAACAAATAATAACATTTAAAAGCAGACGTGGCTGCTTGTGACAACATGTTTGGTATTGGTATTGGTAAATACAAAATGGCCTGTAGTTGAATCATATCCACATTTAAATATGCTTGCTTGATTAATGGGCTCCGTGTCTATTTATGGAACGATGCCAATCAAAGTGGTGTCAGAGTTGTATGAGGTGGGATCCTCATGACATCATGTCATGAATGAATGAATGAATTTAATATCATGATGACATATACTGTCATTTTAAAGCCTAACATCTCATGATGATGCATGCTTCTAAAGGGGGGAAAGTGATTAATCTGCACTGAACGTTTTAGTTGTTGAATGATGCTATATCTAATGAGTGGCATACTTTAAATTTGCGTCGTGTGTCAAATTACCTGAAAAATATATCGTTTCCTGTTAAGCAAACCTATTGTGAAGCCAGTTTTTGCACTCATGCAAACCATAATGAGTGATATTTTAATGTGATGAATTTTGTGTAAACTGAATCATAGTAATCGGCATTTATAATTGCTGATAAAGCAGTTATTGATTTGTTTTATGTTGAAAGGCAAGACGGAAGCGTGTGATTACTCAGAGCAAATAACTTTATGCCGCTATTCAATTCAGTGAAGCAGTCACAGTCGGGCAGCTGTCATATAAGGAGCAAACAGCGCACTCAACAACCGCACTTGCGTTTCGGCATTCAAGACAACTTGTGCCATTACTTGGGGGAGATTATTTGTGAGACAGCGTGGAATAAAGACTGAGCAGTACCGACAGCCCGTTGACTTACTGAAATGAACCCCGCGGTAAGTAGCTGAGCAAGACTTAATGCCCATGAAGAACCTTCCTTTGAATTTCGCACCTGACTGCAATTTCCCCAGGCAATTCGACTCTTTCTAACAAACCCGTTTGAACGTGAACGTTTTTTTTTCTGAACACGCTGGAGTTTATTTACACTTTCTCCCTTGGGGAAGCACAACAGGTGAACGTAAGAAGGCCACGAGCTAAGGAGTAATGTTCATGGACTTAATTCAGGAAAGCCGTAATGTCGTAACAAGTTGCCGAAAAGACGCAGTGAGCGCAGCCACTGTCGAGAACAACGTTGCAATGACCACGAATATTCTAATTCTACTTATAATAGCTTCGATACGAACCTGAATTAAGAAATGGAAATTGAAAACGTTGTCGTTAAATCGTGAAAATATGAAATGAATTCCCCTTTGCTCCAAGTACGTCTCTGCTGAATCAAATTGTTTTCACAAAGACTGAAGCCAATTGTGAATTTTCATACCCCGAGGCTTAGGTTCTGCTTTGAACAAATGCGATTCCTGCTTATATTTCACCAGTGTCAAAAGTCACCTTGTTGTAAATTATTATCTCTTCTAAAATTCTCAAGGAGAGCACCATCCACGAAATTAAAACCTCATTTTATATGAAAACTGATTTCAGGCAGCCAAGTACATGTCAAAGCAACAGGTGGCGCTACAAACGCTAAATATTCAAGTGACATGATTCCAATCTTTTTCTGCTCTCAAATGGCAAACTTCGGACAAACACACACTCCTGGAATTGTATCTCCACAGATTGGATCAGGACTCTTCCAAATGTAGATGAAAATTCCAATGTAATGATCCATCCATCCATCCCCTCCTCCCCTCTAACCAGAGGTGTCACACTCATTCTTCTGCTCTACACTTAAGTCCATTTATGAGTAATGTACAGCAAACACGTGGAATGAATATTTACTTTGCAGCTTAACTTACAGTTTGTGCCCCTGCATTTTCTACTTGGACCCCTAACATTTCAAATTAGGGGCTTCTGTGGTCCGAGTACAAAAAAAAAAGTTGGAGCCACTTACATGGGATAAAAAAAGAAATGTACGCTCAATGAAAAGCGTCTCTGTAGACACTGATAAAATAAAATTTCAGACTTGAACATGAAGGAAACAATACAACAAAAATAAATGAATATAATAAAAAAAATTTAGGTAGATTTTTAAGTCTCTTGTTCTCATAAAAATGTAAATCAATAAATGCTATACATTCATAAATGTTGAAAGATTAACTCAAGGATATCACAGTTTTGAAAGATTTATTTTTATTTATTTTCTTTCTTAGAACTATTATAATTTTAGTTAATTTAATATAGAATTTATTTTGTTAAACTGTTATGTATGCATTTAAAAGATATTAATTGGATTGTCTGATTGTTGTGTTGTATATATTTTCTCAATTTAGAAAAAAAGAGGTTCGCAAACATCCAAATTCAGCTGAAAGCTAATGACTTGACTCCACCCCGATTGCCGTTAGTCTTCATAGATTCATATCATCAGCGAGAAACAAAGGCAGAGACACAAAGTGAAGATACTTCGTCAGATTATGTCCAATATTTTTCAGACAACAACTATGTGCGAACAGCAACTTTATTCATCATAGCATAACAATCGCCACACTTGTTGGAATATGCCAAACGGCTACGGCCCGGTAAAGCATGGCTAATGGTGGGTGACATTTTTAATGTCCCTTTAGCTCTCACTGTCATTGCCCACGTGAGCATTGAAGTCCCCCAGCAGAATGAGGGAGTGGCATCTCGCACACCCTCCAAGGACTCAAAAAGGGTGGGTACTCTGAACTGCTGTTGGTGCATAGACACAAACAACAGTCAGGAACCATCCCCCGGAGTGAACCCCAATGTACAGGCACTGAGCTGGTGGGGACGATGAGTAAGCCCACACCTGCTCTGCGCCTCTCACCGTGGGCAACTACAGAGTGGAAGAGAGTGCAACCTCTTTCGTGAGAGCTGGTACCAGAGCACTGGCTGTGTGTGGAGGCAGGTCCGACTATGTCAAGTCAAATATTCTCTGCCTCGCAAACCAGCTCGGGCTCCTTCCCTGCAAGAGAGGTGACATTCAATGTCCCTTGAGCTAGCTTCTGCAGCCGGGGATCTGACCGCCACCTGACCTACCTTTGGCCGCTGCTCAGCTCACCTTAGCCCCTGACCCCTTTGGCCCCTGCCATCGGTGGTGAGCCCATGGAAAGGGGGACCCACGTTGCCTCTTTGGGGCCGAGCCCCATGGGGGTCGGCCCGGCCACTAGGCGCTTGCCAGCGAGCCCCACCACCAGGCCTGGCTCCAGAGGGAGGCCCCTGACGACTCATGTCTGGGCAAGGGCAACGGAGTTCCATATATTGTACTCATCATAAGGGGTCTTTTGAGCCATACTTCAGCTCGTCCCTCACCTAGGACCCTTTAGCCATGCGTGTACCAGCGACATAAAGCCCCAGACAACTTGGCTCCTAGGATCATTGAGATACAGTCCAATATTGAGATATAGTACAAACAACCTACATCAATCAGAGTTAAGGTGATAAATTCTAAACATTAATTAAATATAATAATAAATCAGAATTAAGTTGATAAATCGAGAAAGGTACTGCAATATCCAATACAATACAAGAGAAAATTGACACAAGAGTGTCAGGGTGTGTATGTATAAAATCCTGATACAAACCAAAAGTTGTAAAAATATCACGGTTAAGGGTAAAAGCATGAGCCTTTATGGAGACTTTGACCTTTCTTTCTTTCTTTTCTGACTGATATAAAAATTATTTATTTATATATAAACACATAACACGGAGTAGGACTAGATAAGTTCTTTACTTCTTCCTACTCCCTTGAACATAATTGTGTTGAATGATGACTGATTTCTCTTTTCTTTTAGTATTTTACTTACCTTACTTTCTGTCAATTTATTACTGTATATGTTTTTATGTTCAATAAACAAACAAACAATACACAAACCCCTCCACTACGGTAAGGTGACGGCTCACAAAGGATTAGTATTGCCATTACAGTCAAACCTCTGTTTTCGACCAAATCGGTTTTCGACCAAAAATTTCGAGTTTTTTTATGCCTCGGATGAGGACCGAATTTCGGTTCTCGAACAAACTGAGCGCATTTGAATGCGTCATTTGACTCCTCTCGCCTTCCTTACACGAGGAAGTGACGCTTCCTCGTGTAGCGTTCAATTGTCCATAGATGTGTTCAATAAAGATTTTTTTTTTTTTTTAAAAGAGCATGGTAAATTTCAATACGTTGTCATCTCTGCGGTAGACCAACTGCCTTAGGACTTCTTTCTCTTTTTTACCTGGTTGTTTCTTGCCAAACTTCATACATATTTTACTTACCTGGTTGCGATGCTGAGGCTCGTAGCTGGCTAACACCGGAGTTATAGCACATCAAAGACGGGGAACACTATTTCTGCAATACTACATATCCATCTGGAGGTGGTTAATCGGGTTAGTATGCACAACATGATATTGTTGCAAGAATTGTACTTGCTTTACAAAATACCGACATCTGTGTGCATTGGGCATTTAACCAAAATTTTCTGTTCATTGTACCCATACATTTTATTTAGAGGCACCTTTCTTTGCACTCAAGGACCCATTCAATAAAACAACAATGAAAAGTACAATGAGATAAGTCAATTCAAAATTAAATACATTACAGTACAGGCAAAGCAAAAGTCATCGTATTGAGTCGGCAGTTTTAAACAGGTGTGTTCTTATTGTGATTTGAAGTGGGTGAAACAAACTATGTTTCTGTGTTGGAGTGGCAGTGAGTTCCAGAGACGGGGAGCAGATACGACAGAATGTTCTGCTCAGATTTCAAGTGTCGAAGTGAAAGAAAAGGCGAGAGATATTTGATGTTGGTCTTCTCTAAGAAGTAGTTCACTCAAGCTAGAAACACCATCTCATATTCCATTTTTTATGGGACAAACATTACTGTACTCTTACCTGTCATTTTGCGAGTGGGGTGTCGAGGTCTACCTATTGGAACTGTAACCGCAGTGGGACAGCACTTTCTTCCTCAAGTTACCCCTCAGGGAAGTTGTCGGAACAGAAGTCTGAAGTTTAAAACCTTGCACTCACCTCAGCTTGACAGCAGTTGTGCCAGATAGAGGATATTATATTGATTTATTTATTTATATACAAGCAATACCTCCTCAGATGTTTGAGAAGGATGGGTTGAAAATTTTAGCCAGTAATCCGTGCAGGTACTGATTCGACATTTTAATGTCTGTCATTTTGTGTTACATATGCTAAATCAGAGGTCTCAATGTTGCGCCGCACAGGTCGTTTATGCCTCATGTGATGTTTTGCAGCCCCCTGTTCGACATCAACAGTAAATGTTGATGCGTCCACCACCCTT
This sequence comes from Hippocampus guttulatus, assembly GCF_054856545.1. Lineage (NCBI taxonomy): Eukaryota > Metazoa > Chordata > Actinopteri > Syngnathiformes > Syngnathidae > Hippocampus > Hippocampus guttulatus. The sequence continues at coordinate 5,732,343 of NC_141264.1, forward strand.
TTGGCCATGTCGTTGCCCTGGGTCGGGGGTCTTGAGCGCCGCCCTAGTGGCTCCCTGGAGCTTTTTCAAAAATGTTTGAAAATGGAAAAAGATGTCAGAGGGAAATACATTTTTTGTTTTAATATGGTTTCTGTAGGAGGACAAACATGACACAAACATTCTTAATGTTTTCCAATGCTGTAAGAATGTGTCGAATAAATATTAAATTTCAACATTTTTTGTCAACGAAGATTTGCGTCATAGCCTGCGACACACTTTTTTTATTAGCAGGACTGGATGCCAGGCAGGTGACTGTGGTTAAAAAAACAACACCCCCCCCCCCCCCCCCGGCGTTTCATATCCAGTTCACCGAGGGTACTGGCAAAGAATGAGAATCTGGAGGCCTGAGAGAAGCATTTTTAAATGGTACAATAGTTAACATGCTGCAAAAGTGCGTCCCGTGCATCGTTCATCTTAGGAGCCGTTATGGCTGTTGCTCATTATGTCATGCGTGTGTAAGTGCGTGCGTATCCTCGCATGCGTTAACGGGAGGCTGGTTGAGCGAAAAGTATATCGAAAGCGAGTATATCGGTCAAAAAAGGTTGCACACCCCTGCTAGACAGGATGCACTGTAGGGAAAAAAAAATATCATGAAGGTTCATTGTGTATTTGTAGCCAACTTACTCATTTTGATAGTAAGCTAATATAGCTAATATGGATACATACAGGATGTGTTGGCTTCATTAAAAGGCTTATTTATTTTTTGCAGCTCCAGACATATTTGGTTTTTATTTGTTTTTTGGGTCCAATATTGCTCTTTCAACATTTTGGATTGTCGACCCCTGCCCTGGGTGGTTTGTATTTCGTGCGTTTGTGCGTGTGCATGTTGTTTCTCGAGTTTGTCTTGCCATTGCTCATGTTCGTGACAACATTTGGCTAATCATAATTCTGAAATGACACCAAGTAGAAGGAAAATATATTCTGTCACCCAGTCCTCGTCATGGCTTTTTCAAAAGTCGCCATGAAGAGAAAGGTTAAGCTCTGTCCACACGACAGGATAATGGACCCGATTTCAGCTTCGAATCTCCCCTTCTGCTAATCAAAGGTCGGCCCCAAATCTCGTAATGGCTCCAAAGGTAATCTTAGCAGGTAATCCTGCCGTGTGTGGTGTGCTCAGACTGATCTCAACACCTCGAGAGGACGTTCGACCTCGAATCGGGATATTCAACATGTTGGACCCACTTCGCACAGTTTGTGGTGTGCCCAGAGGAACATTTGCATGCAGCCGGTTGACAGTGATGTGCAACCAATCAACAACCAGTCAGATTTTATACCAATTTGCATATTTATATAAGGGTGAGAGAGAGGGGGCGAGGTGTCTGATGCACCAACATTTTCGCATTGATTGAGATTTATGAAAGGAAGTTGCTTAGCTTCATGCGCATACAGATTCATCTATCCAGATAGTTGTGTGTGTGTGCGTGCGTGCGTGTGTGTGTGCATTTTTCTGGATTTGGCCGTTTGCGGTGTTTTAGTCTGAAAGGTACGAATTCTTTGCACATGAGGCCAGGGGTCAACAATGTTCACATTCTGAAGAAGTTTTTCTGTTATATAATAAAGATTGAGGAATTGGATTGATTGTACTTTTGGGGGGGGGGGGGAATACTTGAACCCCTTTTTTATCGAATACTTGTTTCAACCAAGACTCTATCTCCATTGGGTCCCACATAAGTTTAGTTTGAGACCTCTGTTCAAAATAAATACATTTCTCAGTTACAGTAGATGGAGACAAAAAGTCATCAAAGCAAAATAATTTGTCAAAATGGACTCTGACGAAATTCTAAGCGGTACGCTCACTTTGAGGATTTTCTGAAGTATACACTTCGCAAGTGTTCCTGGTTTGTAACAGAGATCAACCCTTAAAGGAGAAGTCAAGTCAAACATTTTCTATTTGTTGGATGCGGTCCCACAAGTATAAACATGATTTTGCTTCTTCATTCATATTCCAAAAATGCAATATGAATCAAAATCCCGTGTTAAGACTAGTGGGGCCACATACAACATATTGCAAGGAACATGATTTTACTTGACACACCCTTTAAGGCAGCAACAAAACCTAAATATGTAAAGCAGTTGGAACGAGGGCTGCCCGATATTGGAAGAATACACGGTACGGGTGTTGAATATTGCGATATTTAACATGAACCTAAAGAAATGACAATCTTATCTATTGAAAGGAAAAAAAAAACATGTTCATGTGGCACAGTAAGCAGGCTCACCTTATCTAAGGAATTTTAAAAACTAAAAAGGTATTTGTGAGTTGTGTCCCTACATGTTGTTCATCTATTGGATGCCAATGTGGATTTAATGTTGCATCTGATTGGATATTGGCTGTCAGATAAAAGCATACAATTCTGCCATAACACTATGTATTTTAATATACACGTATTTTGCAGCCCTTTTTAGAACATACCATTGCCTATCAATTATTGATCAAATTACAGGAAATATTTGTATGGCAATCACGTCTATGACGTTAGCATAAAAAAGTGAAATGAAGAATGGTGAGTATGGCTGTAACCGAGCAAACCCGCTTGTGCCGTGTGGCGACGTATTCTGATGTTGCTGGTGTAGTTCTTCGTGCGCTTTTTCCAAACACGAAGCGTCTTAGTATGTCAGTGCTGCTGTTGTACATATCAAAAGTAATGTACTGTATGTGTATAGTATTGGCAAAGTATTACATATTCTGTCTATAGTATTTGTTGGAGGGCCATTCCTTTCTGTTCTATATCTGGTTTTCTCACCCTGCTTTGAATTTCAAAGCTATGACAAGGTCTGGATAATATGAGAGTCATGTTTGGAATTACTGGAATTAAAAATTGTTTTTATTATCACTGTTGCAGTTGACACCAAAGATGTTAGTGTCACATTTCCTCTTAGTCTTTTCTCATTTATCTTTCTGTCATTCAGTGTGTGGTGCCACGAAAAAAAAAATCCATTATGGCACACGCTGTTAGTTCCTGGAATGAGTGGTTGACTTATATGGGGGTGACGCTGCGCATATCAGCTTTGGGGGGAGAGATCAGGCGACAAAAATACACCAGGGAGCTAAGTGCTGCTGGCTCGCAATATGGGTAGCTGTCAGATGAGAAAGGCCAAGTTGAGCTCGAGTATGTCAGATAATCTTTTCACTAGATAGCTTGAGAAACACTTTGTTAAAGGCCTCTTTTGAACATATAATACAGACCGGGTCGATAAGCATTATTGTTAAAATCTTATTGATACCACCCAATCTTTATTTGATTTGAACAACTGCTGATTTACAGCTGTATACAAAAGGTCTTATCTTGGAATACCTTTACCCAAATAAAAAGATCATTGCATTGGATCGGGACTCAGTATCAACATACTCAAAATCAAGTGACTTGGATTTGAACTCTGGTTTAAAAAAATGTGATCTGGACAACCCCAGTGCAGTGACATCATTATTATTGAATGATTCCTAACAGATAACATGATCTTACTTTCCTGGGTATCTTTTTGCAAACATGGTTTTGTTTGATTACGATATGCGAATGTCTAGCTTTTTTTTCTATGATTAATTTTTAATGGTTATTATCCATTTCTGGTGTACTATGGAAGTGTGATGCTGACACATTTATGGGATTAATCCAGCCTCTGTCATCTACAGTGTGGGGCGTTCATGCTATGAGGATTAGGGGTTTGATTTAAGTACTTGCATGCAACAGTCAAAGCTGGTCTCAGTACTTGTAAACATTTGGCCTTCAGAACACTGTGTTCACTCGGGCTGAGGTAGATCACAACTCAATAAAATGGACTTGATATACTTAACGTGGTGTACAGGGGTTAGTTTCATTTGACATAGGCGATTAAATAAATTAAAAAAAGATCAGGTGTTTTAGCACCTACATATAGCTACCCATCTTGCTAATCAAAGTAAATATTTCACAAAGTGATCAGTTAATTTGACTAAAAGAAAATGAATGATAAAATCAGTTATTTTGCACTTATGTGTTTGATTCAAAATACCGTATTTTCCGCGTCCGTTCAACTTGAGAGGCGTTCATGACTGCCTCTGAAAAATTTAAATTACCTATTACTGGACGTAAATGAAACTGAAAATTGAAAATAATGCATCAAAACGGAAAATCAAGCGAGGAAATCACAAAATACATTCTATCCCCCTACAGAATTTATTTTGTGATTTCCTCGCTTGATTTTCTGTTTTGATGCATTATTTTCGTTTTTCGGAGGGGGCCTCTTGAGTGGAACGGAAGAAAGTATGGAGACAGACAAAGACGTACAGTACCTGTATTTGCTGAGACTGCGAAAACCATTAACAAAGTCTGCGTTTAAAAAAAAGAATAAAACCACAACCACAGCTCTCCTTTTTTCAACAAATACAGGTGCGTCTTTGCTGGTCTCCTTCCCTTCTTTTCTTCCTGTCAACTCGAGAGGCGTTCATGACTGCCTCCGAAAGACGCATTGGCATTTCCTTGATCGTAGCTCCAACAGTACGAACAGATAAGATAAGATAAGAAAACCTTTAATAGTCTCACAATGAGAAATGCCCACTTCACAGTGGCGAAAGTTATGAGAGGAAGAAGTAGAAGAACAAAATAAATAGGAGCTGCTGGAAAGGCAGCCACTCTCGCGGCGCCATCTTGAAGTCAAAATAACACAAGATGTCAGTCGTAGTTACTTATTCCTTTGTTGTGTATTCACAAATGATGAAATCTCCATATAGATTCTGTAGGGGGGGCTATAGAATTTATTTTGTGATATCCTTGCTTGCTTTTCAGTTTTTATGTATTTTTTTCAATTTTTGTAATTTCATTGAAGTAATCATTAGTCTGCGTTTTTCGGAGGCGGTCTTGAATGCCTCTCGAATCGAATGGAAGAAGGCACGGAGACAGACAGACGTACCTGTATTTGTTGAAACTGTTTTAAAAAATTAACACCACAGCTCTCCTTTTTTCGGAGTTGCAACACAAACTTATTTAATAAAGCAGCGGCACAGTTCACTGAACCAACAGCAAGTTATAACATTGGAAGCATGTCTCCAGGAAGGAGCCATCTTGGAGTCGACGTGTTACCGTAATGACCATACAAAAGACGCACCGGATTTTAAGACGCTCGGTGAGCTTTTAAGAAAATGGAAGACTTTTTGGTGCGCCTGTAGTGCGGACATAAAAATCAGCACACAGAAATTTTCCATCTGAATACACAGACTGTCATGAATTGTGTTGCCCGTCCATCCAGTTTCGACATCAATTATTCTCAGTAATGTTTCAGGCGAGCTGAATCCTACCTCTGAGTTTTGGCAAGGTTCTACCCACCCTTGACTGCTCACCAGTCAAGTCATGAGGCACAAGAAAACAAACATGTGGCTCTTCAGTTATTAACATACATTCTGATTTGAAATTAGCCCATTCATCCAAAAGATGTCAAATGACGGATGTGGGTAAAAGGGCTTAACTAATGTAAGAGTATATTTACACCATTTTGCTTTCGACGAAGGTGGGGAACATATAAAGTCAGGCTGTTTTTGTCCCTATTTTGCCTCTTCCCGACCATGGACGCCAAACACCCTCTTATGTTTTATAAGATTATCCTTATTTGTGAGCTGTTTTATAAGTGGATTTGTCCCGACAACAGGGTCCAAATCAGTCGGGGTCGACAATTTTAAATAATGACGTGTTCAATCATGATGATGTCTTTTGTATGCGTGGGCTGATGCAAAGTTTTCCTGAGCAACTTGACTAACTGTACTGATGAATGACGAAGTGCCGGTAAATAAAACAAGTAGCCTACATGATGTTCTACCATCCATTTTCTGAACCTCTTATTCTCACTTGGGTCGTAGGAGTGCTGGAGGCTATCCCAACCATCTTTGGGTGGTAGGCGGCCTACCCGCTGTCGTTTTTGTATAAACGTGGGTTCCCTACGGGACAGGAAGTATTTTCCAAAGCAAGTATTTCCTTGCTGACATTGCCTCTGTCTTTGGAAACACTTGGCAACCATCGGCATATGCCCGGATAGTCCTGGTCGTGTTTGTGAAGTCACATGTGATCACGCACGTGACTTCTCTCCTTTAGAGGGCTGGATTATTGACCGGTGGTGGAAGAGAATCTTTGTGTGTGGGTCGATGTGTTGAAATTACTTGAGCACCCCACACACAGTATGACCAAAGCTAGCAAATGCCCCCCCCCCCTTTTATTTTAGGTTTGCCAAAGATAAAAACTCTAACATCAGAAAAATCCTTAACTGTGTACCCTTGCTCGGGGGAACTGGGAAAGGGTACAACACACTTTATCTGTAATTAAACATGAATCACCAACTCCACTGCTCATACCCCTCCCACCTTATACAAAGCTGTAGGTGATGAAGGGCATGCATTTTGTGACAGCCTTTTATCTACATGTTCGACATTGGGTGTGTCATCCTCCACTGTGGGTCGCAGGACTGGGCCGTTTCGGATGTGGCTGATAGATTGCCTGATACCGCTGAGCACTACGGCTATAAATAGTTTATATTTAGATTTAATAGCCAGGAAGCACGTAATTACCTACTGTCAGCGCTGCTTTCTCCCAGTATAGTGAAACCATCTACAATTTCTTTATATCAAGTATATTCTTTGAGAATTTGTGACTTGATTGCTTGTCCAATCAGTACTGCGGGAAATTTAGTTTGCTCAGTTGTCAACGTATGCCTGTTGTGATGGTACGTCTTGTGATTTAAAAAAAATGTTTTAATTAGAGCTGCCAGTTTAGCGTGTTATTATCTGCATTAATTTAAATGAATTTAAACGTGATTACATTTTTTCTCGCGAGATTAATGCAGCATACGTCACAGTGGATTTTACATTGCTCTATCAATAAACCGGAAACAAAACAATGCGCGCTGCACAAGTCCACACCCATGTCTGTTTTGCCAGCCATGGCAGCGCGCGACACAGAAAACGGATAATTAGAGAGTTTATGAATGGAAAGTTTACTTTTAAAAAGTTGCCAGATTGTTCCACTGACAAGACCAAAGTTACCTTTTACGTTTTGCAGTCGTAAACTGAGCTATCATCATAGCATGCATTTTAGAGTGTTTTGACATTCTTCAAGGCCCACATAACACATTGTGTTCAGTGATTATATATTCAATGAATCTACCAAATGAAATAATAGGCTCTCTCCTTTAATCAGGAAAAAAGTGTGATGTTTCCTTTTTCCCATTCTCTTATAATCAGCAGTAAAAGGTAAACACAATTCTTTTTTTTTTTTCATGAATATTGACTGACTTCTTAACCCTAGGAATGCGGTTAACCACCAAGTATGACGCTCTCAGGGCCCGACATTTGTTGACAAATCACTTGAGCTCATTTCAATAGCTCGTTGGAGAGCCACTCGCCACATATTGTGCACAGCGGACTTTGGTCATGTGTGGTAATCACCCATCACCATAAATCCATATTTCAAGTAGGTCTTTTGGTATTGTCTGAGAAAAAAAAATCCCCTTAGGCACAGGCTCTTGTGTTGGATCCTCACTGGGCTTTTTCCCCATTGATAATATACTTTTTGACATATTATAAACAAACAACAAGTACTTAAAACAAATGAGCCAAAAAGGATGGAATAAAGAGTTAAACCATTTTACAAGAAGTAGTAAGATATAAATCAAATACTACAAAACACAGTGTGAAGCAAAATTCTTTTCATCGAACTGCACAAGGAAGGCAGTTAAACAGTAATACAAGTAACGAAGGTGATTAATAATTTTATTCGTGTTTATCTTCATGCAGTTGTTTTTCAGAGCACAGTAAGGCTCAACGCAACTCAGGATTATTTCAATATGTGGATTATTTTTTTTCACTCATTGAGCAATTGGATGTAAAAAAAAAGGATTTAAAATTTCCATGCTTTTATTTAAAACAAGGACATTATTTAAAATTGACAATGCAAGAGAGTGCATTGAGTTGAGTTGTGTGTGTGTGTATATGTACAGTATATATGTGTATGTATCTGTGTGTGTGTGTGTGTGTGTATGTACTGTATGTATGTATGTATACATAGCGCCTGTCAAATCTGCCCTGACACGTCAACAGCTCGCAAACGTCTCTGAAGAAGGTGAATGCTGATGATCGAAATTGCACGTGGTCTGAAGAAAGAAGTGACACATGTCTTTGAGACAAATAACATAGACTTCTATCAAACACTTTGGTTATTTACTCGGATACTTTATTGTCCCAAGCCCTGCAGAGCCGCAACATAAGGATGAAAGAGCTCCATGCGGCTCCGGAGCCGCGGGTTGCTGACCAATGTGTTAACCAGTCTCCCATCGTTCTGGCCAAACTTGTGGATTGTAGATCTAATCAGGCTAACTGTAATTGAAGGCAAAGGTTTGGAGTGGAATAATAGGATGCTCAGCTCTTTTAGTTGGACGCCACTAAACATACAAATGCCCAAAGGAGACCAAATGAACTACTTCCTCTTCCATGATGCAATGTTTTTGTTGTTGTTGTTGTTGTTGTTTTTTTTGCAATGCAGCTTTCACAGGTCACAGTCATTCCCATGACCAGCCTCTGTGTATCACTGTTTTCATGATGAACCTCTCTTGAGTTCATAGGTCAGAGGAAATTTCGGTATATATCAGATTTAGAATCAGAATTAGACAGATGGTGCAAGGTGGGATTTAGGGATTTGTTTCAAAAACAGATTGTCTGTACTTACGGAAACTGGAAAAAAATTCTGGTGTTGAAAACTCAACAAATTTTATTAACTTAATTTGGTGTTAACTGTTTGTCCAATGTGAACCATGCTCTGCTACAAAGAGAGCATGCTGATTATTTTCTCGCAATTTATTTTTTAATACAGTAGATCCTTGAAGTTATAATTAAGGTCAATTTAAGGCAGTGGTCCTCAAATAGTGGGGCGCGCGAGGCTCCGTCAAGGGGGGCGCGTTTGGCCTCGGGGAACATGCTTTTTTATTTTGATTTTTTTTTAAACTTATACGTTAATAAGGATACAGTGTTATGCAGAGGTGTACTTATAACAATTATATAGAGAAATTATACTATTTATAGTCATGGGGGGCGTGAGATGTTTTCTTCTTCTTAGGGGTGGCATGACAGAACATAATTGAGAACCACTGATTTAAAGTGATTTAAAATTAATATTTCAATTTCCTAAAAGGCTTATGTGTGGTTGACTGAAACTGAATAGCATGGGAAGGATGAGGTTTCAGCTTCCGAACCAAAGCTCAGCTTGCAAGTGGGATTTTGTGAGTCTTTGTTCCATATTTAATACCTATCCGGTCACACGCACACACAATCATAATCCTATCAGGCATTCTGGGGAGCAGCGGAAGGAACGAAATATGTTGTAGGAAAAAAATGATCCAAATTCATCAAGTTTGAACAGTGTACGTCTGCATGCATGCAGGGATGTATGGTCAAAGCACAAGCGCACACACACACACGCACGTTTAGTAAGGCACCACATTGACGCCCGGAGGCTATTTTTAGTGCCCTTTACAAGCAGTTCTTGCCTTTGGAATGTAACCTTTCCTTTACCCAAGTTTACTGTTTTCCATTTCATATTGAAAGCCCAATTGATCCAGTAGCTGGTGCGTTCAGGTCCATAGTTTTAACTATCATTGCTGTTGTCACAGGTCTCCAAATGTTCACTCTTAAGTAACTTTTATTTTGACCTTGTAATTGCTGCACGAAATCCCCATCACCTGTTTGAATTTTGTCTATGTATTGTTTTAAAATTATTTTTGCCGTAACAATTCAATAACATTAAAATAATCCCAATTCATTTTATTGCATTCACTTGTTTGGCGATTTCAGCAACACGTCATTATCGTATAATCCACAATCATGGTGGATTTTTTTAGCACCAAAAACTCCTTCCACCTATTTTGTATTCCACCATTTTACATTCACAAGCCTCATATATTGCCATCACCTCATTTAGAGGGTGGGTTTGGTATGCGTTATTTTTGTCTCGTACTTTATCATACAATTTGACTGTAAGAACATGCTCCCAATGGATATACAGTTTTTTTCTTTGCCCGAGGATGTTACCTTGTCATCAGCGTCGCTTTAACTCGGCAACATCCTGGCTTCAGTGCCTATGCTTACTGGTGGGGAGAAAGGCCTTTCAACTCATATAATTCCTTGAACTATTCTACATGACTACTCAGCTGAGCGAGATTGGGCCAAGCAACCCGTGTCAAGATGGGGGTTTTATCAGAGACTTCCTCTTCATTGTCTTACATGTCTCAAATTGTAATCTGACCCTTTCGGGATTTGTTCAATAACCTCACTGGCATGTTCCTGGCATGGATTCTGTTCCCCCTGCAGACCGCAGCACAGTAAATGACACCAGCTGCCAAAATGCGGTAGCACTTACATTGGCCGCATGCGCACTGTACTTTTTTTTTGTAGAGAATTGCAATTAATATCCACAAGTCAGTCATTTTGATCATTCTATCATGGCAGAGGCTCTGACTGAATGTACATTTATATTTTCTATGATGCTAGTTATGAATTATGCAATTGTTCCTCCTCTCCTTCACAAAAACTGCTATTGAGCTCCCTTTTTACTCCCTGCTCAATTTGTTCTGATTATCCTGAAGCTAAGAATAGAAATACTTTGTTAGGCTAAGAATGGGTATGAAGGACTTCAGGCATCAGTGACAAGAACGATACTATTCAAGGTGTGATTTCTATCAATGATATACCGTTTGTAAATTGTGTGTGTGTGTGTGTATGTGTTTGTGTGTATATACAGTGAAACTCCTCTACAACGAAACCTACATTGGCGAAAATACCCCCTAGTGTGAAAAAATCTTTATGCATTAACACCATTCCCATTCTCCTGCCCCCCATACAACGAAAAAAACCCTGTTGCATTATACGAAATCTTTTTTTTTCTGCTCTTGCCTCGCGAAGAGATTCGCTACAACAAAGTCTAATCCAACAGCGACCTCTACGGCTTCGTTCGGAAACGGCAACAGCAACCACCACACTGGTTTATACATGCGCAGTAGTCCAGGAAGTACTTGTTATTGGTAGTTTTAGACGCAGCACGAACGTTGCATTGCTAAAATGGCTACAAAACGGCCCTTTGGATGTCAAGCAGCTAAGACAAGCGCTCTGACGCTGGAAGAGAGGGTAAAAGTGATCAAAATGAAAGACGGAGGAAGCAAAATAAAAGACATTATCCGAGAAATTGATGTAAGTGAATGCTGATCGTAAAATTTCGCAATTTCTTTACCTTTTTTTTCTTTCTACACTGACTATATGAAGTGTCAAATAAATGTGTGCTCATACTTATGCACTATTGGAATAAAAATAAAGAGTACACATACGTTTGTGTGTGTATGTGTGTTTTTACATCTGAGATCAAATTTACTACAGTGAAAACCCCCTGTTGTGAAAAAATTCTTGCTACAAACATGAGTTCGTTGTAGAGGAGTTTCACTGTATATATATGTATATATATATATATTTGTGTGTGTGTATATATGTATGTATATACTATATATATATATATATATATATAATTATTTTTCTGTCAATCAGTGTAACAATCTATTTATTTATTTATTTTTCATGCTTTATTTTCCAGAACCAGATATGCATGGCAACATCCTGGTAACAATCAGACAGAATGGGTGAGACGGAGGATGAGCGCACAGTTAAGGCCAGCCAGCTCTTTGAGAACTTTGTCCAGATGTCCACATGTAAAGGGACTCTGCAGGCCTTCAGTATCCTCTGCAGGCAGCTGGAGCTAGATCCAATGGACTACAGCAACTTCTACAGCTCACTGAAAACAGCTGTCACCTCCTGGAAGGTCAAAGCTCTGTGGACCAAATTGGACAAGAGGGCACAGCAAAAAGTGTACAGCCAGAACAAAGCCTGTCAAGGAACTCGGGTAAGAGACAGAATTGCTCACAAAAATATAGTTCTCAGTGACTGTTTACATGCTGTCAATATTCAGGTTAAGGAAAACATTCCGATCTCTGAACAATTCTGTTTACAGGCTTGAAGGGGACATAGTTACGCCATCATTTGAATGACTCGTTTTGAATGGTGATGCATGGGCATTGTAACACAAATAGAAGTCATTTCTGTTTGCCACCATCTACTGACAATAAAACACGTTTCATTATGTCACTCACCGCAGTAATACACCGTAAAAGGATGAGAGAGAGAAACTGTTGCAGCTCCGAAACAAAAAAAGCTGTTGTGTTGGTTCTTTTTAAAACATACATTTTATTAATTTGTTTAACTCAAGCCACTACAGGCACGACCTTCTCCTTCTCAGTCTTCGTGCCTTCTGCTCGAGAGGCGTTTAATGATATATTATATAAGATATATCTTATATAAGAGCAGCTGCTTGCTGGTGTGATAGGCGGAGTGACCGACTAACAGTTTTGGTTCGGCTTGTAATGATGATGCACTGACAATGACGGACGGGTGGCCCATCCGTTGACGAATGATGGCCCGTAAAAATTTACTGATGCGCCCACCTCTGATCTTTATCCTGTAAAATTCAATTTTTTTGCATTTCCAAGTAGTTCCACAGTACGAGTCGACACATAAATGGTATCACGAGCACAACTTGTTTTCCCCTTTTAGCCGTTCTTGTTCTCCTCTCTAACCCTGTTTAGTGTCTGATCATCGGCGGTGGACCTTGTGGTCTGCGGACAGCCATTGAACTGGCCCTGCTGGGTTGTAAGGTGGTGGTGATTGAGAAGAGGGACACCTTCTCCAGGAACAATGTGCTTCATCTCTGGCCCTTCACCATTGAAGACCTCAGAGGCCTAGGGGCCAAGAAGTTCTATGGCAAGTTCTGTGCTGGCTCCATCGATCATATCAGTAAGTCAATTTTCAGATGATCAATGATCAATATCTGTACCCATCATCTCATAACCAGAATATGGAAGGTATTTACATATTTTTGAACAATATCCATTTACCTCAATTCAGAACAAACCAATTCCCCTCGATCAGTCATTAACACGAGATGAATTCTGCAATAATTCTAAAATGAGAAGCAACAAGGCACCCTGATGGCTTCCCTGCTGAGTTCTGCAAACATTTCTGGTCTACGGACTCAATTTTTTCAAATGATTGATTAAGTCCTTACAACTAACACAAGACCTCCCATTATGAAAACGGCTTTAACCACGCAGCTCTTAAAACCATATCAAGACCCCACTCAGCCATCGAGCTATCGTCCTCTTTCTTTAATCAATACAGACGTAAAAATCATTGGCAAAGCCCTGACAAACAGAATCGAAAAGGTCATTCTATCTATTATACATGCAGATCAAGCCGATTTTATGAAAGGAAGACGTTCATTCCATTGCACCTAGAAAATATTAATCTTAATACAGCTCTCAAACAGAAGGAAATTGGAAATAATGCTAGAGTCAAATGGCAATTGTTATTCGCAACGTTACAAAGATGTGGATTTGGACAGTCATTCATTAACTGGAGTAGGGCACAATATCCAACACGAGCGGCCACAGTTATCACTGATGGGTCAATTTCATAACAATTCACTCTTCACAACGGCACTAGACGGGGATGTCCCCTCTCTCCAACTCAATTTTAATTGAACCACTTGCATGCCAGAATACGACAAGATAAATGATGCATTACAGGCATCACAGCATTATCCATGGAACATTAAATAATCTTGTATGCAGATGATGTATTGACCCTCCCACAACAGCCAATACTCATTAGTAAACACGTCTCTCAGTTATTAAGTAATTGACAGCACTTCATAAGTATTGACTCATCCTAAAAAAATCCACTTTTCTATCCCTTCTCATGGATGACAGGAAGTAACAGCTCTTACATCAAATTTTTACCTCCCTGCAGGAAATATTAAATATTTAGGAATCAACATAGCCCTCAAGCTGTCAGAGCTGTTTGACCTTAATTTCACAGCACTTCTCAAATAAATACAGTATGACCTCAATGGCTGGACAGATTTACAAATGTCAGTTGTAACACAAAAGTACAGTACTGAAAATAGTAAGATATAATAAGATAAAACAATACTAATCGAACAATAACACAGATTAGCATGATGCACAACAAACATTCAATAAAAAAAAAGGTGGATGAAAAGTACAAATTAAGGAGAACATTTAACATGTGTGTGTTATGCCAATATGTAATTAATTTTTTCGTTTTTTCTTTACATGTAATACTACACTGACCCGAGAGTGCAAAAACTAAAAACTGAACACACCAGCAAATGTAAAAACAAAAAAACTAAACACAAAAACCTATCAAAAAACACAAAACAAAATTGTAACAGCGAATGAAAAAAAACACGATAACAAATAACTGAACACATCAGCAAAATTAAAAAATAAAATAAAAGAATGAAACACAACGGCAAATGAAAAAAAAACCAAAATCACAGCAACAAATGACAACTCATATAAACAAGACTGACCACAGCAGCAAAGCAAAAATCACTAACTCTAATTTGGGGAAAAAAAAGCTGATCGCAACAGAAAAAAAATGTGCTTTTGTGTTCAGTTTTTGTGTTTCGCACTTCACAGCCACCATGCATTACAGCTCTACGTACGTGCTCATGTCTCTTCCAGGTATCCGTCAGCTCCAGTTGATGCTGCTTAAAATTTGCCTCATTCTGGGGATTGAGGTTCATGTCAATGTGGAATTCCTCAAACTTGTGGAGCCACCAGAAGAACAGACTGATGACAGTAAGTTTGTTGCGACAGAACATTTCTCCTCACTGCTTCAAGTGGCTTCATTTACAGTGCAGTACTGACTACCACACGTGCTGGGTATAAAGTTATCTCAAGTTACACAGTATTTGCTGTAGGCGTACTTAAAGCAAACTGTTTTTAATTGGGTTTTTTTTTTCAAAAAAATCTTTTTCCACAATTGGAGTTGACCCCAATATTTGGATAGGGGCTGGCCAGGTCCACAAATAGCATGACTGACACCCATTGTAGGGGTACGGGTGGAGGAGGGATCAGCATTCAGTCTATTCAATTGTTCCTCACTCAAATCATAAGTCTGGCACTGAAACAGTCTCTTATGAAAGCGTTCCCATACTCAATCCCATGTTGCCCACTCTGAAATCAAGGGAGTATCATTACTGTTGAAGACATCACTTCCAACTGCCTGTCATCTTCTTATGTAGATTAATTTTTTCGCTTACTGTATGCAACGGTTAGAAGATAATCAAAGTGCTTTGCTATAACCCCCCCTTAGGTCCGAGTTGGAGAGCAGATATCCAGCCCTCAAGCCACTCTGTCTCAGATTTTGACTTTGATGTGGTGATTGGAGCTGATGGACGCAAAAACACATTAGATGGTAGGTAATGTGAAAGGGAATTACAGCCGGAATTATATTGTGAATTATTGTACTTGTGTGCTTTTTAGTCATTCCTTAAATGTTGTCTTATTGTTCATACTGTCCACCCAAATCCAGGATCGAAGCAATGTATTTATCTGCCATACACCCTGTAGTCAAAGCACTGTTTATTTTAAGTGGAAATGAGGTGCACAGTTGCAACGCTACCCTCCATCACTAACTAAAACATTTCCTGTTTACACACTTTTAAGTGGAAGCCGAGTATTGCAAAATGTCCAGCCGAGTGTGTGCTTAAGGTCATTAACTTTTTTTAAAAAACTTGGGCTCATTGTTAAGATTAGTGCCATTTAAAGTACAAGGCCTTGAAGAAAGTATCCCCCTGCCCCATAGTTTACCCACTTTAATGATCAACATCATCACACCGATGCAAATAAAGAAGATAACCTAGGTAAACATGAAATGCAGTTCAGTTTCATTTGAGTCGATGTGCATTAATAGTCTACTTTATATTGTCATATTTCTGTACTATATAAGAGTCTGGCTGCCGAGTCTCACATACAGTATATAGTGTACAATAATGAATGACTGATGATGACAGACGGATGCCCAGGCAGCTGACGAATGGTGGGTCGGCAAAATTTTGTAAATTGCTCACCACTCTGTATTCATTTCAGCAAATTCACCTCAGTTTTGCTGTGTAAATGTTGTTTGTATGTTCTTATTGTGCATGTTGATCTGAGGATTTTGAACGACCATTTAAAGTCAATTTAAAAATTGAGGCGAGTCAAACAAAAGCTGAAAATCCATCCAACCATTCATCCATCCAGTCATATTCTATACCAGATGTGCTTAATAGGTTGACCTCCAAGCTGCATCTGGTCCACTGGCCACATTTTATTCCGGCCGTTGTCAAGATCAGGTGATTGGGTGTTTTCACAGTACTGTAGTAGTATGGCTGTAAACTACAGCTCACACAACCCATGAGCCACATATTTTGAATACCAATCTACTTTTTCTTATTGAAAATGTCCCATGTTCCAAAATATGATCAACTAGGTCATGTTTGGCCAGAAGCATACAATTATTTGCTAGAGACAAATTATTATTAGGCCAGTTCGTTGTTCAGCTACGGTCTAATCTCAAACGATTTATGATTCCCCTGAAATGGTAGAATATAATTTGTACTTCAAGTTGCATTCACTTTGGCTGTAATTGGTCACATTTCTTTCTTTACTTTGGGTAGGTTTCAGCCGCAAGGAGTTTCGAGGAAAGCTGGCCATTGCGATTACGGCTAACTTTGTCAACAGAAACACCACGGCAGAGGCCAAAGTGGAAGAGATAAGTGGAGTGGCCTTTATCTTCAACCAGAAGTTCTTCCTTGAACTAAAGGAAGAAACAGGTCAATAAACAAAATATAGCACCACTAAACTGTGTGTATGTGCGTGCGTGTCTGTGTGTGATATAAAATTGTCATATACCGTATTTCCTGGACTATGAGCCACGACTTTTTTTTCCCACACTTTGAATCTTGCGGCATTCTGTGACACTATTTTTTAATGATATTAATAAGATGCTTTGAAAAACACACCAAGAAAACATGATTGTGTATCTGTGGATTGTCTGTTTTAAGTCTGAAAATCGGACCTTGTCTGTCCTCATATTTGTAGGAATTGACTTGGAGAACATTGTTTACTACAGGGACAACACTCATTATTTTGTCATGACTGCAAAGAAGCAGAGTTTGCTGGACAAAGGGGTCATTATTAATGTAAGTTGACTTGTCCATATACATTAACATGAAAGCATTCTCTTAATTTGGACACGGAGTATTTTGTTTATAAATGTATTTCAATCAATCAGATTTTATTCATATAACACTGTACATTCATAGAAATGCAACTCAAAGTGCTGTGCACTGAAGAACCATTCCAAACCCGCCATTTTAAATTCATTGTCATTGCAAAAATTTTGGCTTAATACATGTGTTTTGTCCATATGTCTTGACAATAAAACCTTGTATTTGTAGTGATAGATTGGTTGAGCCTCAGTCAATGAGAGGATTTTTGGAAGAGAAAGAAAGAAAGAAATAATCTGGCTCTAATTTCAGAACAATTTTGACCAATCCACATTAGATGCAGGCGGCTACATTACCTTTTTTTATATTGTCAGAGTCAATTAGCAGTAAGGAATGCAGAAATAAATGCTCATATTTTTCTGACTGTACAACTTGATCTACATTGTGCACTTTATCTTTTTGTTTTTCATCTAGGACTATGTAGAAACAGAACGCTTATTAAGCAGTGACAATGTAAACCAGGAAGGTTTGCTCTCTTATGCCCGTGAGGCAGCAGACTTTGGCACAAATTACCAGCTACCATCACTGGACTATGCTATCAACCACTACGGGCAGCCAGATGTAGCAATGTTTGACTTCACCAGCATGTATGCCTCAGAGAATGCTGCTTTGATCAGGGAGAAACATGGACATCAGATACTGGTTGCATTGGTGGGAGATAGTCTGCTTGAGGTATGTATCGTCAGCGGAAATCGGCACGAGCTGGATCTTGGGGAGAAAAAAAAAGATCGTGCTTGCCCAAGAGGATGATGATTATTATGTTCTCTTCACAGCCTTTTTGGCCAATGGGTACAGGTTGCGCACGGGGTTTTCTGGCAGCTTTTGACACAGCTTGGATGGTGAAGGCCTTTGCACAGGGCAAGAATTCACTGGAGATACTGGCAGAGAGGTTCGTGTGACATTGTCTTTCTTTCTTGCACAAGAAATATGTTTTCTGCAATCACCCTTGGTGGTTTTTATATGAGCAAAATTGATAATACAACATCAAAGATGCGTATCCAAAGCATATCACGCTCTCTTTGGTTCTCCACCATCAAAATAGTACAGTCTATGTTTAGATATGGTATTAGTTAAGGGCCCCCCAATCCCCAAACCTTTCTCCTTGAAAGTACAAGTCACTTTTGATCCAAGTTTGTATCTATAGTCGCCCTGCTCGCGTTAACTGTGATGCTTCCAAATTGGTATTCAACCTACAAAATAGTAAACTTGACAAATGTAATGATCTCATTCCTATAAGTCTTCAGAAATGAAGTAACATTTTGGCTCTTTACTACATTTCTTGCATTCATTTGTCTGCTCATGTTTCACGTGATCACTTGTTGCTTCGCTGAAATCAGAGGGCAAAGGCCCATAATACAGCCTCTGAATTTTATCTGATATAACCCTGCTGCCCCAGACAACAAGGTATCAGAACAGACTGCAGAAACACACTTCATCAATCAATCAAAACAAGTACCAATTCAGACCTGACGATGGTTGGTTTACTCTAACATAAAGAAAAATAAACTAGCATCTCAACATATTCTTCTGAAATATAATACTCTGTTGTTTTGCTTTTCAGAACAAATACCATTAATATTAAATGACAAATAGCAAAACTTCCACAAAATAAAATGTTTAAATTAGAGCTGACAGTTAAGCGTGTTATTATCGGCATTAATTTAAATAAAATTGAACTTGATTAAATTTTTTCTCGCGGAATTAATGCGGCAACATATCACAGCGGATTTTACGTTGCTCTATAAATAAACCGGAAACAAAACAACAAACACGCTGCACAAGTCCACGCCCATGTCTGTTTTGCCAGCCATGGCAGCGCGAGACACCGAAAACGGATACTTAAAGAGTTTATGAATGGAAAGTTTACTTTTAAAAAGTTGCCAGACAGTTCCACTGACAAAACCAAAGTTACCTGGATATTTTGCAGTCGTAAACTGAGCTATCATCATAGCACGTTGAGTCTGAAATACCACTTAATGGCCAAGCACACAGCTGATGTGAGTACTCCGCCCCTCGTCTAAGACATACAGCTATGGATCATTTCAAAGCGAAGAAATGGATAACACGACGAAGAACAAATTTGCTGAAGCCATAGCTAAATCTATGGCTACTGCGTGCAAGCCTGTCAACATTGTCCAGAGCGCAACTCAAGCTGAAATCATTCGCATTGCGTCTAACGACTCCACTACGGATTGCCAGCGAGAGCCTCCATTACAAGCCATGTACAGAAATTGTACGTAGCGGAGAAGACCAAGGTACACCAAGCGGGAGAAGACACTGTTTCGGGAGAGAAATAAGAGACTAGGATGATGAGCCTCTGGTGAATAAAGTGCAGGTAGCCTGTTGAGTACGATGTATGCCACTGATGCAATTGTTACTTGTTTGGAACTATTTTGTGTGGAAGGTTACAGTGTTCCGTGTCCATATAAATAAAGGGGGTGGAGCTTCTCTGTGTTCGTCTGACAGTGACGGTGCACTGAGGCACGTCGAGAGTTCAGCGGCACATATAGGCTGAGTACTAGTTTACCTCAGATGTGCACTTTATAATGTTATATTGCTCTGTTTTGATTCCCTAAAAAGAGCTGTTAAAGGAGCTGTTGTGTGGTTTCACTGTTGAAAAATGTTCATGTAAAATTGAAAATCAAAATTGTTGTTTCAGTAAATAGTTGCATTTTGCACATAGAAAACTGATCATGGTTCCATGTTGATGAGAGCATTAAAACGGTAAAAAATAGGACAAAAAATATATAAAAGGAAATTCAGAAACGATAAAAAATGTGTGAGTACAGTGAAACTCCTCTACAACGAAATCATGTTTGCAGCAAGACATTTTTCACGTTTTTTTCACTGTAGCAAATTTGATCTCAGATTTAAACACACACACAAACGTATGTGTACACGCACACACAATCGTATGTGTACTCTTTAATTTTATTCCAGTAGTGCATAAGTATGAGCACACACTTATTTCACACTTAATATAGTTAGTGTAGAAAGAAAAAAGGGAAAGAAATTGCGAAATTTACGATCAGCATTCACTTTCACTTAAATCAATTTCTTGGATAATATCTTTTATTTGGCTTCCTGCGTCTTTCTTTTTGATCACTATTACCCTCTCTTCCAGCGTCAGAGCGCTTCTTGTCTTAGCTGCTTGACATCCAAAGGTCCGTTTTGTAGCCATTTTAGCAATGCAACGTTCATGCTGCGTCTGAATCTAAAAATGACAGATACTTCCTGGATCCAGTGGCCTTTCTTTCCACTATCTCACTGTCTCCAACTCGACCTCCCCTCGATCGCCACCCAAGACAGTGTTGCTCAGCTGATGTCATGCAATGAACTCGATGGCCATAGTTAGCGCGATGGAACTCTCCTTCTCTCTAATTAGCGCTCCAGTTAGTGTAAGGTTTTTAGCATAATAACAAGTAAAGCATTCGAGGAAACGTTCGTTTATTTGAATGTCCGTCGAGCCATAAGCAATTTACTCTGAGCAGCTAATCGGATTCATTCCACTCTATCTCCCACCGATCCAGCTACACACATAGACAGTGGGTCCCTCTTGGCCAATCGGAGGCCAGAATGATGCTTGGTAAGCCAATGGCAGAGCAGCTATGAGTATGTTGCGTCAGGAAACTCAGAGCTGCGTAAACCAGTGTGGTGGTTGCTGTTGCCGTTTCCGAACGAAGCAGTAGAGGTCGCTGTTGGATTAGACTTCGTTGTAGTGAATCTGTTCGCGAGGCTAGAGCAGAGAAAATGATTTTGTATAACGCAACAGGGTTTTTTTCGTCATATGGGGGCAGGAGAATGGGAATGGTGTTAATGCATGAAGGTTTTTTCACATTAGGGGGTATTTTCGCCCATGTAGGTTTCGTTCTTGAGGAGTTTCACTGTAATTTGAGTTAATTGTGACAGTTGGGTTTTTAATTCAATTAAATCTTTTAATCATTTGACAGCTCTAGTTTAAACGCATATAATCTGACTTTTGGAATCAGCTATTATATATAGATATGGTAGCATGAATAAGTACTTAATATTATGCGTCTCAACTTCTCTTGGCTCATCAGTACGGCACTAATATGACTACAACCGGACAGCTTGTACATGGCTCCAATAATCAATTCTTCTGAAATTTGTGTTAAATATACTGATAGCCTCGACAGTCGACACAGGACATACATCACTTCGTTACTGGTCTGAAACAGTCTGAAGTAAAGGAATGAATCAGTTCACTCCTCCATTGGCCTGATGTTGCAGTCATGCCCACGTGGGCGCCACTGCTGTCCTATTCTCCATAGTCTCTCCCTTGCTGAGTCGCCATGTTGCTCAGCGCCGCTCGTGAGGCACGCTGGAGAGCTGCGGCAAACTTTTGACTTTGCGCTAGTTATCAGGCGGCTGCTAGGGCTGCCTTGCTGTTTTACAAACTCAATTAACATAAATAAATAAAAACAGAATAACATTTTTTACAAATTGCATTCAGCAAACAAATGCTGTGAGCTGTCATCTTTTTGGCTTTCAGACCGTCTAGCGGAGCCTTGACCTGAATTTAATAATTCAGTGAAAAATAGAGCACTATTTCACTGAACAATGAAATTAATATTTGCAAAATAACTGCCTGAATATTTATTTTACCTGGTAAACGGGACTTCTGATCCTGAACCTTTGTTCACAGCGTCTGTAAATCAGGGCTGTTGGAAATCACCTTCATCTTCACGCAGGACCTGCCATCTGTGAGGCGTGACCGCTGTTTGTTTTTAACATTGTTCATGATGGAAAATAGCTGCTCAGATGCATCTGTGGATCCTAAGATCGACAGTACTCCAAAAGCATATTGTGTATGGTGATTTGCCAGGCTGTGGGAGAGTGTGACGCATATTTTGAGTGACAAAAATAATACAATTACTGTACAGTATTTATATATTGTATTAATTTAGAGATCACAATAATCTTCGAATTTACAACTACAATTAAACAAACGAACAAACACAAATAAAATATTTTGTTCAGAAATTGTGCAGTTTTGGTGTTGCTGGGCTTTCTGCGCATGCAACCTGTCAAATCTGCCCTGACATGTCAACAGCTCGCAAAGATCTGTGAAGAAGGTGAATGAGAAGGCTGATCAAAGAAATTGCACAAGGTCTGAAGAAAGAGGTTGTGGTGTCGGGAGGCAATATAACAAGGGCAGAGTGTAGCCAAACACGGTATTTTCTT
This sequence comes from Hippocampus guttulatus, assembly GCF_054856545.1. Classification (NCBI taxonomy): domain Eukaryota; kingdom Metazoa; phylum Chordata; class Actinopteri; order Syngnathiformes; family Syngnathidae; genus Hippocampus; species Hippocampus guttulatus. The sequence continues at coordinate 5,754,773 of NC_141264.1, forward strand.
ACCAGGCTATTAACACTAGTTCGTACAACTCACTATATTCACCATTACCTCTCTTTCCTTTTTCATCTCAATAGTATTTTTATAGTAACACCTCCACCTAGTATACTGTGAGAGCATAACAGAAGTGATACACGTTTGTGAGACAAATAACGCACACTTCCCCATCAGACATTTATTTTCCAAGCCACACAGAGCCCCAATATAAGGATGAATGAGCCGCATGCGGCTCCGAGGCCGCAGGTTGCCGACCTCTGGTCTAACATTAGTGTGGAAGTTTGTGAAGAGTTAAAAAAATAAAATAAAATAAATCAACACTCCCGAATCCCTGTCTTAATGTAACCCGAATGATTTAAGAAACCTTTTATTAGTCTCGCAATGGAGAAATTCCCAATTCACAGCAGCAAAGTTATGAAAGGAAGAAGTAGAACAACAAAATATAGGAGCTGCTGGAAAGACAGCCACTCTTGCGGCGCCATTTTGAAGTCAAAATAACACAACACAACACATAGGACACAGACAGTCGTGCAATCTTCACCAATTTTCTGCATACACTTTGTTGTCTGAAGCAGTTCTAGATGAAAGAAGCAGTTCATGCTGAAAATGTGCACACGTCTGCTACAAGCTAAGTTCTGAAAGCAAACACGAAGCTGTAGCGTCCATTGACGAAAAGAGATTAGTTCACTTCTCCTGTCCCACGTAATCCGCTTCAAACTCCAAGCCGCAACTCCCAGTTCCAAATCCGCATCGGTGCGCCGCGCTAACGCTCCTTTCTTCTCATCGTCGGCTCCTCAAGACTTACATCCATCCAGCCGCAGACCGTTCAACAGCACCGATCTCTCCGCTGAACAAAGCGGGGCTGTGAAAAATGCTGCCCATTACAGGCGCAAGACACAAACGCCGGGACTGTCCAGCGACGACAGTCAAATGGCGCCGACATTCCTCCCAGTCAAAAACAGTGCTGGTATACCCATGCTGCCGAGAAGGCGCAACCACCGAGCACAGAGTCTCCTCCTTGATGAATGTCGTGGCCAAAAAATGCTGAAAAAAGTCCACATCAGGTCCACACGACGTAACAACAAACACAAAGTGACAAAACAAACACAAAAACAACAAAAAAAGCAATGCTCATGAGAGCACTTGCTGACGGCTGCCTACTCGGGCGCCATCTTGACTTCGTGATATAGTGACGAAATGAATGAACAAATAATAATAATAATAATAGATTTTATTTATAAGCGCCTTTCAAGACACCCAAGGACACTTTACAATAACAAAATACTAATTATGGCAAGATTTCATAACATGCGAATGAATAATGTGGAGAAACGAATGGATAGATGATGGCTATGTCAAAGGACTAATTTTTTTACACTAAAAGTGGTCTCAGACACACACGAGGAATAGGGGCTCACGAACACACAAGCCACGAAATATTGTAGACATAACACTTAAATATCTTTTCTTTGGCATGTATTCAATTCCAATTAGGTTGAACATGATTTTCAAATCATTGGATACTGTTTTTATCTATGTTTAACACAAGTTCCTGACTTCATTGGATTTGTGGTTGTACATCAGCTCCACGTCAGAGCCCGTGCTTATCATCACCTTCCAATCTGACAGGTGCAGAGCTGCATAGGCTTGGCGTTGGGGTGTACCATAAAAAGTGACACTCGTCAGACTGGGATTCACATTACAGCCTGTTAGTCGAGAATGATAGTGGGCTGCGAAAAGCTGCAACCGGCAGCTTCATTGAGCGCCAGGGGACGGAGTTGTTGGCGCCAGCTAGCACTCCTCACTGCTAGTAAATTGCTGAACAGCGCAGGTTCTATGACAGGGCGGTTTGCCTCTAATCTAGATCTGCTACGGCCCAATTTACCAAGGGAAAAGATGACAAAACTACTTGAAGGACATGGATGATTTAAAGACCGCAATGAACATAATGGCAAGTGAAATGGCGGCGTTGACAAAGCAGCATGACATTATAACGGAACTTTTAATCATTTAAACTTCCACTGATGGGAATGGAAATGATATGTCCATGGTAAAGAATATAATTAAGAGACTGCAATTGTTGAATCATTAACATACAGCCAAGCCGATGGCACATTTTATGTACCGTATTTTCACGACCATTCGACGCACCGTATGGTTGGGCGCAGTCTCATTAATGGGTGCTATTTCTGTATTTTACACATAGACAAAACGCACTGTATTATTGGGCGCAATTTTAAAGTGGTAAAACATACGCCAGCTTAAACATACGGCATGCATGCGCGCACGCTAAAAACACGTTAGCTTGTAGCATACGGTAGCATGCCAAGACATACAGATACAAGCTAAAAACACGTTTTTAAAAAGGCAACGAAGCAAAACGGAGTTCCGTTGTATTTTATTTAGCCATCGTACAATGTACTCACGTTTTTCGATCAATCATCACCCAGAAATCCATCAAAGTCCTCATCCTCTGCATCAGAATTGAACAATTGTGCAAGTACCGGTAATCCATCAAAAACGCCGTGTTCCCTCTCGTTGTCAGTCACTCTCATTGCCATGTGGCTCCACAGAAATGATGCCGGCTTTGCCAAAAACTCGAACAACAGTGCAAGCAGACACGTTCGTCCAAGCAGCCACAATCCATTCGCAAATTGTGGCGTAACTCGCCCGGCGCTGCCTCTCACTCTTTGTAAAGTTGTGTTTGCCATCGATCATTCATTGTTCCCATGCCGCTCGCAACTTTACTTTGAACGCCCGGTTGATGCCGATGTCCAGCGGTTGGAGTTCTTTAGTCAAGCCTCCGGGAATAACGGCAAGCTCAGAGTTCATTTGCTTGACTTGGTTTTTCACCGCTGCTGTGAGATGGGCACGCATGCCAAAAGCATAACCGATGGCTTGAAGTTTGAACTGAGCTTCGTAGGCGTGTCTCTTTGTAGAATTTATTTTCGGGGGTTCTTGGAAACCAAAACCGAAGTTGTTTTGCAACAATGCACATAGCCACACTCTATACAGGTGTTGGTACCTGCTTGTAGCATCCCTTTAGCGTCCACTTACACGCCCACCCTTCACTCATTGGCGGACTTCTTCCCCGCATGCCTGTCACTCACGTCTGCCTTTTCTCTCTCTTTCTCTCCATATATGTATATATACACGCCCACCCTTCACTGATTGGCCGACTTCTTTGCCGCATGCCTGTCCACAGTCACTTCCGCCTTTTCTCTATATAAACAGCGTGTCGGCTGTCAGTCAGATTTTGGAACTCAGCGCATAGACAAGACGCTCCGCATCATAAGGCGTCCTGTCCATTTTGGAGAAAATTTTAGACTTTTAATGGCGCCTTATAGTCGTGAAAATACGGTAACTTGTCATCAGTCAAAGGATCCAAACTGTTTATAGGAGACCTAAGTTATATGTTTATTTATTGACATTTGTAGTATTTTAGTTTTCTTGAAATGTGTTGTTTTTGCATATTATACAAATATTTTATGTTGTGGGTAGACTTTCAGAAGAGGTCGTATATGAAATGCATAAATGCAAACATTGGTTTGACATAAGCTATCTTTATACTGTACTTGAAAAAAACAAAGTTGATGATATTTGCAAAGCATAAAATACACACAGAAATTGGCGATGTTGAAGTTGAAAGGCTTTATAGTGAAGACTTTGCGTGTCTTAATAGCGCACAAGCTTTGCTGGAAACGTCATGGAAAATGTGTGCTCCAAGATTGTGCAAAACCTTAAAGATCCTGAATCTGAATAAATTGCACACTCTGTAGTGTACATTTGTTGTTCCATATCTCTTAATATGATGTCTGGGAGAATACCCATTGAAGCAACTTATAAAATATTTACACATCACAAAAATGCTGTGTACATCATGTTACATCGACCCTGCCTTTTTTTATCAAGTCATGTACCGGTACCTTGAAATTCATGGACTTGGTGAAGTTTAAAACTGCTCAAATTATGCTTAAAGTATGTATTGCCTTGAAATATACCAAAATAATCTTATGGATGTGTGAAGCATCCTACTTGTCCATATTAGTCTTAGAAGAGAGTTCGTCTCAGTCTTATTAATGAATTCTAATGTACCGGTAGCTCGAAACAACCATTCATGGACATGTACATAGGGCGTGAAAGCTGATTTTGTTTAGAAAATGTAATGTATTTATTCTTTGTTTTCTATTTATTTGTTTTATTGTCAATACTAATCTATTTTTAGATTTCTAAGAGACTTTACGTTGAGATGCAATTTGAAAATGATACACATTCATACACGCAAACCAGTCATAGATGATGATTTGAATTGTAAGGAGGAGGCAGAACAAGGTAACCTTATGCTTTCTTATCCTCCTTCTCGAACTTAATAATTTCATTCTTTATTTTGTTGCTAATGTGTTTTTGTTCGATATAAAGATCAAATCAAACACCACTTCTGCCTGCCTTTTTTAATGGTATTTTTACAAAATGCTTAATCATGCAGTGTCATACTGAAATTAGTTCCTCAGATGTTTGTTCTGTCATTCCCTAGGGAGAGTATCTACCGGCTACTGCCTCAGACCACGACAGAGAACATCAGTAAAAACTTCGATCAGTATACCATTGATCCTGCAACCCGCTATCCCAACCTAAATTCCAGCCATGTACGCCCCCACCAGGTCAGTCTGACACTATTCTTAATCAATCACCATTATTAGAGAAAGGAGTGCCATTGTGCTTCTGGGTTATGTTGAAATGGCTTTTGTTAAATCATGTGGCTCTCAAATTAAATATAATTAGTGTATACTGCTCCTATGCAAGCCGTCACCATACCGTGGTGGAGGGGTTTGTGTGTCCCCATGACCCCAGGAGCTGAGTTGTCTGGGCCTTCAGTTGCCCTGGTAACATCACCCATGGCAAACTTATCAGAGATGCGGGAACAGACAAAACACAGTTTTCAAATATTAGATTTTTCTTTTTCATTTGGGCCCGCCTCTGGAGCCAGGCCCGGAGGTGGGGCTTGAAGACGAGTGCACCCATGGCACAATGACTGGGCACAGTCTGAAAGGATCACGTGTGTTCCCGTTCGCTTGCGCTCACTATCTGTGGGTGGGGCCATAGGGCTCGGCTGCAATGTGAGCTGGGTGATGATCAAAGTTAGGGACCTTCGCTTTCCTATCCTTAGCTACTGAAGCTGGCTGTAGGGCTGTGGAAAGTTACGTCTCTGTCGGGGAAGGGGCCCGAGCTCGTGTGCAACGTGGAGAATTTCTGACGAAACATAGTCGGGGCCGCCTCAACCCATAGCTTGGGCTTTGGTATCAGTCCTATTGAGGACTAGATTCTCTTCCACTCTGGAGTTGCCCACAGAGAGAGGCACCAAGCAGGCTTGGGCATCATTCCTGTGCACTGGGATTCACTCTGGACGAGAAGGTAGCCTTTGGGTGGGGCAATGGGTCCTGACAGTTTGTTTTACCACCATGCAATAATTCAGAGTACACACCCTTTTTGGAGTCCTTGAAGGGAGTGCTTCACTGGGTCAAACATAAGTTTGTCAATATGTGCACTTGATCCCAGGTAGAGGTGTCAAAATTAATTGATTGATTGACAACTAATCGATTATCAAATTAATCAATTACTATTTTAATAAAAAAACTAATAGTCATCATTTAAAAACATTGTTTAACTTTATGTTGTCCAAATCCTCTATCACCCTCTCAACAATAATTATTTTCAGATTTTTGTATTTATTTTTTCATGAAAACAGATCGCATATTTTTGTGTTTAATCAAAATTAGACATTACAAAACATCTGCTTTGACTTTGGAAAACATTGAACCAGTAACTGAGTCGGTTTCAAAAAGGCTGAGAATACAGCGATCCCTCTCTTATGTGATATTGGTTGGTGGTTGTTTTTTAATGACTAAACAATACCAAACAAACAGTAATTTGTTAATAAACATTAATCGTAAGAAGTAGGGTTTCTAATACACTTTAATGCATAATCAATGAATTGATTCTAAAAATATTCAGTAGTGACAGTTCCAGTACCAGGGCACCCTAGGTTGCAGTTCGATGATGGACTTCATAGTCATGGCATCGGACATGCTGCCGCATGTCTTGGACACACGGGGGAAGAGAGGGACTAGCTGTCAAATGATCACCAGCTGGTGGTGTGTTGGGGGACGATGTCAGTTTGACCTGACTGACCCAAAAACGTATTGCAAAGGGTCTACTCATAATGTGTAGTAGATTCCCCAATCAGGAGTTTCAACTCCCATCTCTGGCAGAACGTCACCCAATGGAGTGAGGGTGGATGTTGAGTCTGGGTGGACCATGTTCAGTGCCTCCATTGTTGAGGCGGCCGACCGGAGCTGTAGCGATAACGTGGGTGGTGCCTGTCTTGGTGCACACCAGCGATAAGGGATGCCGTCAACCTAAAGGAGGAGTCTAATCGGGCCGTTTTGGCCTGTGGGTCTCCTGAGTCAGCTGATTAGTATCGGCAGACCAAGCGAAATACAGCTTCAGTGTTCGCCGAGGCAAAAATTCGGGTGTGGGAGGAGTTTGGTGAGACCATTTAAAACTACTTCTTGGCGGTCTTGAGAAACTTCTGGTCCACCATCCATAGTCTTAGGAGGGGGAAGCAATGCGCCATTAACACTATGTCTATTGGAGATGGGGTGCTGCTGACCTCAATTCAGGACAATGAGTCAGTGGGCTGAATTCTTCGAAGACCTCAACAATTCCTCCAACAGGCCTTCCTTTGACCAAGCAGAGTATGGGGACTTTGTGATGGGCGCGTCTAACTCTGGCGTTGAAGTTGCCAAGTGGTTAAAAAAATTCTTTGGTGGCAAGGACCCAGGGTTCGATGAGATCCACCCAGAGTTCCTAAAGGCTCTGGATTATTTGAGGCTATCTTGGTTGACACACCTCTACAACATCACATGGAAATTGGGGACAGTGCCTCTGGATTGGCTGATCAGGGTGTCCCCCTTTTTCAGAAGTGGGGCTAGAGGGTATTTGTCCCCTGGAAGAACTGGATGAAGTGGCTGGAGAGAGGGAATTCTGGGTTTCCCTGCTAAAACTGCCACTCCCTTGACCTGACCCCGCATAATCGGTATCGATGGATAATGTATACTGAATGTCACTGTTTCTTGAAGAATAAAAGTTTGTCATATGACATGACACAAAAGAGCATCACATTACTTTCTACCTCCAAGGTGCGACACCTCTTCATTGATGGCAAACAGGACTTTTCTCACCTTGAAGGTACCATAGGTAGACCTGTCAACCTTTCCAGAGGAGGTGAGGCTCACAAGAATATTCATGGATGTATAATATGAATACGTTTTAAAAATGTAGCCGCTTCCATAATCCGTTGGAAATGAGCTTTTGTGAAAACAAAATTTCAGCTGATTAGTGACCTTGATACAAAACAATGTTGCATTTGTGACGCATCTCCCATCTGAACTTTGGTTTCATTTACAGCAGCTAAAACAACACGTAGCACTGGCTTTTGATTGCAAAATAATGAACGATTTAGTGAAATATATACCTGATGTGAGCAACAAAAATTCGCCATGGCACTTCAGCAGTGGGCTCGTCTTTAGTGGCTGTTCAAATGATGAACTCGCCATACGTTCCAAGATCGTTGTTTACTTTGCCACATTTATGGCAGACATACACCTCTGCTAAGTAACGCAGCACTTTGTGAAATCTATGCATGTGCATTCCCTGGTCAAATGTAGAATACCTAAAATTGTTACAATTCCTGTCTCCACGATTCAATCCGCAGTGAGAAATAACAGGCATCAACACTGATGCTAATCAAAGAGGATTCTTCAGTTTTAGACGGAGATATTTGATGTACGTCGTAATGTAATTCATTTGTTTAGCTGTGTAATGTAGTGAATAAGACACTTTTTAAATTGGCAACCATTTGGCTGTTCAAAGTTGTTTACTCTGCGCTTTAACGCGGTTAGAGCCAGATCTCTGTGAAAATTGTAGTTGATCACCCAAGCACTGAATTTTACGATTTGACGATTACATGTCAGTCTTAAGGTTAGCTGAACAATTAGCATCGCTTCTCCGTCTTTCCTCATCATCCCTTCATGACGATATTTGTCAGAAGTATAGTTTATTCCTTGCCTTGGAGGCGATGATTATGCTAGCTGGTGTGGGATAATTAGCTCAGAGCTTGCCTGGATCTCGGTTTACCCACACGTAGTGATGTCCGTCCAGCCCAGCAAATCTTTTTGCGTCATTCTTGTGGTTCAAGTATCTGAAAAAAATTATAGTTCTCAGTTTTGCTCTTTAGTGTGTTTTCATGAGGCAGAAAATGCACTTTTTGACTCACAAGATGCTACGCAAATCCACATTTTGACGTTTGATGTTTTAAGATCAGCAATGTGAATAATGTTCCTTCTCATGCAGAGTGTGAGGTGCGCCCTGACAGGCTGCTGACATGGTGTCAGAGACAGACAAATGGCTACAGAGGGGTCGACATCACCAACCTGACATCTTCATGGAGGAGTGGCCTTGCCCTTTGTGCTCTCATACATAAGCAGAGGCCTGAACTCATGTGAGAATGCACTCATGGTATTCTGACTGATTATTTTTGCCTGGGACTGAAGAGATTTGTTTTGACATTAAAACATGTATATGAGACGAGAAGAAACGTTTGCTGCAGTCATGCAAAAGTCAAGTTTAGCCCCTTTGGCACATTAAAAATAGGTCCTTGGCAGATGAGTAATGCCAGGTCTGAATTATTTTTTATTTCCAAACATGTCAATGTGATTGTTTTTCTGTCTCAGTGACTATGACTCCCTTCATGAGGATGAAGTAGCAGCAAACAATCAATTGGCCTTTGATGTGGCTGAGCGTCACCTTGGGATTCAGCCAGTGACGACTGGGAAGGAGATGGTTGCCGGTGCTGAACCAGACAAGCTGCTCATGGTTTTATACCTCTCCAAATTTTACGTAGCCTTTAGGAACTTGCCTGGAAACAAAAAAGGTCAGAGTAAAAAAAATCAGTTATTTCTTGACTTTTTCTCTGTTATACCAAATTGCTTCATATAAGTTTCCTTTGCAAATGCAGTTTATTTTATAATGAAGTAGAAAATTTAATTATGTGGATTAGATAAACTCTTTATCTCTTCAGTTATTTTTTTTCATTTATTTTTGATACAAACACATCCTTTGTTGATCAGTGCTGGTCACATTAAAGGTCAAGTGTGAAGTAAACTTGGCCAAGCATCTTTTGAGTTTTGAGTTTGAGTCAAGCAAACGTTTGGGCACTGCATTTTCTGCATCCTGAGCATCTGGCTCGTACATGTATGGTCCAACATAAATCTTGCCAACAACCCCCTCTTCCTCCAACTCTTCCAAAACCTGGAACCCCCCAGATAGGTTTGAAACGTCTCTTTCCCAATCTGTTTCTGACTGGCTTTGTACGCTTCCCATAGTCTTGAAGTGATGCTACACTTCCGGGTTTGTCGCTTACCAGTATCTCACCTCAGGAAGGCGATTACATTTACGAAATATAAATTATTTTTTTCATGCTTTATTTCATGTATTTTGTTTCGTTGTTACCCTACATAAAATTATTTCGTTTGGGATTTTCTAAAATTACTTCACACGTGACCTTTTAATATGAATTGCTTTATTTAAACTTCAACCACTGGTGTAAATCCAGACCAGGTTAAATTAAACCAAGAGAGTGATACAATGACTTCAAATAATACTTAGTCATACCTTGGTTTTCGACCTTAATACGCTCCAGAAGGCTGTTCGAAAACCGATTTGTTCGAAAACTGAAACCACGCTCTTTAAAAAAATATATATATATACCGTATATTGAACATGTCTGCTCACAATGGAACGCTACATGAGGAAGCGTCACTTACTATGTCTACCCGAGGAAGCGTCACTTCCTCGTGTAAGGAAGGCGAGAGGAGTCAAGTGGTGCATTCAAGTGCGCTCAGTTTGGTCAAGAACCGATTTTTGGTCATAATCCGAGGCATAAAAAACTCAATTTTTGGTCGAGAACAGAGACGTTCGAAAACCGAGGTTTGACTGTAATTGTGAATATTTTTATTGACGGAGGTTTTTGTTTGTTTTTTGGCCTCAGGCTTGATTGTCTTGGTTTCCGTTGCTTGGTTTGAGACTTGTGAATTGCAGTGATATTTGTTGGCAACTGAAACAACGTCCATATAACATCATTGTATTGCATTTTCAATTACTGAAAGAAATAAATCTAGAACACAAAATGTACATCTGGCATGCAAGAAGCAGCACGTAGTAATTGCATTTTTAAATGAACAATTGTGTTGTCAACTGCCAGTTGTTCCCTTCTCTGTTCATAATATCCTGCAGAACTTGAATGTCTTTGGTGTTGGTATCACTTATCTCTAAATTGTTACTTTAGGGCGTCAAACGTGTTCATTCATGTTGAGTGTACATCCAAATATACGTGTGAATGCTTTGTTTCATCCCATGCCTTCATTGTTAAAGTATTTCCTACTTTACGTAATATGAACATACTATGCATCTACATTACAGGAGCAAAAGAAAGAGATGAGAATAGTGAAAGGCAATCAACAAAAAGCAACCTAGGCCAGCCCAGGAAGAGGATACCAAAGGTTGTGTAACACTCTTCTAAGTGAATGTTCTGACTTATTCATGGTATAATTGTGTATTTCTCTGAACGTGAAAGGCTTGATAGCACTTCCCAGCTCATCAGCTCTTTGCCTTTTCATGAATAAGAGCACCATCTTCTCTTCTGGCAACTGAAATGTTATTAGATTCTCTCAAGACAGCACAATGGTCCAAGTTGTGCATATAAATGTTCAATCTCTGATCGCATGGATTGACAATGTCTGCAGGATGTACATTGCAAGGGAAATGCTCAATTATCTCAATTAGAATGTTTAGCTTTCATTTTTATGATCAAGGAATCCTGTGGTTTCACTTGCAGGATGACAAAAAATTGGACGACGACTCTGTTCATAAGAGGCGACGTAAGGGAAACAGCTACCTCACAGAGGTAGTTCCATTATTTTATCATATTTGAAAGAGTGAAAAATGAGCCATATTTCATATCTATCTTTTGATCTCATTTATAACTATTCTTCACACTGTCTGTTCCTTGGGTCCTGCAACGTGCATCAGTTATCCTGTCACAGTGCGCCCTCAGCAGGTATGGGTGGGAAAGTGCAGGAGAACAAGGTCCGATCCATGGCAACACAGCTGCTGGCCAAATTCGAGGAGAACTCGGCAGAAAAAATGCATGGCAAGGTCAGATATGAATAAGTCGTAAATACATCAGCCTTTGGACTATTTTTTAACCCTTGGACCATGGAGTTTTCAAGTGTTGTCTTTTTTTCAGCGTTCATTGCTGCAGAATAACTGGAAGGAGAGAATTACATAGAGTATCCCAAAAAAGTGAACTCATTCTACAGTAAAACACATAATCTTTGAATTGTTTGGGGCAGGGTGTAAGACTACATCGATTTTGGATTCACCAGGTTTAGAGATTTTTAAGGATACAAGCTATCACTCCACTGATTTTAAAAAGAAAAAGAACAATTCTTCCCCCCTCTTCGATTTGCGAGCAAAAATTGTAGGAGTGCTAGATGGTGGCAGTGAGCTGAGCTCACTTCACAGGAATGGGCAGATCCGCATTTTGTGATCAATAGTTTAAAAATAAGATTCTTGCCACTCGCACTTGAAGTTTACTCTCAAATTAAAACTGAGAAATTCATGTTGTGCAGTTCCATAAAACACATTAACTTGTCTTATATTAATATCCGCTAGCTTAATGCTAACACAAACTGCCAAATTCCATAAACGGACTTGCAAAACTATCAATGTTTAATAAATTTAAACCCTTTTAAGTAACGGCAATTTGAACATAAATGGTTCTGCAAAGCATGTAAACAGACAATACTCACAGGCATTCATTATTTGTCCTCTGCGAGAAGTTATTATTGCAGCTAATTCAGTCAATTGTGAAACGCACAGAGGAAAGTGGCCCACACAAGAAAGAACGCATTTTGGCGCAAGGACTAATGAATGGCATTCCCATTCATTTCAATTGGGGAAAGATAATTTATTATATGAGTAATTTAAATTATGAGCATGCTTTTAAAAGTCAAGGCAGGGATGTATTTTGGATACTTTTAAGAATCTTGGACTGTAGAATTCAGCTGCAAAATATAAGTAAGCACAACACCATTGATGTTGTACTATTGCATAATAAATTACCAGATTAATACAATTTACATTGAAATCAAATGAAACCATACTAAAATAAATTAAAGTCAGATATTAGGCATAAAGTAGACCAGTGTTTACCAGGTTTTGTTGAACTAAGGCAAAAACCTGATGCACACTGCCATACAAAATTTTCAGGAATACTATGTATTTGGGCGAGGTCTCTGGCCACTAATAATATGACCTAGCAACAGTCATGAATGACAAAAAAAAAAGCTCTGCAGTCTGAGCTCTGCATTAGTTATGAATGCCAGTGAATTTGTGGCTTGTTTAATATAAAAATGACAAATAGGTTATTTGCCCGCGACCATCATTTCATCAAACGAGTACCGTAAATTCCGGATTACAAGCCGCTACTTTTTTCCCACACTTTCAACACTGCGGCGTGTAATATGAAGTGGCTTTTTAATTATTTTTTTTCCATCGCGGGAAAAACATGGACCAATAAAATGAATGAGTAGTTCACTGAGGTCCAATGAGATTGTATGACTAATCTCAATTTCTGCTCTTTTGCCGAAGCGGGGAAAAATGTGTTACCTGGCAACAGTCGACCAATAAAATAAATGAGGAGTACACGGGTCCAATGAAATTGTATGATTACCGGTAATCACAACTTCCTTATTTCAGTCTTTCTTCTAACCCTGATCAACATGGAGAATACCAGACGAAAAGCATATGATGCAGCTTTTAAACTAAAAGCGATCACTCTGGCAGTTAAAGAAGGAAATCGAGCTGCTGCCCGTAATCTTGGCATAGACGAGTCGATGGTGCGAAGGTGGAGGCCGGTCCGGCAAGAAGAACTGAGCCAGTGTAAAAAGACAACCAAAAAGACCCATGCACATTTGATTTGCCCCTCACTCGCACTGTAAATAAAAAAGGTGACTCCTCTGTCATACTGAAAAGAAGCGGCCACGAGAGAACACATTTTACCTGTGTTTTGAGCCGCGCAGCATCGGGCCTAAAGCTGCCAACGATGATCATTTTTAAGCGGCTGACTAGAGAAATAATTTCATATATCTTTTCCCATTTATATGATTTGCATTATTCTATTTAAAGCCTAGTGGGCTGCAGTATTTCTCCTCGTAATTACGCAAATGCGCATCAAGATCTCTCTTTGTCTGGCCTCTTATGTGTTTCAGCGTAATTTCGTTGTGCAAATGCATTTATCATGCTCATAAAAATATGGAGATTATTTTAACCTTAAGAAATTGTTGCGTTTTTTTTCTGCGGGGGACCGCGCCCGCGGCCTCACCCGAAGGCGGAGCGCCTGCATCCCTGCCACCTAGAGCAGGCGGCAGGGACGCAGAAGCAAACCCCCACCTACTCATTGGCCAGCGGTTTATAATATGGTGCGGCGCATATAATTACAAAATTGATTTTTCTTCATAAATCTGAGCATGCGGCTCTTAATCAGGTGCGGTCTGTAGCCCAGAATTTACGGTACTTCTATAATAAGTTTTGCTCAGTGTAGGCACGGCCCCTGTAGTACTCCGAGTGTCCGAGTATTTTGTCGGGTTTTGGTGAAGTCAAATGAAGGAAATATTTGTTCCCTCTTGAGATGTCTTCATTTTGGTTTTGAATGCTCCAAAACCTCCAATGGAGTAGCCTATAAAGAATATTTCTTATTCCTTGTCAGCTGCATTAAAAGCTCATAAACGCACAGCCATGAAACGGCTGTAATAAACCATGTCATTCGCTTGCTACTGAAGTGAGGTCACGTCAAAGGTGTTAATGCTTCTTTTTAATGAATTCCTTATGTTGTTGATCCAACAAATGATGAATTTAAACTGTAATGTCTATTTGTGTTTGTAATTGAAAATCGTTTGCTGCTATGTGAATTTAAGAAACTGGAACTGTAGATTTTATTTTCTTTTGAATATATAATTGCTCTTTAGAGTGAAATATATTTCAGCGTTTCAGGTCACTGGGATTAATCCACAAAAAATTGCTATGCAATATTACAAAGTTGCTCTTCAAATGATTCATTGATTAGCAAAAATGCTCCTCCAAAAATAATCAAGTCTTGCATTAAATGTAGAAAACAAATAATTTTCAGACCAATTAAGTTGAGTTGTTAATTTGGGATGATGTCCCAGTTTTTAACGGAACACTAATGTGCTGCAGCACAGTGCATTTCATACAGACTGATGATTTTCACACACAAGGACACATGTGGGCTCACATGGACGTATGCACACAGCACATGGTATTATAATGTTGTATTTCCAGACACCTCTTTCATTTCCCTTTTCTATACTTCCTTTTCCCATTCCTTCTATGATCAGCTTGAGGATGACCTACCTAGCCCATCCTGTTCTTCACCTCTTTCACCTCCCTCCACCACACTTCCTCTCTCAAATGAGGAGGTGGAGGAGGGTGAAAATCCCCGCTTTGCAAAGCCTAAGGATGCTCCCCCTCCCTCTCCTCATCTGCCCCCCCCACAACCCAAGTGGCAGGTACGCTCCACAAATTCATTCATTTCCATCTTGCATTCTCACTGCAAACATAGTTATCACTGTCTTCATATTTCCTGTGGCTTCCTCTATCTGTTTCCACCTCCTCAGCCTTCCATCTACCTTCGTTTACTGGAAAATCCTGCCTCTTACTCCATAAGCGGAAGTCGCTCTCCGTCACACTCGCATGCCAATAGCCCATTGCGCTCAACAATTCCTGAACGACACCACACAGAATGCACTTCTCCTGTTGCTAAAGACAGCCATTATCCTGCCTCTTCTCTGTTGAACACTGATCTTTCCTCATCAAGGTCACAGGAGGAAATGCAACAGGTGAACACACGGTTGTATTGGCATTTAATGAAAGAAAACACAAAGCTGCATTTAACAATTTGATGCCATTAGCAGTTGTTTGCTTCTTAGAATTAAATATCAAATGTATCTCCTTTGATGTAGTTCCATCTTCTCATTGATTTCTGCCTCCTATTGCTCCGCCCTGCAGAATAATGCCGAGAGGCTGACAACTAGACAGTTTGCACAAAAGACAATCAAGGAAAGAGCTGTTCTCCTTTCGTCCTTGTTTACTGGCTCCACCAAACCTACTCCTGTTCATGTTTCCGCTCTCCCTCAAGCACAGGTTCTGCTCATCATCGGGTTTGTATATTGCTGGCATTGGGCACAAACCTCTTGTGTTACAATTTGGTAAATTTAATATTTTTTTACAACTCTATACTATCGGTCATTCCACATGTGTGGGTATTAGTTAGACAGAATATTGACCAATCCAGTGTTGAAAATGTCTTGCTCTCTTTGATGATGCATTGTTAATTGTTGAACAAACATTAGGGGTTGGGGGCGGGGGGGTGCTTTGGGGCTTTCCTGAAAAGTGATGGTTTTGGACAGATGAAGATTCCGCCCGATGCCAGCAATATCTTAAATTTCTGTTGTCCTTATTCTGCTTCATCTTGAACGTTTGACTATTCTCTAGGTTGAACTATCTACCTCTATTCTTCCATCTAAAAGCACCAAAATCTACCCTGTGGTCCACCCTATCCCTGACCCCACTGCTCAGGCTGGTTTCTTTAACCCTCTTCACCTCAAGCACAAGAAAGTATCTCCCTCTCCCACGTTTAATGCCGTCTCTGAAAGTACACAGCAAACTTGTCATGTGGATGCCCCGTCTAGTAAGCGCAAAGTCCCCACTGAAATATCTGGTTCTAATGCCAGCCAGGATGCTGCATCTCCTGTCGCTGAAATCAGCTTCTCTTCATGTCCAATTTTTGCACTATCAGAAGAAAATACAGGGACAGAATACAGTCCTCAGGGCAATCTCGAAACACGGCAAATGCACGAAACTTCTCATGAGACATCGGAGAGACACAAATGTGGTATACATGCAAAGGTAACAGATGTGTGCCAGAAGCAGCAGCACGCATGGCATGTACCCTTTGTGCATGCTTACAAACCTCATTTACAAGGATCAGCACAGACACACTGTTTTTAATAGGTTGCTCTTCCCTTTGCTGTATGTCTTAGTTCAATGGAAGTTATAGTCTTGAAGACCCAAAACGAGTCATTCGCTCTGAGAGTTGTCCAACTGGAGCTCCAATCTACAGTAAAGAGGTACCATTTAATAGCCCAGCCTCAATCCAGGTTTTTTTTAAAGGGAAAGAACAATGTCACCTGTTCTCCTTCTGACTTTCTTGTGTGAACTACTTCCTCTGTTGTCCTTTGATTTCCGTTGGTGTCGATGTTAGCGCACAGTTGGAAAGGTGTCATCAACCATAGACGCTAAAGCCCAAATACTAGCCGTCCTCTATGAGACAGATCACAGGCCCGGTGCTGCTACGGTAAGATGTGTGCTAACCATCAAATTCATGGCCTCATCTGCCATTTTGTTTGAAAAGATACTAAATTAGCAACACACAAAAGACATCCAACACTTTTGCATTGTGCACTCTATCGCATTCAACTAAAAAAAACAAACAAAAAAAAACAGTGCCTGGAACAAAACTCCCTCTGAAAGCACTGCAAAGCTATGCTTGCTTAACATTGCTGATAGGGTCTTGGTTCTGCAACTGGGCTTGCTAAAACATTCCCAACACCTCCTCATGGATAGACATACTGTCAAATCAAGATATCCAGATTTTTTTTTTTAATATACAGGATATAAAAAGGTTGGTGGATTTAAACAAGGTTGCTCTTATACTCTTTCTTACTCTTCCAGCATTGATTCCTAAGAAGGCCTAGGAAAAATATTCATACAGTAGTAAGATATTCTCCTTTTTTCCCCCCACTTGTGGAAAGTTCATTCATGTGATGTTCCTATTTCTTAATTTCTGGAATATTCTTATCAGCTATTCATTGGAATAAAAAGAAACTCCATGTCCAGAAAGTTACTTGAACCTTGTGCGTGTCTTTTCTCAGTGTATGGGACGTAAAGACTTCCACTCCGGACTTGGTGGCAGCGATATCTGCCACTTCTGCTCCAAGCGGGTATATGTCATGGAGAGACTGAGTGCTGAAGGCTTCTTCTTCCACCGAGAGTGTTTCCGCTGTGACGTCTGTAACTGCACTCTCCGACTGGGCGGCCACACCTTCAACTCATATGAGGGTATGGTTGAGTCACGATCCATCTGTACTATTTAATCACTTTAACCATTTCATTGAAATTAAATTATTGCCTGTGAAATACTTATTTGTAGATGTTTGTATTGCTCTTTCAGCAAAGTTCTACTGTAAGATGCATTATACCCAATACCAGTCCAGTGCACACTTCAGGAAAAGAAAGGTAAGTTATATTATTCTACAACCTTTTTTAGAACATGTTGCAGCCATAAATTTCAAATGCTGAACACAAAGTTTATCAGTTTAATCATTGAAATATCTTGTCATTTGTACTGTATTCAATCAAAGGCAAGTTGAACAGAATTTGCAAATCATGGTATTTGGGTTTTATTTAACACAATGTCCCAACTTCATTGCAAGTGCATGCTCTAATTTTTCTGAGCAATACATATTCTCTGGTTTCTGTAGTCCTCCATGAAGGCACACTGATTATACTTATATTAAATCAAAATAAGGCATAAGTAAACAAATATTCAACATTTTTGTTGATTTTCTTACAGATGGTACAGAGTAAACCAGTCCTTATAATCCATTTCTTTACATTTTCTGCACTGTCAATCAATTTGAAATAATGGCTTGTTTTTCAATAAAGGGATGAAAATTTCAAAAAAAATTCTGATCTAAATCAGAAAATATTAGTGCTGTCAAACGATTAAAATATATAATCCTGATTAAATGAGCAAATGTTGTAGTTAACTCATAATTAATTGCAATTAACCACATTATAAAAATCTTTTCTAAATTTCTTTTATATCTTTTTGTCCTATTTTTTTCCCCATTTATAATGCTCTCATCAACATGGAATCGTGAATCAGTTTTCTTTGTGCAAAATGCAAATATTTACTCAAACAATTTCAATTTTCAATTTTACATGAACATTTTTCATTTGGAGCAGCTATTCACACATAATCTCTCACACAATATTACTGTCCATCAAAAACAGTGAAAAAAAATTGTCACAGAACAGCTCCTTTAACAGCTCTTTTTAGGGAATCAAAACTTAGCAATATAAAATTATAAAGTGCACATCTAAGATAAATGAGTACTCAGCCTAGAGTGAATTTAAGCTATGGTTGCATACTTAGTCAGGCTATGTTGATTCTGTTGGTCCTTCTTGCGCGGAAGTCTCTCTATGGTTTTGTGGAAACATCATTTCGAATGACTACACTTGGTTCGAGGCACAACACTGGAGACGTTTTCTTTTCAGTGTGGTCGCTACCACTGCACCGTTGAACTCTCGACGTGCCTCAGCGCACAGTCACTGTCGAACACAGGGAAGCTCCACCCCCTTTATTTATATGGACACAGAACACGGTAACCTTCCACACAAAATAGTTCCAAACAAGTAACAATCGTGTCAGTGACTCAACAGGCTACCTGCTCTTTATTCACCAGAGACTCATCAACCTAGTCTCTTATTTCTCTCCCGAAATAGCGTCTTCTCCGCTTCATACAATTTCTGTACATAGCTTGTAATGGAGGCTCTCGCTGGCAATCCGTAGTGGAGTCGTTAGATGCAATGCGACTGATTTCAGCTTGAGTCTAGCTGTGGACAATGTTGACAGGCTTGCATGCAGTAGCCATACATTTAGCTCTGGCATCAGCAAATTTGTTCTTCGTCGTGTTATCCATTTTCTTCGCTTTGAAATTATCCATAGCTGTCTGTCTTAGACGAGGGGGCGGAGTACTCACATCAGCTGTATGCTTGGCCATTAAGTGGCATTTCAGACTCGACGTGCTACGATGATAGCTCAGTTTACGACTGCAAAACATACAGGTAACTTTGGTCTTGTCAGTGGAACCATCTGGCAACTTTTTAAAAGTAAACTTTCCATTCGTAAACTCTTTAAGTATCCGTTTTTGGTGTCTCGCGCTGCGTGGCTGGTCAAACAGGCATGGGCGTGGACCTGTGCAGCGCGCTTGTTGTTTTGTTTACGGTTTATTTATAGAGCATCCATTGTGACATGATGCCGCATTAATCTCGCGATAAAAAAATTTATAACGTTAAAATTGATTTAAATTAACGCCGATAATAACGCGTTTAAATGACAGCACTAAAAAATATTATTTCTCGTGCTTCATAAAAAGTTAGTTGCATCCCTTAAATTATTTTTTTATTACTGTATTTTCGGCACTATAAGGCGCGCCTTTAATGAATGGCCTATTTTAAAACTGTTTTCATAGATAGGGCTACAATAGTGGCTACGGTCACGTTATGCATCCCCTTGACAGCTTTATTTATATCGAGCTTTCACAACTACTGCAGCTGTAAGTACTTTACATAACATAACAAATAATATATAACTAACTAACTAATTAACATAACTACGTCCAAGAAATCAGACTATTGATCCATGTATAAGGCGCAACGGATTATAAGGTGCTCTTTTGAGAAAATTGAATGCCTTTTGGTGCGCCTTATAGTGTGGAAAATACTGTACAATTATTATTTTTTTAATGTATGTATTTATTTTTACCTATGAGTTAGTAAAGAAACTGAACTATTCATCTCACCTAATTATGGCACCTCAGTGAGCTCTGCAATACAAGGTCACTTGTAAAAATCAACTAAATTAGTCACGTGGTCCACTAGTTCTGAATACACAACCATCATTGTCTTGTGCTCTGTAATCTCCTGTGTGATTGATTTGGGTAGGAGGACCACAACCGTATCACAGACTTGGTGCTAGAGAAGGGGAGAAACCCAGTGGCAAGCGGCATCCAGACACAACCACCAGGTACTCTGGTTTCCTTGCTCAGGCGAGGCCTGAGTTGGCCAAGGCATGCCAGTCGGGCTGTGTGTGTGATTCCTGGACATCTTTTGGGCAGTGTGCGTGAGTCTTTCGCAGCTGTGGGTACCCATGTCAGAAGCTACTCACATGACTATGTGTTCCTGTTTGAGTTGCTGGGCATGGGCTGTTCTCTGCTCTGCGTAATGCATGAGGTGCTTGGACAGATCAGCCAGGAGGCTCAGCTAACTCGTGTCCACTGAGCTGCGGAAGTAGTCTCGGGCTTTGTCTCACATAAGTGTGCTCCATCTACTCCCGATACATCGAGAGTTGTCTCGTATCTTTCTTATCTGCATTCCAAAGTGCCTTATTGAATATATTTTGGAAGGCCAAGGCGATTTTTATAATCATGATATACTATTCATCACCTGACTAGTTTCTATTGTTTGTCTCCACCATTTAGTTTTATCCAACTTGATGCCATTTGAAGCCTAATGTCAAGCAGCACATTTATGCTGTACGGATGTTGTAAAGACCTGAATGCATGCGTAATGCTATTTGCTTGTTCAAGGCTTCTTAAACTATCAACATCTCTGAACAAGTGCAAATGATTACCTATACCCCTTTTGATAATGAATCGGAGTTGGAATGTTTGAAAACTCTAACTGTTGTTCATGCAGCATTGAATTCCAACTTGCAAATAACCAAGAACGTGCTCCTGAATCTAACTTTTAGAATGTTTTGCATGCTTTTAACTGAACTATAAGAATTGACACTACAAGAATTCTACATGGCTGTTGACACGGCATTTTGCCTGCTGCACCATGACTGCAATGGAACTGCCAAAAAGTTGTTTTTTTTAACGGAATATTTTAATTTGTTCATGGTTATGTTGTTTCACTTTTTCGTCCTTGGTTTAAAATCAATGTAATCTTGCAAAGTAAAAATCTGATAGTGTTGTACTGGGACAACAATGATAAACATCTATCTAATAGAACATTTGTGAAACCTTTACATGCATTTTGTTGTCTCACTTTTATTTTTTTAAAGCACTTTGGTTTTTACTATTATTTTGCCTAAAGCCAACAAAAATGTTCTTTTTTTTTAACTCAGAATATTTATATAATTTTGTGCTTGAAAAAAAGACCAAAAAATTTCCATTTTGACTGTTGAATTAAATTCTTCTGGTTTGAGTTTGTAAAAATCCAATTGCTTTTTCAGTTCCTTTTCTGCATGTCAATTTGTTCTGTCCCCAACACTCTTCTTGGACCTTTTTCCTCAAAATTTCCTTCGTTCATTCACTTCACTTTGTTCAGTCTGTTGAACATTTACAAGGCAGTACAACTTGCGATTGATGCAAGAAGGGTGAGAGTTGGCATTGTCTGTTGTAACTAGTACCCATTTGAGGTCATAATGCAAGATGTGGCAATATGCTGACGTTTCTTAATACTTTCCCAGTTGTAATAATTGTGACGCACAGATTAAACCTTTTATTGGACATATCCATGGCATTGTCACCGTTTGTTCCATGGCAGTGATAACATCAAATGTGAGCCTCGTAACCCTTGTGCTTAGCAGTTCCTCACTAACGCCCTTATACCAACACAGCGTCTGCCTGCCTCAGTTGCTGCATCATCGTCATCCATCCTTCTCTTACGGCTAGTTTGAAAGTAACGCTTGTGTCCACATCTGTGTGTGGTTCCCTCTGTTACAGAAGAAGGCCTCCTCCCTTCAGAACCCTTCTCCAGATCTCTGTCATGTACCTGCTAGAATTTGTCCAAGATTAGAAGCCCACTAGCTGCTTTTTCCACACAGCATGAGACATTTAATATGATGCAGGGAATATACAAAATGAACACACCCCTTGCTTTTTTGCTCATGATCACACTATACGTTAACCCTTTCAGGGACAGTGGTTACTGCGGTGGACAGCATATCATGTTATCAGGTTACAGGGTGCATGAAAGGGTTAAATTGTTTTGCTTTTGTTTGTTTGTTTTTTTAATAAATAATTTGACCCATAACCAGTATGTATGACTTAATTGAAAATAAATATATGGAGAAAATGATTTTAATGTTACTGGATGCAGCTTTTTCTTTATTTACAGTGTTTAGGCTTTAAAGGAATAATGAGCTGGTAGATGGATTTTTACATCAGAAAACTGCTGTCATTAAAGCAAAGGGTAAGGATTTGTTTTAGGGCATGTCGTACACTCATTTTAGGGTACATTTCTCGTTGGATTTTTAGTTTTGTTGTTTTATCGCTTGACACATTTACATTCTTGAATTTTTACAGATTCTAGGTTTTGAATTGGTTCCTTTTTTTTAATTCAGGAAAAATCTGATCTTTTAACAAGGTGTGTTCACTTTCTATATCCCATGAATATTAATTGTCTGCGTTGCTGTAGGTATAGGTCTTGATACAGTCCACCAGCCTTTTTATTTCCTTATTCACAAACGCTGTAAAGAATGCATAATCTGTTAAAATTATGCAATGTAAATAGAACTAAAAATAAATCCAATTGATAACATAATGGTTTGGTGCTTTATTGTCGGCTAGTTTGATTTCATTTGGAGTAGAAATCAAGTTTGTCCCCCCCCCCAAAAAAAACCCAAAATCTATATCTATTAACCACACAATTAACAATTGCATTCGCTGTCATCTGTCAAGAAAATCCTCCGTCTGCCTTAGTGCTTATTTGACCAACAATCACCTGTTTGTCGTAGTTGTTTGTCAGCTTGAGAGAACCACATGTTTGGAACTGAAAGGCCAGAAAAAAAAGGGCAGTATATTAAAATGCCACAAATTCAACCACATCCAAGGGAATTTCATACCTGAGCAAAGCTGAAGTGAATCACCTTGGCTATCAGCTTCTTCTGGACTTTTGACTTCCTCAAGATTTTTTTCTTTGGGTGGTGATACTGTTTCACTTTTTCCAACACTTCACATGTGGCTCTGATCAATCGCTTCACACAAACCTGTAGCCAATCGAAATGGGAACATCAAACGACAAGAGTAAGTCCACTGACCTCCAAAATTATTTGGGCCTATTTTTTTTTCTTTTAGATTGAAAACATTTGAGTTTGAAAGCCTCTAGTACAGTGAGTGGTACTTAATATGTTCGATCGAACCCCAGGGGTTCGGTGAATCTGTCTCAGGGGTTCGACGGAGCCTCTGCCATGGAGGGTAAGACACACCCAACGCAACATGTCAATTAGTTGTGACACAACTGCTTGGCCGTCACTGGCTACAGATGATCACATTACATTGCTTGTCCAATCAGTGCTGTGGGAAATTTAGTTCGCTTAGTAGTCAACGTGTGACTATCGTAATAGTAAGTCTTACAATAATTTTTAAAAAAGTATACTTTTTTCTGTTTTTAATAAATGTGTTTTTTAATATCTTGACTTTGTTTAAAAAAAAAAATATATATATATATAACATTATTTATGTTTCACTAATGAAGAGTTCGGTGAATGTGCATATTAACTGTTTGGGTTCGGTACCTCTAAGAAGGTTAAGAACCACTGCTCTAGAATGATCAGTAAAGAGGAATTTCATCACTTTTATCATGTCAATGGGTCACAAGCTTAATGCAGTTACTGCACACAAAATATTTCCTCCTAAAGAGTTTAAATTTGTGTAGTCTCATTTGTTCCAGTACTTATGGTCACCTTAAATTTTGGTCTTCTCTGACAAATTGTTGCAGATATTATTTTCAAGTTGTTCCTCATATGCAAATGTAAATACCTTTTTTTCTTATTTCTTTCATATTCCCATGTCAAACTCAAATGTTTCAGTCTACGACAGTTTATGCTAAAAAAGGAATTGGCCTCACATGCTTTTCTTTTGTTTGATCGTTTGTTCTTTCTTTTTTTCCTTCTGTCCATTTGTCTCTCTTTCATTCTTTCTTCCCTTCTTGCTTTATTTTATCTGATTGAGAGGAACCATCTTTGGAAAAATACTGTAAAATGTTGACATCCTTTAACGTGAGTACGGTACTCTATTGCAATATGTTGTCCTGTAACTTTTGTGTAACATGATAGTAGAGTAGTTGGCAGCGTTTCAGCCAAATTTAGACTTGGAGAAACTGAATCCATACTGTATTTACTTTTTTCCCCCTTGCATTGTACGGCTGTGTACTTGTCAAGTTTAAAAGTGAAACAGTAACTGGTGCAATTGTTTAATTTATCAATTTCATTGAGACTGTGAGTGCTACAGTGTACTTAGTTCACCCTCACTGTACTTTGAACTTGACTGCCAGCTCATATCCCATACCCAATTAGTGTTGTTGTTTTTAACTTCCAGACAGGCCATCTATTATGCATTCACAGCATGACGATGATCCTGGAAAAACAGGCATGGCTGTGGAAACCCTCGATGTGCCCTGCATAGAAAAGCCTGCAGAGCGCGATGTCACACAGGCGAAGGGTGCTGAAGGTCAGGGTGGTTTTCAGTCCATGATTTAGATCACATATACAGTATTCAATATATAGACATACATCTTCCATAGTTTGAGATAAAAAAACTGAAAGTGTAGTCTTCATCAGGATAATAATCTGTTTTGCTTGTTACTGTCTAAAACGTTCTTTTGTTTGAATTAGTCCTTGAGATCTCATTATGGCTAACAACCCCCCACCCCAACTATAGTTAAGTTATGACATTTTACTCAGATTTAATGGCAGAGAAATGGTGGTTAATAGTTTTATTTTTGAGCACAGCCTGTTGGTTTTTTTTTTCTTTCGGGGTGGGGTTACCAAATTCTGTGGCCGTCTGCATTTCTGTTGAGCAATATGTTTTACTACTGTTGTTTTAATTTGTTAACGTACAGAACAGCACTGCATTTTACTATGTGTCTGTGCCTAATTAAATACAGCTTCTGTATTTAATCAAGTAGTTATAATGTTGTGACTTATAAATGTAACTACAGTTTGCCTTTCATTTATCTTATCCCAATGTTCTTGTTTTAAAGGATGCTTAGATAAATGCTGGGCTTCCACTTCAGGGTGGCAAGGAAATAAGGATGTGACTGCTGGGGTGTAGCTAGCTTTGCAATCATTCCTACAAGCAATCATCTCTGCTAACTACAACATGAATCAGGGGATGAAACTGTCTCTGGCTGGCAATGCTTGTTCAAACCTGCCTGCCACCCCCACCCAACAAATGTTGAACTGATCAAGCGAGAATGTCATATGTCATCCCTCTACCGGTACTTTCAAAAGTCAGTATATGATGTTGTCTCCTGTTTTCCCCCAGTATATGTCGGTCACTCTAAGACCAAACACAGTAATTGCTGGAAACAAAGAATCAGAGCAAGTGAGTATACTTCTCCGTAGCTAACTTTTCTGGCTTTTAAGGGCATTTTCTATCTTCATCTTGAAGTATTGTGATAATCGAAAGCTAAATTAGACCAATGTGGGGAGGGTGGGGGTGAAGGTTTAGTAATAACTAGGGAACTGCTTTCTTATACTGACCAAACTATGCAATTTGCCACTGATGATTGTTTTTCCCATAAAGCAAATGCTTTATGTTTGCAAACATTATTTTCTCATCATTTTCCTGCCCCTCCCAGGATTCCCATTGAGATTTGTCAAAAACTTCCAACGAAGCTGGCCGCGGGACAAAGGACCTGAGACTGTTCCTGAAGCGGACTCTGACTTTGAGGAGATCGAGTCGTCTGAAAAACAAACCGTACATTGACAGACCCCCCCCCCCCCCACCCACCCTCAACAGTGTTGGGTATTTTATGACTAAATAGGAATTTGTTTTTCTTTACTCAGGCTTCTAGAGGCGAGACATCTGATCTCAAACATCTCTCAGAGAGAAGTGAGAAGAGTGAAAAGTTTACAGCATGCAACTCAACTAGCCCAAAGAAACGTTTGATCTTATCTCTTAATGAGAAAGAGAGACTCTTGAGCTGGGACATGCTGGGCACTCCAGAGGAAACTACAATTCCAACTGACGCCAAGACCACAATGCATCGCCAGGTTGAGACATGACTATCGCTCTCCTTGTATAATGCAAATAGTCCAGTGAGAAATAAGAGAAATTAATTTCACCTCATAATGACCTGTGTTACCCGTTCCCCTCTGATGTTTTATCAGGTCCAAGCAGAGAGAGAAGCAGATAAGCTTCAGGCGGACTCCAGCCAACATGGAGAACTAGCTGAAAGCCAATTTGCCTCTGCCGCTTCGCTCTCAGCATTCCATCTTATTGCCAACGCCTTCAGGAGGACATTTAGTGTGACCAATCCTTCCAGCAGCTCCATCACAGCCCCCACAATGTTTGTAAAGACATCATTATGTACCCCACATCAGCGCTGCTCTTGTTTGTACTGGAACCTTTCTTGTCAAGTCTCTCCTTCAAATGTTTGATGTGATTATCTATTTCTGTGATGAATGCCAGAGTAGATATGTTTCACACTTTCAGTTTCGTTCCATTTCACCAGGAGGCCCAGACATGGCGGCCAACCCAGACGTAGGCCTATGTCGGAGGGAGAGCTGAATTTCAACTCTGCTGAACCAGAATTATCCACTGAGAAGAAAGCTAGAAACCATCAGGCTGGTGTGGACTTGCCGTCTCTGCTGCAGCAAGTCTCCCTGAAAGGCCGCAGAGACTCTGGAAGGGTCTTCAGTGATGGAGTGTCATCACTGTCCAAAAGGAAGATTACCCTTTTCTCCTCCTTGAGGCTCAGGAAGAGGGAGTCGTCAGAGACTGACGGGAAAGACCAGGAGCTCCATAAGGAAATCAGGATGATCCTTACCAACCTGAGAAACAACAGTCAGTGTCATGATATAGCAACCTGAGATTGGACCTTATTACCTAGTGTATATTCTTAGAAGTTAAGTACATTCATATATAAGATAAAAAAATATGGAAGCCATACACTTCTCAGCAGTTTGCAAATGTTTTCGTGACAAATAGAAGCCTGCTTTTTTATTTGTTGGAATTTCGTGTCTTAAATGCCCACTTGAGTGTGAGTCTTTGAGCAACAGTGTCAATATTTCCTTTTTATCTAGCTTCCAGTCAGCAGAGTCTGGAGGAGCCCAGCTCAACTGATGATGAATGCGAATCCACCAATATAAAGGTTCGTACACTTGGATGTACTATTTCTGTGCAGTGCCCCTGTGTGTTAGTGTTTTTTAAATTTGTGTATATATTAAGCGTTGAATACTTCTGGTTTCAGGTGTCAGCAGAAAGACAACTACAGAAGCAAGAAAAGACGGTGGCCCAACAGGCCAAACGAGAACAGCTAAAGAGGTTGCATAGAGCTCAGGTAGTGATTCTTACTGCAGTTGCATATTACCTACTTTAGCAGTAGTACAATGTCTTTTTTATTGTTGTTGTTTTTGTTTTGTTTTTGTAACTAGCATCTTTATTATTTCAACCACACATAGGACCATACAAATCTGAACATATCAATACAGTGGACGTCGTACATTTCCACCCGTGTTTAGTTTCCACAACAACGTCCATACATGAATGTGATGGCCCTTTAACATAGGAAACAACGAATGACATACAAACATATTTGGGGAAAAAAAGAGAGAAAAAAAAACAACACACATACAAATAAAAATAGCAGAATATTGTGATCAACAGTGACAAGTGTCCCTTTTATTGGATTTATATCCGTAATCTATAGTGACCTCTCCCGATTTGTGGTGTCATTCCCTCTTTCATTTGTTTTTGTACTCCTCCCATTTTTCCCATCTCGTTTTAAACTTCCCTACTTGGACCCTTAATATGTATGTGAATCTTTCCAACTCAAATATTTCTCCCACTATTTCCAGCCATAGGTTCTTTGTTGGCGGGTCAGTTTTAAACCATGTTCTTGTTATGGCTTTCTTGCTGGCACCCAGCAACACTTTCACCAAATACTCGTCACTCGTCAGTACATTTCCTTGATTTATATCGCCCAGATACATCACTAAGCCGGTCTTTGGTATTTCATATCCGAGTATCTTCTTCAGTTCTCTCCAAACCCCTTCCCAATAACCTTTCAGCCTTCGACATTTCCAAAATATGTGTGCATGATCTACAGATCTGTCCTGTCCACATAACCGCCAGCACTCACTCTGCCCTTGTTTGTATTTCCCGGTCATCTCTGGGGTTATAAAAAAAATCTCATGATATTTTTCCAACCAAACTCCCGCCAACGTCTCGAAGCGGTTGTTGATTGTTGTATCCGTTGGGTTTTTTTTTTACTTTATGTACAATTCAGATGGTTAATCACCTTTTTAGTGTGAATGCATCGTGCGTTGTTTTGATTTGTTCAGGTGATTCAGCGACAACTAGAGGAGGTTGGAGAGAAACAAAGAGACCTGGAGGAAAGAGGAGTGGCTATAGAAAAGCTTATACGGGGAGAAACAGGTATTGAATAATGTAGTAAGACGCATACACATGCACATGTAGATGGCAAAAACAGGTCGGCAATAATAGAAAAGTCAAATTGAGATAGATACACAGACCATTTACGGAAACTGTCAATCTAGTTTTCTTCAGATTTGTTCTCCACTGTGCAGTATCTCTTTGGCGGCAAGTACAAAATGTGATCCTCCTGTGGGCGTGTTTGCATCAGTATATGGTTTAAGTTATGGAATGACCTACTATAACAACTCTTAATTTTACTATCTTTCGGCCCTCTAAAATATGTTGTGTTAACTTCTTGTGTCACCTCAAATCCCCTTGACCACCTTCTTTGAATCCCTTCAAATCCCAATCCCAACCTACTGTCCATATCGCTCCTTGTTTGCGCTTTTGTCTCTTGACTCCAAGGAACTGACAATCAAACAAATGATGAAGAATATTCCCAACTTTACCAGTCCTGGTTTCAACTGGTTTTGGAGAAGAACAGACTTGTACGATATGAATCTGACCTCATGATCTTGTAAGTGACTGCATCCGAGTGAGAAACACGAAAACATCAGATTTGTCAGTGGTGATGCACTTTCCATCTATGACCAGTAGAGGTCATTTATTTCTCTCTGTCTCAGTGCTCAGGAGCTTGAATTGGAGGACACCCAGGGCCGACTTCAGCAAGATCTTCGACGCAGGATGAATAAAGAAGGTAAACCTGTCATATGCAACTACATTTGCAGCAGGGATTCTTTGCGCTGATCATTTGTAATTGATCACTTGCTTCCCCCCCCCCCCCCCCCCCCTCTCTCTCTTCCCCAGATACAAAGAAGAGCGCCTCTGAGCTCCAGAAGGAGCAGGAGATCCTGTCTGAGATTATGAGGACGGTCGAGAAAAGGGACATGCTGGTATCTAAACTTGAGGAACAGAGGCTGATGGAGAGAGCTGAAGACCAGGATTTGGAGAGCCTTGTGCTGTCTAAAGGCTACGAGTTTCATTGGGCCCAGGCTAATGATAGCTGGGAGTCAGTTGAGGCTGGGCTGAGGGGTGATGATTAAAGAAAGTGAGTCCAGGGCAGATGCAAGCCAGGGAGGGCAAATCAAATGTCCAAAGAGGTTTATGTACAACACAAATTTAAAGAAGAAAAGTAAACTCTTTACCATTCCGTTTCAGTCATTCCTCATAAATGGGATACGTACAACTAAAAGTCTTGACTTTTAAGATTTTTATTAAACTGTTTTTTCTTTTTTCTTTTTTTTTATTGAAGAGACTTGAGAGGAAGAACCAAACTAGAACTAATGATTCAAATGAAAAGATTAATATCTGATGTCAATTTAGTTTATTTACGACTTGTGAATGACTTGACAGCCTTTTTGCTCACTTCATAATTCAACTTGCCTGTAGCCACAACTGCTGTTCTTTCTACAAAAGTTGGGTTGTTGACAGATATGGCTGTTGTTGTATATGATCACGTTTTACCACATGGACTAACCGGGCACTTCACCTGGGGTTTCAGTTTTGCACAGCTAAAACTTTGTAATTACACATGTATATTATGCTCACTAATATAAATGTGTGTCCTGTTTGTATGTGTGTGTAAAGCGCTTTCACACTGCCGTCCTGAAAAATTGGTGTAACGGGGCACCCTAGATTTATTAGCTGGTCCCTTTGAAGCAGAACTCACAGGAAACTGTTATGGCTTTGCAATTTCATTGGCAGTAAATATATGCAGGGAGACATCAGTGCGACAGTTAAAATCGCTTTAAGCATTAAGTGAGCCTTGAGAGTTAAACTTCACTCCGCTTATACACTAGCAGCGTTGTGCCTGATACTAGCTCAGAAGGCAAGTTTACCCTTCTGTATCTGGATTTTACTCAAAAGAGCAAGACAAAGGCTGTGAAATGCCAGCTAAAATGGCCAGTATGAAAGCGGCTGTAGCCTCAGAAGGTGTTTTTTTTCATGTTGCACTTCTCATTTAATTGTAATGTGAGAAATAGTTACAGTTGAGTGATTCACTCTTTCATGTACAGTATATCTAGCCAATAATCCGGGATGCAGTGACAAGATAAGTAGCTACATGACTGAGAATGGAGTGTGCCGATATTCTGTAGTTCAAAGTGAATTTAGCCAGGAACCAGCAACTGCTGCTTAGCTTAGCTTTTTGGCCGAAGTGGATGTCTTATTCCCTGCGAAGTAACCACAATTGATTGCTGAACTTGAATTAGACACATGAAACCAAATTTAATTTGGTATTATTTAAATGTTGTTGCAACATGTGTTGGTTTTATACCGTTTGGTTTGTTTTAAAATGAACCCAATCTATAATAAAATGGATTTACATGTTTTCCCACTGATAAATAACAAATATGAATATGATTGATTTGATTCATTTTGTGGTGACAGTATATTCTCAGTTCTGTATGTGAAAGACAAACGATTTTTCAACCAAACTTTACAGTGCAGACTAAAAAAGTTCAGATTTTGCAGACATCCTCGTTTTATTTTGTTTTGTTGTACAGTATTTCTTATTTGTTGTCAAATATCGTAAGTTCCGAAAACGACAAAAGTGGGCCAAACTGCGTCCATCCTTTGAGCCGACGTTCCTCCGGAAAGGCGGGGCCTCTCACTTGACTGACCAACTTCGGGAGGAAAAGTGTGGAATTCCATTTCCGCTTTAGGGTGTCGACCGGGATTTTTTCTTCCGCCCCCACTTCCAACAAACTTTTAATTTCCAAGTAAACTCGAAAGTTTGAATCGAGCATCGTTGGCTTGAAGTATTATTCCTACAATGGCTTCCTCTCCTCAGAAGTCGCCGTCTTCCCCTAAATCGCCAACGACGCCGAAATCTCCTTCTTCGAGAAAGAAAGACGACTCTTTCCTAGGAAAACTTGGTGGAACTCTGGCGAGGAGGAAGAAAGCTAAAGAAGGTAAACAGCACGCTGAGTCATGAATCGGCATGTGTTACTAGTGCCTAGTGCTGTAAATGAGGACGAAATGATTGTGTTGTTTGAACATCCAGTAGTCCGCATTCCGAGTAAGGGCGATCCAGGTCAAAATCCGAAAAACATCGATTCCGCACGTTAATAACACAACACTTTTGACTCTGTGGTATTTATTTATTTTTTTGTTTCTTTTCATTTAGTCAGATCACTGAGAAATCACTGTCTAGTTTGTCTATCTGGACTACGTGTCTTTATCCATGTAAGGTAAAGAATTCGTTCTGCTGGTCTTTGTCAAGGCTCGCCTCCTTCCACCCACTAACTGCTTTTTAACAATAATCGTGGAAAAGAAATTCTTTTCCGCGTAGCTGGTTAGCCACTGTTTACGTTTTAATGTGGAAAGATTTGTGCCCATAGAAAGTAATAAAACAATTACAGTCATGTAATATGAAGGGTTATACAGCCATTTACGAAATTTATTCGTGAGTTAGTAAAATTTAAAAACAAAACAATACAATAGCTCCTCA
The DNA here is from genome assembly GCF_054856545.1 of Hippocampus guttulatus. Taxonomy (NCBI): domain Eukaryota; kingdom Metazoa; phylum Chordata; class Actinopteri; order Syngnathiformes; family Syngnathidae; genus Hippocampus; species Hippocampus guttulatus. The sequence continues at coordinate 5,786,654 of NC_141264.1, forward strand.
CATTAATGATGGTTTAATGTTAATGAGCATTGTAGTTTTGAAATGGCTTATGCATCTCCCTATAAAACATAACACTGAACTTAGAATCATAATGTTTCGATTACATCTTTACAAAGCTGGCATATGTTGGTCTTCCCCTTTAACATACTCAAAGGCAAAACACAAGCGCAGAGTAAGAAATAGATGCTCGCTTCGCTGAGTTCATAAGCTGACTCTCTCAAGCCATGAGTCTCGTGCGACACCATACACGACAGACTTGTCAATGGTTCTTGTGCAACTTTACAGGTAAACTTCCCCCCGAAGTTGGGGTTGGGTTCAGACAGAGTTATCTGACCGCAAGGCTATTGAGCTGTACTGTATATTATTAGTATCGTAAATTCAACTTTGTCGTTGAGTACAGTATTGACAAACAAAATGCAGTTTAGTGTCTAATCAAAAGTTATTATTTAAGTTATTATTATTTAAATTATAGTTGTTATTATATTATTTAAAATGATAAAACACTGCAGCAGGCTGTGATGGCAAGAGTTGTAGGTGACCAAACTAAGCTTTACGTCAAGGACCTGGGGTCAAGTGCGGTGGGGCAAGCTGAACAGAGCCTCAGCTGCATTGTGTATGTGTGTGTGTGTGTGGGGTGTGGGGGGGGGGGGGGGGGATAAAAAAGATACAATCAAATTATTTTCAATTTTGGTGCACTAGTCTGTGCTTTATATTGATTTTCTTTTTTAAATCCAATAATGATTTATTCCAATTAGCTGGATTTGTGTGTTTCCTGTCCACGTACATGGGCCAGACTCAAAGTGTGGCAGCGAGCAGCCATTGGCATGTGCCTGTTTCTGGCTCTTCGCATCCCAAATAATGTTTTCAGACGCTTTTAATATGCACTCTTAATTTTACAGTGACACTATATGTGAAATGTTAAATATGTAATGTATTTGTGTAACATTTGTGTGTTACATATTTGGTTTTGCTAATCGCATAAACCACACATTAAAAAGTGCAAAGTGGAGCAGACAGTATTTTGACTCACAAAGGCAGAGTTTACATGAGGCAAACCCAGGTAACTACTTCAGGCCCAAGATTTGCAGGGGCACTCACTTGTGTTACAAAACACTTTTTCTTTCATTTAAAGCAGTTGTTATTGTTTTAAACTTTGTTCACATGGTTAAAAACAATCAAAATGCCAAATCTATGATGGAATAATCTTCTCACTGCCCAGGTGCAGACTTGATTCAGGAAGACAAAATAAATTTATTGGCACGGCTGTGGGAGAAATAAACGGGCAAGCTAGTACCCTCATGCATTAACTCATTCAGTACCAGCCGATTCTGGACTGTCTGAAAAGACGTTTAAAAACGTCTTTGGGAGTGAATGAGTTAATGAGCACCCAAAAGGTAGCTCAATTATTTGTTGTTGTTTATTTTGTTGTGGGTAATCGTTGAACAACAATCATAATTAATAATAGTTCATAATGAGGAATAAATAATTTTGCAAAATATAGAATCAACACCAAGCAGGACATAATTGTGAAGTGGAATGAAATCCATATGATATTTTAAACTTTTTTTTAAAATTAAAAACATTGAGAAATAGGATGTTATTCACCGCCGTTTCTTGACATTTCTGAAATGATCAGAACACGATCAGATGATCAAGTAAAGTATGCAACTCGTTCAGAATGGCTGAATAAACACCAAAATATGAGACTGTTGTTGAGGATGTCAACTGGAAGTCAAGAATGGGATCTTTCTGTCGCATCATTGGAAACACGTCCTTCCCTCTTTGAGCATGATATTCAAGCGTTTTTACATGAAAGTGGAAAGGTTTCCTATTAAATGGATGATTACCTGGTGCTGCTCTGGTTTGCTGTTCCACAGCTGAGCCTCATTTTCTGCTGTTGCATATAATGGCATCAAATTCACACTGGCAGGACAAGAGACACGTGCACACTCACTCGGCGTGCGTTGGTTCGTGTGTGTTTTATGATTTGATGGAAGGCCTTGGCCAGCTGACTTTTTTTCGGCGATCGTTGATTCAATTTTGAGTCACTGTGACACTTATGATCAGCAGCCATCGTAATTGCCATTGTAAAGTGGAGTAATAGCTAGATAGAACGAAAGCGAAGACAGGATCAGGACGTTAACAGTGCTCTACTGATCGGCACAGGATAGGATTAATCAAATAGACAGAGGGGAGGGTCAGAAGGTGGACTAAACAATATTCATAAGGATGCTCTTTGCACATAGGCAGATCTCAACTGTGCGTGATGGAGACAACGCTGAACAGAAGACAAGGGAAGTCGGACACGATTCTCTATGCTGAGTGAAACACATGTTTTGTGGTCGAGGGTTTTTAGAATTGTGTGCTCAGCCTTGAAAGGAGGAGTGCAGACCTGGGATGCTGGAGCGCTTTGCATTTCGTGTGAAATACGTCAGCTGTGTGTTTCCTCACATACAAAGAGCCTAATTCTCATGCATGTGGTGCAGATGCATTGATGTTATTGCTTGACTGTACACACATTTCTGCATTTACAGCACAGACACAAGAGGAAAGGGAAGTGATGCGCTTGGCAATCCACACTGTGGGCCTTGATGACACGTGAGATTGTAGTTCACTTTGCTCAAGCAGCAAATCTTTTCGAAAGTAGTACAAATGTTGATCCTTGCCCGGAGTCAGACACTTGTTTCATCATTGACATGAAAATGCAGTAAAAACAGGTTTCTGGATTAATCCAGTGGTCATTTGGTTATAGCGTTCCCCATGAATTCACTCATAGCTAAAATTTCATTACAGTCAGTGAGTGACACACAAGAAAAGGGAACCAGATCTTTTCCCCTATTTTACCGTGCTCATTTTGAAAACAAAATCAGCTGGCCACATTACGACACAGGCTGAGTTTGCTCGCATGATTCCTGAATACTTGTTTTTGAACAAGACACTCTTGCCACTATTTTTTTTCTCCCAGTTTTGTGTTTTTGCTTGATATGAAATGGCCAAGTGTATTCTTTATTGGTCCCCCCTAACCAATAAAATTCACCTATGGGTCGGATTCATTTCAGACCTGCTTGGTTTCTTACACAGATATGGAAGATGATCTACTAACCAACCACACACAGGAGTGCATCTGCCAAACATGTAGAATTGCAGTGTGGTTCATTTTGTATGTTGAGGGGTGGAGCAATTTAGCACGCACATTATGATTAAGCAAAGCGGAGATAACTTGCGATGGTGGAGGATTTTACATCTTTCAATATCGCGCCTGAAAGTGAACGGCACTGTGGCAAGAAACGAAAGAGAAATGTTGATTTTACGGCAATTATACCAGGGGTTTGGGAGCTACGGCCCACTGAATTTTAATCCGTTTGGCAAAAAGGGGCGTGACCGTTTTCCTTTGAACCCTAATATCTGAGGAAGTCCTAGGTCATTTTTCACAAAACAGTTATTGTTGGAAACAGCGTTCAACAAGGAATCCGAATTTGCAGTCACTTAGAATATTGGTTCATATTTTCCCAACTTTACCTTTTGACCTTTAAATTGACCTTGCAAATCATGTGGCATGAACATTTTTTCCCTTAAATTTCTCACGTTCTCTAAAACAAACATTAAATATTCATAATATATTCAATAGTATTCAATTCAAAATGTGAACAAAAAGATTTTTGCTAAACATATTAAAATTTGATTGGCCATAGCTCCCAAACCCTTGCTTTGACTGACCTAAAACATGAGATTTAGTGTTGTACCATCCCGATCAACAAGTACAGCAAGTTTCAGTAAAATCAAAAATATGCTTGGTTAAAATTTTCAATTTTGGGGGGGCATGATTTGGCATGGAATGAACCCATTTCTTTTGCAACAAATACAAATTCTGCTATGTTCTTTTTGAAATAGTGCAATGGATCTCATCAAATTTGTTGTTTCATTTTTCAGCAAATGAGGCAATCATACTTATTAAATGTAATTTTACAAAAATTAAAGCATCAGTAATAATCCTTAAATTAAATGAAGTGAATTGAAAAATAAACCCTGACATTTCTTTTCAGCAAGGTACCGGTATTTAAAAAAATACTTTTCTTGAACATGGATCTTTACCTTTGGCATTTTGTTTTGCCAGTCAACTGAAATTGGAAATTTTGCAACGCAGAACCTTCGATGAAAGTTGGATGATGTGCCAGCGGATTCTGTAGGCAGTGAACCTCAGACTTTTTTTGTGTTTCCACCCACCATGCATGTTTTTGGAATGTGGGAGGAAACCGGAGTACCCGGAGAAAACTCGCACAGGGATAACATGCGAACTTCAGACAGGAAGGCCGAAATCGAACCCTGCACCTCTTCGCTGTGTGGCCGACACGCTAACCAGTCGCTCGCCGTGCCGCCTGCGTAATACACATCGAATATAAATAGAAGAGATTGAATTACCCAGTGAGTTTATCATTGACATCAAAATGATGTTGTTTTATGTAATTCATATCTGTTTTTGTCACTCCAGTGTCTGAGCTTCAGGAAGAGGGGATAAATGCCATCAACCTTCCTCTCAGCCCCACCCACTATGAGCTTGACCCTGAGGACACCATGCTTGGTATTTGTATGACAGTCCCTCAATTACACATGAAGCTTCAATAGTAGAAAAGTACTGAGAAGCTGTAGACTGTTTTAGAAATCTATTGTCATTTAAAAAATAAAAAAAAGGTTTAACTGAGAAACCATAATGCTGCGCTCACCCTGTACATTCATTGGAATGCCTTGAAGAATATGCAAATACTGACTTTTGACATACAAAAATCAGAATCTTCATTATTGGCCAAGTATGTAAGACGCACAAGAAATTTGTCTCCGGTAGTACAGGCTTCACTAGTATTGTCAATAAGAATTACCATCTAGCAGTCGTACCACCCAATGACTGCTGTGAGACAATGTGCAAAGTGTCTAGCAGAGCTAAAGTGATCAGTGGTGGAATACGATTCTATGATGGTTGTGCTGTTGGTGCAGGTAATCGTTGCACCATTTTTCAAGTGGCCAGTAACAATATTTGGAGAACAACTTTAGGTGTGCAGTTGTACAGAAGTCTTTGAGTGCTTTAAAGTGGCTGGTGCTGTGGAATATAGATCAATGACAATATATAAGACAAATATCAGACTTTTCTCCAAGCAGGGAAATATCGAACTTGGCAATGAAGCCCCATTTCCACTGGGAAATACTGTTTGGTTGAGTATATAAAACACATTTGTCTGGATGTCCCATGGTGGGTCAGTCGCGCAAAGGGCTGACGAGTCATCAATCATCCCACCAAAGAAAATAAAATGACATTGTTATCAACATTGATGGCCTGCCGGAAGAAAATTTAGACCATAACAGACATCTTGTTCATCTTCTAGAGGAGAATGAGGTGCGTACGATGGTGGATCCAAACTCCAAGAACGACCGAAAACTGCAAGAACTTATGAAGGTGAGTTTTGCCAGAAAGCGTTCCGACATCTTACTTGAGTCTACATCCCACATATGATGAGCCAAGCTCGAGACGTGAACGTGGGAATCTTACTCACAATCAAATATAATCACAACATTTCTCCAGCATAGCAGCACGATACAAATGTTTGCTAATCAATCTAATTGAAGAAAACCAGAGTGAAATCATAACGAGAACTGAAGAAGGGAAACTTAAAGAAAGAGTCCATGGCACATTCAGCATACAAACCTTAAAGGAAATAAACAATATCATTAAAATGTAGACGGATGAAAAGCAAAAAAAAAAAAGGGGGGGGACAGCAAATTTACATTCTTGCAATACCTTTTGTCATGCACTAACACAGGTGTTGATCGACTGGATAAATGATGTTCTCGTTGGCGAAAGGATCATTGTGAAGGATCTGGCTGAAGATCTCTATGATGGACAGGTCCTGCAGAAATTATTCGGTGAGTTCATTGAGTTATTCGTGATTCACATTTTCACAGGCTACATTTCAAACGTATACTAGGGCTGGGTGATATGACTGGAAAGTGTATCACCATATGAGTATTTCATATTGGTCTATATATGAGGGTCATTCAATAAATAAAGTGATTTTTTTAGGACTTCTAACACAGATAGAAGCTAACTTTTTTTTTAAATTTGTCAATGTAGTCTCCCAGCACTGTCACACACTTTTCCCATCTGTGCACAAGCTTCCATATTCCCTCAGCGTAAACATTTTTGGATTGATGTCTCAGCCCGTCGCCACTTTCAAACTTCGTGACTGTCTCATCCTAATGTCGTTTGAGCCGACGTCTGTCACTATGTCAGAGTATCTCGTGTTGTTAGTCTTTCGCATGCGTCTTGAGCTGTTGCGTGCCAGCTCCATGAGGTTAGCTTCAATGTCGTGCACTCTGGCTCCAGGAATACACAGTAGCATGGCTGGATTTTTCAGTTTTATTTTACAGGTGATGGAGTCACCTCTCACGAAAGTGAGGAAACCAGTAGACCGAGACGGAGGGGAACTGCTATGCGTCTTAGCAGTCTCACTGCAATTAGCAGGCCGCTTATGGCTGACTACAACCCACGCTAACTGTAGTGTCAGCCACATCTGCGGTTACCACATTATTCTGCTCTAGCTGACGTACACGGCCCTCAAGCAGGGGGAGAAGGATGCAATTAGTGCAAGTGGAGCACGAAGCCATACTTACCACGAATCATCCAATGAGCAGGGGATCAGCCAGGGACTCCGCCCGCCGCCGATGCCTGTGGAGAAAAAAGGAAGCAAAAATGGAACCTACCTTAACAGGTAGTGATGGGTGGAGTCCGTGTTGTTCACTCGCGATCGCTCGTTAATGTGGCTCGCTCGCACTCGCTCCTCCGTGTGGCTCGCCCTGCTCTCGTTCGTCCATGTGGCTCGCCGTGGTTATTCCTTATGCTTGTGATGGCTTTCAGAAAAGCTGGAAGGTGAGAAACTCAATGTGGCGGAGGTGACGCAGTCAGAGATCGCCCAGAAGCAGAAGCTGCAGACTGTTTTGGAACGGATCAACGACTCACTCAAACTCTCCACCAGGAATATTCGCTGGAATGTTGACTGTAAGTGACACTGTAATGGTCATTCAATTACCATCACAAATTCATCGACTTTTGTCGTCAAAATGTAATGATGTCAGCTTTATTAGGTACAGTAAACAGAGCAGGGGAGTCAAGGAATGATTTTATATTTGTCCAACAGTTTACAAATCCATTTTTTTCTCCATTGGTATCATATCTCCAATAAATGAATTTTTTAAAACGTAGCACACAACTTGAAAATTCCTAAAGGGAATGAGCAGTAAACACATAAGTGTGACATTTTAATTTGTTTTAAGAAGAAGAATAACAAGGACTCGGATTAGGAACTGCATGTAGAAATACCGTATTGGCCCAAATATAAGACGGCCCTGATTATAAGACGACCCCCTCTTTTTCAAGACTCAAGTTTGAAAAAAGACTTTTTGACCACCAAATTCATTTTTATACAGAAAATAATTACAGTACATCTGAAAAAATGATTATAACAATATATTTGAGAGAAAAAGCATGTTATTTTGCCTCATTCAAATCTAAAGTGCAATCACATCCATAAATGAATGGCTTCTGGTTTTTGAAATGTAAATTACATCATAACTTCTCCTCAGCTGCCGGTTAACACCTGCTTTTCTCCAGATTGTCACTACGTTTCTCCATTTTCTCTTATCTCTTCTATTATTTTCTTCTCTTTTCCTTCTTACCGCTATTTTTTATTTTTCTTCTTTGTGCTACCGCTATTTTTATTTTTATTCTTCGTGACGGGTTCACTTTGGCCTGGGGAGTCAAGTTCAGCATTTGCTTCTTTATATCTGGCGCCATCTAGCGTCGTGAATGGATATAATGTTTAGACCCCGAATATAAGATGACCCCCACTTTTTCAGTCTTATTTCAATGCAAAAAACACCGTCTTATTTTCGGGCCAATACGGTAATTCAGATTTTGCCAAGCAAATATTCATTTGATGAATCAGTGATTAATGACTTCTCTTTCTTTCACGACATAAAGCGGTTCATGCGAAGAGTATCGTTGCCATCCTCCATCTGCTGGTAGCACTGTCACAACACTTCAGAGCACCAATCAGATTGCCGGACCATGTTTCTATTCAAGTCGTCGTGGTCCAGGTGAGCGTCAACACCATGGTCGTGTTTACATTTTTGTGCTATTTTGTCTGTGTTAATTTTTTTACGAACTCTTGCCAAGTGTTTACAGATGTTTGGCATAATTTTCCTGTCAGAATGACATAGCCCTTCTCTGGCTTTCAGAAAAGAGAGGGCATCCTGCAATCCAGACAAATTCAGGAAGAAATTACTGGGAACACAGAGTAAGTAATAGACTTTTGATGTTCACCCATACGTACAAGTGATACCGCCTAGTGCGGTCCGGTGGTCCAGTGGTTAGCGCGTGGACCTCACAGTGCGGAGGTTCCGAGTTCAATTCCAGCTCCGGCCTCCCTGTGTGGAGTTTGCATGTTCTCCCCAGCCTGCGTGAGTTTTCTCCGGGTCCTCCGGTTTCCTCCCACATTCCAAAAACATGCATGACAGGCTTATTGAACGCTCTAAATTGTCCTTAGTTGTGAGTGTGAGCGTGGATGGTTGTTTGCCCTGTGATTGGCTGGCAACCGGTTCAGGATGTCCTCCGCCTACTGCCCGAAGACGGCTGGGATAAACTCCAGCACGCCTCACGACCCTTGTGAGGATAAGCAGATCCGAAAATGGATTGTTGGATGGATGATACCGCCTACCAAAAGTTGCATCTCTACCACAAGGAAATATCCTTTCAGCCTTGGGTCCCACACTGAAGATTTGATTACAGAGCACAAAGACTTTCCATTTTTGACAGACAGTATGTTTTGCGATGGAGAGTACTGGAGATGATAAGTGAGCCACAGTGACTGCCAACGTTTAAGGAATTTAGTTGATGGTCTCAAGAGCATGCCACACATGAAAAAGGGTTGCTTTCACTGAAATGACATGAGTTTAACCATGGCAGCAACTACACTCAACTTTTCTCAACTCAGCAAAAATATGTTGGGACTATTCATCGAAAACATCAGATAATTTGACACTGTGAATTTTAAAAAAAGTCATTTTGGCAACATTTTTACTCTTTACTAATTTTCAGCTACTTAAACACTTCATCCAATTTATAGCCGTAAGTACTAGTGACCGAGCTTTGTGTGCTACTCAAGAGGAGACGTTAGGGACTCCGGGTCTTCAAGGGTAATTCAATTTTCACATCATTGTAGGAATCGCGTGCGCACACACACACACACACACACACAAATATAGTATTCAGAGGTTTGATACTTGCTGGCCGTGGATTTGCATGCTGTGCTTTCTGCCAAACTTTTACTCTGTACATTTAATTCAGTCAATCGACAGAAATACTGTACTATGTAAAGTAGTCAAGCGATGTACTGGTACCTGTAGTTGAACAAGAGCGTCTCTGTCTCTCTCTCTCACACACACACACACACACACACACACACACACACAGACACGTGCAACTCACACATCTACGTTGCTGTGCAGCAAGCGACTGCAATAAGAGAGATAACAGCAGGACAACAAACACACACAGGATCACACGCACGACCATGGTCAGAGTAAAAATAGTAGGGTTCTTAGCACAGTAGCAGGAGTATTGCCCAGACTTGCTTTCCCTTGCTTACACACTTAATGTAATTGTAGTGAAATGTGTGATTTCCGTCAGACCTCTCCTCCTCAGTGACATTTGAACTTCAGCCGTAGTTCTTCTCCAAAGCACGATGTTAGGTTCGAAACTAACCAAATAATGTTTAGGATCCCAGAAATGCAGATACAGACGAAATACAATAACAAAAATGTTTATTGTCTAAAACTCAAAGCCGACAAAGTCCAAAACAGAAAACGATGGTCACAAGGACTTAGGGAAAACGTGGAATCAACAAAAGGCGCTTGCAAAAGGCAAGGTCATGGAATACCGAGAATACAAAATGGCAAGAGTCCAATTTACACGACAAACAAAAGCAAGTTCAAATGACTAAACAATGATGATACTTACAAAACGTGTAACTAAGGGATCAAGAACGACTTTGACGAGATCGAGAGGTCTAGACAAACAACACTTGAGCAAGAGCAGCAACAAGGTCAATAATCTGACAAGTAACATGGGATCTTGGCAGTCCTTAATTACATGGCTTAAACATGATGATCAAATTGGCAGCAGTTGTGCACGCTGGAAGAGAAGCCTTCCACTGCCACCTGCTGGAGAAACACAAGAACAGGATCATGACACACACTCCAAACATTAAGATGAGAGATGATAGGTCCCCTGTTTAAGATAAGAAAACCTTTATTAGTCTCGCAATGGAGAAATTCCAGATTCACAGCAGCAAAGTTATGAAAGGAAGAAGTAGAACAACAAAATATAGGAGCTGCTGGAAAGGCAGCCACTCACGCGGCGCCATTTTTGAAGTCAAAATAACAAAAATAACACAACACAACACATAGGACACAGACAGTCGTGCAATCTTCACCACTTTTCTGCATACACTTTGTTCTCTGAAGCAGTTATAGATGAAAGAGGAGAGGATCAAGGTGTCCTTTCGCCAGTGGATCAGAGACATCATGCTGAAAATGTGCACACGTATGCTACAAGCTAAGTTTTGAAAGCAAACACGAAGCTGTAGCGTCCATTGACGAAAAAGAGATTGGCTCACATCTCCTGTCCCATGTAAATCCACTTCAATTCCAAGCCGCGACTCCCAGTTCCACATCTGCATCGGCGCTCCGCGCTAACGCTCCTTTCTTCTCATCGTCGGCTCCTCAAGTCTTACATCCATCCAGCCGCAGACCGTTCAACAGCACCGATCTCTCCGCTGCCCATTACAGGCGCAAGACACAAGCGCCCCGGGACTGTCCAGCAACGACAGTCAAATGGCGCCGACATTCCTCCCAGGCAAAAACAGTGCTGGTATACCCATGCTGCCGAGAAGGCGCAACCACCAAGCACAGAGTTTCCTCCTTGATGAATGTCGTGGCCAAAAATGCTGAAAAAAGTCCACATCAGGTCCACACGACGTAACAACAAACACAAAGTGACAAAACAAACACAAAAAGCAAGGCTCATGAGAACACTTGCCGACGGCTGCCTACTCGGGCGCCATCTTGACTTCTAAAACTTTACATGGTGAAGCTGCAGCTCTTCATTCATTGTATCAGTAGCCAGCAGTGTTGTTTTGCTGTCAAGATCATGTGACAGTATGGAGTCACCGTGGACCTCTCACAGAAATGATGCCCGGGTTCTTTCAATAGCCGAGATGTACCTGTGCTTCTCCACAATGTAATTATGATGCCATAGCTACGTCTATTGTTCAATCATTTCTAATCCCTCCCCATTCTCCACATTCCTCTGTGGTTGAATTGGAAGCAGTTGTTTTTCATTCTCTCCTGTTCTATAGAGATTCAAGTGTGAAATTGTGAATAACATGAAATGACCTGTGATTTTTATTTTGACTTTTTTTCTCTTCTCTTGTTCTAATTTTGCCAGGGCTTTCTCTGGAAGACATGGTAGGTCGTTAGCACATACAGTATTATTGCCCAATAATTTTCTTCTCGTTATGTTCACATATTGTTTTCCTTTTTGGGTTTAATGATTTATTCCACGTTTTCTTCCCACAGAGCGTGATGCTTTTGACACCCTGTTTGACCATGCGCCGGATAAACTGAATGTTGTCAAAAAGGTAGTGATGCTTTGCACAAGCACTGCTGATTCATGAACCACATATTTATATTATGAAATGTCTTAAAGCAAACATTTAACCACAAGTAAATATGTCAACATTGAACTCCCGCAAAGTACCGAAATTCAGCACTTTGGAGCAAATACACCTAGAGCATCATCAGCTAAGCTCTTCAAAGCAAATCATCTTGGACTGTGAGAGACAGTCCCAAATGGACCTTCTTGAGGCTGCTTCCAAATGAAGCTAACATTGGCTAGGTATGTAAGAGGGGAGAGTCACAACTAGGGGATACACAGCAGTGCAGCCCACCGTTGTCCAACCATCATTCCTTTTAATAGAACTTATTTTTCATTTGTCTCTGTAGGGTTTTTTGTTTTTTGGGTGTCTGATCAATGAGTGACTTTGTGTTTTCGTAGACACTGATCACATTTGTGAATAAACACCTGAACAAGCTCAACTTAGAAGTTTCTGAATTGGAAACGCAGGTATGATGCTCGTACACACACAAATAACATTTCTGCACCACTTAAATGGGAATGGGTCAGGACAGTGAAGTGACTTTTTTGGGGGGGGGGTTGTTTTTTGTGTCATTTATTCTTCTGCATTGTCTCCGACCAGACATCTGCTCTGTTTACCTGCCTGTGCTGTGTGTCAGTTTGCAGATGGTGTTTATCTGGTGTTGCTGATGGGTCTGCTGGAGGGATACTTTGTGCCACTCTACAACTTCTTCCTCACACCAGAAAATTTTGACCAGAAGGTTGAGCGTGCACATTTTTTCTCCATTTCGTCTCTGACTCTGCGGCATGGTTGAAAAAACACTTTTAAGTTGATGCTCCATTTTTCTGAGGAGCATCATGCACGCATAGCCCAGGTCTGCCCTCACAGGCTTGGTTTCATCCCATCTGTTTCCCTCAGAGCCCATTCAATGCGCAGCCATCTCTCCTCTCTGTTGGCCTCTCTAGTACCGCGGTATTCTAAACAGGCAATCTACGGAGACGCCACAGTAGCCTTTTGTAACGGTCTTGGCCAGCCACCCCTGCCAAGCTGTGAAGCAGAATGGCAATCCCTGATACAATGTGCACAACTCCACACACACACTCACACACACAGTTCTGGCTTGGAAGAACAGGCAGGAGCCCATAGCATCTGTAATCTCTTCTACGCAGGGAAAGACTGGAGTGAGGGCTTTGGGGCTCAGTTTTGTGTGTGTGTGTGTGCGGGCGTGAGCGCGCACCATGTGCACCACGCGCATGCTCATTTTTTACTTAGAGCATCTTGTTTTACTGCACGATACTGCCACACACGATGATGATGAACTATTTCAATCCATTCAGCTCTCATAGTACTGTAGTAAGAACCTGCAAATTAGCCTGGATCATAATTTTCTTGTACACATAGTTTAGATTGGTTTATTATTATTTTTACATTTCATAATATACGTACAGCAAGTTTGCATGTCCTCCCCCGTGCCTGCGTGGGTTTTCTCCGGGTACTCCGATTTCCTCCCACATTCCAAAAGCATTCATGGTAGGCTGATTGAACCCTCAAAATTATTCCTAGGTGTGATTGTGAGCATGGATAGTTGTTCGTCTGCGATTGGCAGCTGGGATAGGCTCCAGCACCCCCGCGACCCTTGTGAGGATAAGCGCATCAGAAAATGGATGGATGGATATACTGTACTACTATCTTACATTTAGGAAGGTTTCACTTTTATAATGATTTCTATTTAAAGTCTAAAACTAGAAAATTAATAAAAATGGATAATATGGATAACTAATGAAGTTTCTGCAGCACATAGTGTATGGTGGCATTTAGCCTCGGGGTTCCTGCTTGCCACAGAGCAGTGTTCGGCTTTCATTTAGGTGCATGGGGGGCAAAATGATGTGTAATGTGTAATATTTTCTCACTCTCGCCGTAGGTGCATAATGTGTCCTTCTCCTTCGAGCTGATGCAGGATGGGGGGCTGGAGCGACCAAAGCCAAGGCCAGAAGGTACGAAACTGTTACGCAGTCATCTTTGTGACAAATGCAGGGACATTCTCCACAAAAAACTGAAACCTCCACTTTTATCTGTTTAATAATATAAAAATAAGGTTTCTAAAAACTCATCATTTTGTTTCGTTACGTGAAGATCCATCTTAAAACAACTCAGTGTTACCTGGTTGGCGAGTATTCATTGCAATTTAAGTGGTAGATTATTAGACATTTTTGTGGCGCACATGACTTTAGCAAAAAAAACAAACAAAAAACCCCCACAAGATACCACAATGTTTTATTGTGAATATTAGCTCTGTCACGATAGCTGTATCACTGCATTTCTTTTTCCCTTTTCAGACATTGTAAACTGTGACCTTAAGTCAACCCTGCGGGTCCTCTACAATCTCTTCACCAGGTACAGGAGTGTTGACTGAGGACCCAAGCAACAAAAAGGAGACTTTCTATGTCAATGGACCTCATGCTATTGTCTTATAAATCCATCAATTTCTTGTTGAAATGTGCTTTTTATTTGAATTCATACGTACCATTTTACAAATGACCACACTTGTTAATCCATGCAGCATCACTTTGAAGGGACACCTTTAGACACATTTGAAGAAAAAAAAAACACATTTCACATTTTTATTGAAACATCATCATTGTATTTATTGTAAATGTAATACACTTCTCCTGGCATATTATTCTAGCTGTTTCTGCTCCTCTTGATATGCCTTTGATTAAACTTTCATGACTTGATAACGGGCTGACTACTTCATGTCCGGGACGTCTTAAGAAAATAAACTAAAATGGTGCTTCCGCAGCCAATGTTAGTTAGCTATTATATAACACAAGCGATATTGTCGTAGACTTAGGACCCGGTTTACCCATGCAAAAATGGTCTTTCTGGTGGAAATGGTGGAAACTGATCTGCAGACAAGGCGCAACCAGGACTCCGTCAGTCAAATGTGCTAAATTGCAGCTCAGTTTTTTATTTATGCGTTGTCTTGCGCTCTGTTCCACCAACACTGCATCCTGGGTGCACCGGGGTTTGTGGATCAGCTTTCACGTATGTCACGATATCCTCCTGCTTATGCAGTCCTAAATTGAAACAATATTGTGCTTCACCTGCGCAACCCAACACAAGTTGTAAACTCCATTGCATCTTTGTGGAAAAAGTGGCTTAGGAGCTGTTGAGCTCAACCATGCAAAATTGCTTGTCACACTGACAATGGATTATGGGTGTTCCCACGATGTAGTCCGCCTTCCGCCCAAAGTCAACTGGGATAGGCTGGTGTATTTATGTTCTAATCTGTCATTTTAATAAATAGCCCAATATCTCAATCAAGCTGTATTCGTTTTTCCTAAAAAGGAAGCAAACAATTGTCTCAGCAGCAAAAAAATAAATAAATCAGGATAGAATGGTTATTTTTGCCTACGGAGATAATAAACAAAGCTCAAGGGTGAACAATCAAGTTTGTCAAACCGTTCAATGATAAAAAGTATCCCAAAATTATACGATGCTTGCCACACAGTTCTTAGGTTTTGGGTTTGACTCGCCGGCTTCCTCCGACATTCCCAAAACAAGTATGTTAGGTTAATTGGAGACTCTAAATTGCCCGCAGGCGTGAATGCTCGTTTTTGTCCATACTGTATGTGCTTTGAGATTGCTTGGCGACCAGTCCAGTGTGTACCCAGCCTCTCACCCAAAAGTCATCTGGTCTTGGCTCTAACTCATCTTTGACACTAATTCGAACCAGCGGCATAGAAAATGGTGGGATGGCATGTGGACAGTGTGCAAGTCGTTTTTGTGTGCCTGCAGCAGAGAAGCATTTTGCTCGAGTAATCGTATCTGGAGCTTAATGTCTTCTCAGATGCAACCGATCCTGAGGGATCCGAAAACCATGTTACCATCATTTCCTCTGCCCTCCTTCGCCCGGGGAACAATTCCACAGTGCTAGTTAGGACCTTGTTATATTAATACGATTACATGATTATAACATCGGTGCTCTTTGTGGGAGTCACATGGGGACTCTGAACTGCATATCTCTGACTGAGAGGACACAGTTATGCCGCAATGGATGATCGTCTTGCTCTTCAATGACAGGAAATTGCTTACTCTATCTTTTGCCGGACCCAGAGTAACACTAAATTTACTTCTGTGTCATTTCAAAAGAGAGACACATTGATTTGCTTTTGTGTCACTTTCACCTGGCTCAGCTACTCACCGGGGTGTCGCGCTCTTAGTGTTTTAGCTTTATCCTGATAATAGTTATGAATACAGTAATTGCTGATTTCATTGTCGTTTTTTATCCAACAGAAATGTTGAATCCAACCTGGGGATAAAAAGTGACCAGGGATTTATCAACAGAGTGGCTCATGACATAAACAGTTTGGGAAATGCAGTATTTTTTTCAAAAATCGATACTATTGGTGAGTCCAGGCATGTGGATGTTATTTTTACAAACTTGACCATTCTGAAGTGTTAAAAATGGCTCGCTCTCTTTGATGATGTAATTAATTAATTAATAGGTCGGTGCTGATTTTGGCGGTATGAGGATTCCGTCCGATGCCAGCTACATATATAAAAACACGAAAAAGCCACTGGAGAAATCTTACTTGAAATGATGGCAAAACAACTCCAGTAAAAAAAATTTATAGCGCTCTTAATCACTGAAAAGTTTCAAAGGGCTTCACATGGCCATGCAGTTGACGAATATAAAAGACAGATGATAACAAACAAGAATTGTGGTTTAAAATAATGCCTACCTGATCAACATAACTCCAAAAGTTTTATGTGTGAAATGCCAATAACCAAGTGTAAACAAACAATAAGATCGGACCACCAGACTGCCTGCGGCCCACTTGGGAAAATGTCACCTTCCCTGTAGGTCAGCCCGCCCGTCGCTGAATCCATCATTTCTCATCTAATTGCAATCTTCAATAGTCATGCCACAGTAACCACGCGATTTGATGTACAAAGTAAAACTTCACATACAGTATCCATATTCATGACACTGCGAGGGGTTTAGGAAGTTTATTTCTCCAATAACTAACGGAATCCATTGTCTATCGGAAGAAAAACAGCTGACTGAAAGAACTGTAGCTCAGTGATCGGTGCCACCACCATTGTTTTTCATGAAGTAAAAACTAACAATGGCCTCAGTATTTCAGTATCTTCACTGCCGTCAAATTTCCTAAATTTCACTTGTGGATTTAACACGTGTCAAAACAGAATAATAACTTGGGTTTTTGGGACTTTTTCAATGTTCGTTATTTCATTAAACACTTAATAAGGTCCCAACTTTTTTTTTTATTTCACCTCAACATTAATTTTTATGTAATCGCTAATTAGAGTGAATAAAGGCGTGTGTCCCCTACAAGAGGGTGCCAAGTCTTCCCGCCATCTGCTACGGATAGCTGAAGGAGACAAAAGTTAACGGATGTAGTTTCTCAACATGATTGATTACATCATGCGTGACAACAGCCATTCACTTACTTGAGGGAACAGTCGTCGTGGTTTTGGATGACATTATTCTTGAACCTCAACTGAGGAAAGTGGTGGTAGGCTTGCCAAGTGTGTTCTCACTGAGGCACCGTGGCGTAAAATATAATCAAGATATGATGGCACATTCACACTTTTTTTTTTCTTCAATGGGTTTCATGGTCCATCTTGCCTGGGGCTCCGGGGTTCAATCCCCCCCCCCCCCCCCCCCCCCCCCCGTGCAGTGTGATCCCTAATTCAAATGTGTCCCCTGATCACCTGTCATGAACAGAAAGACATGAAAGGTAACACTGATTAGATCAGCAGGCTCCACTCTGAGATGCAGCGGAAGAGTAAGGGAGGTTCTGACTTCTTTTGACAAGTTCATTCATTCCATCTCCTCCTCTGAGCAGTTTGATCAATACCCATCATGAAAATGGAGCCTTAAGGCCAATCCTGTAAATGCTATCTTTCACATCTGCATGGGACTCTGTCGTCCAATAAATGTCAGGAATCTGAGGGAGCCGAGGCTGCTCCCAACTGGCTCTAAAGCAGCATGTGTGAGCACAAAAGCAAGAGGAAGCTTGCTGTACCTTCTGGCCAACTTTGTGATCTCACTGAGATGGAACTTGTCGAGGTTGCGACAACATGCACTCACCACAATGCTAAGAAAGCACCTTGAATTAAAGTAAGAGGACAAAAATACTTGGAATATCACAATGTTTGGTATGTTCTCTAAAGTGCTTTGTTACAGCTGCAGCTGTTGTGAAAGCAATATATGAAGAGATACAATGCAATACATCTGTTTTTATTTATATGGTGCTTTTACAACAGCTGCAGCTGTAACAAAGCGCTTTACAGAACAGTTAACATAACGGGGCTGTAAGAAACACTCCCATTACAGGTACGCATACATATACTGTGTATATATTTACATACAGTATATATATATATATACGTGCTAACCACTCGACTACCGGGCCGCGCATATATATATATATATATATATATATATGCGCGGCCCGGTAGTCGAGTGGTTAGCACGTCGACTTCACAGTGCAGAGGTACCGGGTTCGATTCCAGCTTCGGCCTCCCTGTGTGGAGTTTGCATGTTCTCCCCGTGCTTGCGTGGGTTTTCTCCGGGTCCTCCGGTTTCCTCCCACATTCCAAAAACATGCATGGCAGGCTGATTGAACACTCCAAATTGTCCCTAGGTGTGGGTGTGGTCGCGAATGGTTGTTCGTTTCTGTGTGCCCTGCAATTGGCTGGCAACTGGTTCAGGGTGTCTCCCGCCTACTGCCCGAAGACGGCTGGGATGGGCTCCAGCACCCCCCGCAACCCTAGTGAGGATAAAAGCGGTTCGGAAAATGAATGAATGAATATATATATATATATATATATATATATATATATATATATATATATATATATATATTGACAATTGAAAAGGGATTTTTCTCCACCCGCAAGAATCCTAGTAACCTGTACAGTAAGCATTCTGATCATGTAGTTAGAACAGTTGACCTTTTGAAAGAGTGTATGAATCATGTATTCAGACGAAGTGGATGTAAACTCATTACTGGTAGCACAAAAAATATTTCCAGGTTCACAGTCGGTTTTCTGGCATAGTGATGGAAAGCATCTTTTCCATTGTGATGGTGACCAGTGATCAAATAAGTGATCTATTAAATTGGCTCATGATATGTTAGCATGCACTGCATTTTTGTGCACAGAGCAAAATTTCTCCCACATAAGACGCAACATTCTGTAACAATGTTGAGGGGTCGATAGATTGTTGTCCATGTCCACTGGGCTCAGGTTCTAACCCTGCTAGTTTGCAAATACAAGTTTGATTATATTAGTGTGTTTTCCCCTCACTGGTCAAAGTCAGAAACACTTTAGCCAAGGCGCAATTATTACTTGAGAATGAATGGATATCAGGAAACATAATAATAGGTAGAACAATTATATTTGACATATATGATGCACCTAAAGTTAATAATATTTTTCAGTATTTTTAATTACTTTGAAAACATACACTCATTACAAGCGGTCCTAATTTATTGGAAAACTGATTTTCCAGCATGTATTGATTAGATAACATACACCTGAGTGTTACAAGCCAGAATTGAGTTCACAAGGTTGAATTTATTTGATATTCTCCCATCCACAAGGGGCCAGAACTACAGTATACTGTATACACAGTCTGAAATATGTACTCTACCGTACATATATTGACCTAAATCTTGTACAGAGTAATGCTGAAATTTCAACAAAAATGACCGTAGTGATTGAATAGACGAGGGCTGTCACTATTGAATCGATTCTCCAAACGACTTTTCCATTGAGTAATCGGACCCCCAAAACTCCGGCCAGGATGGATGTACCCCACAGTCACTCCATGTGTAAACGCTTCCTTGCACATCATTATAAAAAACACAAATAAAGCTTTTCCAAAGCTATTGCAAAGTAACACTATAGTCACTTAAATGCAAAGCTTTTCCTATAAATTAATTCGTCTAAAAACTGGAGAATGAAAAATCATTAAAAAAAAAAAAAGAGCCAGCCAGGGAGCGGTGCATCAACGCTCGCCTGCTACAGAGAGGACGTCTCGGGCAGCCGTGAGTACGCTGAGAGCCCGCCGCAGGAACTAAGGACCATTCCGTTGCCCGCATCACATTGGCCTGCTAACATTAAGGCTCCCTTTATGTCATAGGTGTCCAACTCAGGTCCTGGAGGGCCGCTGCCCTGCATGTTTTCCAAGTCTCCCTGTTTCAACACACCTGATTCAAATGAATAGGTTCAGTGTCAGGCTTCTGCAGAGCTTGCTGATGATCTGATCATTTGAATCAGGTGTGTTGCAACAGGGAGACTTGGAAAACATGCAGGACAGCGGCCCTCCGGGACCTGAGTTGGACACTTATCCTATGTTATGGCCACGATGCTACGGCAGTGTCGCAGAGCAGTGGTTGAGTGACTGCACACACCTGTTACGGCAGTTGAATAAAGACCGTTGGCAAAGCAAGTCGTCTCCTCACGTTTTCGGACACAACACTTTACTTTGGGTGTTTCTAACGAGCAGCTGGATATTGGTATAACATATAAATATGGTACACGATGTAATATACTATACGTCTGAGAATAGCTTGAAGTTAAATGCAAGTACTCTATCTGCCAGCAGAGTGCACAATTTTTCCTCTCCTGTTCCCTTTGACTCGCTTTGCGAGGCCAGCAGCAAAGAGACCAAAACGATGATAAATAAGCTCATCAGTGCGACCATGATGAATGGAATAGAAAACAAGCTAGGCCAGGATGTCTAGACTAGAGGAAAGCGTCATCCAGGGAACGTGAAATCTGTAAAGGTGGTACTTAGGCGATGACCCTGCAGCTACCCCAAAGTGCACTGGAGGAGGTGCGGCAGGTAAAATATGCCAAGCAGTAAAACATTCACCAAAAAAAAAAAAAAAAATCAAACAAAGCAGCCCAAAACAGACACGTAGTATCCATCTATTTCGCATATATATTGAAGTGTGTATTCTGCTCATATTTAGTCATGATCTATAACGTTCACATGTTCGCAGCGATACTTTGCGTCCTTGAAGCAATCATCACTTAAAATTGGAACACTCCCTACTGGAGACCTTGTAGAGACGCACAGACATAAGAATGCACCAGTTGATACAAGCTAAGAATTGGTTTAGGACAAACGAAAATCCTGATGCCTCACCATGAGTTTTGGTACCAAGAGTTGTGAATCCTTTCCTTCTTTGCACTCGTGACCGCCGCAGTCATTGTCTGTAAACCGCGGGTGCCAGAATATTCTGCAAATAAACCCTTTGAAGGTACTGTTTATCGACTCCAGCCTGTATTTGGATAACTAATATCCTCCTCGTCCAAAATTCAACGAATGGCGGGGGAAAGAAGGCCACGTTGCCCCCAACAATATCGATGCCATCAGTGAGTTCAGCAGCATGAAGAGCAAGCGAATGAGTCGTAATGACGGTATGGAGAGAACCTAAAGAAAGAAAAAACGTTTCTACAAAATATAATTCTGAGCTCTTGCAAAGTAAAGTACCCTTTTGTGCATACCAAACATTCTAACGTAGGACGTATTTGAAGCTGGAATTCTCCGCATGCCAAGTGGCATTATCTAAAATGAAATGAAATTCTATTATAATATTAGATGTTACTTCTTCCCTAGCAGTAGTAGCAGCAAAGTTGTGTGTTCATCCACTGTTTTTATTTAATTATTCTTGACCCACTTTTGGAAGTGAAGCAACTAGTCACCTCCGAATTCTTTTGAGCTCAGGTTTTGCTGTCCTGTGCTTGTACTTGTGGCTATTCATATGTTGTCTTCCCTGGCCAAAGTGTGTATGTGTGTGTGTTTGTGCTGGGGGGGGGGGGGGGGGCTTGCGCAGTCATCATGAAGGAGTCGGGGGTAGTGTGTCCCCCGTGCCATCTGTGCCTATGAGGAAGAGTATGGATTGGAGTTGGTATGCAAATAAAGGGCAATCTGCACACCTTCACTGCCAACCAGCCTTATCTCACTACGGTCTGACTCATTGGGCGTTGCCGTTATTCTTGTTGAGACAAAACAACAAAAAAATAATGCTAGTGTTGAATAAAACAGGCATAAAACGGCATGATGCTGACACTCTTGCTATAACTGCTTGATACCTAAAGAAAAGTACAAATAGAAAGCATTAAAAAAACATCTCATGGCATATTAAAGTGTCTTTTCTCACACGTAACTAGAACACATCATGCTAAATAACTAAAGATATTAGGTATGTAGTTGTGTGCAAACTTGGTGTCCAACACTAACAAACGTGTCATCACCGTGCTTGCCAACAAGGCCGATAAGTACTAACTTAGGTTTTGCTTTATTTCACGCAATAAAATTCACAGTATTTTATAAGTTATGTATATATAGTTGTATTTTTCACCAACATTCTGTCTCTCGCCATAATCCATAGACAACCATTAAAATGTTGTTTATTAATTTTTTTTGGGGGGGGGGCAGAAACATTGAGCAGGGGATCAAATAATGACTGTATATATGCAAGAGTTTACAAAAAAACCTATTCGCACCCTGGTGACTGAAGTTGCTCTTGTGCTATTGTGTCTGGAGTCATTGCTTATAATTCCATCCAAGATTTGTCGAGTACCGGTACTCAAATGCAACTAATGCAATCGAGTGCGGAAGATAAATACCTGAGCAAACAAACAAACAGAACATTTCATTAACCATGCAATCAAAACAGCAGGAACTAAATACAAATAAAAAGATCTCCAATTATGCCTAAGATTGCTTCAGTGAATGTGAAAAATGCAGTGTGCACAAAAAAAAACCCTCTCCTCTCCCGGCAGTGGGATGAAAACGGCAGTACAGCTCAAGGTTATGGTGAATGTCAATGCGATGGCACTCATGAATGCCATACTTTTTTTCCTCTGAATTTGCAACACAATACATTCTATCATATGAAGGTTTGATTAATTTTTGTTCACAAGTGTTCTTTAATTACTTCATTTACAGATTTACTAATTTTGAAGTATCAACAAAGCATTAGTCATAGCTCAGTTTTCATTCGCTATCCGTTTGTTTACTTGTATTGAAGACATACTTTACCAGCTTCACCAAATTGTCACAGCCCGCCCCCCCCCTCAAAAAAACCCCCAGACACGTCCTTGTATTGGTGACCTTTTAACAAGCTTCATATTAAGCACTCCTTTCATTAGACTGTGCTCTGATCACAAATTCCATTTGGCACAACAATGCGTCCAAGTTGCTGGTCTGGCTCCACATCTAGATGCACTTTTAATGTGGAAGATGCAAGCATTGATGAAATCTGAAGTCCCCTTGTTTGTATGTGAAAAAATTTTGAGCACGTTGCACAATATTTATGATTGGGTATGCTTGGCATCGACTACATGTGACACAGATAATGATGATCAGTCACATCAACAAAACATACTGCAGTTGAGGTGCCTGCACCCGAACGTTTATGATGTTGAAGCCTATTGCAAAGCGACCTGGCACAGGAACGGAGGTAACTTCATTTCTTGCTCTCTTTTGATGAGTCAAATGAGGAATGAATGAGGAAACGTTTGACGAGATGGATTTACAAGAACCAATTGCAGAACATTGCTGCACGTCAAATGGATGCACAGTTTCGAGGCTTTGTGCTAGCGGGCTAGACTTTGTCTTCAAATGTGTTTTTTAAGCTCTTCGATAATCTATGTGAACCTGTGAGTCTCCTACCCGATTGCACATGACCTGCAAAAAAAAAAATAAAAAAATTGTGATTTCAGACCAAGTGCAGCAAATGACAAAGAACAATATTATTGAACCTTCGACAAGCCCTTGGGCTGATCCAATGGTCATTGTCAACAAAACCGCCACTGACCAGAGGTTCTGTGTGGACTTTTGCGGTCTGAATCAAGTGACCCAAAAAGACTCTTAACTTTTGCCTAGAGTCAATCAATGAGTCTTGAGAGGGATGAATTTGTCTCAACTTTTGACTTTTCAAAGACTCATGAACTCTGTGCTTGCTGGTCTCATTTACAAAACGTGTAATGACATTGTTATCGCTTCACTTCCCTTTGAACAGCACTGGCCCAATCTGGAGGAAGTGCTGGACAGACTCCAAGCTTCTGGCCATCATCTGGTATTAAACCGGACCCAGACAAAGTTAAAACGGTCGAAGATTTCAGCACTCCCACTGCAATGAAGCATGTCTGAGAAGTTCCTCGGCTCGATGGGACATTATCGTCGCTTCATTCAGGATTATGGCCGTCATGCTGAACCTCCCCACGCTCTCACACGGAAGGATGAAGCTTTCCGCCGGGACAACAACTGCCAAAGAGCTACGGACACCTTGAAGGACCGTGTCACGTCAGCTCCTGTCCTGTCTTTCACTGACTTCAAGTGTCCCTTTTTCACCCATGCTGACGCCTCCGACGTTGGTCTGTGTGCTGCTTTAATGCAATAGGATGACAAGGGTCGTGAGCATGTTGTGGCCGCTCCCTTCACAGAGCTGATCTCCCCTACAGCACTTCAGAAAAGGAGAGCCTCGCTGTGATATGGGCCCTTGAGCACTTTTGTCCATAAGTTGAAGGTATGCATGTCACTATCTCACTATCCCAAGTTCCGACTTGCCAGCTGGTCACTTCACTTACAACACAAGCCTGGCACATGCAACAATGTACCTGATGAGCTATCGCACAATCCACTGCTTCTGACTTGCGACAGTCCAGCAGACTTCTTACCTGTGCACGCTTGTCATTGGCAGCTTTGACTTTCGTGCCGTGCCTCCTGTTTCGCTTGTGAACCGTTCCCAGTTGAGACAGTTACAATTAGATGATCCTGTTACAGGCCCTTTACTCTGGGACATTGAATCAGAGTCACGGAATGACCCAGATAGTGACAGCCTCTCTCACTATGTTGTACATGATTCTCTTCTGTATTGTAAAGACTAAGTCCAAATGTGCTTTACACCTGTTGAATGAGTTAAAACTGTTTGCCCCAACAACCGCTGTGAGAGGCGCCTTGCTGGACTGACCCCACTGCAGGTCACCTCTGTGTTTCTAAGACTTTGGCCGGACGGCTTTTCAGGTTTTTCTGGCCCAAGATGAGCGCTGATGTAAAACGCTACATAACTTCATGCTCTGTCTGCCAGTTCACTAAGCCAAGTCAAAGAAAGCCTGCAGGTTTTATGATTCCCATTGTACCTCAAAGACCTTGTGGGTGTTGATTTTATTGGCTTACACCTTACACCCGAGACTGACACATTAGACTTCAGAAGAGAGTCTGGTAAGATTATAGTTGAATTCAACCAAGTCAAACAGCGTTGTGACATATATATAGCAGTGGTTTACAGACACATGAAGTCCTTCCTATTCAGTTGCTCCAAAGCATAGTTCAGCATTTAGGCCTCCAGGCCCCGGCTGTGTTAATAAAACATAAGGAAACCAGGTGAGGTCATATTTGAGGTCAGACTGATACTGTGTTGAATATTTGAGCGTCTTGCTTGGTGTGGCTGTGAGCAAAGGAAAGAGTCGCGACACATTCTGGATGTACGTCACACACAGCCAGTGTGTGGACGACGCACGTGTGGCTCAGCTGTGCACGGGTATGCGTGAATATTTCCTCCAAACACGCTGCTGGGTGGAATGTTGTCGTGTGGCTGCTAACGCTTTGCTAGGTGCTTGTGGTGTTGGGTTTCAGTAGGTGTTCCGGGCTGTGACCCTGGCATATCTGCGTTTGTTTTATGTCACAGCCCCTCCCTTTGGGGAGATGACAGTCCTGCTTCGCCTGAGGGGATGAAACCTGAGATAGGGAGAGCTTAGGAATAAACAACAACTCCTTTATGAGGCGGGCCGCTTGATGCATTCACACATCTGACAGAGCGAGAGAGACAAAAGATTTTCTGGTTAGGGCAGTGGCTCCCCAAAAGTGGGATCCCTGCTGTGCAGCCCTTTTAATGGGGGCCACATATGGTTAAGCCACAACGAAATAAGTTTACATTTTAATTTCAAAATTACAGTGAAAAGAGCTTCAAAATGTCCACCAAAAAATTGTTGTATAACTAGTAGCCCGTGGATCAGTTCATGGGTTTAGCATACTTTAAGAATTTGAAAAATGTGTTTTGTTAATTTAAAGATGGTCATCTCACTTTTTGAGCATGGAATTTATTTACAAGATTTTCAATTCCCACACAATAATGAAACAGTACAATGGCATTGTAATGGTTGAGGAATCACACCAAATAAACACCGTTATAAATAAAAGCCACAATTATGTATCACTAACATGAGACCATCTTACAGAAAGCATGTAAACGGCAAGAAATGTCGCGCCCCCCCCCCCCTCCCCCAACACACACACTCCGCAATAGTCACATTTCCACAAAGTAGATGTGGACGTTTTTGTTTCTTTGTTTGTGTTGTTATTTTTTGGCGGGGTTAACATCTTTATTAAGCCATTACAAACCCAAAGTCTGCTTTATAGGTCCAGACCAAACAAGCAATCTAAAGGACTTTTCTGGTGCGAAAACACCCTCAAAGGGAAACTAAAAATCACTGCAAAAGTAAATAAAAAAGATAATTACCAAAATCAAATCCTATCCTAAAGTACAAAAAGGTTAAATAATTGGCATTTAAATTAAAATCTTCCTCAAACAATTTAATTAACGTGATCAGAACTGTGCTGCGTATGTTTGAAAGTCAGTTCACTATTTTGATTTTCCCCTCAGGTAAAAGTAGGCTACTGTGTGACAAATGAACAATTTGGATGATAAAAGTATAGTTTTATTACCCCCCCCCCCCCACATAAAAATAATAATCACGCAGAAAGACTCAAATATCTGAATAGTTGTCCTTACTCAGGACTTCAAAGCAAATTTGAATCCGAGATGGTTTTATGTATTCCTAAATGTTATTTTTGACGCTGATTTGAAACTCATCTTTCCTTTTTGTTTTGTAACGCATTAGGTATTTGAGATATTTTTATTTTTTACTTTTAAGATTGACCTATAAAAGCTTGCACCGTACGGATTTTACAATGCATAGTAATTTATAGCTCCGATGTTTCAGGAAAAAAAATCTACCTGTTGCTGAACATACTATGTTACATATTATTATTATTATTGTTATTATTACTACAGAAATGTGATTTTCTAGAGAAAAAAGAGGGCAGATTCCGAATCAGGGCAAAAAAAATAAATTATGAAATCTAAAAAAAGCTTACTTACAGATCTGATTTGTTTTTAAATGGTAAAAAAATGTTGACCAGTGTTATTTGAGAGGTCCAGAGGGTGGGCCAGAAAATGCCCTCCACTTCTGGACTAACCCATTTTTATTTGCATCAGTCAGTTTATCCAATTCCTCTTTAAAATGTCATTTGATTGGATGCGAACTATTCGATCGGTGGTGCTTTAAGAAGTTAAGAAGGCACAGCCGCTTTGCAGCACAGCTAGTAAATGATTGCCACAAACCCGGGCGGTCTGTCTGCATCCTCTCCATCTCAACTATAAGCTGTCTCCCGTGCCGTGGCCAGGTCCTTCAAAGGCTGCACTTCAACCGCCAATTTACCAACTCAGTTATTTCAAAGGGCCTTTCAAGAAATGTGGCCTTCTTTCTCTCTCCCCGAATAAATTTGGAAATGGCTTGTTCAGATCGTCTGCCATTGAAGTGATGATGCAGTGATTCAATTCTGAAATTAATTCATTTGAATATTTGTGTGTCACAATTGCTGTAGTGTTGTTTTAGGCGTTGTTTCCTGAGTGTGTGTTTGCCTGACTTCCTGTTGCTGCTGGCTTTTAAATTTGCCATTGGAGCAGCCGAGCGGGTGTGGCTGGCATGTTGTTTTTTTTCAATGGCCTGTGTGTAAGGCATAAATGATTGTTGTGTCAGGAATCTGCCTAGCAACAAGTGGCTGGCAAGACTCTTTTCTTTTTTCTGTATACTTTTCAGCAAGTGACAATGTACAGCAACTTGATGTAAATTAAGCATGTGTGTTTTATGCAATATAATGAACATGTTGCCAGATAGCTGAATTCTTTTTTTAAACTTCAATCGAGAAAAATGAGTTAATTCTACATTTATAGAATATCAATAAAACGAGAAAAATAAGTGTTGAAATGCTCGCGTTTCTTTCCAAAAGAGTACTTTTGGTTTGTAACAGCAATGGCTGAGCAACTTGTCTTCATGTAGCAAGGAAAGTTGAAAATGTTACAGCCGGTCATGGTTGTCAGTGTTTTGTTTGACGCTGCTTGGAGTTGCTGTCAGCTGCTTGCTCTTATTCTCTTGGTCCATTGAAAGAGTTTGGGCGCCGCACTCTTTCTTTTGTTGTTCAACACAGCCGTGTGCCTCCACTACAGTCAGGTCCCTTCCCCCCAGCCAGCTCTTTCGTTCTTTTTTTTTTTTTGCCACCCATGCTCCCATCTCTCTCTGTCTTTCTCTCTCTCTCTCTCTCTCTCTCTCACTCCATTTCATCCATCCAGGGTGACGCCAGTCACCCCGCCCCGTTCAACTCAGTCCACCGCGTTCATTTCATTCCTGCTCCCATTCCGCGCATATTTCGCATCCTTGGAGGGACCCGGCGCATTTTACGCACTCAGCACGCCCGATTCTCCGTCAAACCAAAACCGAGTGGACGCTCCCAAGTTGCCGGGGGACCTTCCACATGCTGCGGATGCACCCGTGTGCGCAAAAGTGGGGGAATTTAGCGATTACAAGGCCAATGAATCGAGGTAAGTTATCCAGGCGGAGTCCCCTCCTCCGCTTTTCGCTAGTAAACCGTCGGACGAACAGCTCCAAGTGCTCAAAAACAGTTTCGTCGACATCGAGGGGAAGGAAGATAAACTCACTCACATAAAGCTCATTTTTTCAGTGTATCTCCAAGAATATGAAAGTATTAAGTGTTTGTCGTGTGCACCTCAGAGCCTCCGGTGTCGCTTTCCTTCCACTTTTAGTCGTTATTCCCAAGATACAAATGTTGTTTTCTTCCCTCAAACGGAAGCATCGGTGGGGTTTCCGAACCGTGGCTGGCCGGTTCGTGGAAAAAGCAGAAGGCATCGAAACACGCAGGCATTGCAGGCAGTTTACAAAGCTGAGAGTCAATGGAGGACTTGTTGCATCGGCGGCTTTTCTCTTGCTCGGCAGGCGGGGAGGAGGGAGGAGGGCGGGTAGGAAGACAGGCAGGCAAGCGGCGGGCAGGCCCCAGGCACCGCACACACACAGGCCACAGCCTCCCTTCACCTACACGCACGCACACATGCTCAGAGTACGACTACACTACATTACAAAAAAAAAAAAAGACTTAAAAGCGGAATGTCACTTTGTTATCACGTTGTGAACTCGCTGAATTAACGTTAATCCTTGAGGCGTCAGTTTTTTTTCAATAAAATGATTCAGGTTTGAGTTTTCAAAAGCATGCAGTTTGAAATTGCTTCCAGAGAATGGTATATTGTAAATGTTGCTTCTTGCAATGTTGCTACTTTGGCACTTAAAGGGTTAAAAACGGAAATGCTGATGCTTCCATTCATTATCCTTCAACATTATCCAGAAAATCATAATTTATTATGGTTGTATTATCTCCATTGGTATATTATTGGAATGACTGTTTGTAATTCTTATGGCAAGATGTGAGGATTTCTGTGTACTTGAGCAATATGAGCAATATCAAGTGAAAATGAAAATCATATATCTCCAAAATAAAAAATAAAAAATTGCAGGCTAGCCTAGCTTAACATCACTATCAATTAGTAGCAGCTCTCTATTTCACAATTAATCACATACAGTATATGTGATATACAATAGAAGTGAAATGTGACATGTTTAATAGGGACTTTACAAATGTTGATGTGGTAATATTGGCCATTTCAGAAAATGTTCTTGCTTGATGATGTGTTGTTGTTTTTCCAGACATTTGCATAACAATAATGATCTTCAAAAAACATATATCTCCATCCATCCATCCATCCATCCATCCATCCATCCATTTTCTAATTCGCACAACCATTCACGCTCACAATCACACCTAGGGACAATTTAGAGCGTTCCATTAACCTGCCATGCATGTTTTTGGAATGTGGGAGGAAACCGGAGGACCCGCAGGAAACCCACGCAGGCACGGGGAGACCATGCAAACTCCACACTTCCACAATGTGGTCCGCATGTGCCGCGTCGGTACCAATGCCATGCTCCCACATTGCAAAAACATGCATGGCAGACTGATTGAACACTTAAAATTGTCCCTCGGTGTGAGTGTGAGCGCGGATGGTTGTTCGTCTCTGTGTGCCCTGTGATTGGCTAGCAACCGGTTCAGGGTGTCCCCCGCCTACTGCCCGAAGACGGCTGGGATAGGCTCCAGCACCCCCCGCGACCCTAGTGAGGATCAAGCGGTTCGGAAAATGGATGGATGGATGGATATATATATATATATATAGATATAGATATAGATAATATAAGATAATATATAAAGAGCGCAAGGGCGGCCCGGTGGTCCAGTGGTTAGCGTGTAGACCTAACAGTGCAGAGGTACCGGGTTCAATTCAAGCTCCAGCCTCCCTGTGTGGAGTTTGCATGTTCTCCCTGGGCCTGCGTGGGTTTTCTCAGGGTACTCCGGTTTCCTCCCACATTCCAAAAACATGCATGGCAGGCTGTTTGAACGCTCAAAATTGTCCCTAGGCGTGAGGATGGTTGTTCGTCTGTGTGTGCCCTGCGATTGGCTGGCAACCAGTTTAGGGTGTTCCCCGCCTACTGCCCGAATATGGCTGGGATCGGCTCCAGCACCCCCCTTGACCCTTGTGAGGATAAAGCGGATCGGAAAATGGATGGATGGATGGATATATGTAGCACATGTCACACTTGAAGATGAGCAAACAACAATCATTTCCACACAAGACAGAATTCCTAACGATCGTCATTTATGTGAGTTTTTTTAAACTACCATTAACCACCATGCACTGTCGTATATACTCCTTTTGTAGTGGACGCTAAAAGGAGTTGTTACATTAAAATATGACAAAGTGATGCTTGCACAGTTTTTTTATGTTGGATTTTTTTTTATTTGCTGCACACATTTTCAGTTACAGTATATAGTTAGTGTTGTTTGGAAATTTGTATCCAAAACTTGCCATGATGATTCCCTTACAATGATGAATTTGTTGTGAAAGTGTAACTACATATTTGTGTGTGTGTGTTGGGTCATTGTCTTTGCTGTGTTCAGGCTTGGGTGTGTACAAAGCTTTTCAGTCACCCTGGGCAAACAGCCTCCCTTCGTTTCCCCCATTTTCCTGCTCTCCTCCTCCCCCTCCACCCCCAGCCTCTTCATTCCGTTGACATCTGTTTTGAGTGCTCCGTGCACCTGTAGACTGTGGAAGCGTTTGTGTGCGTGCATGTGTGTGTGTGTGTGTGTCCGAGGAAGGGGAGGACGATAAAGGGAGGTGCAGAATGCAAATCCAGGCGTTTGTTCAGGGACTAAGCAACGCAGACCGGCTGACTAACGACCATTTGGTGTGTGTGTGTGTGTGTGTGTGTGTGCGTGTACGTGTATGTGTTTGCCTCTTGCTGTCCCGGCCAGGCAGGTCTATTGTTGCAGCAGCAACAGGCGTCGGTGTATGAGGACGCACCATATGGCCTCTGTGTGCTTTAGTCACAACTGCTGTGTACTTGTGCATGTTTGTGTGTGTGTTCATGTACTGAACCAATGCGGTCTCAGTATGGTGGACTTGCTTGCTGCAAGCTGCTCCCTTTTGTGTCATCTGTTGTCTCCTTTCTTGACATGAGGACAAAATCTGGCATCCAGACTTTTTTCTTTTTCAAAGACGTCAGATATAGTCTGCCTGACTGGCAAATCATTCATAATCCTTCACATTAGCACACATCAACAGGTGATACTGCAAATGTGGGAATAAACTCTTGTTTCAGGATAAAAAGGGGTCCCTGGTGCCCACTTCATAATTTTATTGAAAACACTTAACCTAAACCCGAAGCAGCTGTAATTCCTGGATCACAATGACCCAATTTACTCCAAAATATCATGATGTTGATGCTAGTTTCCAGGAAGGGTCCACTTCTTAAGTATAGTGTACCGTCAATGTGATCCCTGATCGTTAGACAGTATGTGTGGAGAAAAAAACCCGGTACTTTTTACAGGATATGTAATGAAATTTAGGGAGCAGCAGAGACAGTTTATTAGAGCTACACTCTTGAGCGAGTGGGTGGGATCCATGGGGTGCAGGGGGCAATGGGTGGAGGTGGGGGTGGCAAAGGGAGGGTGGGTTTTGGTGTGGGAGTTTGGTCGGCTTTGTTTAAGGGATAGGGGGAACAATGGGCATCATCCTGGGTGGGGTGGGAGACATGAGTGGGTCTGCTTATGGAGGTGGGGGTTAGTTTGTGGCTACAGGAGGGCGGCTGGGGCCTGTGCTTGTCTTTCTTTCAGTTCGTCTCCAATAGCCATTTCTGAAATTTGACCCAAAATACACCTCTTCATATCGTAAACGCCGAGATTAGCTTTCTCATTGGTGCAGCGGAAGACATAATGTGTCACTCAGGGTAAAAAAAACAAGACATTGCTCCTTCTTTTCTGATCATGATACAGTGATCCCTTGCTATTTCGCGGTTCGTTTATCGCGGATTCAGTGCATCACGGATTTTTTCAAACATATTCGTGAAAAAAAATTAAAAAACCAATTTTTTTCATATACATGGAGTACAGTACTGTATATGTTGCTCTATGTGATTCACTGTTGTTTTGCGGCTTCTCGCGGACTGTTTGCGGACTTTTGCGGACTTAAAAAAAAAAAAATATATATATATATATATATTTTCCCCTGTAAATGTTAATTGGTCGCTACTTCGCGGATTTTCATTTATCGCGGGTGGTTTTGGTTCCCATTAACGATTACTTTATACAAAATATTAAAGAGAAAGAAAAAGACATGCCCTTTAATGCGCGCTGAACTGAAGTTCTATGTGGTGTATGCCGATGTTTTGCTTGAAGTCCCACCATAGACAGAAGATGCACCAAAGAGATTTTGTGCCATTTGAAAGACCGTTTCTTGATTTCAAATGCTCAATTGTAAGATCTCATTGCTGCACTGCATTCACAGAACAATTCATTTGGTAGGCCAAAGATAACTTTCTACTTTCTGTCAGAAAGGTACTCATTTGACAGCGTTTCTTAAGAGGAGTGAAGGTTTTGGTTGTATGTCACTGTACCGTACAAACTTTAAAACATTTTTTTTAATGTGTTTGGTAAGGGTCTTTTGTACAACTGTTGCACTCATAAGATTTGCTATTAATTGCTAATGTTGTTGTGGTGTTCTGGCAAAATATTCTGTGCTGTGACAACGGTGTGGACATCAGAACCGGTTTTAGCCGGCCAACATCTATGTGACGGGAAAAAAGGAATGTGTCTGATTCTGCCCCATTTGTCTTCGACCGTAGCAGACACGCAATTCCTGTCATTATAATCGTCTGCTATGAAGGCTGCCTGAAGAGACGACTGATCGATGTTCATCTTAATCTTGATTGACAGGGAGCGTTGACTACCTTGCCGCTCATCAGCTATTTTATGCAACGTTTGAAACTTAAATGTAGAGAGACCCAATTAAAAAAAAAAGTAAAGTTTTCAACATGTGCAAATTAAATTCAGAAAATGATTGTGGTAAAAGACAAGTTAAATTTCCTTGCCGCAGGAAAACTGCCTAAAAGGTGGTGTGCATGCCATACAATAGTTACATGTTTAGACCAGGTGCACTTGAACTTCAGATATTCTTGGATTGTCCAGGATTTCAGTCGTCCTCATGGAAGTAAATCAATGAATTATTTCAAAAAGAATATAACCTATAATCATTACGTTTATGCCTTATGTTTTGTATGTGAATTTCAAGGCTACTTTACAGTATCTTCAATCTGCAGGTTTTTTTAAACTTGATTTGACATTTTAAAATGGCTCCATATCCAACCGTCTCGATATATGTCTTCATCGGTGTTGTCCTGAGCCCATTGCTTTGTTGGCTCGTAGCCAGGAGATAAAGCGGAGTGACTCACCCTCACTGGGAAGCCTGAATCAACCTCTTGTTTCCTGAGCCCAGCATGAGGCGAACAGGAAGTGGGGATTTCAGCTCCATCTTGCCTACTTTCGCGGCTGGCCGAGCTGACATGATGTGCGCTACCAACTGAGAAACGGCTTTCTTTGTTGCCTGATTCCTTCTTCATACAACCTTGATTTTTGTTGTCTTCAGCTGTCCCAGCGATGACCCGTCAGTCTTTGCTCTGCTGTCCTTATGTTGTAATCGAATAGGACCTCGTCAAAATGTTATCAGATTGACCTGACTGTAACCGCAGTGCATTGCGTTTTAATACATTGACAACGAGTGGGTGATGGTAAAAATATGTCGTTTTTATCAGAATGATTCAAAATAGATTTATAGGACTTTGGGAAAGGCCTCTTGAGTACAATACAACACATCTTTATTTATATAGCAGCGCCTAAACAGTCAGTGTGTGATTAATCAAATTTATCATTCTAATAATTTGTACAGAATAAGGGGTAGGACTTGATAAGTTTTTCGACTTCCTTGTACTCCCTTTGAACACATGAACTGCACTAAACTAACATATGTATTGATCTTTTTTCTTTGGTTTTGAACTTTTTTTGTGAAGTACAATGAAAGGCTGTGCAGATACAATAATGAAGATGTGATAAACGCAATGCATTTAGAACAGTGGTTCTTAACCTGGGTTCGATCGAACCCCAGGGGTTCGGTGAGTCGATCTCAGGGGTTCGACGGAGCCTCTGCCATGGAGGGTAAGACACGCCCGACTCAAAATGTCAATTAGTTATCACACGCCCGCTTGTCCATCACTGGCTGCAGATGATCACATGACATTGCTTGTCCAATCGGTGCTGTGGGAAATTTAGTTCGCTCAGTAGTCAACGTGTGACTGTCGTGATAGTACATTGTACAATTTTTAAAAAAAAAAAGTATGCTTATCTCTTGAAATTTTACTTACTTTTTTCTGTTTTTAATAAATGAGGGTTTTTTTAATATCTTGAATTTATTTTAAAATATATTTATTTTTCACTCACGAAGGGTTTGGTGAATGTGCATATTAACTGGTTGGGTTTGGTACCTCTAACAAGGTTAAGAACCACTGATTTAGAATAATGCTGGTGCAGGAAAAGGTTTTCTTTTTGTTAATAATCAATCAAAGCAAGTCATCAGAATGTGTGTTGAGCCCACTCTCATCACACCAATCTTTGTCATTTGATAGTTATTCATATTATATAGATAGATAGATAGATATTATTCATAGAAATGTCAACACTATAGTGTTGACATTTTGAAGTTTTATTTAAAAAAATGAGAATTCCTATAATCCCTGAAGGGAAATGAAACACTGCTGTATCTGATCTGTTTTTGGTTGAACCCAACCAAACATTTGCATGCACAAACAGATGTTAGGAGTGATGGGTCACTCAAATGGCGACTACACTTCTGAGCTGAGCCTGGGTGGTTGGGTGTCTTGCTGAAGGGCACATTGACAGCAATCAGGAAGCTGGCCATAATTTCTCCAGCAACTAGTTGCAATTTATTTGAAGTGTGAACTATCGATGACAAAACCTTTGGAATGAGCTAATGCGCTCACAAATTGTTAGTCTCTGAACGCGACCATAAGCACGAGCCAAGGAGCATCTCCGTTGCGTGAAAAAAAAAAACCCAGACCAAGTCTTCAGCAAATATCTGCACAGCTAAACGAGCCGAAAAGAGAGTAATTCCTCTTCAACATTTCTAAGGAAAACATCGATGGCCCAAAATTGACTAGCACCCCCGTCCGTGCAAAGTGTGAAAAAGTGGATGTCTGGAATCGGTGATGTGAAGAGAGAAGTGTACTGACGGCTTGAATTCAAATCATTTGAGGCCCATTTTAAAATGTTTCCATTTGTAGGCTGTTCTCAAGCGAATGGCAAACAGAGCCAGAGTTGAATTGTTGTTCTCAAAGATTCGTTATAAAAAAATGAATCCCTTGCCTGTCTGTGGCTGACTATCTATCAGTGTGAAAGGTCATGTCTCGGGTTGAGGCGTGGGGGTTGTTCTTATGCTTCTGGGAAACTAAACACCTGAAAGTATCTCAAGCTGAACTATCACTTTTTCAAATAATTTGACATTTCTTTGTAAAATACAGTTGGCTATAAAGAAAACATTCACTAACATGCTATTCAGTGCGTGTAATAGTGCACTCAACAAGTGTATCTGTTTTTCAGGTCTTGTTTCTTTTTGGTGTCTCTTTTCTCTAGAGCTTGGTAACATCTAGATTTTTGTCTAGAATTGATTTAAAAACGGAAACAATGTCCCTCTGTTTCATGACCTCAGCTATGGATGAGAAGGGAGAAAACATCCCAGCCACAAAACCTTGTGTAGGTGTTAAGTTTCAGTTCTGTGCCGGCTCTTTTTGAAAACACGTTTGATTGGCATTGATGATCGTGTTGGTCATGTCAATAAAGCTCTTCTGCTAACCCTCAAATCCGGTTGTGTTTTACACGGCTTCGGGAGAGAAGAACAGGAAATGAGCAGATTTGATAAAAGCTTTCGGATTGTCTAAAAAGCAACTCCATGTACACTTAGACACTGTAGCATGTTTTCTGGATTTCTATCAGCCTTGCCCTATATGTGTGTGTGTGTGTGTGTGTGCGTGTGTGTGTGTGTGTGTGTGTGTGTGTGTGTGTGTGTGTGTGGTTGGGGGAATGCAAATATTCGATGGAAGAGGATCTAATTGTGGTGGATGTTCGGGGTACTGTCGTGTTATGTTTGAAATGTTCCTATACGTACGCACACTCACACACCAGTGTCATTCTCGGTATTGCTCCTAAATTCACACTTATTAAATGGTGTTGCTTCACCTTCCCTGGCCTCTTTCCTCTGGTGACACCGTGACAGATATTGTTTTGTGTGGTTCTGTGTGTACAAATATGTGTGTGTGTGTGTGTGCGTGTGTGTGAGAGAGACATCCGTCCCCACACTATCCACAAGAAAAAGGCTAGATAATGGCTTCCTCTGACTCAGCAAGAAAGTGCGTTGACCAGACAAAAGAGTGAAACCTTCTCATCACATTTCCCATGGAAGAAGTCAATCGGTGCCTTCGTGTGCAGCCTGGGACCAATTACCATGTGTGTGTGCGCGCTTCATTGCTAATGAAGACATGGTGTTTAATGGGTTTCCTCTGAATCAAAGTTTTCTCACCACAATAAAAGCATGCAGGTCTTATTTATATATATTTATATTTATATTATAATTATGTTTTTCCACAAATGCCACTTGCTTCTAAAAAACATCAAATCAGTTATACATAATGAATTCAACTATTCTGATTACACAGGAACCTTATAGATCCACATGATATGGAAAAGTATTGGAACACCCCACCATTACATTTAAATGGGCAAAGAAAGTGGTCTAT
Source organism: Hippocampus guttulatus (assembly GCF_054856545.1). Taxonomy (NCBI): domain Eukaryota; kingdom Metazoa; phylum Chordata; class Actinopteri; order Syngnathiformes; family Syngnathidae; genus Hippocampus; species Hippocampus guttulatus. The sequence continues at coordinate 5,823,826 of NC_141264.1, forward strand.
GGCTCTGCAGAGACTTTTTTTTTATAAGATTTGGGATAATTTCTGTCCATTTATCTGTCGGCGGATTTGTGAAGATACACTGCCAAAGCCAGTCCCAAAACGAAAATGAAAAATTGGGTGCGTTGCTTCAAAAATCTTGGGTTTTGTTTGCTGCTTGTGTTTTTCCCAACCCGACACCTCATGTCATGGATGGACTTGAATACTGACATCTGAGCAAGGATAATCATTAATATGTAGGGATATAACTGACTGAAACTTCTTTGTGTTTATTTAGCTTATTTAGCAGAGTGGTCTAGGGCTACAATCCTATGTCCCCTTTTTTTCTTTTTTTTTGCACCAAGCATCGCTTCTGTGGAAGGAAATATTTGACGGACTGTCTAAATCGCAGCGACACGGAGGTGACAATCTCACCGGCGGCCCTCCTGCGGACTGTTGTGGCGGCTGACTCGGCTTCGAATTGAGGCTGACCTGACTGAGCTGCAATATGCGAAGTGCGCAAATTCACAGTGACACCCTTAAATCTGGTACCTAATTTAACATTTCCAGCGCGCGTGAGCACCTGCGCCCTGCTTATTTGCGCAGCGTCTATATACAGACTGTATCATTTTCGGTGTAGCGACTGAAAATGACATATCCAAGTTTGGCTCGCTTAGCGAGTGGCAACGTAAGACGGCCGCCGGTGGTTTATTTCTAGCTACAGTGAGGAGCATCTCTGCTAATTGCCACTGAAAGAAGAACTTCCTGTACTACAAAGACCAAGATTCCTTGTAAAATTGAGCATGCACAGAACACAAGCAAAAGCCCCGTTCAAAGGAGGTGACCGATCGCGTTGAAATGACCCAATATTCAGCTTGGGAAAGGGGTATCCCAGGTGTTTTATTCCGGTTTTTGCACGTTTAAATGGCCATTAAAAACCAGAATACTGCCAATATTCGGGTTTAAAAGGGTTATTGACTGCATCTAAATGTGGTATCAGATAAGATATCCTTTATTTGTCCCACACTGGGGAAATTTACAGCCTCCAGCAGCAAAAATGTGGGTAGAAAGAAGAAAGAAGAAAAAACAAACAAACACCGTTCAATTAAGTGCAATATAAATACAAAAGGGATAAATCGCAGTGCTATTTACAATTGTTTTTCACATCATGTAATTATTATTATTATTATTGTTGTTATTTTCATTCAGCAGCCTGACAGCAGTCGGTAGGAACGAGTGTCGGTATCTCTCCTTCTTGCAGCGCGAGTTAACAGTCTCTGGCTGAAGGAGCTACCTAGTGCTGTCAGGGCAGGCTGGAGAGGGTGGGAGGGACTGCCCATCATAGCCTTTAGCTTCCTTCCATAGCCACAGCATCCTTCTGTTGCCCACCTCCTCCAGAGTGTCAAGGGAACAGCCCAGGACAGAACTGGCCTTCCTGGCCAGTCGCTCCAGTCTCTTTCTGTCCCGGGCTGAGATGCTGCCTGACCAGCAGACAATGCCATAATGGATGGCCGAGGCCAGCACCGAGTTATAGAAAGTCTTAAGGAGCGACCCCTGAACCCCAAAAGACCTCCGTTTCCTGAGTAGGAAGAGTCGGCTCTGTCCCTTCCTAATCAGGGTGTCCGTGTTTGTAGACCAGTCCAGTTTGTTGTTCAGAAGAACACCTAGGTACTTGTAGGAGGTCACCCTCTCTATGTCCATACCCTGGATGTTCATCGGTGCCGGTGAGGACTGTTTCCTGCAGAAATCCACAACCAACTCCTTAGTTTTCCTAGGGTTGATCTGGAGGAGATTCTGCTGGCACCAGTCCACAAAGTCCTTCGTCAGTCCCCTGTACTCCCGATCGTCCCCCTCTGTAATGAGGCCAACAATCGCAGAGTCATCGGAGAACTTCTGAAGGTGGCAGTTTGGAGTGGTGTGTCTGAAGTCCGAGGTGTAGAGGATGAACAGGAATGGAGCCAGAACAGTCCCCTGCGGCGCTCCAGTGCTGCAGAGAAGCCTGTCCGACTCACAGCTCTGCAACCTCACGTACTGCGGCCGATTTGTGAGGGAGTCTATGATCCATGCTGTGAGATGGTGGTCCACTCCGGCGTTCTGCAGTTTGCCACCCATTCTGTCAATACCACACATACTGTCAATACGACAGTATGTGTGGTATTGACTGTCCCTCGCAAGATTGTTTATCCATTCATCAGTTTGGCCTGGATCCTTCCATCTATGCAGTGGTGCTGTCACGTTCCTCCACTCGGAGTTGTCAAGAATGCGTGTGACCTCATCACATGACCTGTGTTCAGGTTGCAATCATCAAAGGGTATCGTGTTGGGAGGAGATGCGCAAGCTGCGGCAGCATAACCACCACATTCTGTTGTGTCTTTGGTTGGTCGCTGTTGCTGTTTGAGATCGTTATCACAGGTGCTGTTTATGACCACTGACAAGAAATGTGGGAATTGCATTGAGCCTCATTTGGCCTTCTCGTTTTTGCTGCTGACTGTTTCCTGCTCCTTCACCTGCCATTGCTTTTCGCACCTGTTTTGTCGAGCAATTGTGAAATATTTTATCACCTGTTGATGAACGAGGTCTGAACCTCCGTCCTGCAATCGCATCAGGTACATATGCAAAGCATGAGGACAGAAAACTGAAGAAAAAAAATGCTTTTGATTTACCGACTTGCTGCTCAATCGGTTACTCTCTGAAAAGTGGATTTTACTGGGGCCACGTCATTCCTTATTCTGGTGTTTTGCGACTACATATCATAATAGCTTTGCGGTTGCCATGACTTCTGTGTCATCTCCAGTGAATAACTCCTTGTCCTCATTTAGTGACAACAATACTTTTTGGAATTGCAACTCTGTGCGCCGCAACCCCCAGAGGCGCAACACAGCCCCAAACACGGCAGACTAGACTTGCGCTGGCACGGAAATTAAGTTACACCCATGGTGTTCGGTCCCAGTGGCCCTTGTACATCTCATCCTGTTGACTTTGGTGCTCTTGTCATCTGATCGAAAGCGAAGAGAAGTCTCAATTTGGGTTTTAAATTGGACAGTGATTCTAAATTGGACCAACAAATAGGTGCTGTTGTTCAAGTTGGCTTTTTCTTTTAATCTTGGACAGCTAGTTAAAGTAAGCAGATATGGAGTAGATCACTCCATATCTGGCCTCCTTTCACTGACTCCCTGTATATTTTAGAGTTTATTTTAAGATTCTGCTATTTGCCTTTCATTCTTAAAACCAGGGGTGTCAAACTCATTTCACATACGGTCTCGGTCGATGGCAAGTGGGCCGGACCATTAAAATTATACCATACTCTGCTATAAATAACCAAAATAATATGTTTTTCCTTTGTTTTGGTCTAAAGAAGCACAAGAACATTCGGAAAATGTTGAAATTTAATGAACATGTCTTTTGCAAAACATTTCATGAAGCACCTTAGATTTCCTGAGACAAATGTGCAATTTACTTTTATCATTCACATGTATGCATTGCAACTGATCCCACTGACTGTACAAAGGCACAAAACCTTAACAAGTAATTGATATTGAAAAATATAGTAATGCATTTTAAGATTAAACGAGATTCATAAAGAAAGGAATTTTCAAACCATTTACACGTGTGCATATAAAATCTAAATTTAATCACCGCCTACACCTTACAAACTAAGGAGAGTGCAATTAAATGTGGAAAGAATAAAGTATTCACATGTCCTTGACAGCGTCTGCTGTATTGGATCTGTTTCAGTGACAGACTGGGACTGCGGGTGTCTTCTTCTCTGATCAAACAATTTTGTCTTCTACTCTGATGAATACAGTGTGTACCTTAGCGGATATTCCATGAATTGCACCTTATTAAAAATATTCATTCCGTGTCTTTTTTGCATTTTTTTTTTAACTTTTAAATGATCCTGCGGGCCTAATCAAACCTCCTTGGGGCCGGTTCCAGCCCGCGGGCCGTATGTTTGACACCCATGATTAAACGGTCTCGCCCAACCCTAATGTGGTTTAATTGTACACACGCTCTTATAACCAAGGATGTGACTGTGTTCAGCATTAATCACGTTCAAACTCATATTAAATGGGAGCCATCACGTAGCTGTCACCGTTTAAACGGCCTCTTATTAATCCTAAATAAACGTAAACTGTTCTAGTTGGCTTTTTTTTTTTTTTGCTGTCACATCATACAGCACAGAGAAATGAGAAATTGATTTGATGTGTGTCAGACCTTGTCAAGTTCAGGGACAGAAAGTACATCAGCAGTGGTAATCTTGAATAATTTCCAACTGTTTGAAAAACATGAGCAATACATGAACAATTTTAGGGAGGCTGTTCAAGTGGCTAGACAAATGAAAGCTCACCTGAATCTGCTGACCTACTGAAATATTCAGTTGCTGTAAAACTGAGTGGGGTCCTTGATCTGAAGGCAAAATATGACAAAATATCATATTATCTATCTATCTATCTATCTATCTATCTATCTATCTATCTATCTATCTATCTATCTATCTATCTATCTATCTATCTATCTATCTATCTATCTATCTATCTACACACACACACACACACACACACACACACACACGCACACACACACACACACACACACATGCGTGTCCATGCTGGAAGCATTTAAAATAGATGCTGCCGAGTGATCCAATCGAAGAATTAGTGCAGGGAAAGGAAGAGCTTGTGATAAGATTTAAGTCCCAACAAGAATCCAGGTGCAACATGTTTATACCCTCTCGGTGTGCAAACAAGAGCCGGATTTTACACGATCAAAACAACGTGGAGCGATGGAGGCTTTTAGCCATGGGCTTTACATGCACATCAACCCATGCATGTATTTGGCTTGGTAGCGGTGCTGCAACAAACTAGTAGGCTTCACAGGAAAAGAATGGAACACCAAGGGAGAACGTGAGGGTCCAAGGCAGCTGCAGGATTGTGGCTGAATGCCCTGCGTGTGTGCTGCCGAGGGTTTGGCACTGACACCGTGAAGCCTGCTGTCCTGGCTGGAGTGTCCCAGGCCTGCTTGACAACACACGCATGCACACGCGTGCGCACACGCACAAACACGCACAGAGAAGAAGGGGTAACTCAGGATATGAAGGGCCAGTAGTCAGAGTTGATTGTTGTGTGACTAATGTTTCTCTCCAGCATCCATCTGTTCCTGGGGCCCTCTCATGCGAGTAGCTCATGAAAACTCCTTTTGGCCCCTTCCATAACTCCCTCATCATGAGCGATAACAGATAAATTCAAAAACGCCAAAAGTCATTCAAAGCTCTCCAATGGTCATTTGCTCCATCATCAAGCTGAGCGTTAATGGAAGCTAACAGTTGGTGTCGCATTGAAAACTTTGCGTGCTTGCATTGCAAAAGGCGTTTCATGGAAATTACTGACAAAAATGTACCGTATTTTCCAGACTATAAGTCGCAGTTTTTTTCATAGTTTGGCTGGGGGTGCGACTTATACTCTGGAGCGACTTATGTGTGAAATTATTAACACGTGATTATGTCATATCACATGTTATTTTCGCATTAAACCACAAGAGGGCGCTCTTGGCCTGTGTTGATAAATCGACGATGAGTCTGACGTAAGCGACGTAGAAGAGGAAGCGGCGCATCGTCTAACTCCCGAATTGGGGGAGTTGTTTAAAAGTGACACAGAGGATGAAGATTTCATTGGATTTAGTGATTTGGAGTGAAACTGATAGTTTGGTAAACTTGTTAGCATGTTCTTTATCCTAGAGTTATCTGAACAACTCTTAATATGTTACGTCATTACTGACATTACCAGGCATGTCAGTCATGTAACGTTAGTATACCGTACACTTATTCAGCCTGTTGTTCTCTATTTTATTTTTATTTTAAATTGCCTTTCAAGATGACATGTATGTTTTTGGTATTGGATTTTATCAAATAAATTTCCCCCCAAAATGCGACTTACACTCCAGTGCGACTTATATATGTTTTTTCCTTCTTAATTATACATTTTTTGATTGGTGCAACTTATAATAGGGAGTGACGTATAATCCGAAAAATACGGTACTTGGTGTTATGTATATGAGCAGGTGATGCACCTGACATACAGTAAGATGAGAAAAATACAACAAACAAACACAAAAATAAATCAGTCCATGGTTTACCCAAAATGTGCCCAAAGTCAGCTGGGGCTGTCTTAATGTGATCCTGAAATAAAAGTGGTAGAAAATGACGAATGAAACGATGAAAATATCGAATTTATGTCCATCTGTGTGTTTACCTTCTGTCACAGAGTGGCACTTACCGTATTGGCCCGAATATAAGACGGTGTTTTTTGCATTGAAATAAGACTGAAAAAGTGGGGGTCGTCTTATATTCGGGGTCCAGACATTATCCCATTCACGACCCTAGATGGCGCCAGATATCATTGAAGCGAATGCTGAACTTGACTCCCCAGGCCAAAGCAAACCCCTGTTACGAAGAATAAAAATAATAATAGCGGTAGCACAAAGAAGTAAAATAAAAAATAGCGGTAAGAAAGAAAATAGAAGAAAATAATAGATGAGATAACAGAAAACAGAAACGTAGCGACAGTCTGAAGAAAAGTGGGTCGAAGATTGGCCAGGTTATGGTGTAAACTTCAAGATGCTTTTTCTCTCAAATATATTGCTATAATTATTTGTTTCAGATGTACTGTAATTATTTTCTGTATAAAAATTTATTTGGTGTTCAAAAAGTCTTTTTTCAAATGAGTCTTGAAAAAGAGGGGGTCGTCTTATAATCAGGGCCATCTTATATTCGGGCCAATGCGGTATTTATTGATTGGTTGATTTTACTTAACGGTTTCTTTTTCGAAGTTTTCTGATGTGAATCAGGGCAGGAAGCAAACAATGAATGTCAAATCCACTGTTTTTGTAGGTTAATGAGGACCCGCTTTGTGGGTCATATAAGCAAAACAAAGACGTAGAAGGGATGTCTCGTTTTTGATTCAGACATTCAGACATTCCCTCCAGGGGCGGCACGGTGGTCAACTGGTTGGGACGTCGGCCTCACAGTGCAGAGGTGCAGGGTTCGATGCCGGTTCCAGCCCTCCTTTGCCGAGTTTGCATGTTCTCCCAGTGCCTGCGTGGGTTTTCTCCGGTTATTCCAGTTTACTCCTACATTCCAAAAACAAGCATGGCAGGTTAATGGAGCACTCTAAATTGTCCCTAGGTGTGAGTGTGAGCATGAATGGTTGTTGGTCTATGTGTCTTCTGTGATTGGCTGGAAACCAGTTAAAGCTGTACCACGCCTATTTCGTAAAGACAGATGGGATAGGCTCCAGCACGCCCGCGACCCTTGTGAGGACAAGCGGATTAGAAAATGGATGGATGGACTTTCTCTTCATTAATGTCAAATTGCAATATCAGCTCTTCATCCTTGCTCATCAGTATTCTAAGACATTTAAATCAATGTTGGCCAAAGTCTGGATTTCTTGCATGTGTGCACTACTGGGGGTGTACGATCGCTTGCAGACAAGCAGCTGTATATGCACACTGTCACTCACATTTTCAGAGCAGTGGCAAAGACATCCAGCCTTCTAAATGAATAGATTGTTGCTTGAATGGAAAACTAAGGGATGTTTGGGCAGGAGAGGAGAGAGGGGGTGTAAGTAAAGGGCAGGAATTTGGAGAGGAAACATAAATGGAAGTGAAGAGAATGAGCACGGAAGGGACACCAGAGGACAAACACTCTTCGTGAAAACAGCACATCTCGTTTCATGCATGTTCTGGCGAGTCCAAATCGTCTGATGTCCCCTTGCGACCTTGTTTGTTCCTATTGAGTTGTCACGCGCTGCTGAAGTGTATGGACCTTGTTGCTCCTGTTGGATATATGTACATGTGTTAATCTGTGAGCCCCGCCCCCCTTCCCAGAGCCCCACCACCACACAGACAATTCAAACTGTTTGTTCATACTTTGGCAAGGGACAGAGCATGCGGAGTGTGAACAGTTGAGCCCTGACAAAATGACATGTTTGCCCAAGGAGCTGGCACTGCAATTGCGTAATGGTGTGTGTGTGTGTGTGTGTGTGTACCGTGCCAACCCTGCTGTTTACCGTAGGGGTTCTAAGAGAATTGTAGGCAGCTGGCAACCGTTGTTTTTTTTTCTTCTTCTCCTTATCCGCTAGTTGCGGTGGGCAGTGTTTGCTGCTCCACTTAATGTATTGTAGGAAAACATGAAAAAAAAATTGTTGTTGTTGTTGATCATGACAAGATGCAATAATATGCCTCCAGCAGTGCGCATATGCTCTCCGTCTACTCTGCACTCGCAAATGATATTTTTATGGACTTTTGTGAGCCATACAGTAAGTTCATCCATTAAAAGTAGAAATTGTTAACTAGACTCAATTCAAAGGAAGACATTTTGGTGTTAATAAGTGCATGCAATTTCAGGTCATCAGGTATCTAGGACAGTGTTGTGCATGCGGTTGACCTGGACTGTTTATGAATCGTGGCCATTGTCAATATGTGTTTATTCTGATGGTTTGGTTGATTATTATTATTTTTTTTAGATGTCTGCTATGAGTCTTATTCATATCAGGCAGAATGAACTTCAAACAACACTCCAGGATTGCCGTTGGGTGAAAATTGACTCATGGTTTAAATTTCCCACTTTCCCGCCGAATTGAAACACTGCCATTATTGTTGTATTTATAGCTCAGAAACAACATCCTTCTTCAAAGTTAAACTTTATTTTGAACGATAACTGGCAGAGTTTCTTTGAGGCAAACTAGATGCGGGTCGGGGTAATAAAGCACAGACACCACTGGACTCCTCCATACCATGTTGGTTGAAGCATGAACATATTTGGCATTCATTCTTACTAGAATATGTATAAACGTAATTCCAGCGGTGATGTTATTCGAGTGGCAATGAAAGAAGTTATTCCCGTCCAGGCAGATGTTCTGACAAACCAGCCAGAAATAATGTTTAGGAGGATCTTGACGACTAAATAATAATGATAACTGATCATTTTGAGTGATTTGATCTGTTAATTTTCTCTGCGAACATCACACCAACATTTCTTTCCTTTGTCTTGTTTTCATAGGCTTCCTGCCAGCGGCCCTGGGATTTTGACCAACTGTTCTCTTTTCTATGCTTTCCCAACCAATTTTGGGGGAATATTTTGGATCGTAAACAATTTGGGGGCGACCCTTCCAAAACAAAGTAGTAGTAGTTTGCTGCCTTGTGCGCTGACCACGCTTCGGCTTGTCAACATTAGCTGCCAGGATGGAACGTAGCAGTTGGAGTGGCAGTGAGAGTCCCGGGGACGACATCGACAGATTGAGTGACTCTGGAGGGGACAAGACAATGGACGGGGACCCTGAAGGGGTGTGGAGCCCTGACATTGAGCAAAGCTTCCAAGAAGCCCTTGCCATTTACCCGCCATGCGGAAGAAGGAAAATTATACTGTCGGATGAAGGAAAGATGTATGGTGAGTGCTAATGAACTAAATCACTTCAGGAGGAATACTCACTCATAAATTGTACTGTTTTCATTCAATAATAGTCTGCATTGTAACAGCAATGCCCCAATGACCTGCCAGGTTTGTTGTCCGCTACAAATGAACACCTCACCCCAAATAGAAATCTCCTTTGCCCTCAAGAACAAAAAACAAAACAAAACAAAACAAAAAGCAGTGCTTATTTACTCTGATTTATCCATGCATTGATGCTGAAGTATTGTTCACACATGGATATTAGATGTTGCTTTCTATGTGGCTAACTAAAACAGCAGCACCTCTCCAGACATATAACAGCTCTTCAGATAATAAATGTGGAGGCTTTTTAGATGCCACCTGGATGTTAGCCCCTCTCAACCTGTTCCACTGTGTGGCACGATTGAACAACTTGTTTCTGCCAAGCAATGCATTTTGCAATGAATCAGCAAAATGCAAACATGTACCTGCATAAAGCGATTAGGCCATGTTCACAAATAAAGGCCTCACCCTAGGACGCCTGATTGTCTCTACTATTATCACACTGTTATTATGCTACTGATGAAATGAAAACAATCTGTTCAACCCTAAAAGTGACTGACTTCAAATTAATTTAATCTATAACATATAGGAACAACAATACATGAGAATGCTATTTTGATTCTTTGCGCCAATGGAGTTACCCCTGAAAAAAATTCTATCAACTTCTGCGGGAGCGCACACGCAATGGGTGAAAGCGGTGCAACATTACTTGCTTGTTTTCATTTAAAGACACGAAGAACACACTTCCGTGTTATTTGAAAAAGCGGTTTTATGAACAAGGTTGTGGAAAAAAAGTGCTTGGATTCAACGATCGATAGCTACGCGGAGAAGCAAATGAAAGCAAGCAGCCTGCTGTGCTCACTTGCGTTCGCTCGTTGACTCGAGGTGCGTTCAATGACCACTCACACAGTAGGACATCGCATTAGCGATGGATTCAATGCCCCAAACAGCAATTACTGTACTGGAACGGAAACACACTGCAGGGAATATCCGGAAGAGTATATAATTTGTTGCATTAAAATCAGAACATCCGCATGTCAACTCAAGGTGCAGGGGCAGAGGATGCAATCTTCCTTCAGGAGTATCTACGTTGCCACGACATCGGCAGAGTGCTAGCATTAGCATTAGCATCTCGCTTCGATGTGCTCAGCTCAAACCTTCGATGGCCGCAAAGAATTTTCGAATGAGCAGTTGCTGTCTGGACTTGTTGACACTAAAGTTTGATCGCTGCAGTTATCTCAATAGTCATTCTTATATTTCTTTATTGATATATTTAAGGTGTAGCATAGATATGACGTCACTGATTTCTTCATCGTCAAGGACAGGTTATGCGGGAGTCACCTTGTGGTCAGATAGAGGGACTGCAATTGAAAATGTAAATGTTACTCGAAGCAATCTTATTTTCCCTCTACGTTTTATTATACTGTACATACACTTAACGGAATTATTGAAGAAATTATGATGATGATGATGATTACGATTATTATATTTCATACTCATACTCCAGCAGGATTGGCACCAGGAATATACCACCCCTTTAACACAAATGACATTTCTTTCCACGTGGTAATTTGGTTTCAATCTAATTGGAATACAAGGCCCTATGTAAACGTGAATAGTGATCATCTTGATGTGTTTACAGAACAAGTAATTGGCAAACAAATGCTTTTCCCCCTATTTTCTAACTTGTTACAAACCACTGTAGTTACTGAGTCATAATTTGTTTGTGGATTTTCTGCAGTGTCTAATTGAATCAATGTCCTGTTTTCAATTTAAAAAAAGGATAAGAAATTAACAATTGTTAAATATCCATCCATTTTCTAATCTGCTCAACCTTACAAGGGTCGCTGGCGTGCTGAAACCGATCTCAGCTGTCTTTGGCCCGTAGGCGGGGGACACCTTGAACTGGTTGCTAGCCAATCACATGGCACACACATGTTTTTGGAATGTGGGAGGAAACCGGAGTACCCGGAGAAAACCCAGGGAGGCATGAGGAGAACATGCAAACTCCACACAAGAAGGCCAGAGCTGGAATTGGACTCTGCACCTCTGCACTGTGAGGCTGATGTGCAATCCAGTCGACTACCGTGCCACCCCATTGTTAAATAAATACATCAAAATACATCTAATTAATCAATAAAATTTAAAAAGCAACTGATTAATTGATTTAGAAAAAAATGGTAATTATAGCTCTAAAACCAAAACCGTTTTTGGAAATACTGTACTGTAAAATAATATTGCTTGAGCGCATCCTCAGGTGCCTTTGCCGGTGCAGAATGTTTCGTCGACATTGTGGGGTATGTACTGTATGTACAAAGACGAGGCGTGGAGACTGTTCACGTTGGTCAGTGCCTTCGCCAATCAGGATGCAGAACGCAATTCACTGTTTAAAAGCATGAAAAAAACTGCACAAAAAAAATCCGTGAAACACCAAAGCCGCGGAAGGTGAACCGCATTAGAGCGAGGGATCACTGTATTGTATATTGCGTGGCTTTTCTCAAGGTCCTCCGGTTTCCTCCTACATCCGCAATCCTAATGGACAGAAAATTAATGGATAAAACAGAGCCAGAGTTCTGTTAAAAGCCAAAACTGTGGTTTTCTCAGATTACAGGCATGGGGTGTCAGAAATTTGCAGAATGGATGTAACACTGTCAATGTGTGTGTGTGTGTGTGCGCGTGTGTGTGTGTGTGTGTGTGTGTGCGCGTGTGTGTGTGTGTGTGTGTGTGTGTCCGCGTGCGTTCGTGCACGTGTGTGTTTTTGTCTGCTTGTATTTGCACGTGTGTGCGTATTCATCATCGTCTCCCAACCCTGAGGTCCTGAATTCAAGCCCCCAATTTTGCGACCTTGTCGAAGTGTCCTTGTGCAAGAACCTGAACCCCCAGTTGCTCCTGATTCTGCCTCATCAGTAGTTAAAGGAGGAAACAGTGTAAAGCGCTCTGAGTGCCAAAAGTGGAAAAAGGCTGTATGGGTCAGCCCATTTATTATTTGCATTTACCATCACATCTTGTGGCTGTAAACTCGTTATAACCGTCACTCTTGATGACCTTTGCGCACCAAAAAGGGAAACCATTTGAGATTAATCTATCAAGTATGAACTAATCTGGACATGCTTTGTGGACCCCATACACCTGAATATATTCGCCACAGACAACTAGTCCTTCCAAATGCGGTTGATTCCCTGTCTTAATGATGACAACCTGGAATGGCAATTTCATATACTGTACAGTATACGTTTTGCCAACCATTTCACAGACACTTTTCATCTGATTTATTTATGCAAGGTAATGCTGTGAAATTCAAAGTAAGCATCCGCTCTTTGTAGTGTGATGCGAGTAATGAATCCTCTCCCAGTCAGGGATATTGTAAAAAATCCAAGTCATTCTTGGCGTGAAGCAGCTCACGTTGAACAATGGTGTGACATCGGCCAAAAAAAAAAAAAACCTGTGGTACATGCGAGGCAAGTTGTGTAAATTGGGCTCATTTTGGAAAGGAAGGTCAACCCCTGAAAAAATTATGGAAGACATCATAGTTCCACAGAAGCACACAGAGATGGCTGAGCTTCTGAAATTCACCTACGAATATCATTGCGAGCCAGGAAGCTTCATCATTCCAAATCTAGCCAGAAAATTGGGCACGCCAAGGTCAGGAAACTCTTGAAAGTTCAATCGCGGACTACCAAGACAATGTAAAGACAGTTCCATGAAGTCCACAAGGAGTGGTCGAAGGAGTCGCCTGTGGGCAGGCTTCCCATGATGTGTTTCTCACAGCAGGCAGGGTTACCCGTAAATAGAGGGCTTAGCTTTGTGATGACCACATCCGACAAGGATGCACCCCAAGTGGCCATGTAGTGCTGAAACGTGACCCCAAGCCTACACTGTTACAGCCGTTGTCCACACGGGAGAGCTGAAGAGCCCAAAGGGTCCCCACGACACACGGACACCAGAATGTGTGTTTGTACTTGTGTGTGGGTGCATGTTTGAACTAATATAATAATGAGCAGATGGTCCTCTGGCTGCCACCAGCTGTGCCTCCCTCTCGCCCTTCTCTCTGCTTGCAGAGTGCTCTCTAGTGAATTCTTTATTATACCGTGTCAGATCGCGGCTTCTATAAGTAGAAAAAGAAGATCTTTGATTTGAAGTACTTCTTTTTCTTTAACTCCTGATGCTGTTGGAGTCTTTTGTGTGTGTGTGTGTGGGGAGGGGGGGGGCGCTTGCTTGGTAGTGCTACATGGCCAAAATCCATTTGGCCCAAATCCATTTGTTCTACAGCCTTACTCTCTTCTTAGTCCATTTTGAAGATTATCGTGTGGGACCTCTTCGTCTTATTGAGGCTTTTATCTTCTTGTTTTGCTTTTTGGGCCCCGTAGTCTTTCTTTGGTCCTTTCCCAATCCCTCCTCATCTGTGTTCTGAGCAGCAGTGGTCAGCTGCTTCAGTGAAATGCTGTGCTAAAGCCACCTCACGCCACCTGCTCAGAAACAGGCACAGTTTGTGAACAGCTGGTGTGCATTGTGAAGAGGATAGTTTGCTCACATTTATCAGGTACATCCAAATAAATGTTGTTGCTGCCTTGTATCTGTTGGATGTGTCAACGTTTGCTCACACTTTTCACAGTTGTCGCTCGATACGCATGCATGCACACTGACAGCAAAAGCCCTTCTCAATTGCTAAGTTTGGTTACAATTAGAGTTTCACGTTGCCTTTTTTTTTTTAAGCCAATGCACAGAACCGTATGTGAAATCTTCAGAAGGAATGAGCAACAGTTGGCCCAAAAAAATCAGACTAATTGGTATGATTACAACACAATAACTTAGTATAAGAACAAATCACACTGATCGCTGTTCATAAGTTCCAAAACATTTGGAAAAAATGCTGTCACATGCAATCTGGAGCCAAAGAAACATGACAATATATGCTATGTTATATGTCCATCAAAACTTTGTTTCATGGACTGCCTTTTCCAGCATTGACGCTGTGACACTTTCATTTGTAAAAAGACCTATTTGGTCAGCATTTTCAAACTCCAAATAGTGAAAACATTTTTTTTAAATCACCTTTGAAAAGCTCAAGCAACACCATTAAAGACGGCATACTTATAGAAAACTAACTTTTATACAGATCATTGTGTCTCAAGTGTGAAATTAAGCATCCAAGAAAATCTGTGAGCAAGCCGTTCTGCAAAGAAATTAACAAAATGCACAGAAATATTCTGTCAAACGGTGATAGTTTGTAGTCCTTGCGCTATATTGATGAATGAGTGCCACACACTTTATCAAGACACCGGTGGGCTGTTTTAAATCGCGGAAGGAAAGTAAAAACAAAATCGCAATATGTCTCCTTAAATCTTGATCTAAGCCTACAGTATATGTCCAGATTGCAAATTTGATGATTGTTAAACTACCTAGAGCTGGCAAAAACATGGAGTATTCTGCAAGAAAAAAAAAAGTTGAAAGCCTGTACTACTTAAGCGAAAACAGAACGTATATTATCTGAGGACTCCTAAAACCATTTTCCCGACACCTCACTGTCATTAATGGTGGTTTCGTGTGCCAGTAAAGTTAGAATGAGCTGCAGATGAGCAAAAAATGAAAGAGGTAATATCTTAGTGTGACAGACCTATCTGGGGCTAAAAATACCCCCCACTGGCTGCAGGAAAATAGGCTGAAATAGAAATGGAAGAAGAGATGTGCATGGATGCCGTGATGTTCTTGTTGAAGAAATGCGTCAAAAATTAGAAATGAGTTGTTATCAAAAGGAGCAAGAATAACAAGGTGAATAATGGGGGATTTGTGGGATTATGGAGCAGAGATTTAATATAATGAGCAGTAAAATGACACACATTATAAGGATCGACAATTCATGTTCTCTTTAGAACAGGCTGAGTTGTGTATTTATACAATACTCTGCATTCACTCTTCCCAAATGCTCTTTATAGCATTTAATTCATACTTAGACGGGCCGGTGGTTGACTAGGTAGCGAGTCGGCCTCACAGTGCAGAGGTGCAGGGTTCGATTCCTGCGCCAGCCTTCCTGTGTGGAGTTTGCATGTTCTCCCCCAGAGCCTGCGTGGGTTTTCTCTGGGTATTCCGTTTTCCTCCCACATTCCAAAAACTTGCATGGCAGGCTGGTTGAACACTCCAAATTGTTCCTAGGTGTGATGTAAGTGTGAGAGCGAGTGGTTGTTCGTCTCGGTGTACCCTGTGATTGGCTGGCAACCAGTTCAAGGTGTACCCTGCCTGCTGTCCGAAGATGGCTGGGATAGGTTCTAGCATGCCCCGTGACCCTTGTGAGGACAAGCGGATCAGAAAGTGGATGGATGGATGGATGGCTGTCATACTTAAACAGATTTTTTGTTTTTCCTGGACTCAGTCACACCGGACAATTTTCGGTCAGTGCATCATCTGCAAATTTGTATTATTTCTGATATTTGGCTTTTGGCCAAAATCACATTTAAAATCATTTCACACCACTTGAAAATACTAAAAAAAAATGATTTTTTGACCACTTTTTGGGTAATTTTAAATGTTGCATCCATGACACAAATTAGTCACTGATGGTACAGTGGTCCACTCACCTGACCAGCGAGCGGGCAGCATGGGATCAGTTCTCACTGAGTGACGGTGTGGATGTGAGTGTGAATGGTTGTTCATCTCAATATGTGCCCTGCGATTGGCTGATCACCAGTTCAGGGTGTTGTCCGTCTTTCACCCAAAGTTAGCTCTGAGAATCTCCAGCTCCCCCCTGTCACCCCGTTCAGGCTAAGCGGTGTTGAAAATGGATGGATGGATGGATAAAACAAATTACCGGTATATATTCTTTAAAATGTAGTTTCATGTGTTTTCTTCAAAGTTTTCTTCCAATCATATACTGGTATTGAAAACCAAATTTGTCATTGACATAAAAAAAATGTCCACAAAAAATTTATTTGCCTTCTGTCAAACACTGTTTCTCAATGTGAGCCCGTCAGTTTAGCCAATTAGAATCTCTAAGAAAGTTACCCTTGGAAAAGGCACACTAAAAACAAAGACACATCACGGGAAAGGGCAATCCTTTGCATAGACTGACAGTGAACAAGGAGGTGCTTGGAGGTACAACATAAAGTTAACAGTTCACCCCGAGTCTTCCTCAAACACTCAATTTTTTTGTCTTATAATAGATACCCTCCTCATGTTTGTCCACACGGGCATGAGTGAAACCCAACTCTGGGCCAGAGTTCACATCCTGCGGGTCAAAACGTCTTCACTGCTGATTTGTTTGTTACGTCTTTACTGTCACCCAGCAGTGACAGATTTGCGTGTTTTCTTTGGATTGGTGTTGCTCTCTTTCTGTACGAATACAAATACTTTGATTAGAATCATTTGGAACAACCACTGTTCCTTACAGTGTGTTCCGGGGCTTCTGTTGGTCACGGTTAATGACCATCTGACTTTGGCCTTGAAGTCTTTCACTGGGCAAGTACAGCGGGAGGCAGAGTCAGGAAGAGGGAGGGAGCAGAAGCCTATTCACTTGGAGAGGGACAGAGGAGGGGAAAGGGAACAGCCAGAACAGAAGATAGATCTACAGTGGGAAGAAGTGTGTGTGTGTGTACGTGTTGGAGAGTTTAAAAAGAGGGAGGGCCAGCGAGAAAGATGTGTGCCGCAGGGTCAGTGAAGGATGATAATTCACCGTTAAGCCTCCTAGAAAGACCAGCTGGCCCCTCTGGAGTCAGATGTCAGCCTCCGAAGCCAGGGCTTGTTCTCTGTGTCCATGTGTGTGTGTGTGTGTGTCTGCACGCACAAGTGTGTTGGCAGTCATGCATGTATGTACATCTAAGTGTGTGCGTTCTGTTGTCAGTGGCAGCGTTTGACTGCTGGAAGGAAAACACCTGCATGGGGAGCTGTAGATTGTATCAGTCTAAGCTGCCGGCTGCCTATCTCAGTGAGAGTGCGATTGGTCAGAATACACAAACACACATGCGTGCACACATGTACACACTCACCATCTGCTTAGTTAGTTTGGGCTATTGTTGGGAGCCATTTGGGTTGTGTGTTGAGGTTTGGCTTTGTGCTGATCTTGACCATCAGTTAGCCAGCTGGCCTGATTTTGCTTTTTCACTTGATTGGAACAGAAAGCACTGTAGGACACCAACCAAACAAGAGACTAAACACCCATGTTTACTAGTTTGCAAACTAACGAACACATCACATAATTTTTCAGACAGCCTCGTCCAAAAAAAGAAAAAAAACCCCGATGTGCTTTATAAGGCATATTCTACAAAGACTGAACACACACACACACTTTATCCTTTATTGCTTCTTGGGCTGCGCTAATCTATACTAGCCAGGTCATGCTGTGCTCCCTATTCAATTGGTTGAATTATTCAGCATTGTCAGTGTGTGTGTGTGTGTGTGTGTGTGTGTGTGCGTGCATGCACTCACACATGTGCACCCATGTAAGCATGGTTACAGCTGGCTTTGGTGCTTTCGTTAATCGAGGGGTGGCCAGTCTGCATGAATGCTTGTATTGTTGGGTCATGTGTATTCAGAGCCACGGCGTGTTATTGGTAGTGCCTGATTGTGTGCATGTGTGCGTGTGTGTGTGTGTGTGTGTGTGTGTGTGTGTGTGTGTGTGTGTGTGTGTGTGTGTGTGTGTGTGTGTGTGTGTGTGTTTGTGCGACTCGAGAGAAGTATGATGATCCCAGCTCCATGGAGTGAGGCTGGCTGCATGTTACAGGGTCACTGGATCAGTAATGCCAAATTGTACCACTCAGTGTCATCTGAATTGTGATTGTGACGAAAGAAAAGCTAAATAAAGTATATTTTGGACCATAAAACAATCTTAAAGTCCTTAAATTTTCTCAAAAAAATTGACAGTGCGCCTTTCATCCTGTCCACCTTTTGTATGGATGGATAACAGCTCATTAATTTGTTGTCTTTCATTCAAATTCCTTCCGATTACATTCTCATTCTTGTCCACATGTAATTGCTCGCATGTTTCCATATTTTTGTGATACCAGAGCTAGAACTACTTCTTGCTTGCGTGTCATGATAAATGTCCTATTAGCTTAATGCTGCGGTCAGACCTAGTGCGTGCTAAACATTTCTGGCAGCACGTTTCCAATTTTACAATGTGGGTCAATATCATTGCGGTCTGAGTGGCAGAGCAGTTAACAAGGTAAACAAAAAGTGACATTTTTTCCTATTTACCCTCACATTGATGTTCGCGTTGTCATTCTCATCCGCAGCAGCATCAAATCGCTACCAGGCATCTGTGCTTTCGTCGTACGGAAGCTCAAGTACTTGTTGCGTCTGTGTCTCAGAATCATGGGAAACGTAGTGCGTACTGCTTGGTCAGACCAAACGCACGTTTGCATTGTTATGATGTGGGGCCGTGAAGTAAACGACACAGCCATTTTCCAATATCCGCCGGGGCCGAGAAAAAAGGTTGGATAATGATGAGTGCAGGCTCCAGCACGCCCGCGACCCCTGTGAGGATAAGCAGATTAAAAAATAGATGGATGGATGGATAAGAATGAGCGCTTGACTTGCTTACAGCTGGTAACCAAGGTAGCATTTAGCATTAGCCAAAGTAACAACAAAACTGCTGGTCACCAGTGTAATTACTGGTGTTTCAAATTTTTTTTTTCGTCTGTTGGAGGATCCCCTCTTCTTTTCCCCTTGACCCCACCCCTGTGTAGTTGCACGGCAAACAAACGCAAGTAAGACACGTGTCGCTACCCGATATTTTGTGTCTGGTCTGAACCTCGCATAATAGCGCTAAATCTATCAAATAAACATATCGTACAATTAGAATAAACTATTTAACATACAATATACCGCAATCCTTCTGGGGATGAAGCGGTTCATATAATGGATGGATGGATGGATATTCAACATAAAATGTTTCACAAAGATAATGCGTCACATAAGGTGGTGCAATTTATGAAACAGACTCATTGTGATGTGCCCACTAGTCTGGAAAATTCGGTAGTTGTGCGTGTCTGTGTACATACAGTCCAGCAGGGGAAATAATTCCTGTTTTGTCTTTGCTTTCTAGGTCGAAATGAGCTTATAGCAAGATACATCAAACTCCGCACAGGAAAAACGCGGACAAGAAAACAGGTACGCAAGAATGAGGGTGTTTGGATCCGGTCAGCATGTTTTTTTTTTTCAATCACTTCATTGTCCCATATGTACGTGATAATATACAGTTTTGCCCATCAAGACAAAGTAAATGTTGTTGGTTTCCCTATACTTAACGGTATATTGTATATGTACTGTATATGAGAGCAATTACTACTAAGTAGGAATACCTCAGCCCTTGGTCCGGTGTTCCATCTCTGCTCACTCAATTGATGCATGTAGACGGATCTAGTCTGTTGTCAGGGGACTAGTGTGTTTGCGTGGAAAGAGTCCTTTCATAACCATGGTAACCCACTGTTGGTTGTTTCCTCCGCTCTTTCTGTCATCTCCTCTTCTCTCTTCGACTCTTTTGCATTGGCTTGTATTCTACTGTACTCTACACTATTTGTCTCACAGGTTTCCAGTCATATCCAGGTCTTAGCCAGAAGGAAATCAAGGGAATTCCAGTCGAAGATAAAGGTAGGATTGTCACGTTTTGCGAGGGGGTAGTTGGAGGACCCCAAAAAGCAGGGAGGCAGGGAGGAGAAGGGTGGCTGACCAAAATGTATTTAACAAAAATGCAAACAGGAGTACACAGGAGAAACTAACTCAAAAACCCATTCAAATAAAGTCCAGCAAAATCACAAGAAATCAAAGCAGCAAAAACCTAAGACAGAAAACAAAACATGACACGTGCACACAGCAACAGCAACAAACAAACAATAACAATGAGCGGGGAGTCCTTTTAAACAAACAAGATAATGACACAATGACCAACAGGTGTGCAGCTGCAGGCGGAGCCCTACAGTGCCACCTGTTGGCCACAAACAGAACCATGACAAGGATAAGATAAAGGAAATTATGGTCCCGAATAAATGGAGCGTGTTGCAAATGTTACCATGCTGGGAGTACCCGATAACAACTTATGACAAGTGAAGACACAGTAACTACCCTGCTCAAAGAGCAAGAACCAACTATATGCAAAGAATGCTACTTATGATTCTTCCTGTCTAATTCGGTTCTTATCATCCACTTCCTCAAAATCTCTTATATCCATACATTAATGCATATAAGTCAGTTTTTTCCACTTCAGAATCTCGCTTCCAAGCCGGGTTTCCACCAAATGTTGGTATTGTTGTACAGTGGATACTGTTGAAGACACGCTGGGGTCTGTGAGTGCCTTCTTGTGTGTGTCAATGCTATTAATTGAAGAGTAAATACTGTACTTGCCTGTGGGCAAACTTTCCAATAAAACAATCGGAGTAGACATTCAGCTCACTGGGGGTTTGAAGACAGTATGGTTCTGGGTATATAATGTTGACACATTTTGCTCCTTTGAATGCTTGCCACAAAGGCCACATCGCCACAACCGAACAACTAATTGGAAAATGCTGTTGACATCCTCAACATGGGAGATCCACCTTACCATAAAGTTGGTCGGGTTCTGTTAAAAGAGGTTAGACACAGTCTTACTTAAAGCACACGTAGGACTCAAATAAACCTTTAATTTTACATGGTAACCACATCACATTTGTGCTTAAAGGAAACCTCGTATATAATAACAGAAACAACATTATTTTCCAGATTAAGATGAAAATATTGCATAGTTTAACAATTTATTATGTCTGTTCTGGAATTGTTCATTATTATTACTAAGCAGCAACATTCATAACACACATCACATCCAGTTTGAACTCTTCCGAGCAAGGTAATATTACATGTTGTTGATTGACCAATATTAAAGTGTTGTGTGCACCATACACATAAAAATCATACCTGATGTGACACTGCTCTCAATCTTTAAGTGGCACCCAGTGAGTTTTCTCCGTTGGTTGGCTGTCGGAACACAAGCACAAAGTTCACTGTTTGTTTTGCCCAGTTTTTTGACTTTTTGTCCATAATCTGAGAGGAGCACATATAAGTTTGGTAGTAATTTTCAGCCTAATCTTGTGTTCCTCATCCCCAGGTAGGTGCTGGGAACTGGACCGATTATCACATACAACCTCCTCTGCTCGTCCGGGGTGCATCTTCAAAACATAGCCCTTGAAGTCAGACTGTACTTCTTCTGGTTGTTAGTACAACCAGCTACAAGTTCCCAAGCCGTGCAACACATTTTTGAATGTCACAGGGACTTATTGGCGCTTTGAATAGGAGATCAAATGTTCAAATATGCCACTCTGTGAAACGAAAGCCATTGGAACAAACGGAATAGCCGCTCCCATAATCATTTCTACACGGGAGCTCCCAGGAATAAGGTGGATCTTCTGCAGTCTACAGTGATGCTGTAAAAAGGCATATTGCATGTCAGTGATCCCCATACCAGGTCTCATGTAAATAAATATTGAAAAATCTACCTATTTAAAAATAAATAAACAAAAAAAGATTAAATGTACAACCCATTCTGCGGCTCTTTCTATCCAACAAGATTGTCCCTTCTTAGGATAATCTTAACCCTTTCATGCACCCTGTAACCTGATAACATGATAAGCTGTCCACTGTAGTAACCGCTGCCCCTGATAGGGTTTAAAAAAAAACCAACCCTCTATGGGCTTGTCTCGCTTGTCTTTTAATGGCTCGGGCATGTGCCGAGGTTGTTTTGATGGGGTCATTGCTTCATTTGCGAGCCTGCCACGACATATTACGTAGAGGAAGCTGCGAGTGCAAATCAAGTTGCAATAAAAACGAACCTGAAGTACAACTGCACATGTTGAAATTTGAAGGCTTGTTTTCTGTCAGATTTTTTGGCCTGTACCCCTTTTTGAAGAAGCTCTCGAAACACATTTGCCGCTGGCCTCCCACCCCATATTTTTGCTGGCTTGTGTGGTGGATGTTATCGTATTTCATTTGTAAATATGACAGCAGCATGCATTGTACCCTCTGAATTATTGTAGAAATCAGTTCATCCATCCATCCATCTATCCATCCATTTCTGATTCGCTTACCCTCACAAGGGTCGCGGGGCATGCTGGAACCCATCCCAGCTGTCTTCGGGCTGTAGGCGGGTTAGACCCTGAACCGGTTGCCAGCCAATCGCATGGCACACAGAGACGAACAACCATCCACGCTCACAATCACCAGTCGACCACCGGGCCCACCCAGTTCATTCAATGTATCATCATTATTATTATCATTGTTATTATTATTATTATTATTGCCTCCCATGGATGCTGCTGTGTGAGGTATGGGCAAGGGAGTGTATGTCACACGAACACACGACAGTCTCCAAGTGCCTACTTCAAAGCAGCCACCTCTACATCATCCGCACATGAAGATGTTCTTAAAAACATACGTTGCAAATGTTGATCTCCTGCACGGACTCCAGTGAGTCCGTTTCTGCCTCTGTCATGTCAAAGACTCTGTATGCCTCTCGTGCACTGAATTTTAAGGGAATGAGAGGAGCCGCTTCCACTGGCCGAGAACCAAGTTGGCTGTGTTCACTCCCACAATGGGGCAAACACCCGTTTCTAACTATGCATCTATGAAAATCCCAAAAGAAAGAAAACTCCACCCATGCGCGGATGTAGACTGTGATTTGTGCTAGATTTGCACTCGGGACAAAAAAAGGGCCCCGGGAGTCAGCAAGGCAAGAAATCAAGAGATGGCGAGTGAGCTCCATAAGTCATAATTCAGGAGCTGCTCGGACCAAGTCTAAAAAGCTGAACTTCAATTTATAGCCAACCCAAGAAATAGACTTTTTGAAGAGATTTTTCTTTCTATTACTGTCATGTCAACTGTTAATGGCTCAGTTCGTCACTCCGGTTGATACTTGCTTTTAGTTTGGATTGTGTGTTGCTTATTTTGTTGACGGTTCTGTCACACGTTCTTCTTTTATGTGTTTGCTTCATTGTAGGATCATAATGCCAAGGAAAAAGCACTACAGAGCATCTCATCCATGTCCTCTTCTCAGATCGTTTCAGCCACTGCCATACACACCAAGCTACTACCGGGAATCGTGCGGGCCAACTTTTCTGGAAGCACACAGGTAACACGTGCTGGCGTACACTCATCCTCCCCTAAACATAAATACATCTGAATTAAAGTCATGAAAAGCAACAGGTTTGTTTTAGTTTTTAAGCAAAACGGGTTCCACCAAAAAATTGCACACTCAAAAATGTACAATTTTTATGTATTTTCTTTAATGCTTGGTTCTTATATATCATGAGTACTGTGACTTAAAACATCTCTTTATAATAAATAATCAAACCACACATTTTCAAATCATTACCATAATTGTTCCACAGATTTACACTTTTAACCGAGTATGTACATGAGTTCCCTTCATGTTTAACTTGTCTCTGTACAGTATACGAACTATTTTTTAAAGTAAACTATTTATTAAAGAATGCAAACACTTTGTTTTTCTTATTTCTTCTTTCTACCCACAATCTTGCTGCTGTAGACTGTAAATTTCCCCAGTGTGGGACAAATAAAGGTTATCTTATCTAATCTTATCTTATTTTGCTTTTTTTTTTTTGCTTTTTCTGTATTTGCTTTATATGTATTTCCCCAAAACTCAATACCATATGTCATATATGGATGTAACAGCAACCTCTTAATAATGCATGTTATGCTTTGGTGTTCAAAACATTCTTAATTTTACCAATAATAGCTATAACCAAATTTTTTTTAATGTTATTTACTTGTTCCATTTCAATCGAATGTCCCTTGATTATACCGTGTTTTTTTTTCAGTACCAGAGGTAAAGTTTTTTTCAAAATTAGCGGTAAATTATTGCACAGGTGTCAAACTCCAAACTTCGAGGGCAACTATCCTGGAGGTTTTAAGGCCTCTTTCACACCACTCACATGTCAGCTGTCAGGAAGTTTGTATGCACCATTGGCCTAGTGTAGAATGCACCGTTGTAAAGTCAGACCCGTTGTCGGGGTCTCTGGGGGGGACATTTTCGGCTGATTCAAATCGGGCTATCGAGACAAATGATCCCTCTGATTGGCTGTTACCTAGCAAATCAGTGCACGAGATGAGAGCAGAAGCGACAAACGCAAAGAGCGAAGAAGACATTGAGAAAGAAGACATGGACAGTTTTGTGCATTTTGTACTTTATTACATCTCAGGGCATGCATGTTGTTCACATGGCCACAAGGACGGAATTCATGAGCATGATTCAGGAGGGGCCACCCTTGTATTTACGTCAGGAGAGATTGATTAGTGCTTGAACATCTCAGGGTATACTTATTGCCCCCCAGATTGGTGCCTGTACATCTGGTTTCACCCTGGTAGACAAGAGGGTAGCCTCCTTCCACCTTTAGATGGAGAATGGGTCCTCACTGCTGTTTATGCGTAGGCACCAAAGTTTTTCTGAAGACATTGGAAAAGGTTGCTGGAGAGAGCTCCCTCTGTACTCCCTCATACTGCTGGGGAACTTCAGTGCTCATGTGTGCAATGACAGTAAGAACTATAAGGGTACGGTTGGGAGGAACTGCACCCCGCCGCAATCAGTACCCGAGCGATGTTCTGTTATTGAACTTCTGTGCTCATCGTGTCTCATTCATAAGGGTGTCCACTTGGCACCAGGGCACCCTAAGCCACAGTTCAATGATCGACTTTGTGGTCACGTCATCGGACTTGCGGCCACATGTCTTGGACATTCAGGTGATGAGGGTGTTGGCTCCGATGGTGGTGGCAGATGCCAGTCCAACCTGGCAGACTCAAACGAGCGGTGACTGGTAATGTTGTGCTGGAAACATTTGGCAGAGTCCCCTGTTAGAAGGAGTTTCAGCTCACACTTCCGGCAGAACTTTGCTCACATCCCGGGGGAAGCGGGGGGAAATTGAGTCAGACTGAACCATGCTCCGTGCCTTCATTGTTGAGGCGGCCGACCAGAGCTGTGGCCGTGAGGTGATGAGTGACTGTCATGGCGGCAACCCTCGAGCCTGTTGGTGGGCACCAGCGGTGAGATTTTCCCTCAAGCAGAAGAAGTCCTTTCGGGCCTTTTTGGCCTGTGGGAATCCTGAGGCAGCTGATGGTCCTGGTTGGTCGAATGGAACGTAGCTTTTGTTGTTGCCAAGGTGTCTCAGGGGAGAAAGCAGTGCACCGTGGGGATGGGGCAAATGCTGACTTTGACTTGGGATGTTTTGAATCAGTGGGGAGAATACTTATGAACTCAATTCCACCAAAATGCTTTCCCTTGGGGTTTCTGAGGCAGGCTTTCCTAGTTCTGGGGTTGAGGTCACCGAGGTTGTTAAAAGGCTCCTGAATGTTCGATACTAACTTGTGCCCTGGAAAAACTGCACAAGATTCGATCGCACCTTTAAAAAGAAAACAACAACTATTTTATGTTTATTTCCTGGCTCAGAGATTCGTTTTGCTCAGTTTTAACCAATATAGACAAAGAAATTATGATATTCATTCGCGGTATCTCTAATTTTTATACAATTTAATACTCTCCCGATTCCTTGTGTATTTTTATTCTGGTCCTATAATGTGCAACAATGCGATTCCTAACTTGATCTCATCATACTTACTAATTTATTTTTGTATTTCTAGCTGTGGCAGGGGATGATTCCTGGAGGACAGTCGAGTTCCGCCTCAGAAGAGTAAGTCACATTGTGCACTCTTTCAAGCTGTTTTATTGTTATTCAATATCACGTGTATCGCATTGTAGTGTGTATGAGTGGCCTTTAATTAAGCAGCAATGTGTTCCCAGTTTTTGTTTTGGGAAGATGTAGGAACTGGACCTTAAAATAACAACTTCAAAATAATTTCGTTGGCACTTGGTTCGTGCTAGTTCCTAACAATGTACCAAACCGGGCATCCCTTATGTTGTGTTCACAATCGTGTCATTGCTAAAAGCGGGTACACATGCCAATTTTTTTTTTTTTTTACTGCCGGTAATTTGAACCAAATATAAAGCAGAAGAAAAAGTAGTTGAAGGAATATGAGAAGCCATGACAAACTCGGTACCGACCACAAACATAAGGTTTTGCACTCATAAATATTTAACAGATTTAACATTTAATATTGTCGACTTTTGACCGTTTTCCGAGCAGATCGGGAAGCGGGACTCTGAAGGTGCGCTTCGCTGTCACGTATAGGAGAGGAAACGCAGGAGTTAGGAGAATGAATAAAAAACAAATTTCTGAGAAAAGTTTCTTTTTTTTTCGGGAAGGGTAAAAGGCCCAGCCAGGAGACAGAAGAGGAGCCTACGACTTTCAAGAAAGAGTAGGCTACATTTTATAGACAGTATCAGGAGTCCTATTTCAAATACGGCTTTATCTCAATGAGAGATCAACATGCACCAAGATATAAGCGGCGATGGTGATTTTTCATGCTTTTTTATTTGCTGCGTATCTTATTTTGAAGGCACTTTTGAATGTTAACATAGCGACCAGAGAATATTGTGGCCAGATAGGATGTTCCTTGTGTCATGATTCGTGTTTATTATTATGTTTTGAAAATACCACACTTTTCATGCAGGTCATATCATATTATATTGTTGTATCTATCCGGCCTGAAAGTACGGTCCCTGAAAATATTGTCTGACATGAAACCGGTCCGTGGGGCAAAAAAGGTTGGGGACCTCTGCTCTTGTGGATACATAACGCCACCGCAGCCCCTACTATAGCTTCTATTCTATGCGTCTTATAATGCGGTGCAGTCTATTCATGAAAACAGTTTTAAAATCAGCCATTCATTGAAGGTGGGCCTTATACCCTGAAGGGGCCTTATACAGTGGTACCTCTACTTATGAACGTCTCTTCATACGAAGTTTTCAAGTTTTGAAACGTTTCAACAGCAAAAAAAATTGCCTCTTGTTAAGAAAGAAATCTCAAGATCCAAAAGGTATCTAACATACTTGGAGCTGCTCTGCCATTGGCTACTACCCAGCATCATCCTGGCATACCATTGGCTAAGAGGGACCTTACCTTATGTGTCTGAGTTTGGATAGATAGATCGACAGATAGCTCTGTGTCTCTGCAGCGTCCTCGTCATTTGCCCCTTTGGCCAGGCGGCGTTCCAATCGTTTTATGTAAATGTGAATCATCCAGAAAAAGTGTTCACCAGTCGGGCGATTGCTCACTATGCTGATGTTAGCCTTGGACTTTTTCAAAGGATTCTTAAAAGCCGTCAAAAGCAAACGTCATTTGATCAGTTCTTTACAAAACGCCAGGCAAAAAACAACTTCTGAGAGAGAACATGCACTAAAGAGTGCAAAAAACGATGAGGACTCAGTTAAAAGTCAAATGACCATCATTTTTATTCTTTAGTGTATTCTTTGTTTTTTTACGTTATGCACAACTCTCATTTATTGTGCAATATAAAATCTATGTATAAAATGTATTTGTTACATATTTTGATGCATTTCTATGCTTTAGCAAACATTTATATCAGAATTTGTTTTGGGAGGACGAGGGGGGTGGGCTTGGAACGGATACGGGCATTTACATGGACAACACGTCTCTACTTACAAAGAGGTACCACTGGACAGAAAAATAAGGGTAATACATTTTTTATTACCACTGTTCTTTAAAGACTCCCACTGTAAATCAAGATGTTTTCTGGAAAAATGACACGTAAAAGCCTTTGCATTTATGTAGTTTGGTGTGACCCCAAAATGTGATAAGTTGTGTTGCTCATGCGGGGGAAAAAGCACTTCTCTTGTTTGGAACAGATTAATTCATTTAAATTTAGCGTATTTAGATTTGACCCTCCTGTCTATAAGAATAATCCTTCATGTCTAGAGTTCAAGTTGAAGTCACATGACTGCGGAACGGTAATGAGGATATGAAATGAGACCTTCATAGCTTTTAGACCCTCTTGACCTCTTTTGCTTGTGCAAGTGTTCTCTCCAAGTCACAGAACACACCGTAATCCCTTTCAGTACGCCGCAGGTACAATGTGACTGGCCATGCTGTGTCTTGTGTCCTTTCAGCCTTTTAATAGTGCCCTTTCTTTCTGCCTCTTTCTCTCAGCATCAAGCCGTTCTCGCAGCAAGCCTACTCAGTGCAGACAGCAGGGACCACCACAATCACAGGTGAGAGGAACCGCACGACAATTATCTCTTTTCTCTGAAGCGAACAGGTGGTCCTCCTGCTTACTCTTTAGGCCGCTGCTTCTTCATAGAGTAGTCTTTGATTGGGCCAGGTCACCATGAGGCTTGCTTTGAGGAAAGGTCCCGAGTAGAACTAAGTGGGTTCGTCTGTCTCCTTCGATTGTATATAGCAATCAATTTAAGCTTATTTAATTGTGCATGCAGTCACTGACTGTTATGTTTTTCCAATTTTGACAGTCAAAATTATGAACATTTTGTTTAAATATCATAAAAATCTTTTTTTATGTACCGTACATTATTTATATGAGATTGTCATATTGAACACAGTGGTGAGGCTCATGGCTGGTGAGGCACTGACAATACGGTCACATTTACAAATTTGTGTGCCAGAGTGGCATGGCAGCCTAACATTAAAAGCGAGCGAAGAAAAAAAAATACATCAGCATTGTTTTCACACATAAAACATTTGACCTTTAAAAAACCTTGCATTTCCAGCGATTTTGAAAGAGCAAATTAGCCATCACAATTTCTTACTTACTCAACATGAACAATAAGAGAGTGGAATTAAGTAAAACATAATGAAACTGACATGGAGATGCATAAATGTAGTGTCGCTGTTTTCAGCGACAATTAGGACAAAATATCTTCACACACTACGAAAATGCTGGTCATGTGACGATAATGTGAACTAAATCTGTCATGCCAGATGCTTGACCAATAAAAACGAATCTAAATGTGCTTTCCAAAATAAAAACGACGTTAAAACGAGACATGTCGAAATGTCACGGATTGTCATGTGTTATTTCGGCGTCTTTTACTCCATCCTGACTAGCGGTAGCATTTGGATCAGAAGAAGAAGAATGCGGTGGGCGACAACTTGGTCAGCACAGTTGAACACAGAGAAAGGGAGCGATGGCCGACCAGTCGGGGGTTTTCTTTAGACAACAAACATTTGGGCACACTTTTGTTACATGTAGACTTGTAGAGAAGAAAATGAATGTGTTGTGGAAAAATTAAAGGGGGAGAAAAGTGGCCACAAAATCACACATTCAAACTAATCTGATAATAATTCTCAAAGCATCCGAAAAGAAACAGAGGTCATTCAAGACATTCATATCATGTTAAGTTTCTTATTTCGAAAACCAGCGTCAAACAATGATGCTGTTGTTAATATTTCACTTTGCGTGTGTGTGTGTGTGTGTCTGTGCGTGCGTGCGCGAGCTGGAGCGTGAGTGAGTGTGTGTTTTTGTGTGTGTTGGCGGCATTGCGATAATATTTTATTTAAATGGTTGTGTTTGCGCGTCTAACATACAAAAAAAAAAACAAATATGTTGTATCACAAAGTAATTCAAGTCAGAGCCTCTTCTGTGTCTGAGATGGATTTATTCTTGGATCTAGAAGGTTGCAATTGGGTCTGGCTTGAAGGAAAATGTTGCTTTTGTCGATACGATTAGGAACTTAAACGATATTGACAGGCTTAAATAGAATTGCATTCCTGAAAAGAGACTACAAAACAAATTTCTTTGACGAAAAGTTGACTGAAATGCCACCAGACTGAAGCACCTGGGACGAAAGCCAAATTGTGGCAGCGTTTTTAGTTTCTGGACCTGAATTTGACACATCTGCAAAAATGTCATCAGTATCTTTGACGAAAACTAGTCATCGGTTTTCATCAACTAAAAGCAGGGGTGGCCAACCCGCGGCTCGCGAGCCGCATTCTGCTCTTTGGGTGGTTCCATGCGGCTCCCGGGCTTTCACACGACAATTGTCGAAAACGTCTCGGCGATGGCGCTGCTATTCAAACAACGGTGCTTAATACACAGAACGTACTACGTCAGCCTATCATCAATCCCGTTACTTGATTGACATAGAGGGCAACCAATCAGATGACTGAATCACCGCTCATGCGCAGACAACGGCGCTAAGTGCTCAGTGCTAAGCTAGTCAGCGAATTACCTCTGTTTTTAGGGCAGGGGTGCCCAATACGTCGATCGCAATCAACCAAGAGCCAGCAGACTGGTCCCAAGTCGACCACGAGCGGTGGGAGGAGGAAATGGGGGGGGGGGGGGGGTTGTGTGTTTGTGTCTTAATGTTTTATTTATGGTCGGGCGCTCCGGCTGTTGCTTGTCGTGGCGTGCATGCATATGTGCGCGAGTGCATCGTCGTGTGTGTGTGTGTGAGTGTGTGGGGCTCTTTGCAGTAACACAGTAAAAATATTGGCTCTTGTCTCTGACTGGTTGGCCACCCCTGAACTAGAGTATAGACCTCATTGACAATTGTAAAAGATTAAATGACGAAAATGAGACGAAAATGCTGACATTTTTATATGACTGAAAATTGACGAGACTAATCAGAGTATGAACATGACAAAAATGAATAAAAACAGCTTGACACAAAGACGAGACTTAAACTAAAACAGGCCAACAAAAACAACACCACATAAAGGTTCCATGGAATACAGGAATGCAGTGAGATGATAACTAAAGTCAGGTTTTAGGTTTGGGATATTTCTGCATAGCGTGTGATTGCAAAGCAGTGTCATCTGGAAAGAGTACATTTTTCTCAGAAGAATGTCATTTTCAAGATGACATGAATCAGTCTGCGTTTGTAACCTCTTATGCCACAATTTACGATGCCGCAATTATAGAAACCTCCCATGCAGAAAAAAAAGCACTATAACAACATGCAACTGTGCCACGTCATCTGGAGCGGTTCAGAATCAGAATCAATTATCAAGTGACATAAAATACATCATACTCACTCGAAATGATGGATTATTAATTTGTGTAGATTGCGACAGACGTGTTTTGCGCATCAAACTTGACTTCCTCCGACCGACCAATCAGAGGACATCTTGGAAGGCCATGATGAATTTGAAGTCTGATTGGTTCAAGTGCTCACAGAGTTGAAGTAACATTGGCCAATACGACTGATTCAGAAGGCTCAGAGCAGATGAAACTGACATGGCAACACAAAAAAAAAAAATAATATCGAACAGAGTACTGGAAGCAGTGCAGCCTCGAGAAATAAAACAAAATGAAGAGAGTAGAGCGTTGGGAATAAAGTAATGCAATATCATTGAATAAATATTACATTTAGGTTGTAAAAGAAGGTTAGTGCTTCAGCCAGCAGAGAAGGCCTTACTGGCCCTGACTGCTTGTTACTCAGATCTGTTTGATATTGTCAACAGTGATGGAATCTTTTTTGAGGGCTGTTGCCTTGCTTTAAAAAAATGTAAATCAATGCTGTTGCATTAATTTGTAATTAAACATAATTTAATGTTGACCCCACTGCGTGTGTGTGTGTGTGTGTGTGTGTGTGTGTGTGTGTGTGTGTGTGTGTGTGTGTGTGTGTGTGTGTGGTTCAGGTTATGAGCGTCCTGCAGCCGAGTCACACAGAGAACCAGCATGGCAGGGTCGCTCCATCGGCACCACTAAACTTAGGCTGGTGGAGTTCTCGTCGTTCCTGGAAACCCACCGAGACCAAGAAGCAGTCAGTATCACACAAACATACACGCACACACACACACACACTCAAATGACAGATAGCCCACGTTAAGCCTCCATTGTGTGTCCACGTATGACTAACCTTGTTAAAGCTCTTCAGTCGATCGTTCATGCTGCCACACAATGGATTCAATGCCATTTTTCTGCCTTGCACACACAGACAGCCGGCATTCATCTTGATCTTTTTTTTTTTACTTTAATTACTGCGCACGATACTTTAACTTACAACAGGCAGAAACATTATTGAGTACTTCAAGAACTCAACGCACATTAATATGATTTCTATGAAAGCTTAGATAGTTAATGTGACTTTCTGTGCTGTGTGTGATTAATTTGTATGAGGGAACTTAATTGACATTTTTTACCTCCTTTACAGCCCAATTAATATGAATTACAAGACTCAAGTTGAAACCAGCCAACATATACTGTGTACACTCTGTGTGTAAATATAAATAGCGTAATTTACTCTGTGTGTGTTGGGGGGGGGGGCATCAGTGTGTGTGTGTATGTGTCTGTCTATCTATCTATCTATCTATCTATCTATCTATCTATCTATCTATCTATCTAGATATGGAGATATATATACTGTATATATATATATATATATACATATATGGAAAATGGATGGATAGTCGGATATACAGTATAAAAATCCTCATCTCACCCCTCGGGTGGTGTCCGTCCCTCATTCAGCTCGGGTCCTCTACCAGAGGCCAGGAAGCTGTATCCTTGCTGTTCCCAGCACTGCACATTTCTGGACTGAGATGTCCGATGTTGTTCCCGGGATCTGTTGCAACCACTCATCTAGTTTGGGGGTCACTGCCCCGAGTGCTCTGACCACCACAGGCACGACTGTCACCTTTACCTTCCAGGCTCTCTCCAGCTCCTCTCTGAGCCCTTGGTATTTCTCGAGTTTCTCGTGTTCCTTCTTTCTAATGTTGCTAACCAAAGAAACGGGCAAAGAGTCGGGCATCGCACTGCTGAGATGGCTGTATTTATGGCACTGGTTCCCTATGCTCCTTAAACTCAACTCGAGATTTGTCTTTTTGCTCTCAATTGAACCTTACACAGCTGCGTCACCACTACGCACATAAACCTGTGCGTTTCTCTATCAAGCAACCTGCTCCTCAGGCGTGCACACTCCAACCGCAAATGGCTGATTAGCTACAATGTGAAGACAGACTTGGACAGTTTCATTGGTCCAATGTGACAAGACTATGGCTAAATCTATTGATGGCTTGAAGTTCATCAATAAGAATTCATAAATAAACCATGTCACAAATTTCCGAAACCTTGATGCCATAATTGACAACCCTGCTTGTAAATGTTCTTGTTGTGTCTGTCGCCGTCTGATATGTCCATTCTTTTCCACTCCTCAGTGCAACAAGCACCTGTTTGTGCACATCAACCAGAGCAATCCCAGCTACAGCGACCCCCTGCTGGAATGTGTGGACATCAGGCAAATCTACGACAAGTTCCCAGAGAAGAAAGGCGGCCTGAAGGAGCTGTTTGCAAAGGGCCCGCAAAATGCTTTCTATCTCATCAAGTTTTGGGTGAGCGCAGAACTGAGTTGAACTTGTTGCATATTGTATATTCGTGGTTTGCGCCATCTCTATTCCAAACCCAACAAATTCAAATCGGCTTCAGTGTTGTCCAATATAGGGTTGTAGGTCATCCAGTAGTTTTCCATTGTGCCGGCAAGTGGGAGGGTGTGTCTATATTCTATATGTGTGATGTCTTTCCACCTGGGATATGGAAGCGGCGCAGTGACGAACACACACTGGCTTTGTTTGAACACCTGCTCACCTCCCCACTCCCATGTTACTCCATCTCCAATTCAAAATACATCTGACGTTAAACATCACCGAGACCCAAGAGCTGTTGTGATTATTTATGGACAATTTGATTGAACAGAAATGATCAGCCGGTGCTTCATTGTTGTGTGATTTCGGGATAATTCCACGTCAACCTCCCCAGTGACGCTTCTTCAATTTGCCTGCCGTTTATTCTCTTGTGCCTTACAACGAATGTCAAATGAAAGAATCCAAGTTGTGGCCCGTCCAAGTTGGAGGGTCACACCCACTTTTGGGATCCAGGAATTGCGCACTAAATTTTAGACCATATTTGGAGACCCTCATCTGTCATTTTAAGGTAGATACAGACCTGTAAATTGTAAATCTATGTAGTCTGACCCCACCTATCAGAATAGGTGCTTGAAAAAAGCGCAGGTATACAATTTTTAGATATATTAACCCTTTAAAAGTGGATTTTTTTTTTCATGACGCAATACATTGTTTTAATTATGCTGGTCCATATCTTGGAAATATTTTGTGTTGGTGGGGTTTCAATTGATTTATCATCATAAAATATATATGCAAAGGGTTTTAACATTTTCTCCTTTGAGCTCCGGGTTGGGCTCGTCTTTTCCTCTTTTTCATGATTTAGCATGATAGCTGGGAACTCTGCTGGACTTCCAGAGTTTCAAGGCACGCAGGCCTACTTCCGGCCACTAGATAGCCACGTGGGCACATGATGTTGGGAATGAGCTTTTTGCCCCATCAACAGTCAACTGCCGTCATCATTTTGAGCCAATAAAAACGTCTCCAACTCATTCACTCTGAACCAGGGCCGTCAAGGGCACATTAGGCTAGATTTCTCCCTATTTCAACACAACTGATTCAAATGATCAGGATCGTTATCAGGCTTTTGCAACGCTTGCTGTCAGACACATGAATGGGCAGTTCAACAACAGTTGACCGACTTACTGGATTTAGGATTTTTCAGAAAACATCCCGAAATAGTATGATAATGTGTATAGATTTTCCTGGATCCCCAAAGTTTAAACAAAGTCATGTTTAAACTTTGATGGGCCATAACGGGAAAACCGTTTGAGCTGGGAAGCTGAAACCTCGGCTTCTTTTATTTTGACATCATAAGGCAATAAAAGAATAAACATCAGGTACATTGAAGAGGTGTCACTTGGGAAAGTGTGTGATTCGACGTGGATTATTTTCAGAGACTCGACAAATGGACAGGAAGTACCAGGGGAATTCGAGATTTTCCTCAGCAATGCTTTTTGATTTACAATTTAATTTATTTTTAAATTGATGTCACATTTTCTCACAGAGACTGGTCTCCTTAGCGAGCGAGCGAGGAACACAATAGTGGTTAGACTAAAGATTTAATTGATCGAACACATTCACATGCAAATATTGCAAAAAAAAAAAAAGGAAATCACATATGTATTTTAAAGCATTCATTCATTCATCTTCCGAACCGCTTCATCCTCACTAGGGTCGCGGGGGGTGCTGGAGCCTATCCCAGCTGCCATCAGGCAGTAGGCGGGGGACACCCTGAATTGGTTGCCAGCCAATTCATGCGAAAAAGTTGGGTTAAAATAATGTTTGAATCTATTTAAATAAGCTTGCGACGACTTTATTCAATATATACATTATGCTCCTTTAACAAAAAAGCACACTGATATGCGTATGTGTGTGTGTGTGTGTGTGTGTGTGCGTGTGTGTGCGTTCATGGCACACATGCACCTGACTCCCACCACACTGTTGTCCTTGGAGAACTCATTACAAGTTGTGCACACCATCCTCACTTCTCTCAATTAGTCATTGAGGAGCAACGTGTTCTCATTAGTCTGCTCTGAATATTGTCTTTTCTCTGCCTAAATGTAATTCTAATTACGGTGTTGTTTCCAAGTGTTGTTGGATGAATTCTACATGAGGATTACAGATGGTTAAAAAAAACAAAACACAAATACTACATTTAAACCGTTACAATTCTTAACATAACGTTTTGGTTTCTTATTGAAAATAAATCGTTCTTGTTAAGGAAGTAATTTGAAAAGAGATTAAATCATTTTCCTTTTCAGATAAATGCTCATTTCAAAGTGTCAACAACAACAAAAAGCATGTCCTGGAATGATGCGGTGCTGTTTGACACCATTTTCAATTATACACCCTGTTTTGTTAAAATAATAGAAATGATTTGTTCCCGCAGAATAGTTGATATTCGATGCAGCCCATGTATTGGATCTTGTTAGCCAAGTGGTATATAACCTGATGTTGAAGCCGGTTAGCACGCAGTACAAAAGTTGTTCTGAGAAAACAACCAAGTTCTAATAATGAGGTCGACAGAGGTTCCCAATAATTTGATTGCTGAACTGGATGGGGCACACACGCACGCACGCACGCACACACACACACACGCACACACACACACACACCCACACACACCCACACACACACACACACACACACACACACACACACACAGTGTTCTTTTATTCCAGTAGTTAACTCAAAAAGTGGCATTCACAGCATATAAAATTATTCTTAGGCCAATTTGTACCCAATTTCTACATTAAAAAGATTTTTTTTTTTTAATGTTCCCTGTGATTGGCTGGCGACCTGTCCGGGGTTAGTCTTTCTTTTTTTTTCCTTTTTACTCTTCCATGACAACTTTGAGGCTTTGTTAGTTGTACCTCATAATCATTAAATGTATATATTTTTAAATGCATTACAGTCATGGTGCGTGGTGAATCCGTATAATACAAAGTACTGTATATGAGTCCGTTTAGATTGGAATGAATGACCTAAATTGGGGTTTCCACAAATGTTTTGAGGTTTAATTGAGATTTATTGCAGCAGTGTGAAATGTTTAACTCTCACCTTGTAAATGTGTGGGTAAGAGGATACCAGTAAAAAACTGCAAAATTGTGTATTTTTACTCGCTGTATCTCCAGATTGCTCGAGGCCTTGGAAATTTTAATTCATATTTCCGGAATCATTTTTATACAATACAATCCATCTTTATATGAAATCATAGTTTACGATCCCCTTCCACGACACCCGTAGCTGAAACAAAGTGCTTTAAAGATCATTTAGCATAAAATAAGAACAATACAACAGAACACATAATAAAACATTGACAAAAATACAACAACTTCTGCCATTGTCTCAGTTTATATTGTCTCTTGTGCTTCATTCACATCGAGGTGTTCCTCCTGTAACAGTCATATCACAATTAAAGCAGGAGTTGGCATGAAAATTGCTCCCAACAACAGATTTAATTGGGAAATACCAAAACCAGCAGCTGAGATCAACTATAAATATTGTATAGTACATACTATACGGTACTATAAGATTTCCATTTCTAGATTCATTTGGTGATGCAGGTAAAACACCACGCTGGTCCCCGAGAATCAATACGAATGGACTGCATGGTCAAACAAGTCCACGGTTGCCAGAAGCACACATTATTCAATTTGATTACATTGTACATGTTAGCATAATGTATCGCATAATACAGAAGAAATATGAATAATATGCATTGTGTACATCTGTAAAACTTAAAAGGTCTTGAGCAACTTCGAAACATATATATATAAATGTTTCTCAGGTTTTGCCAAGCATTTCTTGTATTTATTCAAGCGTATTGGTGAGGTGAGAGCAGGCACGGCTCCAGGACTTTTCACTCCAGAGGCTTATGGAGGGGCGGCTTGACCGATACATAGAGGCGCTGAGGAAATCATTTCTAAATACATTTTAGAATGTAAAATAAAATGCAAGAGGGGCTTAACTGTGCTACACAGATTTCTGACGGGGCTATAGCACCCCCTAGCCCTGGTGAAGTGGCTTCATTGAGTGAGACCATCAACTGTTAAAATTTAAAATATAAGGAACACCCGAACCTACAATATGTATAAAACTAATCACCCACAACGTTTTCAGTCACTTGTTTAATCTGAAGGGATATTTCAGAAGGTAATAATGCTTTTACTGTAATTGCCAGAGACAAATGCCTTACAGGTATAAACGATGACTTACTTATTTATCAAGTTTAACATTTTGATTATTTTATGCAGTTTAAAAAAAATGTCTTCACATTCTTTAAAGTAATATTATGTGATGCAATTCTATCCGACTGCAAACTATAATCCGAAAGGTAAGGCCATTGTTATCAATGTGAGGCATTTTGAATATGGTTCCTGTATGAACAGTGGTAGCCAACAGAGGGCGCTATTTGACCAGTGTTTTGATTTGAGCAGAATCGTCCTGAGCCACGCAAACTTGAGAATTAGATAACCCTTGAGACATAAGTGAAGGTTGTCTCTTCATCTCATTTGTGTAGTTTTACGACATTCTTTCTTTTTGTTTCCCTCTCGGCAGGCTGACCTAAATTACAATGCACAAGAAGACCCCGCGGCCTTTTATGGGGTCACTAGCCAGTATGAGAGCTCAGAGAACATGACGATTACCTGCTCAACCAAGGTCTGCTCTTTTGGCAAGCAGGTCGTCGAGAAGGTGGAGGTAAGATTGTATTTCTTTCTACTCCCTAAAGAAATGCAGGCTTTCCCCCAGAAAACTTGCTCGGCTTGTTTGTTTTGTTTCGTTTGTTTATTGAACATAAAACATATACAGTAATAATTTGACAGAAAGTAAAGTAAGTAAAATAGTAAAAAGGAAAGAGAATCGGTCATCATTCAACAAAATTATTATGTTCAAGGGAGTAGGAAGAAGTAAAAAATGTATCTAGTCCTACCCCGTGTTATGTGTTTATATATAAATAGATAATTTTTATTTTGTATGTTTGTTTGTAGAAAAGCTGCACAGCTTTGGAATAGATATTTCATTTCAGTCAGTAAACTGTATTTACATTATTTATTGGCGAGTCAAGATAACATCCCCCCCCCCCAATGATCTATTTACCCAGAAACTATGACGATAAACGATAGTATCGTTTGTTTTTTTTAAGTACCACTGATATCCTGTTGATGTTAGAGCAAAAATAGTCCATCATTTTTAATGCAATTATTTAGAAATTCGCAAGGCTATCAAACGTTTGCATTGAAATGTACACCTTGGATAAATAACGAAAAAGACTGATCATGTTAATTGATTTTAACAACATTTAATAAATATGAACACAACATGTACGCCACATACAGTACTATCTGTATCTGTAGTCTTTCATTTCCTTCATAATGCCTTCTTTCACTTGGTTGTACAAGGCTGCAATGGCTGTTTGGGAAATCCACAAGCACTTTGTACTGCATATCTCGTCTGCAGTTAGGTTAAAGGCCAAATAATACATAAAGAAAATGTCTCTTTATCTCTGGATAGTGTCAGGCAGAAAAACCAAATGTTCTTCCATTGAATGGCAAAATGTACAATCAGCCTGTGTATCATTTCAGTGTCATACTCACCAATGAGAGTTTTCTCTCTTGATGCACCAGAGATCTTGCATTGGAGAGACACAGACTCGGTACGCTGGTCTCGCTTTCAATTCTGGCACTCAAAACCAGTATCAGGTGGCAGCCGCAATTCTCTTTAAGTTATTGGCGGGCATAGCAAATGTTCGCAAATGTAAGCTTCTGAGGTGTTCAATGATGCCCTGGGAAAAACAGCTGAGGTAAACATCACAAAAGCCATAATGCTCACGAATTAAAAGTTACACGGAGCTCATCATAGCTGAATGAGTTAGCGACCAGTTACTAGTTAGTACTAGTGTCAAACACCTTGATATTCCACAATTCCTGGCCCACTTACTCAACATTTCACGACATATAAGTGAAGTTCAAACAAATGGCCACGATAACTTACCAGATATGAAATGAGCACTACAAACACGATAACTTCCTCGGTCCACTCGGTGTTGAATCGCTTACTGCCACAGGCTCATTTGGTGTTTTGGAAATGGCCTGTTTCTTCTTGGAACTCTTTCCACTCTGATTCGTACACCCATACACACAAGAACAAGGAATTTTGTTACAGTAAATATTCTCTAGTACGGACTCGTGTTTGCGCTGTCCAATTTGTCCTGATAACAGAAATTCCTCATTTGGGAAATGAGCATGGTACATGTCCTTTATGAACCTGCAAGTATGTTGACAAAATGCACGTGTAACAACACAATCAATAAATACAAAAATATATTGTCCAAAAACTGTTTATATAACAAAAACTGCAATACAGGTGTATCCCAAAAAAAAATCACAACAGTAAAATGCGTACAGTATTTTAATGTTTATTTTTTTCTGTCTTGGGGAAAAAATGTGTATTTTGGATTGTTTTGTTGGATGCATTCTTTGGTTTATGACAATGTTTGCCTGCGTGTCATACAGTTTTCTTGCTAGTTGCAAGTAACTGTCCCGTTGATCACCGATGTCTGGTAATTCTTGTGCATACTGAAGGATTTTTGTTGCCATTTGCATTGCTTCCTTGCTGGATGGTGGCTTGTCATCAGGGGTTGAATCGATGCCTTGTTTTTTAAAGTTTCGTAAATTTGCGTCTTTCCGACTCCAAGTGTCTGCTGGATCTTTTTAACTTTGTGTCCAGCCTCGCTCAAACGGTTGCATTTCACTCGCTCCGCTCCAGTCGTTACAGTTCTTCTACAGTTTCGATGCGATGATCAATACGACGTAAGTGAATAAAGTTAAAATCTTTCGCAATTACAGTAAAACGCACGCCAATAAAAAGTCGCTTACACGTCTTCGTTTCGAATCTGATGAATGAAAACGGCGAAGCGAACACGTTTCTTCGGTCATGTCGAGTGGGTGCTGCTTTTAAGATAGTGCCGCGTTCTCCAGGACGTAAGTGAATAAAGGTAAAATCATTGACAATTACAGTAAAACGCACGGCAATAAAAAATCACTTACACGTCGTCGTTTAGAATCTGATGATCGAAAAACGCGAAGTGAAAACTTGTTTCAGCGTTGTGTATTTTCCGTCGCATCGGGTGGGTGTTACGTGTATTTAAGCTCCCGCGGCATTACACCTCCATCCGGGTTACGGGTAGTGGAATTTCCGCTTACGCAAGTTCCGGTAACACGTAATATCGTAGTCAAAATGTTAATGCATAGGTTTTTATTCCGGGTGAAGGATATTCCTTTCCATAGAATTCCGGGGATGGGAATATTTACTGTATTGTTTGAACCCAGTTAGTAACGAATGCACCGATAGACGAAAACCCACCTATTCTGACCTGCTCAGTTAATTCAGTCGCACTTTTCCAGACAGGAAGTGTGAAGATTCTGGCTTCCGTTGGTTGTATTGGAGACATTTCTGCTCTCCTCCCACAGACGGAGTACGCCAGGTTTGAGAATGGACATTTCGTCTACAGAATCAGTCGTTCGCCGATGTGCGAATACATGATCAACTTCGTCCACAAGCTCAAACACCTGCCAGAGAAATACATGATGAACAGTGTACTGGAGAACTTCACTATTCTGCTGGTGAGCATACAACACAGTATGTGCGACGTCGTTATGTTCTAAGACACATTTCTGATGATTCTTCATGTTTGGGGATTTTAGGTCGTGAGCAACAGGGACACTCAGGAGACCTTGCTGTGCATGGCCTGCGTGTTTGAGGTGTCAAACAATGAGCATGGAGCACAGCACCACATCTATCGTCTTATCAAGGAATAATAACACCCCCCCTCCTCTCCTCCCTGTCCTTTGCCTACGCACGCACACACACACACACACACACACTTACACCCGTATGGCCTTTTCATGATGTAAGAATTTGACATTTGAGCTGAGCTGAAATTAAATCTACAAAAGTGTGAGCACCATCACAACTACAGCGAGACAAGTTTCAATTCAACCAGATAAATCAGATCTGATAACACCTGATGATGTCACATCTCTCAAAGCCTCATTTCCATTTACTGCCACTTATTTTCACTTTTTTTTTGTTTTGTTTCTTACCTATTTGAAGACAAAAATTCTAATATTCCTCACTCCCTGCGACCGTGTGTGTGTGTGTGTGTGTGTTAAAGATCAGACCCTGTGTATCATCAATAACCATAGCAAGTTCATTTTAGGGGAAATAGCACTGTCACATTGTTAGGTAGTACAGTACAGAGGCGGTTTCGTACAAGTAGCGATGCTGAATAGTGCAAACTGCAGTCTTGCACACAAAAAAAATAAAAATCTGTCCCAAAGAAAATAATCAAAATTTTCTACCATTTTGTATGTTTTCGTCAAAAAAAAAAAAACTTTGGGAAATTGCTATGAATAGAATATATATACACTATATTGTAATTCCAGGAAAACTATCAAAAATGTATGTTAATAAGAAATTATAAGCAAAATTAAACAATTCAGGTACATTTTATTGAAATCACACTGATTTAGATGTAGTGACGATGTGAAATATCAACTATGTTGTAAAGGATCTTTTGGAAAGCACAGTGAATTTTATATAACACAGTTGCTCTTGATTTACAAGTTAGGAGAATGTTTTCGAGAAAAAAAACAAAAAGCCAAACCGATGATATCCCTCCAAATCAATGCCATTCAGTGGACTTACATAAGCTTACTTGAGCTTTAACACAGGTGGGCCAGCTAATGTGTTTCAAGAGACCGAGGACCCTATTTTGGCAGAAAATAGGGTCATGCATTCGGCGTAAAAATGGACGTAATTTCATTTTTGGCCCAGCGCAAGTCTAGTGTCTTTGGGGCCGTGTTGCGGCCATTTGGGCATTTCGGCGCACAGTTTGCCTCGCCCCTGAGTCATCCAGCAATTTAGTAACAGAAAGTAGTCTGCGCTCACAGTAAAAATGGACACCTCGACATTTCCCTGACAGGGCAATGGGCCAATTCAGCATGTTTTCAAATTCAGTAGACGCGCTACGCCTCAGTGGGCGTTTCTGCCTCGTCCCCCAGCGCGTCTGCAAATTTGTAACTATTGTGTGTGTGTGTGTGTGTGTTCATCCACAGCGCATGCAATTTCATACACACCCACACCCACACACACACACACGATTTCTCTGGTCAACGTAAATGTATTAGGTGCACGTTGGTCGGCTGATGAGCAATCGCATTAATGTGCATGTTGATTGAATATTTTGCTGAGTTAGAGGAAGTATATTTGGAGGTCCCGAATATGAAAATGTATAATAGATGCCAGCCTCAGTTGTACGTTCCATTGCAGTTATTGTGCAATTTTAGCTCAGGAGTTAGTGCTCTGTGATTCCAAGCCAATGGCTTGTGTACGATCCCCATGTTGTTGTTTTTTTCAGCAGCATCAGGCATGGCGTAGTCGTGTTTGCTCTTCGACCGATCAGATTTTTATGCATATGAGGGACACAGCGTGGATTGGCTGTGTCCCTTTCCAGTCAATTTCCACCCCACAACAGCGCACAAAGACGCAAACGGCGCGTTATGCCCAATTCTAAGTCAAGCAAAATACCAAAAGAAAGAAAATTTTCACATTAAACAACTAAAGGCAGTACCTTCTTTCTTGTTAGGTCACTCACTATTCATGAAGAAATGCATTTATGATATTAGAAACCAAAAGCTGTGCATTGTAGCAGGTGATGTTTGCTGGTTGGTCCATGTCATGTGAAATGGCATGA
The DNA here is from genome assembly GCF_054856545.1 of Hippocampus guttulatus. NCBI lineage: Eukaryota > Metazoa > Chordata > Actinopteri > Syngnathiformes > Syngnathidae > Hippocampus > Hippocampus guttulatus. Next base: position 5,867,282 of record NC_141264.1, read on the forward strand.
AGTGCCTTTGTCTGGAAACTAAAGTGTCTTCTCTTTTTCACTAAATTCTTTGATTTTTTTTTTTGAGGGGGAGGAGGGTAGTCAGTGTTCAACAATTACTTAGAGAATGAGGCATTTCTTGTTACATACCCTCCAATATTGGACTACCAGGATTTTTTTTTTTTTCTGTTCGGTGTCTGATAGTCATTGCATTGTAGCTGTTTTTGCCATCCCACATATTGTAAATAAAACACTTTGGATCATTTGCCGTAGCAGCATCTGCTCGCACTATACATGTGTTTGACTTGTGTGTAGTGATCTTGTTGAGACTGGACAGTATCAGATGCCTCATTCAAAACAATGCAGTGGTTTGGGCACATGTTCTTCATTGAGAGATAACTCTACTAACTTGTAGAAACAATCTGCTTGGTTCCGTTCTGTATTTTAATCCAACAAATGCCCTGTAAGTTAACCACCATTTAACTGTTAATTATTCTGCTCATTTTTGAGATTCAACAGCGCTGATGTTTGGAGTGTGTCACCACCCAACGAACGGTACACTACAAATGTGCTGGTGTTAATTCAACACCTAGGCTGTTCATTTTAACAAAGGCATCCACATCAAATGGTGTGTAAAGTAACATTTAATAAATGTTCAGCACCCAATAGAAGAAGAAATGTCTTACCGTCATCAAGATGTTAACAATTTTTCTGAAAGTAGCGAATTCATTCGCAGTACCCGCACAAAGAGTCATTTCATTGTGGCAGTCAGTTCCAGAGTTTTTTCCCCCAGGAGGTGGTGGCGCCACTAGACATTGCAGTTTTTACAAGACCCTTTCACCTGGCGTGCATCTCTCTGTGCGTGAACGTTGCCTTGATTTTTATACTTTCGACAACTGGCTGGTTGGCCAAACGTTTCATGGTGGACATGCATTCATTACCTGAGACATGCTCAGACGTTTTGTGGTCTTGCAGAGTCTTTGAGCCACCTTCAAAACCAAATGGCAGCAAAGCAGAATACGGGCACAAAACGATGAACATGACATCCTCAACTCCATTTCCTGTAGGCCTGCATGGCCAAATGAGATAACACGAGAGGTGTTTTTGCAACTCGGTAACTAGTTGGCGAGGCTTTGTTTTCTAGACTGTGGAAGAGAATGAGCAATTCCACAGACATAGATAATGCATGCATTAACTTTTCCGACGAACTCTTCCATGCAGTCAAATTCCTTCAAGGACACATGGCATTTCTTACCATCGCATTTCCATGTTACATTTTGGAGATTCGGCCCATTGCTTGTCAATCGGCTGACAAATGACGCTTATTAGACTGAAAGGAATCCGCTGGACTACTCACCAGTCCCCCCAAAAAGTCACGGTAAGTAAGTTTGAATAAACATGCAGCTCGCCAGTCTAGAGGCCTACACCTCCTTGAACCAAAACATGTTAATGAACCTGACTGGCCTTGCGGCCATCATGATACTGAAAATAAATTGTCTCGAGCGACCAACTTCAATCATTACGGACATCATTTCAAATTTAAATGGCTGCCAGTCAGGGTCGAATCCCGATGACACCCCATTTTAACAATGTCTCAGTGTTACATCCAAGACGACAGTCGTGTTAATGCAACACCGACGTTCTGTTTTTAACACTGTCCCCAAACTTTTAGCACTGGCCGATTTGCAGTGAACACATTCCTGGATACATGTTTACATTTTTGGCACTTAAGATTCATGCGTTTAGTCGGAAATTAAGAAAATTGTTTTCAGTGATTTGTACTTTGCCCGTAAAACTGGAAAGGGGAAAAAAGTAAAGCAAAAATCAAAAACAATGATCCTTCTGAGAAGTGATGTCCAATAAATCTTGTCATTTAAAGACAACGAAGAGTAGCAGAGTAGTTGTCCAACTGTACATCCACATGTAATCATATTTTCTAAAAAGCATACTTTTGTGACACTTTTTATCAACTTGGTTGGCACTCCTCCAGCGAGAGAACATCCTTACTAGTTAATAAAAAAGCCCTCCTTCCAAAATGGTGAATATTTCATGTGTTTCAAATTGTTTCAAAGTTCACCTGCTAAGTTTGTGAATGATTGTAATGTATTGTTTGTGTTCTCTTGGGAGACTTAGAACCATGCGTGGCACAGAAACCCAGTAACAAGTTCTCAAATGGCCTTGAATATTTGCTTCCCATCTTTGAAGAATGGGAGATTTTTGCTTTTTTTTTTTTTTTTGGTCGGTGTTGTTATTTTTTAAGGTGCTTTGTATAAAAGTGACAATAACGTTTATTACAGATGTTTGATATCCTAATTTCCATCCTATTTTGTGAAGAAGAGAGTACTATAACATGCAGGAGAATCCAAACTCCGCTGACGTGTCTATTGGTACCACACAGGGTCTGATCTTTGCTTTGTAACATTTTCCCCACATGACTCTAAAGTATGTTAGATCTTTTCTAGCTTTGTAGAGACTTTGTATGCATATGCGATTCACTTTCAAATAAATGGCCAGTTCCAAAATGCTGTTTTGTCACGATTTGTCTGTCTATCAGCAAAACTTAATGTGAATTACATCCTGTCACTGTAATTGGACTGCAGTATGAGCTCAATGACAAATAGTTGTAATATTTCATGCTCGGTGGTTTCAAAAAGTTGCCAATTTGCCAACAGTCTGTCTATGTTGCACAAAGTATGCCAAATTTTACAAGAGCAAAACATGTATATAAATGTGCCCCGCAATTGATTGACAACCAGTCGAGGGTGTACCCTGCCTCCTGCCCAAAATCGACTCGGATAGGCTCCAACCTACCCGCGCCACCAATGAAGACAAGAGGGATTGACAATGGATGAAGGGATGGATTGATGGATTTGCACCTGGATGGTCTTGGACTATGCGGTGTAATGTCCTTTTGTGAACACTGGAGGGAACCAGACTATGAGTACTAAACTTTACATCATATGTGCTTATTTAAAATGCATGGAAAGTGAAAACCTCTCACAAACCTGTCGTGAATTAATTATTGTCAAGATAAAACACACTGCTCTTGACTAGCATCCCCCAATTAGTTCTCACTGAGAGCCAAATTATGTCAGGGTTGCCAAGAGGTTTTTTTAATGACTAATTAAATATTGTTTTATGTGCAGATTTTATTGTTGCTGGTATTATTATAAGTAGTATTGTAGTATGGTTTGTTGTCAAAGCAGATACCATGTAGCACAGAGTAGTATCATTGTACTGAGGGTCAGACAAGAGAGAAAAAAAAGTGCAATTGAAAGAAAAAAGTCCAATATCAATTTGCGTTTTCAAAGCCCCCTTTTGAAAATTTCGGTCAACATAATATGAGCAGTTTGATCAAGAGAAGTGGAAAAAGGGTGTGCTCATGCAAAGATGACAGATTTTTTTTAGTTTTTCTTATACAAAAGTGGAATACAGTATTCCCGCATACCCATATCAGTAGCATTCATGCTGATTGTTAAGATGTTAATCTCTTAGTAGAAACAAATGAAGCAATCAACTACAAAATGAGTGTCAAAATATCCAAATGGATTTGAGCATTCTCCACAGACAGCTGTCAGGAGCATTTCTGCAACCCCACATTATGTGCTAATAAAAACAAAACATAAAATACAATCCAATCTAGATTTATACATTGTCTGGTGGGTTTTCTTTCTTATAAACGCACAGTTTTGGCGTTGAACAACTTGCTCGTCACTTGTCAACATAACATAAAGCTAGCATTAGCTCCCCTGGTCCAAACGGCAGCAATGATCACGTGGTTTGCTTCCAATATTGCAGATAAGACCGTGGGAGTGGAGGCAAGGTGGCCCATTCAGCTAATGTGACAATTTATCCACTTGTTGGTCTCACCAAGCCGCACTGATTCGGCACGGGCCTGGTCTCACGGGCCGGAATTGACCCGTAGGCCGGTTGATAATTGCTCTAGAGCAATAAGATGACTTATCTATTTAAATTAGCATGTGACATTATATGAGCTTTTCCTTACTCTATGTCCCTGTTAATTAGAATTAGAAAGAATAAATCATTTATCATTGTTATTTTAAATATTCTTGGCAGTGTCTGTGTCTGTTCTGTTTTTGGCAATGGTGACCTCACAGGAAATTAGTTCAAAGATTAGAAAAATAGGCGGTGTTCTCTCATAGCCGAGACACCACATTTAGACAAATCGTCCTTCTCAAATCTACTTTTGTGTACATACACTCCTGCTCCGTGTGTGTGTGTGTGTGTGTGAGACGTGATTATTAGTGTTTATTCTTTGCGCTTGTCTCCCAACAAACCTCATGGATTCTTCAGAGCAGAGTTTTAGATAAAAACAGACTAATGACACACAGCATTACCGTGACAGTCTCTATCTCACACACAAATGCTCTTTAGACAGATGAATCCTTTTATGGGATTCCTCGCCCATACTTAAGCCTGAAATAGTTAAAGAAAGGATAATGGAGTCATACACTTTTAACTGCAATATATGAATAACTCTGTAGGACCTAATAGACGGATTTTCATCTGCTTTGTGATGAGTCCACAGCTGTGCTTTATCATCATCAGATCTGTTTGGCTTTTTATAACAAGGCCCGCAGCTGTGCAAAAACCTGGCTCATGTTCATCATGGGACTGTTTCGTATGGGTCATCAAATATATCAATGGTGGCCAACCCACGGCTCGCGAGCCACATGCGGCTCTTTGGCTGGCTCAATGCGGCTCCCGGGCTTTCAAATCACAAGCGTCAAAAACGCTTCGGCGGTGGCGCTGCCATTCAAACAACGGCGCTAAATACACAGAATTTATTACGTCAGCCTATCATCAAACCCGATACATACAGGGCAACCAATCAGATGACAACTGAATCACCGTGCATGCGCAAACAACGGTGCTCGGCGCTAAACGCTAAGCTAGTCAGCGAATTACCTCAGATTTTAAGGTGGGGGTGCCCAGTACGTCAATCGCGATCGATTGGGAGCCAGCGGACGAGTGGAGCGCGAGTGTTGGGAGGAGGAAATGGGTGCGAAAAAAACTTTGTCTTTGTGTTTCGAATTCATTCTGTTCGATGACGTTCCGGTTGTCGTTTGTGTGTGTGTGTGTGTGTGTGTGTGTGTGTGTGTGTGTGTTTGTGTGTGATATGGCTCTTTGCAGTAACACAGTGAAAAAATTAAATATATCATTCATTCTTTCAGATATTGTCGGTTCAACTATTGTGTTGTGTACTGTGAAACATCGTTTTGCCTCTGCCGTACTATTATTATACTACACTAAGTCAAGAAAGAAGTGCAAACAAGAATTAGAACTAGAATTGGAGTAACTGTACTCACATTTGGTATCAATAGCACAACGAAGTTTACGTCTTAATTCAATCCCAATTGTATTTTATTTCTGTCCTGTATTTGTTTTTGTGCACATGAACAAGGAGGAGGAGGAGAACACGAGAGGGGGCGGGGCTCAAAGCTTCCACTAGCCTGCTCTTGTCTCCCGCGCGCACACACACACGCAGCCTGTCCCACCACAGGCCGGCACGCGCGCCTTGTGCTCTCTGCTCTCGTTTTTTCTGCCGGGGACAGAGTGACACGATGTCCACGCAGCGGGAAGAGACCGTGCGGAGTCGACGACGGACAAGAAATGGATGCAATTACTTTCGAAATGAGCTTTGACACTCATTGATCCTTTCAGTATTCACTTTAGGAATTTTGCCGTCAGTTTTACTTTTGTTCGATTGACTCTGACACCGGCGTTTCAGTTCCACGGATTGATTAAAAAAAAAAAACAGCATCTCTCTAATCGTTTACATGGAGCCAGAAGAAGGCAAAGTCTCTGTGTGGGTCTGCCGGGAAGAGAAGCTGGTCTCAGGGCTGACTAAGAGGACCACATGCACCGATGTGGTCCAAGTCCTGCTGGAGGACCAGAACCTGCGGCAAGGTGCCTCAGCTGGAATGCTATCAGGACCCCCTCAGTCCTATTGCATGGTGGAGAAATGGAGGGGCTTTGAGAGGATTTTACCCAACAAGACCAAAATCCTCCGACTATGGAGCGCCTGGGGGGACGAGCAGGAGAACGTCCGCTTTGTCCTGGTCAAGAATGATGCGTCACTTCCCAACAATGGGCCTCGGAGTGCTGAGGCCCGTGTGGTCCAACGTCGGGAGAATTGGGGTCCCGGCGGAGTGATCAGGGCCCCCGTTAGGACCTGCTGGCCCGCCACAGCCAACAACTTGTCCCAGGAGCGGCAGAGGCGCATTGTGAGGAAGGCCTTCCGAAAGCTGGACAAGATGAACAAAAAGAAAGAGCAAGCGCTCGGTAAAGATAAGAGCTCCGCGGAAAAGATGGAAACTTTGGTCCATTTGGTGCTTTCGCAGGATCACACCATCCGCCAGCAGATCCAGAGACTCGAGGAGCTGGATAAGGAGATTGAGAGCTACGAGTCCAAGGTGCACTTTGAGCGCATGAAGAGACACGGCGTCAACTATGTGCAGGACGCCTACTTGGAGGACTCCTCTGCGTTCCCGGAGGACCGTACGCACAAAATCGCTCCAGAAGCGCTGGCCCAGTTCGAGGAGTACGCGCGGCAGTGCGAGGAGGTGGTGCGGCTGCAGGAGGAGTTGACGGAGCGAGAGGCGCTCATGGAGAGCATCACTGCGGAGATCCAAGAGGAGCTCAACCTTCGCTGGATGAAGCGACGACGGGAGGAGAGAGAAGATGAGAAAATGTCGGAAATGTGCCTGTCTGCTCCCCCCGTGCTGGAGTGCGTGTCTGGAGAGGAGCTGGTGTTGGAGGAGGAAAGAATCAAAACGCAGCTGAACACCAGCCTCTACATAGGCCTGCGACTCAAGACCGACCTGGACGGCATTCGGGGGGACTTGAACCTGAGTCTTGCACTCCTGGAGAGCAAGGAGACTGAAATGCTGGACCTACTGGCCAAAGTGGAAACTATGGAAATAGATCAGGTGGACAGCAAACTGGATGATGACGATAATGATGCTGAGGATGATGATGATGATGATGATGACGACGACGAAACAAAGGTAGATGAGGGCGCAGTGATGCCAGTGGAGAAGAGCGGCATTTGGGTGGAGCAGGCTCGAGGTCTGTCAAAGGCCTGCAACACCAACGACGAGGACTCGGACACAGGCTTGAGCTCCATGCACAGTCAGGACTCTGACAACCCTCCTGTGTGTGAGTCTCTGGTCTAAACCAAATAACATGGACTAACAACGCACCTCAATCCAAATGCTATTAGAATTGCAAAGTCATACATTTACTTTTAGTCGAGTAAGCGAACGTTTGGTTTGAAAGGCCATGGCTGACTTGTGACCACGGAGTGAGTTCAAAGAGTGCCACTTCTTGGGCTATTTTATCAACTCTGTAAAAGTACACCATATTGGCATGTCAATATAATATATCAAATCACAGGTGTCAAACTCAAGGTCTGCCAAATAATTTCATGTACAACGAAAGCAAATTATGTTGCGTCCATTCCACATTTCTTGGATTTACTTTAACATTGAAATATTTCAAACATGTTTTTTTTTTTGGCCTCCAAACCACTTCTTAAAACAAATCCAACAATTTCCTCAGCTTTCTTCTGACCTCTGGTTCCAAAACGAGTCACCATCAATTTGCTATGCATGTAAGGAGTAAATCACTCAATTCTACCTCAGCCTAGATGTGGCTTCACAGTCACAACGGAACTCTGAGAAACCAAAATTGCAACGTGGCCCTCGCAAAAATGAGTTTGACGCTGAAATGAACTACTAACTTGGTAAAAGAAAAAAAGAAAACAAAAAGATTCTCACCTGGAATGAGAGCAAGCGAGCTTCCTGTTAGAGTGGCTCTGACCACCATATTCATGTATTTTCCTATTAACGGTCACATTTAAAACCCTGTAGAACCCAATAAAACCTTTGGTTCTTTGGAAAATGATGAATTATACATTCAATGACTGCTATGTGTTCACTGAACACCAAGATATATATTTTTTTCAAATATTCAATGCCTTAATCCTAATTTAGGATAAGGGCCAAATTTGACCCTTTGGGATTTGAGGGTAGCATTTGAGTAGCAGAATTTATAGGGGCCAAATTTGACCCCGTGGGTTCTCCAGGGTTAAGCACAGCACAGTCTGCGACTCTTCTGACAGGTTAGCCACAAGGTTACGCGAATGCATTATAGGCATGCTACCACTCTACAAAACAGCGGCGGCGAACTGGAACCCATGGGATGAAAGATTATTTGATCCAGCCCACCAGGCAAATCTAAAAACAAACAAAAAACAAGTCAAACCTCAAAGTTGGGTTTGGTTTCCAAAACACAATTATAATGTAACGACAAAACATTTGTTCAATCGTATTCTATTTTTCATATATTCTGTATGGCCCTCGGAGGACTTCATTCAACTCGTTGTCATGGTGTTGTCCTCAATCTGGGGGGGCTCACTATATTTGGCAAATTCTAGCGAAAACCACACGCCATAGTTAATATTTTATGGTCACTCTGAACCGTTTCCCGTAATTAGTGGCAAAAGGATTGCTTCGTGAATTGCAAGTCATGTCATTATTTAATAATGATCTACTACCATTAGGAGGGGGGGGGGGGGGGATGCTAAGCTGTTGTTGAGTGGCCATAACTTGACAAGCACGAGTCACTGTCTATGTTGTTATCTATTGACTTATGGCTGACATATCTTGAAACGAATATGAATACTTTTGATAAAGACTTTGTAAGGCCCTATAGATATGACATCAGTTCATTTCGGCCTAATCGAAAAAACAAACAATGCACATGAATACTGTCATGAATCATGAAAAACTCAACTGTGTGCTTTGTAAAGTGCGTAAGCCCAGTAGTAGTTGTAATTCTCCTGGGTGGAAACAGCACAATCGTCGGTCCTTCCAAGACAGTGTCATTACTTTTTCTGAATGTTTGGTTACAGAGTAACTACTGTTCCGCTACTCTCGAGCACTGAAAAAAGATTAACTTATCTCTCTTTTTATGAAGACATTATTTTATTTGCAATAATGACAGTTAGTTAACATTTGAATATTTTAGGATTATTACCTGCAGTAATTCTGCACATTGCATAAACATAACAGAATTCAGTACTGTCCCGGATGACGCTATGAAATTTGAGTTTCTCATGTTGCGCTAAGAGTGTGTTTTACAGTTCTTACAAGGCAGTATGAGGATCATGACATTGTGACATTTGTGGATCAAAATGTCATACCTTAATCTTTCATTTCCCTTTTGAAAACAAAATAAACCATTTTCTTTGAGACATGGTCTTTTATTCGGGTCTTGAGTAACCGACCTGGTCTTTGTTTTTTGCATCTTATTGTGTTTGTGAGTCTCAAGCCGTGAACCATCAGATTTGAAAACAATTCTAGAAATATATATTTCAGTCACAGCAACTTTCAAGTTAAAAAGTATTTTAGGCTTTATTTTGTTATTCCTTAACAATCTAGTTAGGTAGTCCAATTATTATTATTATTACTTTTTTTTTGTCAGATAAGCAAGAACGGTAAGCTAACATGAACACCGTTGGATTGCATTGTAAGACTGTTGTGGTGACAAATCCTACATGTCTGATATAGTAGTAAAATAGTAAAGAGTCATAAATTTGTTGGAGCCAAGTTAAGGGCCATTTTGTCGGGTTCTCCCAGGCCGCAACATGGCAACATCGCTTTCATAATCACTGGCTTCAGATCAGCGACTCACAGGCTCCACATGCCCTCAGATATGCAATCAGCTCCAGTGTGGCTTCATTATAGCACATAATTACACATGACTGTATGTGTCGAAATAAACAGCAAAACCTCTGACTTGTAGCGTGGCTGTTTTTTTTTCAGCACGAGAAGCATGTCAAGAGCGGCGTTATATTCGGCGTTCTGTAAGTAACTTTGCTTTGGCTTTATATGGCAAATGGAAAAAGAATTCGCACAGACTGGGGCCACGGTGAAAGGTGTGTGAATTCAAGCATGTATGAATGAATACATGTGTATGCTGGTCGTTACTCCCTGATCACTCTTGCATGAGCTTCTGCTCTAATCGCGACAGCCTGAAAGAGAGACGTGAATACACTCCTGCGAGCTCATGTTACCATGAAAGTAACACACCTGCACATAGCCTACGGGCGAAGTCTTCCAGGGTCAGGCCACTTCCCACTTGCCGCCTCTGCTGTCTGAACACGCAGGCAATTAAAGCAAATGTTCTTTTTAATTTTTTCGCTCTATTTACAATGAATAGGACATGATTCGGTGCGTCATTAAAAGGACTCTGGTGCTGATCGAAATTCATAAATATTTTCGTTGTAATCATCAGTGCATAGTAATAATATTTATATGTACAGCACTATGTGTAAATGTTATTTGTTTTATTTTTATTTTTTGCTCACGTTGGACATGACCAACAAGAGTTTAGATACTGCATCCTCACTAGCCACAACTTTATGTACAACTGCACAAGATTTTTTTTTCAGTCTGGATTTGTAAATGTAACAACGTTGACACTACCGAAGACAGAAAATTCTATCAATTACCGGTACTGTGGTTAAAGTCAATAAAACCGGATTGAAAACTCAACCAAATCTCAAGTACATCACTGCCCAAAGCCATAATTGCTGATCGAGATCTTACATTAGAGAGGGGTTGGGGGAGCGGTTAGCAAGTCTACTTCGCAGTTGAGAGCTTTCTGCTTTTAAATCCCCCCCCCCCCCACCCCCATATAGATTTCAATGTCTGGCCATGCTCTTGCCAAGTGGAGGGGGTGGGGGTCCCTGTCCCTAGTCTAAAAAGTTTCACTTTTAGTAGAGATCACTTCCTGAAACATCTTAATTCATTTTGACCATGTTTGGGTGTGAGCCACCGTGCATTTGAACTTCAAGTTTAGCAAATTCAGCAGGCCTAGAAAGTGAATACACATGTATTTTTTTAACATACTTGCATGTTCATAAAGGACATGTACCATTGTCGTTTCCCACATAAGGAAATTCTGTTTTAAGGAAAGATTGGACATCGCAAATATGATTACTTACTACAGAATATTTACCTGTATCATTTAATTCATTTGAGTCCAGTAAAACAAACATGTCTTATCAACCTTACTAGCAATAGTTAATCCCTCATTAAAGTCAACATAAAAAAAAAGAATACATTTTCAAATAAATGGTTGGAAAAAGACCTAAAAATGCCATAAACTCATTTTAGTGCCAAAGTGATGTCTAATGAGGTGCCCATTTGCAGTTTTTTAAAAAGTAAATGTGTGTAAAAACATGAATGAATTCTTTGAAATGGGGCTTTCGGATTAAGGTGATGGTTGGGCATTTGGAATTTCTATTTGACAATTCTGTTAAAAAAGTAGGACATAGTTCAAATGAATCTGTCCATATGGGAAAAAAAAACGTGTATGGTTTATATACAGTATTTTAAGCATCATCTCTTCCTTACCTAAATGGAGTAGCATTATCCCTTAAAACAGGGGTGCCCAAACGTTTTGGACCGAAGATCTACTTTTCGATCAACTAACCTCACGGGATCTACCCTTACCGGCACGCGCGCGCGCGCGCACACACACACACACACACACACACACGCACACGCACGCCATGTTGAGAAACAGCCTGAAACTGAGGTATGCGATGCACTTTTGCAGCCTGTTAACTATCGTAGCTCACACGTACCGTTTTAAAGTGCTTCCCTGGGCCCTCCTAGATTCCTATTCTTTGCCCGTGCCCTCGGTGAATTGTACACAAAGCAAACTCTGAATGAGAATAATGACGATAAAAGATAGAGCGCAACAGCTCTGATCACAAGTTGCAATTGCAGACTGCTGAGTGCTAACAATTCCCAGTGACGTAATCACGCACCACCGTAAATTCAAGATTTACCTGCTTTATCTTATTTTTTTAAATATTTATTTTGTGAAAACGAGACTGATAGGATGATTAGGGTGCAGCGTACATTAACACAAAAAAATATATTACTAACGTGTACAAAGACACACAAATGGTTGTTTGTTTTTTTTCTCCTCGACACTCTTCGGATCTACTTGGGACCTGTCTTAGATCTACCGGTAGATCAGGATCGACGTAATGCGCACCCCTGCCTTAAGACAATAGACAGGTTGGGCCAATAAAATATTGCTACTTTTTAAATCATGCACACGTTTTTGAAATGAAAACTTTTTCAAAAATTGTCTTTACCATTAACGTCTGATACCAAAGGTTCCCCACTTTGTCTTGTTTTCGACACAGTTCAGCGACTCATAACATGTTCAATCCATGCTCCTCTTCTGTGGCTTACAGTTGCAACAGGCACATTGGAATTTGTTTCAGTGCATGACAACCCGTCGACAACTTTTCAACGCCCCCCTGCCTCCCCGATCCCCCCCAACCACCAAGCAATGTCCTCAGCTCTCTTTATTTACAAACACATACATCATGTTAGACGTGGCATGCCACATGACACGCCAATAACAACACAAAAACAAAAAACTTGCAGATTCTCTTTTTTAAATGTGCAAGACTCTCACAAGCAAACATGACGTCACGCATAAACGTGATTGGCTATTACAGAGAACACTGGCCCGCTTAACCTCGCTTCATGTTAGAAAACTATGATCGACTGTCCCCCAGATTCACGTGCACATTTCTACCTATGCCCACATCAACCTCAGAAAATGATCACCTCATTATGAGGGATGTTCGTGTTTTCTGAAAGATCTTTGCGTTTTTCTGACAGCAAGGGACGTTTGGCTTTTTTTTTAATGGATAGGGAAACACTTAATGCCTATAAAATCCCCAAAATAAGGGTGATTGTTTTGATATTTTCAGAGTGGGCATGAGTACATATGAGCATGTGAATTTTGATGGTTCCGAGTAGTTTTATGAGATTTTGAACCCCAAACTTCTGAACCGCGAGCCAGACCGAACCGCTGTGCTGGATGTGTTTAATAGTGATACCCAATAGTGTGCTTGTGGCCAAATTGCTTTCAAACGTTGACTCTGCCTTGTGCAGATAACATGGGTCCCGAGGCCGCTGTCTGTCAGCTTTCTCATGATTCACGTCAAGGTGGTCACCCGATACAAGCTGCTGCCACCCAACCCCGTTCGTCTCATTCCAACACGTCGCTTGTCAAAGAGGGAACATGTTTTCATCCTGCGGTTGTATTAATGACGGTGTGCGGTTGCTAATTCTTGACTTACTTGTCGACTCCTTTGATTTTGGATTGACATTAATGACTCTTCAGTCCTCAGTGGCAGTTAAACAGGTTCGTTTGATATCAACACGCTGTCTCGGTTTCCCTTTCCTTGTACACGCGGGTGACTGTAAACACTGCCAAACTGAAGTCTATAATGAAAGACTGTTAGCAGATTGATGCCTTAAAAGAACAGTTGCCACTGGCACTCATGTTCAGATCAGTAAAGTCACTGACTATGTTTACATGCAATCAAGAACCCTTTTAAAACACAAACATTATCAATACTTTGGCTTTGAAAGTCACTACATGGCTTTAAAAGGCCTTGTAAACATATTGCCCATATTAGGGTTTTCAATTAAAGACCCCGATAAAACCCCTGGGTTACTACTTTTCCAATTCCAATATTTGGCCATAAACTGTAAATGCCAAAATACCGTAAACACATAAATACCTCAGTTGAAAGGGACATCGCTTGTGTTTTGCGGGTGCTCCTCAAGGTATCTTGCCCTTTCAAGTACAGGAAGCATCCCGTGCCTGTCGTGTAACCTACTGTTGTACACAAGCAGAGATAAACAAACGTGCCAAGTGCTGACGCAGCACAGAACCGCTCTTTTGGAGCCACAATCTTCTTAGTGTGGTGAGTGCCAGGCATGAAATGGCTTTTATTAATGACAGATAGTAAGACGTGAAAATTTTATATTAAATGTGTATATTGCAGTTGTGGTGGCACGGTGGTCGAATGATTAGCATGCCGGCTTCACAGTGCAGAGGTGCAATGTTTGATTCTGGCTCTGGCCTTCCTGTGTGGAGTTGGGACGTTCTCCCCGTGCCTGCATGGGTTTTCTCCGGGTGCTCAAGTTTCACATTCCACAAACATGCTTGGCAGGTTAATGGAACACTAAATTGTCCTTAAGTGTGATTGTGAACACCAATGGTTGTTTGTCTATGTGTGCCCTGCAATTGGCTGTCAACCAGTTCAGGGTATACCCTGCTGACTGCCCAAAGACAGCTGGGATAGGCTCCAGCATGCCCGCGACCCATATGAGGATTAGCGGATTAGAAAATGGATGGATGGATATTGCAGTTGATCACAATGAACATGCATATGGGAGTAACTGTCTCTGCTCACACATGTCGATGGGTTATTCCAAATGTTTCAGAAACCTGAATTTTGACGTTTGTTTGTTTGTTTGTTTATTGAACATAAAACATATATACAGTAATAATTTGACAGAAAATAAGGTAGATAAAAAAAGTAAAAAGAAAGAAATCAATCTTCATTCAACACAGTTATTATGTTCAAGGGAGTAGGAAGAAGTCAAAAACTTATCTAGTCCTACCCCGTTATGTGATTGTATCTAATAAATCATTTTTATATCAATCAGAAAAGAAAAAAGTAAGAAGAAAGAAGTCTCCATTAAGGCTCATACTTTACTCTTAACCGTGATATTTTTACAACTTTTGGTTTGTATCGGGATTATATACTTCCACACCCTGACACTCTTGTGTCAATTTTCTCTTGTATTCATAATGGATATTTATATACCTTTCTCTATTTATCAACTTAGTTCTGATTTATCATTATATTTAATGTTTTGAATTTATCAAAACCCGTTACACGTTAACCCAAATATTTATGTCATGATAATATAATACAGTCAATGCAAAATTCACATTTACTCCCTCTCCTAAGAAGATAATCCATCCATCCATCCATTTTCTACCGCTTATCCGGGGTCGGGTTGGGAGTGAAGCAGCTTTAGCAGGGAAGCCCAAACTTCCCTCTCCCCAGCCACTTCTTCCAGCTCTTCCCGGGGATCCCAAGGCGTTTCCAGGCCAGCTAGGTGACATAGTCTCTCCAGCATGTCCTGGGTTGTAACCGGGGCCTCCCGCCGGTGGGACATGCCCGGAACACCCCACCTGGGAGGCGTTTAGGGGGGGGTCCTAATCAGATGCCTGAGCCACCTCATCTAGCTCCTCTCGACATGGAGGAGAAGTGGCTCGACTCTGAGCCCCTCCTGGATGATCGAGCTTCTCACCTTATCTCAAAAGGAGAGCCCAGACACCCTGCGGAAAAAACTCATTTCAGCCGCTGGTATCCAGGATCTTGTTCTTCACGACACATAGCTTGCTACCATAGATGGTCCAAGCAGATAATATTTTTATGTTTTAGTTTTATATGTAGTCTTAATTAAAAACTACAAAAATATGCAAATCATTGTATTTATTGGGGGCGGCCCGGTAGTCCAGTGTTTAGTACGTCGACGACGAGTGCAGAGGTATCAGGTTCAATTCCATCTCCGGCCTCCCTGTGTGGAGTTTGCATGTTCTCCCTGGGACTGCGTGGGTTTTCTCCAGGTACTCCGGTTTCCTCCCACATTCCAAAAACGTGCATGGCAGGCTGATTGAACACTCGAAATTGTCTCTAGGTGTGAGTGTGGGCATGGATGGTTGTTCATCTCTGTGTGCCCTCCAATTGGCTGGCAACCGATTCAGGGTGTCCCCCGCCTACTGCCCGAAGACAGCTGGGATAGGCTCCAGTTCGGAAAATGAATGAATGAGTGAGTGAATGTATTTATTGGGATGTAGTCTTTGTTAGTTCATATGATAGCGAGTATGTAGTACATAGGCTGGATTTACATTGCATCAAAACGAGTGGCACAATTTGGATACACATCAGAAATAGAAAGTAATACATGGATTGGTATACTGTATTTTCAGATCAAAATTATCCCTCTTCCAAACACAAGTGTGTCAGATAGTGTATACTCCAATGACAGCTCAGCATAAACACACTCCGTGGATGTGCAACAGTCAACGCGAGCCTTCTGTCACTGAAATAGACCGACTGCTACCAAAGACATATACTTGGGGTTCAAATCAGGCAAATAAATACATTAAAAACACACACACCTTAAATCAGGCATGTCCAGCTCTGGGCCTGGAGGGCCACTGTCCTGCCAGTTGAGTTGAGTTGAGTTTTCCATCTCTCGTGGCTGCAACACACCTGATTCAGATGATCAGCTCATCAGCCAGCTCTGAGGCAGCATTTGAAGAATCCTGATTATTTAAATCAGGTGTGTTGCTCCTGGGAGAGCTGGAAAACAGGCAGGACAGCGGCCCTTGAGGACCGACTTTGGACACCCCTGCCTTAAATCTTAACTTCAGCGAAAGCACATACATTGAAAACTTGTCTAAATATGTGACATTCGCGCCGTGTCCACCAGTGGGAGCCTGTGGAATGACGCCACGTTTAAATTAATTTGGGAAGGAGTCAGTGCAGGTCACGTTGACAGTATGTAACACTTAATGTTTAGGTTATTTATGTCATTTGTAAATTTAAATGTCCCCAGTGTGGGACAAATAAAGGATATCTTATCATTCTTTACTTCTGTGTTTCACTGCTCCGTGATGACATTGCAAGTACTGTTCTCTCAGTGTCAACAAAGTGTGTCACTTGAAATGCAAGTGTGAATAAATCACGCAATAGACGCAATAGGCAACAGCAGTGTCAATTCAGCTTTTGCCTTCATTGGGACCTGGACCATGGACCATCATCGCATTTAGGACAAAAGTGGGCCTCAGTCAACATGAACGCAGATTGCTGTCATTTGGCATCCTAACAAACCTAAGGCTAGAGATACTAAAAGCTGAATGCTCATATTATTGTCGTTCAGTCAACTGATCAAGTCAAGTGTATTTTGATAAAGAGAAATACCGGTAATAAGTGCACATTTTCCCAACCTACAACCATCATACAGCTCTGTGCTCCAAGTGAGAAGTTGTAGAAGGAATGTAACACACAAGCGCAAGTCACTGAAAAGAAAGTAACATTCGAAGATACTCCACCCAGAGGCCCATCCATCTCACAATAGCGTTTTCCATGTCCAGAGATAAGTCGTCTTATTATTGAATGGTTCTGATTGAATTATTTCTCCTTCGTACATCCAGATCAGTCCTTGTAATAAAAAGTTACTGCACAGAAAAAAGTGGAGTGGGACAAAGGCTTTTCCTTACATGACTCGGTGTATTACACATTTGATAAGTGGACTGTTTTGTCATTGTGGTACAGTACTTTCTGTTAACTGGGAGTGGATTGAAGAAGAGACAAGTGTTAGCAAAGTGTTGCATGTGTGTGTGTGTGTGTGTGTTTCCGTCCACTTGGTGGTGAGCTCATCGGAGGTGTGTGGGGTGGTGCAAGGTCAGTGAGCTAACACAGCTTGCATGCATCTCTTAACCTCAAACACTGCAGTTTACATCATAAAACCTGGAAACACGTGTTGCATGTGTGTATTTGTGTGCTAAGCTGTTATGCGAGATATGCATTACAGTATATTTGCTGTTGTGTGGGATTTAATCTAATATGGCCATTACAGTGGTATGTAAGCGTCTGGCTTTCCCAGATGTAGTGGCGGATTTTGTGGCCGCTACTCATAGCTCCGAGTTTCCTGAACGCAACATAGTGATAGCTGCTCTGCCATTGGCTATTACCTAGCATCTTCCTGGCATCCCGTTGCCTAAGTGGGACCTCTACCGTATGAGTCTATGCGTGTAATATAGATAGATAAGTGTCTTCTGGCCATGAGGGGCTCGGATAGTTTTACTTAAATACGAGTCACCTGGAAAAAGTGTTCACCAGTAGGGCGATCGCTCACAATGCTGATGTTTGCCCAGGACATTTTCGAAGGATTGTTAAAAACCGACAAAAGCAAACATCCTTAGATCAGTTGGTTGCAAAACGCCAGGCAAAAAACACTTCTGAGAGAGAACATGCACTTAAGAGGGCAAAAAAACAATGCGGATGCAGTTAAAAGTTAAATGAACATCATTTTTATTCTTTACTCTATTCCAGGGGTGGCCAACTCGCGGCTCTCTGGCTGGTTCAATGCGGTTCCTGGGTTTTCACACGACAATTGTCGAAAACACTGCCATTCAAACAACAGCGCTTTAATACACAGAACGTACTACGTCAGCCTATCGTCTATCCCGTTACTTGATTGACATAGAGGGCAACCAATCAGATGACCGAATCAACCAATTAATTTCATAAGCAGAGGTACCACTGTATTTTGATTTCTAATTGGTCAGCAAGTAAGAATCTGAAAAACAAGGTGAATCAAGCGCATTGGCCATGCAGACATGATAATACACCAACATCCTATTATCGAATGTGCATTTTATTTGTTTTGATTATTCAAACATATGATTAGATTTGTTGTAATTTTTTTTATTATACTGTAAATGATATCTGACTGGGGTATTGAAATGTTCCCACACCAACTGCATAAAATTGTGTGAAGGACTCTTCAACATGTGGCGCATCACAAATCGTCAACAATTGCAACAACTAGTCTTTCCATTGGACACCTATCTTCCATCAAGGCTCATACACAATGAAAAAATGAACTTTTATGAATCGTCAAAGAAACAATATGTAGTAATGCAACCTTGAAATAAAAGTGGCATTGGTTTCCGACCATTTTTTTGTTTTTAGTTGAATCCTTCCCCTCATGTCCAGTAATTTCATAAATTAAACTTCCGCATCCAAGACAGGAAGAAAAAATGCAATACATGCACAATACCTGTATGCGGAATCTAAGCATCTTCAACGCAAAATGTCTTTTGATCCTGCTACTGTGTACGAGCCAAATTTTCTTCATTGTGAATACAATTTTTAAATGCCCCTGGGAAAAAGAAAACAATTGCCTTTTCCTCATGTTACGTGATCTAAGAAGGACATTCAGTAAAACGCGAGCTGACAGTTGAGTTTATTTGAGAAGAGCACTGAAAGCCGACTGCTTTTGAATCGAATTGTAACGTATAACCTGGATGGGGCGGGGGGGGGGGGGGGTGTTATACGTTCCTGTGGAATATACAATAGATGTCAATCTACTGGTGATAGTAGCGAGAAATAACGTGATTCATTTTCACTTCCAGGAGTTATGAACATTAATCTCACAGAACTCAATAAAATTCTGGCGTGGCCAATCGATAAACCTTGTAATAGACAAAAGTGATCGAGTGGCACAGCTTGAGTGACTAAGGTGAATATATACAGTCAGCAAATGTTAACGCCTTCAGGCTGAACAGACGTATGATATACTTTGCAGCGTAGCTCGTGAGCAATATACATCAGCATTAACCTTTTCCCCGAGTAATGGAACAGTGACCCCTGAATAACATGCTAATCTGCCCTTGATTAATGCAGCTTGTCAGTGACATTATTTATTTAGCAAAAGGTGCAGAATGTGCCAAAATGTACCCCGTCTGTAAAATCCACCGACAGCGAAGAAGCCGCTAAAGACGACCCTTCTCATGAATAATGAAGCAGGAACAGCTTGTAAGGCCAGGCTGCTGTTCTGCCACGTCAACTAGCATTAAGAGAGGAAATGATGACACTATTTTATTTTGGGAATCAGACTGTGACCTAAAGTCATTGATGCACAGGGTCGTCATATTTGCATGTCAAAGAACTTGACGGAATCGAGCTTGATGGAATCGAGCACCATACTACTGCCTGAAGACAGCTGGGATAGGCTCCAGCACCCCCCGCGACCCAGGTGAGGATAAAGCGGTTCGGAAAATGAATGAATGAATGAATATTTGATCACAGCAGTATCTGCTGGGTCTGTTGAGACACTGAAAGTCCACTTGCTCGTCATTCAAACCATAAATTGTCTGCGAAGCTTTTGAAGTCCGCAACATGTGCAATTTTGTATGGGTTTGTTGGTGGTGATTTATGTATGACAAGACGGCAAGATATCTTCAATCAAAATGAGGTTTTATGTTCCATAAAGACATGTGTTACAGCTGCCTGATGCCGGTTCCATCAGTCGACATTGCACGACAAACTAGCTGGCTTTGTCGAATTTTGAAACAAGCACAGAAGGACGATCGGGGTTGATTGCGGGGTTGTTGCTCTCAACTTCTATTCCAGATTGTGTCGAATTAGACTGCAATGATATACTTTCTCTGAAATAACTTCAGCTTTGTATTCATGAAAGCTCTACATTACTCAGTTGTGTGCTCATTGTTTCTTTCTGTCTTTCTTTCTTTCCGAGATAAATCGAGTATATGTAGTTCAAATCATGATTGGACTGATTGAAACCCGTTTGGAATGTTGGCAAAGTTAGTCAGGGTTGTTTTCTTGTTTTTGTTCTGGATTGTTGAAAAAATTGTACTGTAATTCACTGATTTCCTCCTGTTAGCACTTATATTGAAAAAAACATTAGTGTATATATATATATATATATATATATATATATATATGCAATATTTTATATATATATATATATATATTTTCACCAAGTGCTGATTTTTTTTCTTCTGTCTGCAGCTTCCCCAACATTCGATGCGAACTCAAATTATGCATCTTTTTCGTTTTGCCCTCCACATGCTCCAGATTTGATGAAAGACTGAATAGATGGCATGAGATGAAAACAAAAGCGAGCTGTGTGTTCTCAGAGGGAGACAAGAGCAATGACAGGGTGATTTAGAGAGCCAGTTGGCCTTGATGTTTATGAACTTGATGCGCCGGTTCGTTTCACTGACTTGACTCATATGTCCCCAGCTCTTCTTCTGCACTCATCTCCCATTCATTTAAGACAAATGAGATGATGTATTTTTTTCTTTCTGCATTTATTTATTTATTTTTATCATTGCAGGGAGACAAGACTGATGACAGGAAAAAAATGGAACATTCTCCATAGATAAGACTTATAAATCATGTGGAATAGACTCCAAACAGAAACGATATGGTGTATGTGTATGTTATTCAAAGTGGATAATGAACAACAGTGTAAAAGGCCATAAAAAATGTATGTAAACTGTAACTCAGCCATATTCTTGTTCAGAAATTGCTGGCCATATAACCGTGACCATGTGGCATAAAAGAGCAGACATTTCATGTGTTTTACAGCTTTAGATAATAGAATGTGTCAAAGGAGGACTCCTCTCATTCATGTGTGAAGTGACAATGAGAGTTAATGAGGCAGACAAAACCTTGGTGCATCATCTGTTGGAAAAACAATAGATGGAAGACAACAAACAAACCAGAGCGCTGGCATTCAACAAAAGAAATGCTCATTTCGCTCCGTTCTGCTTTCATGAGTCTATTTCTGTCAGTGGTTTTCCAGATGGACAGGACCAGGTCGGGTGGAACTGCATATGTGCCCAAAAATCTAACCAAAAACAAAAAAGCAAACAAACAAACAAAAAAAGCAACAGTTTCACCCATGACATTTTTATACACACATATGCATATATCATATATCAATGTATGATTTGATATTTGTATATGAACAAAGCCTAAACATCGAATATGATCATTGAGGGTAGATCATGAAGACAACGTACAGCACATTTGACAATAAAGTTGTATTCAATTCAATTCAATTCAATCTTATGTAAAGCAAAAAAAAAGAAAGGTGTAGAAGTTGAATATCTGTAAAGCTGCTTTGTCTGGGCCTCCTGCCATAAGGCTCCACCAGCCACCTGAATTGGAAGCAAACACTTCAACCTCTGGGACTTGGTTGCGCATAATGCTCATTTCAGGAAATGTGTTCATCTTTCTGATAGTTCTTAAGAACACACAGCAATGTCGAACTACTGACAGATGATAGAGGCCAATTAGAAGAGAGGCGGAGTGATGTGGAAAGTTAAAAGTCCCAGTTCTCTTGTATTGTATATCATCACTCATGGACGTGACCCTTGCCCAACAACATTGTTGGAACTGTTGTATAAATGTGATGAACAGTTTCATTTTGATCATTATGTATTGCTAACCTCAAAGTGATTTCAAGTCAAGTCAAGTCAACAGTATTTATAGAGCACTTTCAAACAGCCATCGCTGCATACAAAGTGCTGTACATGGAGCAATTTAACATGCACAATAAACAGTAAGACAAATCGGTAATAAAGGCGGTAGAAAGCACCAAACAGTAAAACCAAGAACAAATCTAAGTCATGCTGAGTCGAATGCCAAAGAATACAAGTGAGTTTTGAGGAGGGTTTTGAAGATGGGCAGCGAGGAGGCTTGCCGAATGTTCAGTGGGAGGTCATTCCAGAGAGAGGGACCAGTAACAGAAAAGGCTCGATCCCCTCTGAGCCTCAGTTTAGTTCTTGGTACTTCTAATAAGGTCTGGTCCACAGACCTGAGGCGCCGGACAGGTGTGTAGGGGCGGATGAGCTCAGAGAGGTAAGGTGGCGCGAGATTATTCAGAGATTTGAAAACAAATAAGAGGATCTTGAAAATAACTCTAAAATGAATGGGGAGCCAGTGAAGGGATGCCAGAGTAGGAGTTATGTGCTCCCTCTTACGAGTACCAGTCAAGAGGCGAGCAGCGGCATTCTGGACCAGCTGAAGGCGCTTAATGGAGGACTGGCTGACTCCAAAGTAAAGGGCATTGCAGTAATCGAGCCGGAATGTGACAAAGGCATGAATTACTGTCTCAAAGTGTTCATGTGAGAGGAGAGGTTTTATTTTGGCCAGCTGTCTAAGGTGAAAGAAGCTGGATTTAACAACGGCACCAATTTGCCGATCGAGTTTGAAATCACTGTCCAGTTTAAGGCCCAAGTTTGAGACTGTTGACTTAAGATAAGGAGACAGGGGGCCCAAGTCTACAGGATGGAATGTACAAGGGCCACTGGGAACAAACAATATCACCTCTGTCTTCTTTTCATTGAATCTCAAGAAATTTTGTGCCATCCAGGTTTTGATTTCTTCCAGACAGGATAGGAGTGGCCTTAATGAGAAGGCGTCTTTCTTGCTCAGTGGGACATAGATCTGGCAGTCATCTGCATAGCAGTGGAAGGGAATACCATGTTTCCTTAAGATGGAACCCAATGGGAGCAGATACAGTGAGAACAGCAGAGGCCCCAGAATTGAGCCCTGTGGAACACCACATGACAGGGGAGCAGTGCGTGACTCAGAGCAGCCAAGGCTGACACAGAAGGTTCTGTCAGCTAAATAGGACCTAAACCACTCAAGAGCACTGCCACCAATGCCCACCAAGTGCTGCAAACGAGTCAGCAGAATTTTGATGGGGGGAATTTTGATAATATTTGTAGTACTAAACGATTTTTTCATCTACACCCGCTTTTTCAACCATCCAAGTGCAAAGTGCAATTCTGTATTTATCAGAGAGGCAAGGTTGTAGGTGCAGCGGTCATGGTTGTGAACTCCAGATTGTGTACTCATGTAAACATCAACCATGAGTCCGTATGCACTGCCTCAAGTTGTCAATCTCCCGCATTTCCCAACTGCTTTCGCCGGCAAACAAACTTGATGTTATCAGGAAATGATATGACTTTTGATGTGCTGTTTGTGTATGTAAGAAATTCAAACAGTATGACGATTACAAAGAGAGTGACACGCTTTTTTTTTTTTTTACCAGACTTTTCAATATTTCTGGGTGGAAGCCAGCAAACAGCTACAGTTCTTCGATTCATATCTAAATGTGTGAGTTATGTATTTAGTGTGTGGTAGTGGGTGTGAACACTGAAACAAGTTCCCACACGTGTGTGGTATCGGTGCAGGGTGCCATTGATTTATTGGTCTTCTTGACACATACAAACACATCCACCTATTAAATGTCAAATCCTGATCCTGCCAGTCCCTCCTGCAAGTGCAATGGTAGAGTGGACCTCAATGTTGGTTATGCAGTTGGGACTTGTTCAGTCACAGACAGTTAGTGTACTCGTTAAATTATGGCAATTGCTATTCGGGAACAGGGCAGCACGGTGGTCGACTGGTTAGCACGTCGGCCTCACAGTGCAGAGGTGCAGGGTTAGATTCCGGCTCTGACCGTCCTGTGTGGCGTTTGCATGTTCTCCTCGAGCCTGTGTGTGTTTTCTCTGGGTATTCCGGTTTCCTCCAACATTCCCAAAACATGCATGGCAGGTTCATAGAAAACACTAAATTTTCCCTAGGTGTGAGCGCGGAATGGTTCTTCGTCTATGTGTGCCCTGCGATTGGCTGGCGACCAGTTCAGGGTGTACTCACCTCCTGTTCGATGACGCCTGGGATAGGCTCCATCACCCCCCGTGATCCTTGTGTGGATAGGTGGATTGGAACATGGATGTTAAGACAGGGTGCTGATGCAAACTACAGATAACTGCATTAGTGATGCTGAGGACATCCACAAGACCAAACAGAAAATTTTAAGGTGGGGTACACCCTAAACTGGCCAGCCAAACTCAGGGCACACCAAGACAAACAACAACCATTCACACTCACAGTTTAATTAACCTACCATGTATGTTTTTTGATAAATGGGAAAACAGTAACGTATTTTTACGACCATAAGGCATAGTTAAAAGTCTTAACTTTCCCGCAAAATAGACGAGCCGCCTAATCATACATAAGGCTCCCCGCCTTATGTATGCACAGAGTTCCAAAATCTGTGAATGTTGTTGTGTGACTTTGATGAGTGCTCTGCTTGACTGACTGATGTGCCGGCACGCTGCTTATGTTTGGTACAAAGCATACCAGCCATTTGAAGAGAGTATGATGTTTTTACTTTTTAGTGCCCCACTTTCTTTAATTACAAAAACAACCGACTGAAATATATTACCTGTTTTAAATGTGTTTTTAATGCCACTATGAGTCTACGGCTTGCACACTCCAGTGATTATAGAGAACACATCTCCGAACTATTATGTGTGCATATTCCACTGCAACGGTTTTCACTTTCTGTTTTTGCAGACATTGATATGATTGACAGTTGTTTTGATTGTGATCAGCAAAGGACCAAGTCTTCACGCCCTCCTTTAATATAGCATCTCATGTCAATTGTTCCCCTCAGCTCTGTGACTTTAGAATCCAGGATAAATGCTATAAATCTGGTAAATGCTTTATTTCGTGAAGTACTTTTTCCATTGAAGTAAACAATGTTGTCATCTGTGGCAAAACACATTTTGTGCCATTTCACAAGCCCCGTTGCTCTGACCAGTGTCACAGCTGCAAATGTGCACTGGCATGAAACACAGCGGGCCATCACGTAAGCGCAGGACGCACAGGATGTTCATCTGATTCCATCCTCCTCATCCACATCATCATCATCATCACCAAAGATGAATAGAGGGAAACAGATGCTGCCTGCTGCTTTCCTGATTGCCACTTCCTATTACTTCTGCAGTCTGTGTGTGTGTGTGTGTGTTTCACTTTCCATCTCTGACAGGTGGAAATGTAGGATCATGTGTGAGAAAAAGACCTCGCATGTCACCATTTCCAGCTCTTTCTCGCAGAAGTGTGTGATTTTTGCCCCGAAAGCAGGTCACCCGTGTGTCATGCTCTCACGCAAGGAAAAACACTCTTATTCAATTATATAGCGGTTGGGTTTGTGCTGATCACTGAGTGGTTCACTAGACCAGAACGAAGTGTAATCACAGCATTTTGACAACCTAATTTCAAGTCAGATCAAAGGAACGCTGGGAAGGATGAGTCATGCATTCCCATTTCCCATGAGAGGAACTTCTGATTTATTATGTTCAGACTTTTCCCTGCCCTCAGAGACTTGCGGTGCCAGACTGAATCAGTTAGAAACTAATTTCATAATATTGTTTGTGTTTCATATGAATTTTGTATATGAAAAGGAACCGGTGGGCGGCCCGGTAGTCCAGTGGTTAGCACGTCGATTTCACAGTGCAGAGGTTCAATTCCAGCTCCGGCCTCCCTGTGTGGAGTTTGCATGTTCTCCCCGGGCCTGCATGGGTTTTCTCCGGGTGCTCCGGTTTCCTCCCACGTTCCAAAAACATGCATGGCAGGCTGATTGAACACGCTAAATTGTCCCTAGGTGTGAGTGTGAGTGCGCATGGTTGTTCGTCTCTGTGTGCCCTGCGATTGGCTGGCAAGCGGTTCAGGGTGTCCCCCGCCTACTGCCCGAAGACGGCTGGGATAGGCTCCAGCACCCTCCCGCGACCCTAGTGAGGATCAAGCGGTTCGGAAAATGAATGAATGAAAAGGAACCGGTACAAAAAAAGACATTTTTGCTGACTTAGAAAAATGTTTGTTTTTTTCTTTAAATTCACATTCAATCATGCTGCCGCTGATCCATCCATCCATTATCTGATCTGGTTATCCTCACGAGGGTTGCAGATGTGTCGGAGCCTAGCCCAGGTGTCTTCGGGCAGTAGGCGGGGGACACCTCCAACTGGTTGCCAGTCAATCGCAGGACAAACAACCATTCGCACTCACAATCACACTGAGGGATAATTTAGAGTATTGGCTACCGATGATGACAATGGTAAAAATGCATGTATGCCACACATCCGTCTTTTTTGCTGCTTAGACTATTCAAACTTGTGAAGAACTGGCACCAATGCGAACTTCAGTTGCAATAGGCCTGAGGATTTCAGAAATAAACAGAAACCATTTGTTGGTTCCGTTGGATTACCCAATGGGAAACCACAGTAGCTAATTTTGGGTTCCGTAAACGTTCATCATGGGAACCCATTTTTCTATTTTGACTGGTATTCATAATCAAGAATTCTGAAACTCAAAAGTTTCAAGGGTAAATGTTTGAAAACTATGCATTAATAATGAACAGAATCAGCAGCTGTGTACTCCAGGTTTATTCAATAAAAGAAATGGATCAAAATATGTTGTTTAACACTTTTATTGTGCTCATATGGCATCATGAATACAGCATTCCACAAAATCTGGCTCTATACCATGGGCCACAAGTAAACCTGAGACTGTTAACATGATAATATGTGTGCGTGTGTACTATTTATGTAAATAAACTTAATATCAATGGCGACTCACCCCCTTTCTTAATACAAAAGTATGTACAGTATTAGGAATTGAATGATTAAAATCATGTGATGAATCTTTTTTTAAAATAACCTTGTTACTACATAAAGACTTATAGTATTGACATGGCTTGACATCCTCTTTGCAACCCCAAGACGATGCACTGTGTAATCGACTATCCATCAACTATCAATTATTTGACCTACGAATGTACCATACGTCATTGTTAGTTCAACCGACAGTTAACATTAGTATTACTACACTTTGTGACGAATGTTTTATTCACAAAGTTACCATGTCAACTAGTAAATTATAGAATAACTGAGACTGTTTCATATTATTTTTCAGAGCGATTAGCCTTTAGATCTAATGACCAACTTAAAGTACAGTAGGTGCCTCCCGTCGAATCTCTCTGTTTTGTCCATACATCACACGTGAGCTTAATGATACGCCCTTCTTTGGATGATTCGAAAGAAAAATCCGACTGGCTTAAATGTCGTCAGTAATACACCTTTCTGTGTTTTTTTCATTGCCTTCTCACTCCGACATCCGCGTGCTTTCTCAGCGTGCAGTCTAAAATAGCAACCCGCATGCGCACATAATGTTATCTCTTCCGCCCCCCCACCACTCAAAAAACAAAAACAAAAACACAAAAGTAGATTAGAAGAAAAACACTCACGCAACACACCAAAAACACACATCCAGCCACAGTGAAATTGTGTTGATCACACAGGAGAGATTCGATCGCGTACAGTCAACTAGTGCGTGCTGATTTTTACTAGAAACGATTTTTCGGTATCGTAAAAATGATCCCACGGAAACGACACACTACCGGAAACGATCGTTACCGTGAAATCCTCATGCCTGTGCAAGATTCTTCCGCAACTTTCCATGGGAAGTAACAGCAGTTAATATTATACTTTACATATTATATGTATAAATAAAACAGGAATTTACATATGGTTGGCTCTTAAAAGGCAATTTTACTGTATAGAGTTGGGGGAAAATAATTTCACATAATTCTGAACAAAAGAAATGTGTTAAAAGTTCAGGGAAGGTGTTAATAATAGAATGTGTTGAATGAACACCACTCAGTAATAAAAAGAGCCTGTGTAATCTAAAGCTACCGTCTCACTGCATCTCAATTCTGAATTTTGTTTCCAGTATGGGACACACATCAAATTTTTCCATTCAGTGTGAACATTACAATTACGATCTCTTTTTTCTTTTTTCAAATCCCACCCGGGCCGCTTTCATATGGGATATAAATCAGATACGTAGGGGATGCGTTTGCAGTATGAACGCTCATTCGCACACATCTGACCAAAACGTCATCAAAAGCCAAATATGTGCTTATGTGCTTTGTGTGGGTGAGGGAGAGAGTTCTCAGGAGACTACTGACCTCATTTGTAAATCTGCACAGTTGTTATGAGAAACGGTAGTTGTCTCAACATTTGACTTAAATTTAAAACATGAAGAATAAAGTGGATATTTGTGGTGACAGGGTTCATTTATTACACGCAATGGCACGACGTCTTCTTCAGTAGATGTCTCCATTAAAGAGGTGATTGAGGAGCATTGTCTCATCTTCCCAAATTATATGTACCTCCTCCCACCTTGCTCCTTTGGCGATGAGATTGATAAAGTGGCCCTATATGCAGGACTAAATTTTCTTCCATCAACACTGTGCAGCGTGATGTCTTTTTTTTTTAAGTGCACGTCACTCAAAGTCATGCTTTGTGTGCATGCATGTCACATCAGCCACAGTTGCTTCTATTCAAAAGGCAAGTAAAGAAAGTCTTAAGGAGAAGCACCTGTGGCTAAAGCCAAACCGTGGCAGCGTTTTTACTTTGTGGACCTGGCTTTGACACCTCTTATGGGCTCATTATTATTATATTGCCTACAACACATAGCTCTTCCATTTCCTATGTTTTTATGATTTTATGTCCTGTTTTTATATAATATCTCGTTTACTAATTTTTACATTGTATTTTCTTATTGTCTGTACAGTGTCCTTGGGTGGCATGAAAGGCGCTTTTAAATAAAATGCATCATTATTATTATTATTAAAAAAAAAGTAAAAAAAAATCTTGTTTATTTCTTGATTATAGTATTAGATTAGTAGCCATTGGAAAACAGGCTGTTGTCACAGCAGTGGACACTCCCATTTGGGTGTAGAAATGTCAAAGTGCAGAGAGACCCTCCTTTCTTTTCCCCTGGAATGTAAGAATGTGATTGTAGATTAGCTCAACAGGTAAAGCTATTGGGAAATCATTAACTCCGATTTGCTGTTGATGTTTTGCTTTTTAAACCCCCCACCCCCACCCCCAATCAAAACGCTCCACATTCTCATCAGATTTTGAAACGGCAATTTTTTTCTGTCCTATTTCTATTCTTATACCCAGCGATAGGACAGGTGTCCAACATGTTAGAGAACACAAACAAATTAATGTTTTTATTCATGACATTCCATTAAAATCGGTCCGGTGGATACGCTGCAAAAATGGTCATCCCATCTGCTTCACACAGAATGGTTGTGGGTTTCGAACTTGACTCTGACCTTTCTGTGTTGGGTTTAAATATTCTCCCGATGTTTGCGTGGGATGCACGTCAGCTCACAGTCCCAAAACGTGTCGTAGCTTAAGTGAAGGATCAGCATTGCTCTAAAGGGTCTACATTTATATTTTCCCTGTGATTGGCTCTTAACTTGTATTCCGAATGATCCATTTTTGAAGCATGCTTACTGTATAAATCTCTCTCTTTCTTACATTTCCCACATTTTGAAAAGAGTGGCGGCTGCTGGTCATTCAAACGAGGGTAAGCTCAGCTCATCCAATCATTACGCAGAAACCGAGCCTTTTGAGTTCAAACGGTTGCTCCGAGTCTGGAACACAAATTGTCAAATCGGTGGAATCTCAATGCCTTGTGTCATTCTCCAGCAACCAGAAAGAAACCTGCTGACAAACGTGCACAGAGAGACAAACACATGCACTGTGCTAATACTGTTGTTAAAGGAATTTGTTTTGTCTGGACCATGTGACTCATGACGAGAATCTCTGAAGTCGTCTGACCAACTCAAAATCTCTCTTCATCTGGGCAAACAGCAGCACACATCCAGCACTGAAGCCCTTTCCTAAACATTTTGTTCATGGTGCTCCCACTAATAAGGAGAGAGAAGTCACGCAAGTGGCTTCAGGGAAAGTTACATAAATATCTCTTGTTTTGTAACACACAAATGGAAGTTGACAGTTCACTCTTTGAGAGTAAATTCATTAAAACATAAGTACCAAAAGGCTCACATATGAAAGAACATTTTCGTAATGATTGATTAAAAAATATTTTAAGAAAAACAGCTTTTGTTGAACAGCTCCTCGAGCAATATAATTATAACGTGTATGTACAAAATCTCCAGGAAAAACAGAAAATGTGACCAAACCCCCCCCCCCCCCACAAACTTTTGGACAGCACCAATAGCTTTCAGCACAACACAACTGGGTGGGAGAAGTAAGAGTCAGATGTGAAACCTCACAATATAGTCCTAACATCAATGGAATAGCATCAAACGTTGTGTTCCAACTCTATCACAGCTCGGATACCAGAATCAGAATCAATTTTGCTACCATTGTCAGGGAAAGATACATTCAAAATTAGGAATGTTTTTGGTAGCAGGGGGTGCTGGAGCCCATCCCGGCCGTCTTTGGACAGTAGGTGAGTACACCCTGAACCGGTTGCCAGCCAATCGCAGGGCACACTTTGATAAGATAAGATAAGATGAGATATCTTTTATTTGTCCCACACTCTCTTCATGAGGATGAACAACCATTCGCTCTCACATTCACACTTGGGGACAATTTAGGGTGTTCAATAAACCAGTGTTTTTCAAACCCTGTGTGAGATATTGTCAGGTGTGCTGGGGGAAATGATCCAATATGTATACAGTATGCCTGTGCGGTCTATCATCCGGCAGAATAATTGTGTAGTACCAGTACTCTTCCATACTGGTACGGAGCAGCAGCAGCTAGCGAATTGTCTTGTTCTTCGAAACAAGCGAAGTTTCCGGCGTGATTGGATTGCATTGGATAAACTTTATCGTCAAATGTACTGTATGTGGAACACACAGCACAGATGAAATTTCTTCCCTCTCAATACAAAACAAGAGGAGCCACTGCGGGTGTCCGCGCCGCCATCAAAAGAAAAGTTAACAAAAAAAGAACAAAATAATACAAAACAACACATGAGACACAGACAATCGTGCACTCTTAACCACTTTCCTGCATACACGTTGTTGTCTGAAGCAGTTCTAGATGAAACAGGAGCGAATCAATGTCCTTTTCACCAGTGTATCAAAGACGTCATGCTGCAATGTGCACACACACGTCTGCTACAAGCTAAGCTTGAAAGCAACAAGAAGCTGTCGCATCCATTAACGAAAAAGAGAGATTGGCTGTCTTCTCCTGTCCCATGTAAGTTCGCTTCAATTCCAAGCCACGACTCCCAGTTCCACATACGCATCGGCGCTCCGCGCAGACGCTCCTCT